>NC_090650.1:274284181-275484181 GCF_040937935.1 Hyperolius riggenbachi | reverse complement strand
ACCTCATAAAAGCTGAGCATGTTAGTCAAACAGGACCTGTCTTTAGTAAACCCATGTTGATGCTGAGAAATAAGATTATTTTCTACTATGAAGTCATGTATAGTATCTCTTAGTAACCCCTCAAATAGTTTGCATACAACTGATGTTAAGCTTACAGGTCTATAATTTCCTGGATCAGATTTTTTGCCCTTCTTAAATAATGGGAAAACGTGGGCTGTACGCCAATCCACTGGGACTCTGCTAGTTGCAAGAGAGTCACAAAAGATAAGATAAAGGGGCTTAGCTATAACTGAACTTAATTCTCTTAGGACCCTAGGATGCATGCCATCCGGGCCAGGTGCCTTGTCTATTTTTAATTTATTTAGTCTTGCCTTTACTTCTTCCTGCGTTAAGTATTTAATATTACAGTTAGAAGATTGAGCCTCTTCTGCCTCTGTAATTTGCAACAGTGCTGTTTCCTTTGTGAAGACAGAAGCAAAGAAAGCATTTAACCACCTGAGCGGTCTGGACGAGCTCAGCTCGTCCAACACCGCCGGAGGTCGCCGCTCAGGCCCTGCTGGGCCGATTTTTATCAAATAAAGTGCAGCACACGCAGCCGGCACTTTGCCAGCCGCGTGTGCTGCCTGATCGCCGCCGCTCTGCGGCGATTCGCCGCGAGCAGCGGCGAAAGAGGGCCCCCCTAGCCGCCTGAGCCCTGCGCAGCCGGAACAAAAAGTTCCGGCCAGCGCTAAGGGCTGGATCGGAGGCGGCTGACGTCAGGACGTCGGCTGACGTCGATGACGTCACTCCGCTCGTCGCTATGGCGACGATATAAGCAAAACAAGGAAGGCCGCTCATTGCGGCCTTCCTTGTTTATTATGGGCGCCGGAGGCGATCGGAAGATCGCCTCCGGAGCGCCCTCTAGTGGGCTTTCATGCAGCCAACTTTCAGTTGGCTGCATGAAATAGTTTTTTTTTTATTTAAAAAAAACCCTCCCGCAGCCACCCTGGCGATTTAATCAGAACGCCAGGGTGGTTAATAACTCTGCCTTACCTTGGTCGTCCACCATTGAGTTCCCACCCTCATCCTTTAGGATTCCTATACAGTCAACCTTTCTTTTTTTAGAGTTGATGTACTTGTAAAACTTTTTTGGGTTAGATTTGATATCCCTAGCGATTTGATTTTCAGCTTCGATCTTTGCCAGCCTAATTTCTTTTTTACAATTTTTATTGCACTCCTTATAATTGCTTAGTGCAGCCTCCGTCCCCTCCTGTTTTAGGACCTTATAGGCATTCTTTTTCCTCTTCATTTTATCCCTAACCTTTCTATTCATCCATAGAGGCCTTTTTTTATTCCTAGACATTTTGTTTCCATATGGGATATACATACTACAATATTGATTGAGAATACGTTTAAAAGCTTGCCATTTCCCTTCAGTGTCTTCCCCTTGTAGTACATTATCCCAGTTCACCAAACAAAAGGTGCCCATACACTCGTCAGATTGGCAGCAGACAGATAAGAAATGCATCTGATGATCTATCTGATGCGTTTTTAGAACATTTTTTACCAGGATAGAATTCCAATAGATTTCAGTTTGAAATCTGTTGAAATTCGATCTGATGGCATTTTTTTGCCATCAGATTTCCATTAAGGCCAATGCAAACTGATAAGCAATCTCATCAGATCGACCTAAATTTTCCACCCTGCTAGTTCGATGGAAATCCATCGAAATCGATCGAAATCGGCCGTCGATCGGTCGATTGGCCAACCGATTTGCGATCGATCGATCGATCGATCGATCGCGATCGATCGGTCGGCCAGAAAATCGGCTGAGTGTATGGGCTGCTTTAGTGCCTGCCTAATTTGATTGAACTTTGCTTTTCTAAAATTCATAGTTTTAGTGGTCCCGCTGCCCCGTGGCCTATCAGTCACCAGATCAAACGTTATCATGTTGTGATCACTATTTCCCAAATGTTCTTGAACCTGCACATTTGATACATTATCTGGTCTATTAGAAATGATCAGATCCAGTAACGCATTCCCCCTAGTTGGCTCCGTTACCATTTGAGTCAAGTAATTGTCCTGTAGTGCTGCCAGAAATCTGCTGCTTTTACCAGAATGGGTAGCCTCAATACCCCAGTCAATGTCTGGAAAGTTGAAGTCGCCCATAATTATGACCTCATTTTTACCTGCAGCTTTTTCAATCTGCTGTAGTAATCGCAGTTCTGCAGCTTCATTAATAAGAGGTGGTCTGTAGCATACCCCAATAAGCAATTGGCAACTTTTATTTCCACCATGAATATTTACCCAAACGGACTCCATTTATAAAAACAAAAGAAATACAAAATTAATTTTTTAAATCAGCAAATTACATGTAATGTAAATAAAAAATAAAATAAAATAAATATTACAATAAAAAATAACAGCACAGTGGCAATAAAATGCAGGCTACCTGACACACCACCATGGACCTTGGATTGCGTGCCTGTGTTCAAACTGCTACTCTTAAAGTTATTTTTGAAAAAAAATTAGAAATAAAATAAATTAGAAATAAAAACCACAAATACCAAGTTATTTTTTAAAAAACAACAAATTTCAATGTTATTTAAATTTAAAAACAATTTTTTTAATTAACAATTAGTTAAGCAGTTAAGGCCAGGTAGTCCACTACCTGGTGGTCGAGGTGCTCTTTGAGGATGGATCCCAAAAGGCTGTGGTGATGCATTGCACTAAAAAAAAACTGCGCATGTCCACTACGACAAGCTCTTCTTCTCTTCTGATGTTGACATTTGAAGCATTGCTGCTCAGACCTCTTCTTTTAGGCATTGTTATTATCAATAGGCTAGCATCCTGGGAATGTGAAATCCATGAATTGTGACAAAAAATTCCCCTCTGCTTACAATGGCCACCAGATGGACTTGAGTTTTACTTGGAAAATTCCCTTTTTCAGCACGGTGGCCTCCAAACTTGCCCATCTTCATGTACAGTTATGTAGGCTGATGAAGGGCAAAACAAGTCATGAAAAACTGGTTCTGACATTTCATAGGGGGAAACCCAACAACCACTTCCCGCCTGAGATATCAACATATTTGATTTTTTTAAAAATTTTGTAAACCGTTACAACTTAATACATTTGTGTTTTTCTTTTACTGCATTTCACAATGAAAACTAATTTTAATCACAAATGAACATCCACTTAATGATCCACCATTAATTGCCGTATTGATTTAGTCTCTTTAATTACATCTCGTATGTTTTTTTTTTAATTTTTATAAATTAGTGTTCTTTACACATAATTTAGCTGTTGAGTGATAAGAGTCACCAGAGCTTCTTTAAATGTTTTCACTAACCATGTTCTGATGTTGAATTAAAGTTATTGCTAATCTCAATTATGCCACATAGTATTATTAAAGCTGGACTTTCCCTGCTACCTTTCTGACATTTAGCACACATTTCAGATATTTTTGATCATTATATCAGGGTTGCTCGTAAACTACGCCAGCGCGAATCTACGCGTCGTAGTACGCAACTACGCATCGTAGTTCATAGGCGAAGTTTAAAGGAATACTTAAGTCAAAAAAAAAAAATGACATTTACTCACCTGGGGCATCCCTCAGCACCCCGAAGCTGGATGGTGCCCTCGCAGCCCCGCTCCGATCGTCCTGTCCCCGCCGGCGGCTACTTCCGGTTCGGCGACAGCCGCCGACAGGCTGGGAACGCGGCTGATTTTCCGCGTTCCCAGCCGCTGCTATCACTCTCTATGCTGCTATAGCGTCTATATAGACGCAATAGCAGCATAGAGAGTGATAGCAGCGGCTGGGAACGCGGAAAATCAGCCGCGTTCCCAGCCTGTCGGCGGCTGTCGCCGAAACGGAAGTAGCCGCCGGCGGGGACAGGACGATCGGAGCGGGGCTGCGAGGGCACCATCCAGCTTCGGGGTGCTGAGGGATGCCCCAGGTGAGTAAATGTCATTTTTTTTTTTTGACTTAAGTATTCCTTTAAGAACTACACGTACGCGTAGTCGTAGTCCCGCTATGCGAAGCTTCACCCGCTACGTTACGCGTAGTTGATGTATGTATTGCGAAGTCAACTACGCGTGCGGTAACTGCATCTATATGGTTCATTGCGCATGCGCAGAAATATTATTGTCCTTTTATACGCATACAATTCCGCATTGGAAGGTGGAATGTACGCTTATATTAGTTTATATATGCACATAGATAGCAGATTATTGCGGAAATGTTTCCGCATAAGGGCATAAGCGGTCGCATCAACTACGCTTCGCACTTTGCGAAGCTTGCGTATTTTAACGCGTAGGCTACGGAATGCAAACGTAGTGAAGTTTCTGATTACATAGCCGTAGATTGCGAAGCGTATTTGCGTAAAAATACGCGTAGTTCCAGCGTAGCGAAGTTGGCTGACTACGACCATCCCTGCATTATATGCTGATCAGCTGGTGTATATATGATGATACAGCAGCCGGGGGGTTTAAAATCCCTGTTTTCTTGTTTTGTGAAAGGCCTGGTTTGACTTCAGAAGGGTAACTTAACCACAAATTGTTGGTTTGAACCCATTCAGTAAACATAAAAAAAATATATATATATATTTACATTATTCAAATATCCCACTAAGTTCTGATCTTCAAGAGGAGGGTTGGTGGCTGGGTTATCTTTCATGTGATTTTGTTCATTTAATATGTGTTGATTTTGGTAGGTTCCAAAGAATAAAGGTGCCCATACACTCGTCAGATTGGCAGCAGATAGATAAGAAATGCATCTGATGATCTATCTGATGCGTTTTAGAACATTTTTTACCAGGAAAGAATTCCAATAGATTTCAGTTTGAAATCTATTGAAATTCGATCTGATGGCATTTTTTTGCCATCAGATTTCCATTAAGGCCAATGCAAACTGATAAGCAATCTCATCAGATCGACCTAAATTTTCCATCCTGCTTGGTCGATGGAAATCCATCGAAATCGATCGAAATCGGCCATCGATCGGTCGATTGGCCAACCGATTTTCAAACGATCAATCGATCGATCGATCGGGATCGATCGATCGGCCAGAAAATCGGCTGAGTGTATGGGCCCCTTAAAGAGTAACTGTCAGGCTGCAGAAGCTAATTTAAACCTCTATTCTCCTGTGTTAAACAGTTTAGACGGAATCCAAAAAGGCAATAGTGAAGATAAAAATCTCTCTTTCATTTGATGTGTGCTTATCAGCAAAGCTGTTAGACCCAAGCTCTTAAGAGGACGCAAGCCGCAAACCATACTGCAAAGCATTCTGGGGCCCTCCCCTCGGCTGCTAATGAGAAGTTACAGGGTCAAGTAACAATAGCATGTAACTCAGTCCAGCGCACAGCACTGATAAATCTCCCGGCAGAGTACACTGCAGGAGTCCGCTATTGTTCCTAGCCACATGGCTCATTAATATTCACTGCAAACTAGTGTTATTCAGTACGAGCTTTTCTGTGATCAGGAAGCAGCGAGGACATGACGACACATTTGGCTTCATAGGAGACAGACAAACATGGAGCCTGCCATGAGCTGTCAGGAGCATCATTCTCTGCATATACTATATAAAAATTCTGTGAAATCCAAACGTGGACAGTGAAATGCATATGTAATGTAAGTACAGCCTATATTTAGCTACTGATATATGTGTTTATTTTCTCTGAGACCTTATACCTAACAGCTCCTCTTTAAGTCTGGAATTGCTCGTAATTTAACCCCACAAAAAAGTAGGATGTTTTGGGAACAATAGGTAGGTATTGCTCAATGTTCCTTGTCTTTGTGCAGATTGACAGTTTATCTGATGCTACGTAGCTGAGCGGTGGTTGCGAGGGTGCAAGGACAGCACAGGTTGATGTGGCTGAAGGATGCTGGACCAGGAGGAGGAGGGTGGCTTTGCATTTGTGTGCTGCTTTTATTAATGTGTGCATCCCATTGGTGTTTGTGTTTTGCGATCAGGTACCTTCGCAAAACAGTTGTCCCTAGGTGGGTGTTGGGCTTTCCATGACTCAGTTTCTTTTGGCAGAGGTTGCAGATGGCATTGCTGGTATCAGAGACACACAAACAAAAAAATGCCACACTGGTGAGCTTTGGATTTTTGGCATTCTGGTGTTGGCAACAGCAGCGTTGAAGGGCATGTTGGCTGGCTGACTCCAGGTGCTGATACATGACGTCTGACAGTGTCACTAGCTCCTTGCGAAAAGCACCCCATGCTAGTTTCAAGAACTCGTCTCCTCCTCCTCTCTGTCTCCCCATCGCCACACCTTACAACCACATGTGTAGTGATGCTGGACTGAGACATATCAAGTGGTGTGACATCCTTCTCGTCTTCATCTTCTGCCAATAAAGGTTGTGCATCACCAAATGCACCACACCGATGTGTGAATAATTCTTCTGACATATCAAGTGGAGCAGCTGTGGTGATGGAAGCTGTAGAACATGGGGTGCGCTGTGTAAGCCAGTCAACTAAATCCTCAAAATTTTGGGGGTTGAGGGTATGTGCCCTCTGAACACTGTGCATTCTTCCAGGGCCGCAGGAAATTGGGGTACTGTGCCTGCAACAAGTGAAAAGTAATGCAGTGGAGGTGCTGCTATGCCTACAATTGAATGTGACAACAAAAGCAGTAATGTAAACAGCTCTGGTTGTCAGTGGGCTCTGTAGTGTCACACACCGAGATACGCAACAGTTCAAACACAATACACTGATAATAACAGATGCCCTGGAGCAGTAGTGGTAAAACTGTGCTTGTGTGTTATGTGGCACACAACTCAATATCGAAGGGAGAGGTTACAGGTGTTGGTCAGTGCCAATGGGCTCTGTCTGTGTACTAACAGAAAGACACTGAGAATATGCAACCGTTCAAACACAATACAGTGATAATAACAGAGGCCCTGAAGCACTAGTGGTAAAAATGTGCTTGTGTGTTATGTGGCACACAATTCAATATCACTAGAAGTGGGCACAGGTGTTGGTCAGTGCCAGTGGGCTATGTCTGTGTACTAACAGACAGACACTGAGAATATGCAACAGTTCAAACACAATACAGTGATAATAACAAATGCTCTGGAGCACTATTGTGCTTGTGTCTATTGTGACACATTATTATAGTGGGCAGTGGGCACAATGGTGGGTGTATGTGGGCTGTAGAGTGGCGCACACATACACAAAAAAAGCAGAAGACTGAAGTAGTCTTCAGAAGGACTATTTGGGATGCTTTAACAGCAAGTATGTCAGCAAGGATCAAAATAAACAGGCCTAGCTAACGCTTTCACTATCTCCAGCAAGCTCTGTCCCTTCCTCTCACTATTCCACCCGAAGACAGACTGAAACATGGGGGGCACTGTAGCGTTTTTATAGGGCCGCTGGGGAGGGGGATCCGTGAGGGAGTGCAGGCTGATTGGCTGCCATGTGCCTGCTGATTGTGATGTAAGGTATCAAAGTTTAGCCCAATGATGATGTATGGAGGCGGGTCGAATAGTGCCATGTGTTCGCTGCAAGCCCAATCTTTGCAAAATAGTGCTCACCGGCCAAGTGTTCGGGCCATCTCTAATTATGAATGGAAGGGAATGGTGTTTACACACATTATGAATGGGAGGTAGTTGCGTATACACACATTAAAGAGAATCTGTAACAAAATTTTCAGCCTTATTTCTTCTATCCTATAAGTTCCTATTCCTGTTCTAATGTGGTCTGAATTACTGCAGCCTCTTCTAGTTGCACTTTCTCTGTTATATATCTAATCTTCTTTTCTTTGTCAAGCTTTGTCAACCCAGGGAGGAATGGGTTGCCTCTGCTGTAATAGGGACAAGTTATGCATGCCCCCTCCAGGCTCTGTGTGCTTTGTTTATTCTTCACAGACAGCATCCCTGCTCTCAGGAGCAGCGGAAAGAGGGACCCAGGAGATCACAGTGACTCAATTGGTTTGTTTTTTTATTGTACAAATTGGACAGTACAGATCCTCTTTATGAATGGGAGGGAGTTGTGTCTACACACATTATGAATGGGAGGGAATGGTGTCTACACACATTATGAATGGGAGGGAATTTCATCTACGCACATTATGAATGGGAGGGAATGGTGTCTACACACATTTTGAATGGGAGGGAATGGTGTCTACACACATTATGAATGGGAGGGAGTTGCGTCTACACACATTATGAATGGGAGGGAATGGTGTCTACTAATGGCGTCTAATAATGGGAGGTGCACATGTTATCGGTAACATGAAAGGGTGGATGCACATACCAGGGCTTGGTGATAAAGGGGTGCCCATGTTATGGGTGGGAAGAGAAGTTGACTGCATATGTTATCTGGGAGGAAAGGGTAGATGCTTGAGGTAATGCAGGGGATACACTTGTGTTACAGGATGACAAGTGTGTTTACATTGGAAGTGAGGCATAATTTCATGGCACCGTGTGCCTCACCGTATGGTAGACCATATTGCCAAGGTGTGATGCAACTTTTAGGTAATGCTGCTGTGTGATTGTAGAGTTAAGCTCGGTTCTCACTTGCGCTGGATCACATCAGCAGGAGTAGACACCGTGTGCCTCACCGTATGGTAGACCATATTGCCAAGGTGCGATGCGACCTTTAGGTAATGCTGCTGTGTGATTGTAGAGTTAAGCTCGGTTCTCACTTGCGCTGGATCACATCAGCAGGAGTAGACAACGACGGGTCCGTCAGACCCTCCCGCTGGGCGGACTTTCAGCCGACAGTAGTGCATGTGTACACACTGTCGGCAGACTGATAAGGCTGCTCCTGAATGAGCCTTATCAGTCTGCCGACAGTGCGTACACACGCACTACTGTCGGCTGAAAGTCCGTCCAGCAGGAGGGTCTGATGGACCCGTCGTTGGCTTCCGTAGTGCGTGTGTACGCACCTTAAGGAACCTTGAAGCAGGGCGAGAACTCTCCTGTGCGACTGACACACCTCTGGGATAGAATTATACACCTGTATAATTTAGTTAATTATCTTTCACAGGTGATGCTATCTTGGTTTGCACATTTTGTTATGTTGGCATTGGGCGGCGTTTGAATTGCAATGTCATACAATGAGCTGCATGACATAGAACAAGGTACATTACCTGTTCTGTGTCATGCAGCTCATTGTATGACATTATGGAACACTAGTTAGACCTGTTAATGTAATTACCTTCCCTGGAATCAGGGAAACACTGAGGGCCAGCAACAAAAATGTTGCCAGTGTAGTGTACTCTGCTATCAAATCAGCATACATTGTGAGGCTAGAATGCACATGAATAAATAAGTTAGGAGCACATTATCAGTAGCTTGGTACAACATTGATAGGATTGTGCTCAGCTTGCCTGTGTTATCACAGGCTAAGCAAATATCTTATACTAGCCTTGACTGTAATGTATAATTAAGTGTCCGTTTCCTTTGTTAGTCTTAGCTTGGCTTCAGAGAGGCAGGTAAATAACAGTCATTCACCTAATGGTATTTAAGAAAACAGAAAACTTAATGTTTTCACAATAATTAAGACATTAAAGTGGGTTGTAACATCCAAAAATAAAAAAAAGCCAAAAAACAGTTAGTGCCCTCAAAATATATGTAACTTCCCCTTTTTTCATTCTAAAATAGGTCCCCCAATTTCTTTTTCTTTTTACCTAATCTGGACACCTTTGCTCAACTGCAAGAACTGTAGGAAGTTTTTTTCTTGGTTTTTGTTTAAGCTCCTGTAATAAGCTTATCTCAGCTTACATATAACAGAGAGCATCCTATTTTGGATAAGATAAGGACACTATGACCAGAAGGTAATTGAATTCGCCCTCCTTTTGAAGAGTTTACACAGGGATGTAAACCTTTTTTCTAGGTGATGTTTGCTGTGGGAGGGGCAATAAGCTGTGGCAGTAGGGAGGGAAGATTAGAGGGAGGGAGGGGGGGAACATATTGAAAAGTTCATCATGCGGGTAGCACCGTTCATCATGCGGGTAGCACCGTTAGCTTTCACCTTGCAGCTCCGGATCTCCAGTTTGAATCTCAGCCAGGTCACTATTTGCACTATCTTCCCACCAATGTAGCTGCACTTCCTGGTTTGCAGACGCCGAACTGGGATGCCAGTCGACACCGAGCTTGCAGAACAAAAAGATGTGGTGAGGAAGAATCCTCACCAAGGCACGCACCAAGGCAGCACCGCACCGAGGCTTGTGTCCAACATCCATACAAACATCCTTGAGATTGGATCCTTCACTTCAACACTTGAGGCTGTTGTCAGCAGGAATGGTGCTGCCTCCCACATTGTGATTCTTACTCATAAGCTGTTGCTTGTTGTTTAATTTTGCCTCTGATTCCATTTGTTACACAAATTTGTGCATGTACTTTCACAGTATCCGTCATGAGCAATGATGGCTAACGGTGGTTTCTGAATATGCTGCAGGAAAAATAAGCCATATTGCTTTGAACTGCCTATTTGATATCAGGGACATTGCTTTAAGCATTGCTACTAGTACCCTGTGGGTGGAATTTGACTGCAGTATGCTACTAACATTTCTTTGCTTGAAAGACTTGTTGAGATCTTGCACTATGTTACAGCCTCTTGCACACTGCATGCAATTCCAATTTTTTTATACGATACGATTTTTGATGATTCTGATTTAAAAACCGTAGCAGCGTGCAGTACGTTTATTTTAAACCGTAATAAAAAATCGGATCGTATAAGAAATCGGAATCGCATGTAGTGTGCAAGAAGCCTGAATGTAATTGTCATGTGTGGGTTGAATGTACATTATTGAAGATGTCCATGTGTATCTAGAGCTCTGCTGCTTGCTTTGCTTTAAATGTTTTTATTTCATGTTCAGAATTAAAATATATCCACTTTTTGCATCTACACTGCGTACCAGTTTTTCATTAATTATTGTGTTGTATTAAGTGGTTGTGTGCCATCATGCCACACGTGGACTCTCCTGGCTGGCATTCCGGCCGCACACTAGCAGAGACCGGTCCTGCATGGAATTATCTGCCATCCTAATACAGCGAGTGGGTACCCAAGTAATTTCCACTGGGATTTCTATCCGGATTGGTGAGAACTACCTTACTACTGTTTATAGCCCATTATGCTACAGATGTGGATGGCTGATCTACAGCAAGTATACCATGCAGCATGATCACTACATACTATCTCAGCGAGCTGCCATGCCGCTGCAATGTCTCCCCATGAGAGTGAATGAAGGTGGCCACGTGTGTGCGTGAGTATGTATCACCGGCTTAGCAGGATAGCTTTTGCACGCATGACACACTTTTACTGTGGCTCTGAGGTTTTTAACCACGTGAGGACCACAGTGGTAAACCCCCCTAAAGACTAGGCACATTTTTACTAAAATGGCCACTGCAGCTTTAAGGCCAAGCTGCAGGGCCACACAACACAGCACACGAATGATTCCCCCCTTTTCCTCCCACCAACAGACCTCTCTGTTGGTGGGGTCTGATCGCCCCCAAGTTGTTTATTTTTTTTTAAATAAATATATATTTTTTTCCCTATTTTTTCTTTTAAATCCCTCCCTCCCCCTAGCCGGCCAATCACGGCGATCGGCTGTCATAGGCTTCTGCCTATGAGAGCCGATCGCTCTCTTGTCCCCCAGGGGGACAGCCGTGTCAAACTGGTGTCCCCAGTAAAGCGCTGCTGCTGATTGCAGCGCTGTACATGTAAATAGACGGCAGGAGATGTGTGCGCAGCCTGCGCGTGATCTCCTGCAAAACAGAGCCACAGGACTTGACGCCAATCGGCGTTAGGCGGGGGCTGCCGCCGCGGCCATGCCCATCGGGGTTAGGCAGTCGGCAGGTAGTTAAACTCTGGGAGACCTTTACACGTGGGAGCCAAATGTGTGTGTTTTTTTGATACAATAAATTTTTTACCCAATTTTTGAGCAGATAACCTCGTTTTGGCCTTTTATTATGTTCATATTATAGTATTAGGTTGCTCAAATCCCCATGTGGCATGGGGAGAATATTTATCTATCCAGCATTGTATTTACATTAGTTTTATCCATTATTTTTGTGTGAGATGGTTTCACAGCCTTTACCTTTAAAGCAGGGATGAGCAGAAACTACGCCAGTGCGCATTGACACATCGTAGTTCGCATCTACGCATCATAGTTCATAGGTAAAGTTTCAAAACTACGCTTACGAATTTACACGTAGCGAATTAGCTTACGCCCACTATACGTAGTTAACATGTGTATCGTGTAGTGAACTACGAATGCGTTACTCGCGTTTAATTTTCCGCGTGCGATTGTATGCGTACAAATTTACGCATTGGAAAGGGAAATGCACGCATAGAAGAGTTCCGAATCAATGCATAAAATTTTCTGCATGCGGGCATAAGCATCCGCATACACTACGCTTCGCACTATGCGTAATTGCGTATTTTAACTCATAGTCTATGAAATGGATATGAAGCGAATATTTGATTTCGAAGCCGTAGTTTGGCGAAGCGTAATTGCGTAAAACTATGCATATTTTCATCGTAGTTGGCTGACTATGACCATCCCTGCTTTAAAGAATACCAGAAGTGACATGATGAGATAAACATGTGTATGTATAGCGCCTACCACACAAATAGCTATGCTGTGTTCCTTTTTTTCTTTCTCTGCCTGAAACAGTTAAACATCAGGTATGTAAGTGGAAGTTCCTGTCAGGACTGGGTCAGACTACAGTGTGACCCTCCACTGAGAATAAATTACAACTATAAAACAATTTCCTAGCAGAAAATGGCTTCTGAGAGCAGCAAAGAGATAAAGTGGGTCAATAGTTCATAGATATTAGCTCTGGCATACTTAAATGAATGTGTCATTGAGCAAAAACAATAAAACAGTAAAAACTTAAAAAGTAGATTTAAATATAAAACAAAACTGTGGAATATCTTAAAAAAAGTCAGGAGGAGGATAGATAAAATTGTTTATTTTATTAGTGTATTTTGTCCTTTAACATTCTGTCCTATCATTTCTTTCTAATCTTCTCATGCAACACCTTCTCTCCTGAGTTGTCCAATCAGAAACAAGCTTGCGTGCGCATGCAGGGCTCTGTGTGCAACTGTGTTTAGGACTGTGCATTCACACCAGCGTTCACCTATTTGTGAACGAGCCCATTCATGAACAGACACATACGTGTTTTCTGTTCAATAAGCATGCCGCATGGCCAAAAGTTAGTCCAACACTACTGCATAGCCTTGCATCACTTGATGCAGGACAAAGCTGGTCACTCTTTATCTGTACACAGTCCAACATTAAAATTAAGCTTATTGATCAGCTAAAAGTGGCTCTATAATAGATCACAGTGATCATATCTGTCAAAAGAAATGGATCCAGGGTAGGCTGGTGTCACTTGTGCATGAAAAAGGTTAAATATACAGTAAGATTATCATTAATATATTGCTGACATCTTCCGTAGCACTGTACAGAGCAGGGCTGGGGAGTCGGTACAAAAATCCACCGATTCCGACTCATCTGGTTAGGATTCCACCGACTCTGACTCCTCGACTCCGACTTCTCTAATTTTCATATTACAATCTTGTTGATTGAAAGTATGTAACATGAAATGCATCTTAACTGCCAATGCTTAGGAATTTTAAAAGACAACTGAAGTGAGAGGGATATGGAGGCTGCCATATTTATTCCCATTTAAACAATACCAGTTACCTGGATATCTGGCAGATCTTCTGCCTCTAGACTAAATCTAGTCCTTGGTAAGAGCACTTGTAGAAGGTACAGATAGGAACATCTACTAGGCCCTAGGCAATGTAACTGTGGGTACATGTAAGAGTGATGTGCAGGTACTCTGCATGAGAATAAAGTGATTCTTCCTCTATTACACATTCTTCATGTACAATCTGAACAAAGTTTATGGGTGACAGACAACACTTCTGTGTTCAGTGTGCACAACATTCTCAGTGGATTCCCTGCAGCTCTGTGGAGAGTGCATATGTAGAGTATAGTACTACTGTGTAACAAAGTAAACCTGAGACAGATGAAATTCAAGTTTTATACATGCCTGGGGCTTCCTCCAGCCCTCTTCAGGCTAATCAGTCCCTCGCTGTCCTCCTCCGCCACCTGGATCTTGTGCTATGGGTCCAGGTACTTGAGCCAGTCGGCTTAGTGCACATGTACACACTCCGCCGCTAGGAGCGTACTACAGCTGTTCAGCACTATTGCGCAGGTGCAGAATGCTCCTGGCTGTGGGAGCGGCATGCGGCCGGAGTGCGCTGACTGGCTGAATTACCGGGACTCATAGCAGAAGATCCAAGTGGCGGAGGAGGACAGCGAGGGACTGATTAGTCTGAAGGGGGCTGGAGGAAGCCCCAGGTATGTATAAAACTTTTTCTTTTCATCCATCTAAGGTACCTTGTAATTTGTGGTCATCAAACCAAATTTTAACAACCTATCAAATTATATGATTTCATGAGCAAAGGGAGTGCATAAATTTGCATAAACCAGCATCAGCGCAGAATTATTTCCATCTCATTGACCATCTCTATTAGTGACAGAGCTATACATCAGGCTTTATTCTTACAGCATAGATGTTATTTAGTATATATAAGAGATTCCTGTGTACACATCATATATACAGTCGCAATCAGATATATATATCTGACTTTAAAAATAAGGGGACTGCTTTATTGAAGCAGCACAAGTAACTATTTTTTGATTGGTTTATTTCACTTTTGTGGACTAAGCAGAGCTATTACTGTATATATAAATTATTTATGATGACTATTATCTGAGAAATAGAACATTTTATCATATTTTGTATTCTTATTACAGTTTAAATTCATTAGGAGACAGAGTCGTGCATTTTTTCCCCGACTCCGACTCCAGGTACCCAAAAATTGCTCCGACTCTGACTCCTCGACTCCAATTCCACAACCCTGGTACAGAGTATACTGTCTTTGTCACTTAACTGTCCCTCAGAGGGGATTACAGTCTAATGCCTACCATAGTCATATGCAGAGGTGTCCGAGCCATTAGGCAGCTATAAATTTTCGCCTAAGGCGACAGGAAGAGGCAAGGGCGCTTCTGCACTGAGTAGTGAGAGAAGAAATGCCTCTCAGCTGACTCAGGTGTCAGTTTGCACAGCAGCAGCAGCAGCGGGGCTGACTGGACTTCAGCTCAATGATTCAAAGAACCACAGTAATGAATGAGTCAGTGAGAGAAGGCACTCATCCTAGTCAGGGATCCGAGGAGTACAGCATCATCAGCTCCTGAGTCCGACTCCTGAGAATTCAGTCCCTCTCTCTCTGCTACTGGTAACTGCGTGGATGTAGAGACTGTGTAGCAGCCAGGCATTGACTTCCCCCCAGGCAGCCTTTCATTCAATGATTTAAGCAGCCCATACACTCAGCCGATTTTCTGGCCGACCGATCGATCGCGATCGATCAATCGATCGATCGATCGCAAATCGGTTGGCCAATCGACCGATCGACGGCCGATTTCGATCGATTTCGATGGATTTCCATCGAACTAGCAGGGTGGAAAATTTAGGTCGATCTGATGAGATTGCTTATCAGTTTGCATTGGCCTTAATGGAAATCTGATGGCAAAAAAATGCCATCAGATCGAATTTCAACAGATTTCAAACTGAAATCTATTGGAATTCTATCCTGGTAAAAAATGTTCTAAAAACGCATCAGATAGATCATCAGATGCATTTCTTATCTGTCTGCTGCCAATCTGACGAGTGTATGGGCACCTTTAGGGTTGGTCCTGTGTCTGCTGTATTCAGGTTTGTTGATGTAAGGCAATGTAAAACACTAGGCTAGCTGATAAAAGTGCAATTAGAGGGCAGGCAAGCTGGTAAATATACACAGCATGATGTAGAACTCGTCTGGAGGGTCAGTGGGAAAAAATCTGTCTGGTCTCTCCCCATTGTTATAATGACTGCAAGTGCAGATAAGGTCTTAAACAGGTTGAAAAGTTTTGACAGTCCCTAGACTCCAGGAGGGCTGCTTGCTGACTTGTGTAAGAGGCTGGCAGGGACAGCAGTCCTATTACCAGCAACTAGTCTCTGTGTAATGTGGGACTGCAATACAGATAAACTGCTCCATCTCAGGCTATTCTCAGTCTCACTCCACTCCTCCTATCTCTGTATGTGTATAGTGTATGTCTACTGTGTGCTGTGTATAGTGTGGTGTGTGTGTGTGTGTGTGTGTGTGTGTGTGTGTGTGTGTGTGTGTGGTGTGTGTACTGTGCTGTGCGTGTCTAAAGTGTGTGTGCACTGTGTATAGTGTGTATGTTGTGTGCAGTGTGTGTACTGTGTGTGTGTGTGTGTGTACACTGTGTGTGTGTGTGTGTATAGTGTGTGTGTGTGTACTGTGTGTGGTGTGTGTGAGTGCATGCCACAATAAGTATATTTTATGGTGAAACAACTATTTTCTGGTGAACCCATGCCACAATAAGTATATTTTCTGGTGAAACGCTGCTGCATTATGATTTTCGGGGGTCTTGGGGGTGGGGTTCACCACAGGAGTGGTGTTCACCATGAGGGGTGCGGGGTATGGGACTGGGGGCAATCACAGGGGTGGGGGGGGTGCCACAGGATTTCTCGCCTGGAGTGACAAAATGGCTAGAGACGCCCCTGGTCATATGTCTATATATGTATCATGTGGTGTATGTATCATAGTCTAGGGCCAGGTTTAGGGGGAAACTAATTAACGTATCTGTATGTTTTTGGGTGGAAACCGGAGTGCCTGGAGGAAAGTCATGTACACACAGGGAGAACATACAAACTCCATGCAGATAGTGCCCTGGATGAGCTATGAACTGGGGACCCAGGGCTTCAAGGCGAGAGTGCTAACCACTACGTCACCGTGCTGCCCATTAAACTTGCATCGAAATTGTATTCTCTACGTTTTTTTCCCCTTTTTGTTATCATTTTCCTAAGCATCTCAGCTTCCTTCAGGAGCTTGTAGTAAATACAGGTATGATGTTTTCTGGTCAGCCTTCATTTATCACATCTGGTTTTTTATCAGTTCCTTTCTTGTATCTAGGGCAATTGCCTCTACATCCCCAGCTAACCTTTCTGTGACATGATACAAAGGAGCCTCCAGCTGTGAGTTTATTTACACTGGACTCTGATCCCTTGCCATGCCTGTCAGAGATGCAGACCTGTTGGCTGACAAGTGTGTACATAGACAGTCTCTTCCTCTCTCTGTCAGGCACGGAACAATACTTTAAATCAATTTATGTAGGAAAATGTTATGCCACTTCAAAATGCAATCAAGTCTTCATACTTTACAAGTTACATCAGTACGTGTCCAATAGTCTTCCATAGATGGTGCTTGATGAACCAAATTTCTGCTTACACTGGCGGCACATGAGAGGACTGTTTATGCTAAGAGTCCGCTATATCATAATCATGGGAATTAGAGCATTGTCAGATATCCAAATAGTTATAAAAGAACACTAAATACCTTACAGTTACACAGTGCTGAAGCAGGATTCATTCTCTTCATATCGTAGCTCATTTTCTTCATAACATACTTATGGAAAGTTAAACTTCTATGCCATACATGGCTGCTGATAAGTTGCTGCTTTAAAACAAAAGGTAACATTTGATCTTCATCATCTGATTCTAAGAATGTTGGGTTTTCAATAAGTAAAAAATGATTCTGCTGTGTAGAAAATATAGTAGCCAGTGGACTTAAATGTTTTACTGATTCAGCATATGGCTGGATACTGTACTGGTTAAGGGCTCTGCCTTTGACATGGGCGACCAGGGTTCGAATCCTGGCTAGGTCAAGTACCTATTCAGTAAGGAGTTCAAGGCAAGACTCCCTAACACTGCAGGGTGGCCTCTTGAGCGCGTCCCAGTGGCTGCAGCTCTTGAGCGCTTTGAGTCCAACAGGAGAAAAGCGCTATACAAATGTTCGGATTATTATTATTATTAAATCCGCAGTCTTGGTTTGTAACTTGGTTGACTATAAAGGGCCTGATTTACTTAGGCTTCATACACATGCTAGATGATTCTTGGCTGTGGTGGCTGTTTGGTGGTCAACTCTGCTGAGAATTTAGTGTGTTTACAGCCAGCCCCATTTCTTGGGGCAAGCGAGACAGGCTATGGCCCGGGGTACAGTGCGGGAGGGAAGAGCAGGGGGCGCAATATGGCGCAGAAGGAGGAGAGGTGAAATTGTGCAAAAGTCCAGCGGAGCGAGTACAGGACTCATTATTTAGGCAGGGGACCCGGGAGATGCCAGTGATCATCTGACTACTTTAGGGCATCCCAAGTTTCCATAGTTGCCTGACATCAGTCATAGCAAAAAAAAAATGTTTACAGTTGCCCTATTTGTTTTAAGACTGTAATGGGTAGAAACTGTAATGTATTTTTTTCCTTATCTCTCCCACTAAAATGTACATTAAACAGGGACATAGATAAAATGTCAAAACTGCTCTGGTCTATAAGGGGGACACTTAATTGTCTGATGGTTAGACAATTAAGGACTTTATTAATACAGTATAAGGAGAAAAAAGCACACAAAAAAATACCTTTATTTCAAAATAAAATATCTTCGCTATACATTGTACCAGCAACATAATTTAAGTGTTAAAACAAAGGGAATAAATAGATTAATAAAATATTAAGTATTTTTCTACAGTGGCGCTGTTTATTTTCAAACTGTAATTGGTGAAAACAGAGAAATGGATATTTTTTTTCCCACTTTTTTCTTTTCTTTCCCTTTAAAATGCATAACAATTAAAACAATTCCTAAGGAAGAAAAGCACCCACAGAAAGTCTAGTTTGTATCACCCCCTGAAAAAAAGTGATCTATATATAACTAAGGTGTCATAAGTTGAAAAAGTTATTGCTGATTAAATAGGAGCATAGCAAAAATGTCAAAACTGCTCTGGTACTTAAAGTGGATCCGAGATGAACTTTTACTCATTGCATAATTGTGTTCCTTTCCTATTGTTTATAGGGCATTCCTCAAGCCAAATACTTTTTTGTTTTTGTTTTAATACTCTAATTCCCTATAAACTAAACAAGCCTCGCCCACAGATTTTCAGAGAGCCTTGGCATTTTCAGACAGTAGCAAGGGCTCATGGGAGCTCAGTCTGGGCAGGAGGAGGGGGGGGGGTATTGCTAGCCAGAGATTTCAGAGGCAGAGAGGAGGAGGGGGGATTAGGTTTTTTCACAGGCTGAGTGCTGAAGATGCAGATAAGCTTGCCTGTGAGTAATGTTTACAAACAACATGGCTGCTGTCATTGTATCACAGGAATAAATAAACATATTCTATTGAAGCTGTTTGCAGCTAGATTTGCTGTGTAAACTATCTAAACTTTAGATAAGATATACAGACAAGTTACTTGTTATAGTTAGTTTTTCATCTCAGATCCATTTTAAGGGGAAAACAGGCAGGGATGCACAATCATCCCTGCGCTACAAGAATATATCTTTATAGTGAATTTTATAATTAGTTTCTTTTTAAAATCCAAACGACTAATTAATAATATAATGCAAATTATTGTTACATATGTGATAGCTAATCAGGCAGCAAATGTAAAAAGAATACTAAACTACAGAGTACATACAGTATACTGTACCTAAAATATGATGCTTTGATTCTGGCATGAACATTTCAGCAGCACAAGGAGTACAGTGAATTAATCTACAACAGCTAAAATGTAGCGAAGTTCAATTATTTAGCAGCATAGCAGTTGGATGTGTAAGACTCCTGAAAGGCTGTCTTCAGTTCTGGCATTCTGTTTGTTTTCCTCTATGCAGCTATCTATTCAATTTTAGTCCCGCAGTGAAAATTACATAGTTGGTGTCCTTGATTACAACAAATAAAAGGAAGAAGAATCCAGCCCCCCTGTGGAAAGAAGTATTTAATTTCTTAGATGTATTATATGCTTTGCTTTGCTTTGAAACACCACATAAAAAAATAAATTGCTCATTTTAACCGGGTAGAATCACTTAGGTTTGCGTTGATGTAATTTTGCTACAAACAATATTCCTGCCTCAATGAAGTCTAGAAAATTTGACTGTGATTTATTTATACAAGGCATTTTGGAACAATTAACGAATAAGAATGGTAGTGTTTTGTGTCATTAATTAAACACCAATTTGGTTTAGAAAACATTATGGCTAGGATGGCCAGAGGAGGTATTGTGTCTTAAAGAGAACTCCAGTGAAAATAATGTAATAAAAAAGTGCTTAATTTTTACAATAATTATGTATAAATGATTTAGTCAGCGTTTGCCCATTGTAAAATCTTTGAAATCTATAATTTGCATTCTGACATTTATTACATGGTGACATTTTTACTGTTGGCAGGTGATGTAGCTGTTGCATGCTTTTTTGGCAGTTGGAAACCGCAGTAAACAGCTATTTCCCACAATGCAACAAGGTTCACAAACTGGAAACTGCCAGGAGTACCACGGTCCTCAGAGTTTCTTGTGGGAGGGGTTTCACCACAATATCAGCCATACAGCACCCTCTGATGGTCTGTTTGTGAAAAGGAATAGATTTATCATGTAAAAGGGGATATCAGCTACTGATTGGGATAAAGTTCAATTCTTGGTCGGAGTTTCTCTTTAAATTTGTTTTAATTTTTCTCTTGTGATTACATAAAGTGAATCTGTCACAAGAAAACCTTGAACAAACTGGGATTGCTGCCAAAGTGCAGGCACCATGTTGTGCTTGTCTAAGAGAATCATTAATTAGAGTAATCAGTGCTGTGGACTTGGGGAGCTTCTGGGTCCCAAAGTACAATACAGGTGGCTTCAGCACCTTTTGGCTTTAGCACCAGCATGTGGCTAAACCAACTGCTTCAGCTGGGCAACATTGGATTAGGTGGCCAACATTAATGCCAAAAATGTTTTGACTTTGTAGTTAGGCACCCAAGAAGAATATGATGGATGGCGAGTGGGCTGGGCTTTGGAGCAAAAGTTGAAACAATGGACAAAGATGACAAAAGAGAAAAAAATATAGTATACCTGACCGGAGTCAAAGCTACCTAAGGTAAGCACAGAGATATGTTCATGCTGGGTCCACTTACCTTTGTGCATTGTCTGTTCCTCTCCTTGTTCCTCCCAGTATTTGTAATTGTTTGACTTTTTTTCTGATAGGAAGAGGCAGGCTTACATTGTTGTTCCCTATCCTACTCTGGCACTAGAATAGTACAATGTATGAAGATATGGAAAGCTTCTGGACTATCCAGAGGCTTTCCACTACGGATGTACGTTTATATTTGCTTTACCCCACTTCGGGACTGCTTTAACCATTTCAGCCCGCGGGGATTTTTCATCTTATGCATCAGAGCAATTTTCACCTCCCATTCATTCGCTAATAACGTTATCACTACTTATCACAATTTATTGATCTATAACTTGTTTTTTTCCGCCACTAATTAGGCTTTCTTTGGGTGGTACATTTTGCTAAGAATTATTTTTTTTTAATAAATGCATTGTAACAGGATTAATAAGAATAAAATGGAAAAAATTCATGATTTCTCAGTTTTCGGCCATTATAGCTTTAAAATAATCGACGCTACCATAATTAATACCTATGTATTTTATTTAGTGTTAAGGGTGGGTTAAAGGAATACTATCGATGTATGCATTTATTTTTAAATGCTGTATGTTGTAGCACACATTAGGGCAAGTACTAGGAGCAATTTGATTCCTCACACAGCTGTTCCTCTCAGCTGTAAAATCCTCCGTCAGTTTTGGCGTCAGTGTTGGATACAAAATGTATCTAATACTGAGCTCCCAGAGGGCTAGACCATGTCTCTGCAAAGGGGAGATGCTATCAATTCCTTAGTTTATAGTTTAATTATCACCTTGCTGAAAGAATCTTGTTGATATGGTGGTAAGGGGTTAAAGATTCTAGCAATGTGTGTTTATTATCTTTGCTTCTATTTACTGATAAAGATACTAATAATGCTAATTGTAGACAGTGGTCTGCCCCTCTCAGCAGCTTGTAAAGTGGATGCAGCCTGGAGTGAATCACCTCAAGCAGGGAGCCAGTCTGAGTGTAAACACAGACTCCTGGTATAGCTAGTTATATTCCAGCAATATTCCAGCTCCTTTAGTTACCTGTTACCACCTCAGATCAGCCTATTTCTCCTCATGTCTGCTGCATGCTGTGAGTGACACAGTGAAATATATTTGTGAGCTGTGTGACAGAGTAATCAAGCAGCTCAGGGTGACCCAAACTACTATGAGCTGTGTGAGAAATGAATTTTTAAGCAGGGATAGCGAGAGAGAGACCTGGGTGAATAAATAAAGTGCCCCTAGCACTAGTGGTAATGTGTACACTAATATAGAGTATTAAAAAAAAAAAGTTGTTTCAATCGATAGTACTCCTTTAATGGCGCTCCTCTATACAAGACCAAATATATATAAAAAATATCAAACATATAAGAAAATTGGCAAATGGAATTAATGAATCAAGTGTACAGTTCAAATGGATCGCCACACACTTGGGGGGGGGGGGGGGGGGGTATCCACCCTAAAACAGCCTATCGAGAAAGTGTGCAGGCGCTCAAAATCATCAAAAGTTCAACATAAATAATCTGAATAAAAAGTCCGCATCAGCAGTAATATCCACACAAGGTACTCTCACCAGAAAGGATGGCTGATTATATTACAGATCAGCATATGCACATATCATCAGTGTCTTGTGAGCATATATCTTCATTCAAATCTGGAACTCAAAGGAAACAGATAGACATAGCGTAATCCCGTTCAGGAGAGCGTTAGGTGTAATCACACTACCCCACAAGTGCAACAACGTGTGGACCGATCACCCTCCACCAACACACGGATAGTAATTGCAACCGCTCACCAGATGTAATTGCTGATCACAACAACAGACCAGCACCAGCACTTTTAAGCTGTTGAGGTCCTTCCAGTGTAACTTGCAAGCAAAACGACCTATAGACTTGAAACAGATGCTAACATAGCGTAATACCGTTTTATTAAGTAATTAAAATTATACCAGTGCACTCACATCTCCGATGAAACAATGCACATTGTACAGTAAAATCCTAGGCAGTTCTGACAAACTTGCACAATCGTGTCTCCCAGCTCACTCCACGCAAGAGGCCCCACCCTAGGCCCCTTCCCATCCCTTCTGGTGAGAGTACCTTGTGTGGATATTACTGCTGATGCGGACTTTATATTCCGATTATTTATGTTGAACTTTTGATGATGTTGAGCGCCTGCACACTTTCTCTTCAGTATGTATTTTATTTTCCTGTTTGTCTCAGTTATGACACCATTTAAATTTTGTCCCTATCACAGTGTATGGCGCCAATATTTTATTTCGAAATAAAGGTGCATTTTTTCCATTTTGCGTCCATCACTATTTACAAGCTTATAATTTAAAAAATGTTCAAAGTATACCCCCTTCAAATGCATATTTAAAAAGTTCAGACCCTTAGTTAACTATTTATGTCCTTTTTTTTATTATTGTAATTTTTTTTTCCTTTAAAAAAATTTTTGGGGTAATATTTTGGTGTGGGAAATAAACAGTTAATAAACAGTTATTATATGTGTAAATTGTAATATAAAAAATATGTAGATGTAGTTTTACTATTTGGCCACAAGATGGCCACCTTGAATTTTGTTTCCCTCCTTGTGCTTCTTGCTAAGGGCCCGTTTCCACTATTGTGGTTTCCACCGCGATTCCGCAGAGTTTCCCCGTACATGAATCGCACGGGGAAACTCTGCCATAGGGGATAACGGCGCCGCGGCCGAATCGCTTGCGGGAGCGATTCGGCCGGAACCTCCCGCAGAATTCGGGGCGGAGGCTGCGAATCCCATAGCCGTGCATGGCACGGCTCATGGGATTCGCCTGCGATCCCGCCCACCCGCTCAGTGAAGGCGTGCGCACTAGTGGAGACGAGCCCTTAGCGGAAGCACAAGGGGAATGCGGAAATTTTTCCAGGCAGAAAGACTGAAGCCTCTTGTAAAAGCGCTTCCGGTTTTCTGCTGGGGAGACGGATCGGTGATCGGGAACCATGTTCCCGTTCACTGATCCCAGGGCTACCGGGGGACACCACGGGGGCGCACCCGCAATTGTGCTCGGGAGCGCGCCGAAATGCGGCACCGCAGCAGAGCAGCTGCTCGGGCGTGAGCTTCATGTCCAGGCGGCAGAAATAGTTAAAGGATATCCGAGGTGACAAAATAAATCTATCTTTACTTACCTTCCAGCCCCTAGAAGTCATGTGTGTTCCTCGCCGCAGCTCCAGTCTTCTCCTGAGTCCAGCTGGCAGCCTGAAGAATTGCCGACCCCGATATCAGTGTCTTATGCGCAATTGTGGGCATGTGCCCACGCCATCGGGAGTATACTACTCCCTTTTAGCAAGTTAGGAGATAGAGTAATGTGAGGTTTGCTTTATTAGGGTGATATATATTGTATTGAAAAAAAACAGCATTCATTTATAAACTATTTAGTCTGTGTTTCTCTCATCATCCTCCAGGACAGCCACCTGAGATTACCATTGAGCCCCTCCCCTGTGGAAACAATGCACATGCAATTAATTAATTACACCTCTGATCCACCCTCTATATAGTAAGCCTCCTCCTCTACCTCCCTAGTTCTTTCATTGTTTCCACTCACCCGTGGACAGTGGAGACACACAGCCAGCCGGCACAGGTACAGCTGAAGGTGTTTCTGCACCCCATAAGCGCTACACTATACATGGCTTGGGGTTGCAGAGAATACTAACAGCCTTATGTTTCTTGTCTGTTTGCTTTACAGAAACATGTGAAAAAGACTAATAAGTGCTCAAAGTGTGTGGAGGTGATGCCACCAAATTGCACACGCTCATCATGTGACAAGTGCAGGCATAGAGGGGACACTATCCCAGACACTAATATGATAATGATTGACTTAATGAAGTCTATGAAAAAAGAACTGACTACCACCTTTGCAGCCTTCAGGGCAGCTCTTCCTACTCAGCCTCCAGTACAGGGACAGGCCCAGCCCACACCCCTGACTACATCGACAACAGACAGTAGTACGCAAGCGGTAACAGTGAGCATCCAGCCGCCAGCAGGATTGCAGCCGCAGGGTTCAGGGCTCAGGCAGGATCTGACCCAGCCCAAGCGTATATTACCAACTGTGCCAGTAGAACCTGACTCTCCAGATGATTCGTGGGAGGATATTTCAGGAGAGTCTCTGGAGGAAGGGGAGGCTAGGGATTCGGACGATCCGGGGAGAGCTACAGCCAGAATGCCTAGATACCTGTTTAGCATAGAGGATACATCGGAACTCCTTAAAGCTGTATACGAATCTGAGCATATTCAGGAGACAACCCCGACTTCGTCAGTGCAGGACGATATATACAGGGGATTAGAGGAGACCGATTGCAGAACTTTCCCGGTACACAAATCGATTAAAGGGGTCATATCTTCTCAGTGGAAGCAGCCTGAGAAAAGATTATTTATCCCTAGATCATTTAAGAGGAGATTCCCCTTTAAGCAAGAGGACCAGGAGTTATGGTCAAAGTGCCCAAGGTTGGACGCATCATTAGCTCAATACTCCAAAGCCACAGATTTGTCATTTGAAGATTCAGGCAGCCTAAAGGATCCTATGGATCGCAAGGCGGAAATCCTCCTCAAAAGGGCATGGCAGGCAGCATTTTTCGGATTTAAGCCGGCTATTGCAGCCATATGTCTTACACGCAACCTAGAGAAGTGGATGAGAGGGTTAAAGGTGCACCTTATTGCAGGTACCCCACATGAGAAAATTTTAGACTCCCTTCCAGTCATGTCTAAGACGGTAGCTTTCCTGGCAGATGGGGCCACAGAGTCATTAAGATCTGCGGCAAAAACAGCAGCCCTTATAAACTCGTCTAGGCGGGCAATATGGTTAAACACCTGGGAGGGGGATGTCTCATCCAAGCACAGGTTATGTGCTATGGAATTTCAGGGGGACTTGTTATTCGGGAAGGATCTAGACGGTATTCTAGAGAGATCTTCCGATAGAACCAAGAAATTCCCGGACAAGAGGAAAAGAGGAACAAATAGACCCTTTCAGGGGAGACGTTATTTTCCCAGAAGAGAAGTTAGGGGTCAGGGGTCCCGACAGCAGCAGCAGCAGCAGGGGTCTAGAAGGTGGACCTATAGTACAGGGAGGGGAAGACCTACCTTCTTGTTCAATAAAACCCAGCCAGCCACCCCAAAGTCCGACAAATGACACAGATTTACAGGTGGGGGGGAAGGCTTCTTTATTTTTTTCAGGCCTGGCAGAGGATAACAGGAAACGAGTTTATTTTAGATTTAATAAGCAATGGGTACAGGATAGAATTCCGAGAGCCCCCCCCCCAAGAAATTTTGTGATTACGGGGACCCCCAGGGACCCAGGAAAGGCAGAAGCAGTTCGCTCCTCTGTGATAAAATTATTGCAACAGAGAGTGATTCAGAGGGTTCCGGTCCAGGAGTTTGGCAGGGGGTTTTATTCAAGAGTTTTTGTAATACAGAAGCCGTCAGGAAAGTACAGGATGATACTCAACCTGAAGCCCCTGAACCCTTACATTCTGGAAAAGAAGTTTCGAATGGAAAGCGTCGCATCAATCCGCAATTTAATTTGGCCAGAAGCTTTTATGGCCACACTAGATTTGGAGGACGCGTACCTCCACCTTCCTATCCATCCGCAATTTCAGAGGTTTTTGAGGTTTGCGGTAGTCATGGGGGATGCGGTATGCCATTACCAATACCGTGCCCTGCCATTCGGAATATCCTCGGCCCCGAGGATATTCACGAAAGTTGTTGCAGAAGCGGTCGCGCAGTTACATCTCCAGAATGTAAGGGTTCTTCCGTATCTGGACGATTTTTTGATTTTGTCGAATACCGAACAGTCCTTAAAGGAAAACCTACACCTCTGCGTCCAGACCTTAGAGAGTCTGGGCTGGTTAATCAGCAGAGAGAAGTCGTGTTTTCGGCCATCCCAAACAGCGTGTTTCCTGGGGCTAATCTGGGACTCAGAGCAGGAACAGATTCGGCTTCCCCAACCGAAGGTCAGCAAGCTGATGAGAGCAGTGACCGAGTATACATCGGCCCCGTCAGTGTCCCTAAGGCAGACAATATCCCTACTGGGCTTAATGACCTCAGTGATCCCGGCGGTGGAGTGGGCTCAGGCACACACGCGGGAATTACAGGCCTGGTTTCTTCAGGTCTGGGACAGAAGGAGAGCCTCCTTAGATCAGCGAGTAAACCCACCACAGCGGGTGTTGCTCTCTCTCCAATGGTGGGTGAACACAGACCACTTGTCCAGCGGACGTCCCTGGATGCAGAAGGCTCCAGTGAAACTATACACAGATGCCAGTGCATGGGGGTGGGGCGCCCACTGTTTGGATCAGCAAGTACAGGGTCAGTGGTCCCCTCAACTCAGCCGGAAATCATCGAACTTCAGGGAGTTAATGGCGGTCAGATTGGCCCTACAGGCTTTACTGCCGCACATAAGCAACAGGGAGGTACTATTGTTCTCCGACAATATGGTCACGGTCTCCTATATCAGGAAACAGGGGGGCACCAGGGTGCAGGCTCTCAGTGAGCTGACAATGCAGATTCTTACATGGGCAGAGGAAAACCTGCAGTCACTAGCAGCAACCCATATTCAGGGCAGTCAGAACCGCTGGGCAGATGCCCTCAGCAGGTCAGTCTTAATAGAAGCAGAATGGCAGCTGAACCAGGAGGTCTTCGATCTCATCACAGCAGAATGGGGCAGGCCAAGCATAGATCTGTTTGCCACACCTCAAAATACAAAGACAAGGGATTTCTTTTCCCTACACCCTTCATCTTCAACAGACCGGTTAGATGCCCTGACACAGGAATGGCCGAAGGGCCTTCTATACGCTTTTCCCCCATTCAATTTAATCCCAAGGGTCCTGAGCAAGTTGAGGCAGTCCCAGGCACAAGTAATATTCATAGCACCCTGGTGGCCAAAGAGGGCCTGGTTTCCCTTTCTACAGACTTTGAAGGTACAGGGGCCCTGGCACTTAGGGGACCGAGGGGACCTACTAATACAGAATGGACAGACGCACCCAGACCCACGATTTCTGAAGCTCACAGCCTGGATCCTGAGAGGCAGACTTTAAAGGGACTAGGATTTTCAGGTAGAGTAATTAATACTCTGCTAAAATGCAGGAAGGAAAACACTAGGAAGATTTATTCCAAGGTGTGGAAGGTTTTTTGTTCATGGAAGGACAGGAATAGAGTTAGTTCAAATGAAACAAGATTTATTTTGGAATTCCTACAGGATGGGGTGGACATGGGATTGGCGGTTAGCACCCTCAGGGTCCAAGTCTCAGCCTTATCCGTATTTTTAGATAGGCAGCTATCCACAGAATTACATATAAGGAACTTCTTGAAGTCAGTAGCCAGATCACAGCCGGTCCCGGTAAAGATGGCGCCCCCATGGGACCTAGCACTAGTCCTAGATTTTCTAATGTCGGACACTTTCCAACCAGCAGAGACCATTCCGATTAGGCTATTAACACTAAAAGTGGCCTTCTTGGTGGCCATTACAAGAGTAGGGGATATACAGTCACTATCAATAAAAGACCCCTATATGGTGATTCACCCGGACAGAATAGTTTTCCGACCAGACCCGACATATTTGCCAAAGGTAGCTACGCAATTCCATAGACTGCAGGAGGTTGTTTTACCATCCTTTTCTACAGACCCCAAAAATGATAAAGAAAGGAAACTGGCAAATCTAGATGTGAAGCAATTATCACATATTTGCAGAGGACACAGGAATGGAGAAGGTCCAGCCATTTATTTGTATTGTTTTCTGGCACCCGAAGGGGATTACAGGCAACTAAGGGTTCCATAGCCAGATGGATTCGGCAGCTGATACAGCTAGCCTATGACAACTCACAGACTGACACACCTCCAATCATTAGAGCACACTCTACGCGGTCACTGGCGGCATCCTGGGCGGAGAGATCCGGGGCAACTCTGGACCAGATATGTAAGGCGGCTACATGGTCAGGACACTCTACATTCGTGAAGCACTACAGAGTGGAGCTGTTGTCCAGCCAGGATCAAGCGTTTGGTCGTAAAGTACTCCAAGCAGTCATCCCACCCTAAGGTAAAAGTTTCTCGCTGGTCTCAGGTGGCTGTCCTGGAGGATGATGAGAGAAAGGCCGTCCTACTTACCGGTAGTAGTGTTTCGGCGAATCCTCCAGGACAGCTGCCTTAGTACCCAGCCCTAGGATATTGATACGATATAGTATAAACTAGAATAAGGGTGAGCCTGTTACTCTGGTAATGAACTAGGGAGGTAGAGGAGGAGGCTTACTATATAGAGGGTGGATCAGAGGAGTAATTAATTAATTGCATGTGCATTGTTTCCACAGGGGAGGGGCTCAATGGTAATCTCAGGTGGCTGTCCTGGAGTGTTCGCCGAAACACTACTACCGGTAAGTAGGACGGCCTTTGCTCATTGTAAAATATTTTCTCACCCTGATTTATGTTCATAAATTTATCACAGATGATGACATGTTTAGTTTAGTGCTGGCAAAGTGCATCACTGCAAAACGTTTAGGGCAGAAGGCTTTGTGACACCATAGCCTAGGCTAAGCAGCAACACTGGGAGGGAAAGGTTATATATATATATATATATATATATATATATATATATATATATATATATATATATATATATATATATATATGTATATATCTATATCTAAATATAGCTGCGTGCATGCTTTGCATAGAATTGCATAAAAATTTGGTTTGTGCTGCTCACCCCTTGGTAATTTATTTATAATTTTCCCCTGTGAGCCTGCATGACCACGCCCACCTCTAGCACTGTTAAGTATATAAATTAGTGCATTGCACATGTTCAGAGAGTTCGTTTGGTAGCTAGGTGAAGGGTGAGGTGTTTTTAATTTCCTTTTTTTCCCCATCTAGTTGACATTTTAGGGTTTTTGGTTTAGTTCCCACTAGACTGCTTATAAAAACTGGCATTTTGCATGGTAGAGTAGGACTCACCAGATTGGGGACACTTTGGCGCAGTTGGTGAGCTTAAGCGCATTAAAGCGTAACCAAGAGCCCCTGTCACTGTTTTCCTGTTGTGTGCTGCAGCCCCTCTGTACTTATATATCTATATATATATATACAGTATATATATATATATATATATATATATATATATATATATCGCATATTTTTGGGCATATAAGACACACTTTCCTCCCCCCAAAATGGGGAGAAAAAGTCTTATATGCTAAATACAGCGAGTCCCAGCTTTGCGAACACCTGACAATATGAGCCGATGACCCGGTTGTCGGGGACTCTCTAAACTGTCCTCGTGCCCTCCTCTGCTCACCCCGTGTTTCTCCTCCGATCCCGGTGTCTTCCTGCACTCCCCATGAATAAATAGAAATTAGCAGCAGCACAGCTCACCTAATCCATTGGCTATAGCAGTTATCAGAGACTTCTCCTCTCCTTCTCTACTCCCCTAGTGCCAGCTTCTGCTGATGTGATCAGCAGAAACTAGTACTAGGAGAGCAGTGATGGAGAGGAGAGTTCTCTGAGCAAGTCAGTGGATTAGGTGAGCCATGCTGCTGCTAATTTCTGTTTATTTATGGTGAGCGCAGGAGTACATGGGGAGTGGAGGAGACACACGGGGGGGGGGGGGGGGGGAGTGGAGGAGAAACTTGGGATGAAGGGCACATATGGTGGACAGAAGGGGGCATATGGGGGACAGAAGGGGATACATGGGGGATGCAGGAGGACATATGCTGCTAGGAGATCATTTTTAAATACATTTTCAGCATTTTACAATTGAAAAAGTACTGAAAAGTAGGTGAAAAGATATTTTGAGTATTTTCTTACTTGCTGGTGCTTTAAAGGGCATTTTATTGACAAGGTGTGAACATATAATCTAGGAGAAAACTCAGGAGAAAAAGTGAATTGCATATGGGCCATGGATAGAAGGGCATACTTCAGGGAGAGATAGCTGGTAGTTAGGTCTGTTTTACCTACTGAGAACTGTGCTTGATAAGGGTTGATTGTGTACAGAGCTGTTATGTGTAGGATTTATTGCGTGCTGAAGTGGATAGGTAGAATTGTGTAGATTCTGCGCCAGCGCAAAGCACTCCAGGCCATGTGCGCGCGATCCTGAACGGTGCGGCCGCGCTCACGTAGGTGCAGAAGATGCCAACCTGGCGAGGTCGGCATCTGCAATGGAGCAGATCCCGGGACACCAAAGTTGCGGCGAGGGACAGACAGGCTGCCAGGGGCTGGAAGAAGCCTCAGGTACGTAGATTTTGTTTTTTTATTTTGTTCGCTACTGTCCTTTAACCTCTTGAGCCCCTGAGGGTTATACCCCCTAGTGACCAGGCCATTTTTTACAATTCAGCACTTCACAACTTTAACGGTTTATTGCTCAGTCATACAATTTAGCGCCCAAATAAATGTTACCTCCTTTTCTTATCACAAATAGAGCTTTCTTTTGGTGATCTGCTGCTCTTTGTAGTTTTTTTATACATATTATTAATCAAAAAAGATCTACATTTTGTTAAAATAAATCATACAGTAAGTTTACTGGCTTCCCCCTAAATTGGCCCTAGACTATGATACATAAACTACTCAATGGCCTCAATTCACTGAGCAGTTTAGACTAGTCTACTGATGGTTTTTAGTCTACTGTTGGTTTGGTAAGTTGCATCATAGGAGAATTCACTATTACCAAATGTTTTAGACCTGTTTTTAGACCTGGTCTAAACCATTTAGTAATTAGGTGGGTAAAGCAGGGGAAATGATCAAACGATGCAATTCATAAACAAGTAGCTATGACTGACATCCTTCTTCTTTGATCAGCTCTCCTCTGCATACAATTAAACTCCTGCATAATTAACGCAAAAGGTTCCATCCTCTTATCTAAAATACCTAGCAGAATTACTTAACTGACAAAAATCAGCTGGTCTAATCTCTTTCAGAAAAAGTGGGCGTGGTTACTCCTTGTTTGCCTTTGTGAATTGTGTAATTACTGAATGTTAGACCAGGTCTAAAAACAGGTCTTAAGGGGCCCATACACTTAACGACTTTCCCACCGATTTACAGCAGATTCGATCACTGTTATCGAATCTTCTGTGAAATCGTTGCGCTGACCGAACGATTGATTTCCGTCCGAAATCGTTCGTTCCCATCGATCCGTCCATGTGGAAGATTTCGCTCGATCGCGGCGGGTCGTGAGTGCATCGGTAGCAGCGTTCGAATGTCCGACGACCGACGCTAGCGGCAATACATTACCTGATCCGGCCGGCGCGTATCCCCGCTGTCACCGATGCTCCTTCTCCGCTGGGCTCCGGCAGGCTTCACTTCTTCCTGTCTGGACAGGAAGTTTAAACAGTAGAGCGCCCTCTACAGTTTAAACTTCTCCGGACAGGAAGTACAGTGAAGCTGCAGCCCTGGAGCCCAGAGTGGAGAAGAAGACAGGGGAGACCGGGGGACTCGCACCGGCCGGATCAGGTAATGTATGCAGGGGGGGGCGGTGGCAGCTTCACAGATGGTGAATCGATTTCATGCTGAAATCGATTCACAATCTGTTGGCAGTAAAGGCAGCCATTCAATCCCTCTCTGATCAGATTCGATCAGAGAGGGATCTATCTGTTGGTCGATCTGATGGCAAATCGACCAGTGTATGTCCACCTTAAAACATTACACCAAACCATCAGTAAACTAAAAACCATCTGTAGACTAGTCTAAACTGCTTAGTGAATTGAGGTCTATACATACATAGACATATGCCTATGGTAGGGATTAGATTGTGAGCTGCTCCGAGGAATAGTTAAGTGACAAGGCTACACTCTGCACACCGCTGCGTAAGATGTCAGCACCATATATATACACTTAAATACATAATTACCTAAAAAAAAGGCCTGCCAGCGCTCCCTTCAAATCTCGTTCTTCGAGAGATGGCGAATATTTGCGTCGTGGAGGAACTATAGAGACGCTGTCCTGCCGCCATTCCGCTTTAGGTGGTCGGAAAGCGGTTAAATTAACTAGCTGTATTATGCTACCTATATAGATTACTGTCATTCCTAGGAGATATTGTATGCTGTTTTAGTACCAATTTACTTACTGTCCAACCAAGCAGTTGAGTTATACTATGTCCATTGTTTTCATTATGTGTTATCATCTGGGCAGTTTTGCAGATGGGTGATTTAGTTAAAAAATAGGCAGTATGTGTAGAAACTCAATAGGGAAAATGTCCCTCTCCTTTTCTATGTAAATGTAATACTCCCATAAACCTCCATAGTAGAACGATTTGTGAACTTCAATAGGATTTCATGATGTGAACTGTACAGAAGAGATGAACCGGTGAATATTTAACTGTATTTTTTAGAATGGTGCTTCTCTTTACTTTGTGACCTATTTATTTTACTGCTATGTTTTTTACTTATAAAATATAGCCTTCCATGCACCTGTGTCATATGTACTATTAGCACAGCTCTGTGGAATGTGACAAGTCCTTGAGTGGCCTTAACAGTTATGCACAGATGCTAAACCGCTGCCTCAGTGAAAATATTGTATGTAGCAGCAGACACCTATAACTGAGAACCAGCCAATACTGTACATCTTATCCATTTTATAGGCATATATACAGTAGTGTTTAGCACATATAAAGCAGGCCACACACTGGCCGATGTGGCTAACAGATACATCCCTCTCTTTTATAGCTACTGTTAGGTTTTAGTAATACTTATTCTTTAGTTGTGTGCTGGTAGTTGCCATGTCATGCAAGTGGTGTAGAACTGTATCCCAAATGCTGTTCTAGTGGTGTGGGAGTCATAAAGGTATATTGTGACATGATATCATGAGACACTAAAGTCTGTTCTGTCCCTTGAACTAATTAATTGACACTTTTGACAAAAAATCTTTGGAGCAGAACAATGATCAATCAGGGACTAGAAAGTCAGTTCAAGTTAAGGCCTGGTTCACACATAAATCTGCACATTTCCAGTCAGGTCCAGTACTGTCCTGTCAGTTTTCCATCCATTTTCTATCAGTTTTAGCTGACTGGACCAGAAATCTACACCTTTTTATGTGTGAACACCGCCATAGCAACACATACAAAACTGATACAAAACTGACAGGACTGGACTGGACCGGAAATGTACACCTATTATGTCTGAACTCAGCCATAGAAAACACATACAAACCTGATACAAAATGGACAAGACTGGATTGGACTGGAAATGTACAGATTCATGTGTGAACACAGAAGCACATGCAAAACTGATGCCAACTGTCAAAAACTGACAGGACAGGACTAGACACCATACAGGACTGGACAGAATACAGGGTCAGGAATAAGGTTCATTAGTTCTTAGGGATAACAGATTCATTAGAACCCAAGTTTAACAGGTATCAAAATCAAGACTCAATGGTCAGATAATAAGATCTGTTTTTCATTATGAACATATGGTTGCCAATAGTAAAGAGTCCGGGTAATCTGGATATTCACTCATTGGTGTTCCATAGGCTGGTGGCAGTGCAGTTACCTGAACTAGGATTTCAAGACATGCAGATTCTAGCAAGCTGGCAGTGGGGTGAAAATGAGATTAGAAGTTAAGTGATGCAGCAGCAGAACATGATGGAAAGCTCTGCACTCTAGCTAAATAACAAGCCATAGCTGTACAGTACCAGGCCGGCAAAGAGGCAAGAATAACACACAGGAAGTTAGAAAATACCAAGAAAGGAATAATCACAGGCGTTCATGTAATAAAGGCACCAGGAAAAAAGGGTGTCGGGGATTGCCGCTAGTAAAATATTGATCAAATTACGGATATTCTACTACTGAATACCAATAGTAAAATATTGGAAATCTTTATTGATATTTTACTATGACTTAAAGAGAATCTGTATTGTTAAAATCACACAAAAGTAAACATACCAGTGCGTTAGGGGACATCTCCTATTACCCTCTGTCACAATTTCGCCGCTCCCCGCCGCATTAAAAGTGGTTAAAAACAGTTTTATAAAGTTTGTTTATAAACAAACAAAATGGCCACCAAAACAGGAAGTAGGTTGATGTACAGTATGTCCACACATAGAATATACATCCATACACAAGCAGGCTGTATACAGCCTTCCTTTTGAATCTCAAGAGATCATTTGTGTGTTTCTTTCCCCCTGTTCTCATGCACTGAAGTTTCAGGCTGCTTGTTTCTTCCTGCAAACAGCTTTGCCCTTGTCTGTAATTCCTCACTATGTGAAAGCCCAGCCAGCTCAGAGGATGATTTATCCAGCTTGTAAAAGAAAAGAGAGAAGCTGCTCTAATCTAAATAACACACAGGCAGTGTGCATATAGGGGCCTGGAAGGGGGAGTTCATAGCAGAACCACAACACTGAAGAACTTGGCAGCCTTCCAGACACAGGCTGACAAGTCTGACAAGACAGAGATAAGTTGATTTATTAGAGAGACTGTGATAGTACAAAGTGCTGCAGTAAGCCAGAACACATTAGAATAGCTTTTAGAACTTGTAGGATGATAAAAAACAGGATACAATTTTTGTTACGGAGTCTCTTTAACGTAACCTTACTCTCACACAGAACCTCCCTCTACTGATACCTAACCCCTAACCTTCTCTCTACCAGTACCTAACCCTTAAACCCCCCTACCGATACCTAACCCTTAACCCTCCCTTTACACATGTCTAACCCTTAAACTCCCCCTGGTGGCACTTAAAGTGACATTGAAGTGAAAAAAAAAGTATAATGAATTGGTTGTGTAATACGGATAATTAATAGAACGTTAGTAGCAAAGAAAATAGTGTCACATTTTTATTTTCAGGTATAAAGCTTTTTTTTTTTATAACATTGCATCATTCTCTAATAATTGCAGTTTCCACAATACGCTCAGCATTTTAAATGATTTCACACAGCAGGCTAATTGACCCTTTGAACTTTTCTCTGCAGAAAAACCATAAACAAGGAAGAAACAATGATAGACAGTTGAGATAAAAGTTTCAAAAGACAGTGCTGTCTATGACTTTATAAAGTCACTGAACTCAAAGAAGCTCTTTTGCATAGATAACAACTGAAGTTTCTTAACTCTTCCTGTACTGGATACAATACGAGACTCATATCTGTGCTAACAATGTTTTACTTCTTAGCAGTACTACACATACAAATCATTATATCATAAGTTTATTTTCACTTCAGAATCCCTTTAACCTTTAACCTTCCCTCCCATTGGTGTCTAACCCTTAGCATTCTCTCTGAACACCCCCCCCCCCAGGGTCGCACCTAAACCGTGACCCCCGCCACAACTATTTGCGGCAATGTAAGGAAATTTGGGTACAAGGAGACGCCTGATAAAATGGCGGGTGCCGAGTTTTCACACTATGCAAATTGCAACTTTGTATAGTAGAAAGACTTGACGCCTGCTATCCTATTGGGCGCCTCCCCCTGCCCAAATTTTCTTAAATTACCGCAAATTGCAGCTTTTATAAGGGCTGGTGCACACCAAGTGCACATTTGAGCGTTTTTAAAATCGCTAGCGCTTCAAAAAGCACTTGGCTGATGTCTTTCTATGGGCTTGATCACAACAGAGCGATGTGATTTTAGCTCAAACACAAATGCGGGTCCTGCAGCATTTTGGAGGCGATTCAACCTCAATGTTAAGTATAGGAAAATCATTCAAAAAGGCGCTGAACAGAGCGATTCTCCTCCTAGCGTTTTTTATTAAAAAGCTGATTACTTCCAGGTCAAAGTGTAGAAGAGGTATAAAATTGCTAGGCATGAACAGAAAATTGCTTTTAAAAATCGTTTAAAAAATGCTAGGTGTTTACGACTATGCTAGCGTTTTTTTTTTGTGCACTGGCCTTAATGGGCACCTAATGCTGGGCATACACGGGTCGATCCGTCGGCCGATTAGCCGCCGGATCGACTCCCGCTGCGTCCCCACCGTGTCCCCGCGCGTGCGCCCGAATCGATTCCCGCTTGTCCCCGCCGGCGCTTCTTATCTTCCGCTCAATTCGGCTCGATTGATAAGCCTGCGTCGAGCCATGTATGCCCAGCATTAGAAACAGAAACAGACCAAGGAATGAATGAACACAATTAGGGAAATAAGCAACACACCGGCAGTTTCAGGGATCTTGAGAGATAATCCACTCAGATTTCAGCCAGAAATATCTGATCTGTGTGCTTATTCAGGGTCTATGGATAAAAGTATTAGAGGCAGAGGATCAGCAAGACAACCAGGCAATTTGCTTTATTTAAAAGGAAGTAAACATATTAGCCTCCATACCCCTCTAACCTCGGGTTTCCTTTAAATATTCTGATGGTTGCTCATTAGTCAGTTTATCTGTACCATTTGTCAGAGCAGTGGATACAAATTCAAAGATGCTTTATGCTGGGGTCTTTCTTGCTACATGTTTCTGCTATACTGAACTAGCAGGGAACCCCAGCAAAATCATTTTTTAAATCTCCCACCAGGGTTCACTATTGGTCCATTGAGCTGACCAATGAGGATCCTTCCTTAGGTCAGTTCAGTGAACTGATTTGAAATTCTGGCAAAAAATTCAAGGATGCTTTTTCTGAGGTTCCCTTTTCAGCACGCCAATGAGATGCAATGAAAAGGGGGCCTGGGCATGAAGTTTCTGTGAGTTTGCTGCTAGGACTTCTCATCCACTTCCTCAGAAAAGCTTCTTGTTGGTCCAAATGCATGGGCTCCCTTTCAGTATAGCAGTGGAGTGACGTGGTGCAGGTGATAATTGGAGAGCTTTTTTTAAATGAAGATTGAAGACCTTGAGGATTACAACATTTGGGTCAGCTCCTTACAGTTATCTATGAGAGGGTCTAGGTGAGGGATGCTAATATACCCATAAGTGGAAGAGGAGAGGCAGATTTCTGGAAGATCATGTGTGATGGTAGTCACCCCCTCCACCATTGGACACCAAATTGGGGATGAGGTCTTTCATCTTGACGTGAGAATAATGAAGCTTTGAAACGGGGGAGGGGGTATAGATTTCTGTTCCTCTCTTGCAGCAGAGTTCCCCGCATCATGTCAGGGGTGATGGAGCCACATACTGGCAATAATAGTATGCATTGGGGCCAAGTTAACAATAAGAGGGTTCCATGCTATTCCAGATGCTGAGCAATATGTGTTAACGAGGAGCTGTCAGCAATACTATCTCAGAAAAAAAAACCACATATATAAGTAAATAAACAGGGATGCTCATCCGGATTCCGGATGTCCGGGTAACCCGGATATCCAAACTTTTTTATGCTATCCTATTCGGGGTCTGGATTTTTTAAAAATCCGGATAGCTGTCTGCGGATATTTGGACCTTCTCCTCCTCCTCCCTTGTTTTGTCTTGTTTTCCAGGGATTTGTAGGATGTCAAAAGCAAGCTCACATACATTGGCCAGAAATCGAACCCAGGTCAACTGCTTGGAAGACAGCTATGCTCACCACTATACCACCAACACTACATGCTGAATTTGAAGTCTGGAAGTTTCCAGGGCAAGGGTGAGAAGGATGAAAAGCTAGGTGGCCATGCAACCATTCCTGCTAAGATAAAGCTTACTTGTGTCTTACAACACATTGGCTTAAAGAGACACTGAAGCGAAAAAAAAATTATGATATTATGATTTGTATGTGTAGTACAGCTAAGAAATAAAACATTAAGATCAGATACATCAGTCTAATTGTTTCCAGTACAGGAAGAGTTAAGAAACTCCAGTTGTTATCTCTATTCAAAAAAGCCATTAAACTCTATGACTTTCAAAGTCGTGGAGAGGGCTGTTTTCTGACTTTTATTATCTCAACTGTTAGTTAACTATTTACTTTTTCTCTGCCAGAGGAGAGGTCATTAGTTCACAGACTGCTCTGAAAGAATCATTTTGAATGCTGAGTGTTGTGTAATCTGCACATATTAGAGAATGATGCAATGTTGGAAAAAACACTATATACCTAAAAATAAAAATATGAGAATATTTTCTTTGCTGCTAATCTTCTAGTAATTATTCATAGTACACAACCAATTCATTATATCATATATTTTTTTCCGCTTCAGTGTCTCTTTAAGACTTTACCAAATCCAATGCTCCAATATAGGGAAGCTTCTCTGTTTGCTGTTTTTTTTTTTTTAAGTGTGGTGTCACAGCTCACTCATTTCTTCAACTACAAGAAAGGCCCAGGAGTAGTCTTAGCTACCGTAATATCTATGTTACGGCAGGGCCCTTATTACACTTTCTCTTACAGGGCTATGGAAACCGTTTTGCCCATGCGATAAAGTGAGGGGCAAAGATGAAATCATGCCTAGCAGAGGATGGTTTCGATCCATCAACCTCTGGGTTATGGGCCCAGCACACTTCCACTGCGCCACTCTGTTTACATTTGTATACAATCTTCAAGTTTAAGAAGGGTACATTAGTTGAAATAGTTACACTACAATATATGTTACAGAAAGGCCCTAATGACACTTTCTCTTAAGGGGCTATGGCCGCCAATTGGCCCATGTGGTAAAGCAAGGTGTAAAAAACAAAGTACACCTAGCAGAGGATGATTTTGATCTATCAACCTCTGGGTTATGGGCTCAGCACGCTTCCACTGCACCACTCTGCTGCCATAAAGCAGATGCTTCGTTGTAGGAAAAAGTGAGTGAGACCGCTTAGCCGTATGGAAAAATGGGCACTCCTTTGCCTACTTATTTCTGACCTTCATGTCATCATGAAAGGATCATAGAAAGCCATCCCTGGGTGGGCATGAACCACCAACCTTTCGGTTAACAGCCGAACGCGCTAACCAATTGCGCCACAGAGACTGTGCATGCAGTTGCTGCTAAATGATTTTATGGGGATGTATGTGTGTCTTTTGGAGGGAGGAAGCAAGTCTGCTCCAAAAAGTTTAACGCCACTTCTTCCTACAATGAAGCACTCACTGTGTGGCAGCAGATTGGTGCAGCGGAAGCGTGCTGGGCCCATGTAATAGATAGCGGAGATACTACCGCAACAGCAAGCATGCCGCTATCTCCGCGTCGCAGCCGGCGGTTTCCGCCGCACAGTTACATGCTGGTGCTTTGCCTGGTCCTTCTATCGCTCATAGACTAAGGGCTACGCGCGCGCGCGCCGAGCGAAAGGACCTTTATGCATCTAGAAGCGGAGTCAGCTGATCACTCGGTCAGCTGACTCCAGCTATGTTCTGGATTGGCTGTGTGACTGGGGTGCCGCTATAGAGCACGTTTGCTGTTGCATATGCTACGTGTTAGCACTCAGACCTAGTCAGATCCCAAAGTGTGCTAGAACCAGCTGGAGCTGGGGATCCACACTTAGCCAGATTCTGTTGTTAGCTTAAAGTACTAATTGAATTGTATTATTTGTTATGACCTTCTGCTAGTTTGACTATTCTTCTGCTCTCTGATTCGGTACCTTTGCCTATCTGATATAAGTTGCTGACTCTTCCTGTCTCTGTACCGTATCTGTCTGTGTGTTGCCGAACCTGCTTGTCTGACTCTTCTGCTTTCACCAGGGAGCTTAGTCCTGGTGAGGGACTCTCAGTTTAGTTATCACCTGCTCCTCAGGTAGATAGCTGCAGTATAGTCTGAATCACCTGCTCCTCAGGTAGATAGCTGCAGTATAGTCTGAATCACCTGCTCCTCAGGTAAATAGCTGCAGTATAGTCTGAATCACCTGCTTCTCAGGTAGATAGCTGCAGTATAGTCTGAATCACCTGCTCCTCGGGTAGATAGCTGCAGTATAGTCTGCATCACCTGCTCCTCAGGTTGATAGCTGCAGTACAGTTTTAATCACCTGCTCCTCAGGTTGATAGCTGCAGTACAGTCTTAGTCACCTGCTCCTCAGGTGACTAGCTATTACAGCACTGTCGGGATCTCCTGTCCCTCAGGGAATCACCTGCTGCAGTACAGTCTGAATCACTCGCTCCTCGAGTGATCACTCTACATTGTCTCACTGCACATCACCCGCTCCTCGGGTGAAACCATCACTATTGCTCTGTGTCTCCAGCCTGCTGGGGTACTGATTACTGTGTTCCTTAGAGATACCCCCTTCTACCAGCCCCTCTGGGAATAGTGGGTATCTCCATCAATATTTACTGTTGCACCAAACACTATCTTACACCTGTGTGTCCTGTGTCTTGCTATACTTGTATTATTGGTGATTCTGCAGATCTCCACATAATCCGGTATTACATCTGTATTATTGGTGATACTGCAGATCACCAATAATCAGAAAATCTGTTCTTGCTGACACCAATCGTTACAGCCCATATCCCAGAGGTTGATGGATCGAAACCATCCTCTGCTAGGTGTACTTTGTTTTTTACACCTTGCTTTACCACATGGGACAATCGGCGGCCATAGCCCTGGAATCTCCCAGACTTCACATTCAGCATGTAGTGTTGGTGGTATAGTGGTGAGCATAACTGCCTTCCAAGCAGTAGACCTGGGTTCAATTCCTGGCCAATGTATGTGAGCTTGCTTTTGACATCCTACAAATCCCTGGAAAACAAGACAAAACAAGGGAGGAGAGAGATTGAGATTTTGTTTTTAAGCTTCCAAAACGGTTTGGAAGCATTTTAAGGTCACTTCCGGTTTTCAATCCGGATATCCGAATCCGATTGGATATTGGGTTCGGATATCTAATTCTACTCGGATACCCAAAAGTTCGGATTTCGGATATCCAATTCGGATCCGGATATCTGGGTATCCGGATCTAAATCTATTCGGATTTTAGAAATTGGTATCCGAGCACCCCTGTAGATAAATACTTGCTCTACTTACATAACATATCTATTGCACTGTCCACATTTTTTAGATTTTAGTGATTTTTCTATAGTAAAAAAAAGAGAAAATCCTTCTTAGGATATTCAAATTTTTCTGTGTCTATCTTGAAACAAATCCTCACATAATGTCCTCCCTTACTCTGTCTGTGTATCATCTGTGTATCATTGCCCACCCCCCTCCTAGTCTTCAGATGCTCCCACCCAGCTGTGCAGTAGAAGGTGCAATGAGAAATATTGGCCAATCAGAGAGGAACAGATGTGTGGGAGGGAGAAACAGGAGGAAAAGAGGCTTCAGCCAAAAGGCTGCAATAGTTAAAGAGAATCTGTATTGTTAAAATCGCACAAAAGTAAACATACCAGTGCGTTAGGGGACATCTCCTATTACCCTCTGTCACAATTTCGCCGCTCCTCGCCGCATTAAAAGTGGTTAAAAACAGTTTTTAAAAGTTTGTTTATAAACAAACAAAATGGCCACCAAAACAGGAAGTAGGTTGATGTACAGTATGTCCACACATAGAAAATACATCCATACACAAGCAGGCTGTATACACTCTTCCTTTTGAATCTCAAGAGATCATTTGTGTGTTTCTTTCCCCCTGCAGCTATTTTCCACTGAAGTGTCAGGCTGTTTCTTCCTGCAGAGTGCAGACAGCTCTGCCTGTATGTAATTCCTCAGTATGTGAAAGCCCAGCCAGCTCAGAGGAGGATTTATCCAGCTTGTAAAAGATAATAGAGCAGAGAGAAGCTGCACTAATCTAAATAACACACAGCAGTGTGCAGAGAGGGGCCTGGAGGGGGGAGATGGATCACAGAACCACAACACTGAAGAACTTGGCAGCCTTCCAGACACAGGCTGACAAGTCTGACAAGAGAGAGATAAGTTGATTTATTACAGAGATGGTGATAGTAGAACGTGCTGCAGTAAGCCAGAACACATTAGAATAGCTTTTTGAACTTGTAGGATGATAAAAAACAGGATGCAATTTTTGTTACGGAGTCTCTTTAACCACTTGAGGACCCACCCTTTACCCCCCCTTAAGGACCAGCGCTGGTTTGATTGATCTGTGCTGGGTGGGCTCTGCAGCCCCCAGCACAGATCAGGGTGCAGGCAGGGAGATCAGATTGCCCCCCTTTTTTCCCCCCTATGGGGATGATGTGCTGGGGGGGTCTGATCTCTGCTGCCTGCGAGTGGCTGGCGGGGGGGGCACCTCAAAGCCCCCCTCCGCGGCGAAATGCTCCCCCTCCCTCTCCTACCTGGCCCCCTTTGGTAAGCCGGGCTGCACAGGACGCTATCCGTCCTGTGCAGCCAGTGACAGGCTGTCTCCTGTCACATGGCGGCGATCCCCGGCCGCTGATTGGCCGGGGATCGCCGATCTGCCTTACGGCGCTGCTGCGCAGCAGCGCCGTACAAATGTAAACAAAGCGGATTATTTCCGCTTGTGTTTACATCTAGCCTGCGAGCCGCCATCGGCGGCCCGCAGGCTATTCACGGAGCCCCCCGCCGTGATTTGACAGGAAGCAGCCGCTCGTACGAGCGGCTGCTTCCTGATTAATTAGGCTGCAGCTGGCGACGCAGTACTGCGTCGCTGGTCCTGCAGCTGCCACTTTGCCGACGCACGTTATGAGTGTGCGGTCGGCAAGTGGTTAAGTCTGAGGGGAAAGTAAAGAAAAAAAAAGACAACCCAGCATTCCCTGCATCTTCCTTGTACAGAGGCGCTCACTTCTGCATCTAGACCCATTGAGTTATACTCCTGTTTGCCTGATGAAGTAGGGCCACACCTGCGAAACGCGTTGCACTAAGTGGAGTTCAATAAAATATTTTTGTATTGATATATTGTGACTCAATTGAGTTTTATATTTTTGAGGGAGGTAAGTCCACCTGCACATCCCCCTCTTTTAGACTGTTTTTAAACGTTTTTATTCTACTCTGGCGCCTCTGTACACCAAGCTTTGCTGATATCTTGAGTCCACCCTCGGTGGAGGGGTGCTACCCCGTTTCCTATCTACAGAGAGCGACATCTTAAAAACCTGAGTGGGGTCAGGTTCTAATACTCCCCACCTGCACTTGAAGTGGTTGCCTATGGGTAACCCATGTTTGTGAGTATATCTAAATATTTTGCTTTTAACCACAACCAACTTAACAATACTAAACCATATCGGGCTCTCGATTTCTCTTTGTTCTTCCAAGCATGTCTGTTGTACCCTGTACCTCGCATTGGATATCCAGTCACACTCAGCAGTCCCCTTCAGTTACACCCATCCAGTCTCCAGGGCTGCGCCCACCCGGCCACACAGAGAATTCACGCTCCCCAGGTATGTGACAACAACAATTGTGGAAACTAACTAAAACAGTTTGTAGTATAAATTGTTTATCAGATGTCATCCAGGTGGAACTGAGAACGAAGCCATCGTGATTCCGTGACTGGTGGGAGAGCCAATGTCATTTTATGTTAAAGTGGGATAAAACTCCAAATCAACTGAAAAAAGAAATCATTTAATGAAAAAAATATTTATTTAGCTTACCTATCCTGTTGTTTTTAGTGTTTGCTGTCAATTTTAAGAGAAATGTGATATAAAAAAGAAAATAATATTTCTGCTGGTTTCCATTTTTACTTTTCTCTGTGATGCCAAAAGTGACTGTGCTTTTATTTTATTTTTTCTTTAACCTAGCTCAGTGTTAATTTACTGCTTATTGTAAAAATTACTGTCCCTTCCACAGCAAACATCTAGATAACATTCTTACATCACTGTGTAAACTCTTCAAAAGAGGGAGTGGATTACTTTCTGGGCATAGCGTCCTCATCTTATCTGAAACAGGAAGTTTGTTATTTGCATTTTGAGCTGAGCTTGTTACTGTAGCTAAAAATAAGGATAAAAATAGATTTCCACAATCCTGTTGGCACTGTTCAGTTTGACACTGTTTGTCAAAGGCACACAGACCAGGTAAAAAAAAAAAAAAATAGGGAACATACTGTAGAGGTATGTATTTTAGAAAAATAAAAGGTTTACATGGGTGTGTGTAGAGCACTAACTATTTTAATTATTGGCTGTTACAAGCCCCTTTAAATCTCTACATGGTGAATATGTATTTATCATTAGCAATATTGATGTCAGTAGCTCTGGGGAAATAATAGGTCTGGTAGGCAATTAGACAAAATGGCAAGTGAGAGACATAGAAAAAAGGTGGTGTCCATTCCTAAAACACTTAAAACGAGAGGGCACAAATGTTTCTTAAAGTCATGACTCATGAATGATTGACATGTGTAGCAGCACAGGCTTTTTTCTCAACATTTTAATGCATTATATCATACTGTGCAGTCATGGAAACTGTCTGATATCACACTGAGCTCTTATGGAAAATAGCTGAAGAGCAGAAATTGTACTGATGTGAGGTGCTACAGTCCAAATTTACAGATAACTTAAAGTCACTGTTGAATCATAAAAAAAAGGTGCTGCTAATTTAAACATGGTCATTAAAAATCACAGTAAGTAGATGTAACCCTTTTGTCTGGCTTTAATACCTAGGCAGAAAAGCCTGATACAGAAACGCAGAGACCTGTCTAATTTATTAGGACCCTTGTGAGGAATATGCATGAAATATTCAGCGGTTTTTAAGTAAATTACATATCACAGTGTGCATCAGAGTGATTGATAGCAATGACATTATCTGAGTTTTTTTTCTATTCTAAGAAAAGATTAATATCAATAAATATGTAAATATGTATTATGCAAATAAATGTAGAAGCGGTACTTATGCTATAGGATATATTCCATTTCATAAGTTTATTATCTCTTTATCACCTGTATTTATTTAGTGCAGACATTAAAGCATTCTTTGGAGAGTGGATAGAAATATTGAAATCGGCTGGTTTTTTTTTTTTACATATATTCTTTAGTTTATAAAGTGCTAAATTATTTAATGCAGTATACTATATAATTACAAGAAAGCTAAAAAGCAACAAAAAAAACACAAAAAAACCTTAAATGAGGAAATGAAAAAAAAAAATCCACGTATTTCTTCTAAACTGCCTTTCTTTTTTTAATTGGATAAAGACTGGAAAGAAAGCAAGAACGTAGAGAAAGGGTTGTGGAGGTGATGAAATAAAGAGTTTTGAATTTGGGGTTGCTTTGGGAGGAGTGAATTACCAGCTAGCGTATTATTTCTTTAGCACACCATTGGTTAGTTTTCTGGTTTATTCCTTGTCCATAAAAATTTCACTCCTGTATTTTCTGCAATGTGAAAAATAAATACATATATTAAAATAAGTCTGCAAGGACTTGTCTGTTGAGCTTGCAAAATCAGATGGGAAGATTCTGAATTCAGGGGAAAATGGATGGTAACTAAAAAGCCAATTCTGGGAGGACTGACGTTTCCGTTATGCATTACAATATATGATTTTAAGAGCTCTCTAGGCACATTTAGTGGAGATATAAGTGATTCAGGATACTGGGATGTAAAGGCAACTGAGCATCTGTAAGTAAAAATATATTAAATGAATTTCCCCATAAGGGTGGTTCATAATAGAGTGGGCCGTTGGTAGGGATGACAAGCATTACTTACCTACAGGAGGCTGCTCCTCTGACCCCCTCATCAGTATGTTATCCACTATCTGCCCCAGGAGAGACTGCAGTTGCTGCATTTTGAAGCTCCCGGTGAAGTCTTGTGTTGGAGGGGTAGTCTGTTATGTACTCAGTTGTACCTGCATCCATAGACTACATCTCCCGGCATACATTGTAGCGGTCGCAGGAGTGCAACTTCCCTGAGAGCTTCAAGATGGGACAGGTGCAGTCTCTCCTGTGGAAGATAGCACATCCCCTATGGATAGGGGGACCAGAGAAGCAACCCCATAGTTAAGTAATGCCAGTTACCCCCACCAATGACCCACTCTATGATGAACTTCCCTTACTGAGTTGTTCATCTTATATATTTTCACTTGCAGATGCTCAGTTGCTTTTTATTTTTATAAAAAAATCACAGTAAAGATCAATAAGTGGAGACTTCCCAGCTACTGTTTTGGAGCAATAGGGACTCAACATGACACACCTGAGGAAGGTCTCTCTCTGAGAAACTGAATTTTTCCTACTCTGTGTATTGTACTGGCACCAGTATCAAAATGGAAGCTTCATGAAGGGAAAAAAAATCATCCAGTAGATATAAGCCATAGCAAAAAGGTAACAGCAAAAGAATACCTAGGTAAGCATGGTTATTAATTGAAGATGTCACATTTATTTAAAATATTTTAAAGTTTGCTTTCAGTATTGTATTTTTATGGGGCATTAAATATCAGGATATAGATATACCATTATGCGAAAGCCTCAAAGAATTATTGCTTTTGTAAGCAAATAGGAAAGAATGATATTTTGATTAATGTCTCGCTCTAATCTTACATTAATTGGGAAAATCTGATTAAGACTCTCTGATTCATGCTGGGTTCCTTCATGTGTATATTGCAAGTAGCACATTTGTCACACGCCAGTCTCCTTAGTAACACATTTATCCCTGGTAGTCCTATCTATGTACACATTTTTAATAGAAGTGGGTGGCCAGTCTTATAATTCTTTTGAGTGGAGTGGTCAGCAGCTCCCCCTTGTCTTTATAACCCTTCCATGTTTTATGTGTTAAGTAATACTCCTGAAGCCCTTGTAGTTGTCTCTAATTGTTATTCCTCCGCACTTTTCTATTTCTTTCCAGTTTTTAATTTTGTACTTATTACCACACTTATAATAATAGGATTATGGTCTTGCATAACTCGGGAATAAATTAATTAGAAATCTTTGTCTGCGACACACTTTTTAGAGGACAGTGTGAACTACTTTTTATTACTGCATGCTGATTATCTACTTATTACCGATATTGTAAAGGTAATGGTAGATATCTCTGAGAAACACTTAAAGTGAAAATACCACATTCATTAAAAAAGATATAACGTATGTTGCATAATTACTACACAAGCCACTTTGCATTTGAATGTAATTAACAATGACCTTTTCTTATCAGTCTTTAGCCAGCTATAACTTCCTACAGTGGCCCAAGAATATCAAAGAGCCATAGGCTATTGCTGAGGAGGAGTTTCAGAATTTTCACATCTGTGTCCATTGCATTCACAGGAACCTGCACCTAGAAAGTATTGATTACTGAAATCTTAAAGCTTGATTACTGGATTGGGAATTAAGCCATGGTGATGAAACTTGCACTTAAAGATTTTTTCCTGCTTCTACATACCCTCAGCTGTAGAGATGGGCCGAACGGTTCGCCGACGAACGGTTCCACGCGAACTTCGGTAGTTCGCGTTCGCGTCCCGCTGGCGAACCTTTGCGGAAGTTCGGTTCGCCCCATAATGCACCTTGAGGGTCAACTTTGACCCTCTACATCACAGTCAGCAGGCCCAGTGTAGCCAATTAGGCTACACTAGCCCCTGGAGCCCCACCCCCCCTTATATAAGGCAGGCAGCGGCGGCCATTACGGTCACTCGTGTGCTGCCTGCGTTAGTGAGAGTAGGGCGAGCTGCTGCAGACTGTCTCTCAGGGAAAGATTAGTTAGGCTTAACTTGTTCCTGGCTGGCTGCATACCTGTTCTGTGAACCCACCACTGCATACCTGTACTGTGAACCCACCACTGCATACCTGTTCAGTGAACCTGCCACTGCATACCTGTTCTGTGAACCCATCACTGCATACCTGTTCAGTGAACCTGCCACTGCATACCTGTGCTGTGAACCCACCACTGCATACCTGTTCTGTGAACCCACCACTGCATACCTGTGCTGTGAACCCATCACTGCATACCTGTTCAGTGAACCTGCCACTGCATACCTGTGCTGTGAACCCATCACTGCATACCTGTTCAGTGAACCTGCCACTGCATACCTGTGCTGTGAACCCACCACTGCATACCTGTGCTGTGAACCCACCACTGCATACCTGTGCTGTGAACCCACCACTGCATACCTGTTCTGTGAACCCACCACTGCATACCTGTTCTGTGAACCCACCACTGCATACCTGTTCAGTGAACCCACCACTGCATACCTGTTGTGTTCAGTGAACCCGCCACTGCATACCTGTTCTGTTCAGTGGACCCGCCACTGTATACCTGTTTAGTGAACCTGCCACTGCATACCTGTTGTGTTCAGTGAACCTGCCACTGCATACCTGTTCTGTGAACCCGCCACTGTATACCTGTTCTGTTCAGTGAACCCGCCACTGTATACCTGTTCAGTGAACCCGCCACTGCATACCTGTTGTGTTCAGTGAACCCGCCACTGCATACCTGTTGTGTTCAGTGAACCTGCCACTGTATACCTGTACTGTTCAGTGAACCCGCCACTGCATACCTGTTCTGTTCAGTGAACCTGCCACTGTATACCTGTACTGTTCAGTGAACCCGCCACTGCATACCTGTTGTGTTCAGTGAACCCACCACTGCATACCTTTTCAGTGAACCCACCACTGCATAGTACCTGTTGTGTTCAGTGAACCCGCCACTGCATACCTGTTCTGTTCAGGTGGACCCGCCACTGTATACCTGTTCAGTGAACGCACCACTGCATACCTGTTGTGTTCAGTGAACCTGCCACTGCATACCTGTTCTGTGAACCCACCACTGTGTACCTGTTCTGTTCAGTGAACCCGCTACTGTATACCTGTTCAGTGAACCCGCCACTGCATACCTGTTGTGTTCAGTGAACCCGCCACTGTATACCTGTACTGTTCAGTGAACCCGCCACTGCATACCTGTTCAGTGAACCCGCCACTGCATACCTGTTGTGTTCAGTGAACCCGCCACTGCATACCTGTTGTGTTCAGTGAACCCGCCACTGTATACCTGTACTGTTCAGTGAACCCGCCACTGCATACCTGTTCAGTGAACCCGCCACTGCATACCTGTTGTGTTCAGTGAACCCGCCACTGCATACCTGTTGTGTTCAGTGAACCCGCCACTGCATACCTGTTGTGTTCAGTGAACCCGCCACTGCATACCTGTTGTGTTCAGTGAACCCGCCACTGCATACCTGTTGTGTTCAGTGAACCCACCGCATCAGTGCGCATACCTGTGCAGTTAAGTGAACCCACCTACCTACGTGAGTGCACGCAGTGTGATATACCACTCCGTGCATACCCGATATGGACAAAACAGGTAGAGGAAGAGGTAGTGCCAGAGCCAGAGGAAGGCCACCCGGCAGGTCTGCGCGAGGTCGTGTAAATGTAATTTCGTGTGGACCTGGCCCACAGTACAGTGCTCGGAAGAAGGCACGTCCCATCACCTCCCAAGATTGTCAGGACGTGGTTGAGTATTTAGCGACACAGAACACCTCATCTTGCTCAGCCACCAGCGCTACTACTAGCACCACTTCTGCTGCATTTGACACTTCGCAAGAATTATTTAGTGGTGAAATCACTGATGCACAGCCATTGTTGTTACAGCCAGATGATTTTTCACCAGCTCATATGTCTGCGTTACGCGGCAACACTATGGATGTAACGTGTAAGGAGGATGAAGGACCTACTGATGGTGCATGTTTGGATTTTTCTGAGGCAAGCGAAGCTGGGCAGGATGATTACGATGCTGACGATAATAGGGATCCTCTGTATGTTCCCAATAGAGGAGATGAAGAGGGGGACAGTTCAGAGGGGGAGTCAGAGAGTAGTAGGAGGAGAGAAGTTGCTGAAAGAAGCTGGGGCAGCTCTTCGTCAGAAACAGCTGGTGGCAGAGTCCGGCACCATGTATCGCCACCTATGTACAGCCAGCCAACTTGCCCTTCAGCATCAGCTGCTGAGGTCCCCATAGTGCCCACATCCCAGGGTGGCTCAGCGGTGTGGACATTTTTTAATGTGTGTGCCTCAGATCGGACCAAAGCCATCTGTTCGCTCTGCCAACAAAAATTGAGCCGTGGAAAGGCCAACATTCACGTAGGGACAAGTGCCTTACGAAGGCACCTGGAGAAAAGGCACAAACAGCAATGGGATGGCCACCTGAGCAAAAGCAGCAGCAGCACACAAAAGAAAAGTCACCCTCCTTCTCCTCTTCCTCCTTCAGGTGCATCATCTGCTTCTGCCGGTTTCTCCCTTGCACCTTCACAGGCACCCTCCTCCACTCCGCCTCTGCCCTTAAGCGGTTCCTGCTCCTCTGCCCACAGCAGCAGTCAGGTGTCCGTGAAGGAAATGTTTGAGCGGAAGAACCCAATTTCGGCCAGTCACCCCCTTGCCCGGCGTCTGACAGCTGGCGTGGCGGAACTGTTAGCTCGGCAGCTGTTACCATACCAGCTGGTGGACTCTGAGGCCTTCCGTAAATTTGTGGCCATCGGAACACCGCAGTGGAAGATGCCAGGCCGCACTTATTTTTCGAGAAAGGCCATACCCCAGCTGCACCGTGAAGTTGAGAGGCAAGTGGTGTCATCTCTTGCGAAGAGCGTTGGGTCAAGGGTACACCTGACCACGGATGCCTGGTCTGCCAAGCATGGGCAGGGCCGCTACATTACGTACACAGCCCATTGGGTGAACCTGGTGGTGAACGATGGCAAGCAGGGCGCAGCGGACCAAATTGTGACACCTCCACGGCTTGCAGGCAGGCCTCCTGCCACCTCCTCTCCTCCTGCTACATGCTCTTCGCTGTCCTCCTCCTCCTTGGCTGAGTGGCAGTTCTCCTCTCCAGCTACACAGCCCCAGCTCCGCAGGGCCTATGCTGCATGCCAGGTACGACGCTGTCACGCCATCTTAGACATGTCTTGTCTCAAAGCGGAGAGTCACACTGGAGCAGCTCTCCTGGCTGCTCTTAAGAAACAGGTGGATGAGTGGCTGACCCCGCACCACCTGGAGATAGGCAACGTGGTGTGCAACAACGGCAGCAATCTGCTTGCCGCTTTGCATATGGGGAGGTTGACACACATACCCTGCATGGCACATGTCATGAATCTAGTTGTTCAAAGATTTGTGGCAAAGTACCCTGGCTTAGCGGATGTCCTGAAGCAGGCCAGGAAGTTCTGTGGGCATTTGAGGCGGTCTTACACAGCCATGGCACGATTTGCAGAAATTCAGCGGAAAAACAACATGCCGATGAGACGCCTCATTTGCGATAGCCCGACTCGCTGGAATTCGACCCTGCTCATGTTCTCCCGCCTGCTAGAACAGAAGAAAGCCGTCACCCACTACCTCTACAACTACAGTAGAATGAAACAGTCTGGGAAGATGGGGATGTTCTGGCCCGACAACTGGACACTGATGAAAAATGCATGCAGGCTCATGCGGCCGTTTGAGGAGGTGACCAACCTGGTGAGCCGCAGTGAGGGCACCATCAGCGACTTAATTCCCTACGCTTACTTCTTGGAGCGTGCTGTGCGTAGAGTGGCGGATGAAGCTGTGAATGAGCGTGACCAGGAACCGTTACGGCAGGAACAGGCATGGGACCAATTTTCATCAGACCCAGCTGTTTCCTCAACACCTGCGGCAGCACAGAGGGGGGAGGAGGAGGAAGAAGAGAAGTCGTGTGCAGAAGACGAGTCAGACTCAGAGGATGATGAGCAAGGTGTTTCTTTGGGGGAGGAGGAGGATGAGGGGACAGCGGCACGAGAACACCCGCAGCAGGCGTCGCAGGGGGCTTGTGCTGCTCAACCTTCCCGTGGTATTGTTCGCGGCTGGGGGGAGGAGGTTGACTTACGTGACGTCACTGAGGAAGAGCAAGAGGAGATGGAGGGTACTGGATCCGACTTTGTGCAGATGTCGTCTTTTATGCTGTCCTGCCTGTTGAGGGACCCCCGCATAAAAAACCTCAAGGGGAATGAGCTGTACTGGGTGGCCACACTACTAAACCCTCGGTACAGGCACAAAGTGGCGGACCTGTTACCAACTCACCGGAAGGTGGAAAGGATGCAGCACATGCAGAACCAGCTGTCAACTATGCTTTACAATGCCTTTAAGGGTGATGTGACAGCACAACGCCAGCAAGGTACCACTGCCACTAATCCTCCTCCCGTGTCCACGCAGTCAAAGACAGGACGCTCCAGCGATCTCATGGTGATGTTGGACATGCAGACGTTTTTTAGTCCAACGCCTCGCCGTAGCCCTTCCGGATCCACCCTCCAACGACTGGAACGGCAGGTAGCCGACTACCTGGCCTTAAGTGTGGATGTAGACACTGCTGTGAACAGCGATGAGGAACCCTTGAACTACTGGGTGTGCAGGCTTGACCTGTGGCCAGAGCTGTCCCAATCTGCCATCCAACTTCTCTCCTGCCCTGCTGCAAGCGTCCTGTCAGAAAGGACCTTCAGCGCAGCTGGAGGCATTGTCACAGAGAAGAGAAGTCGCCTAAATCACAAAAGTGTTAAGTACCTCACCTTTATCAAAATGAATGAGGCATGGATCCCGGAGGGCTGCTGCCCGCCCCAAGACTAAGTCAGTCCCCGCACACACAGCATCTCTGCCTGCACGCCGTGTGACTGGCTGCCTGGGCTGCCCCAAGAAGACTAAGTCGCTCCCAGTCCCTCCACACAGCATGTCTGCCTGCAGGCCGCTTGACTACCTTCTCTGCCACCACCAACAGGGTCCGGGACTCCAGGCGGATTGCTGAATTTTTTAGGCCACTGCTAGCAGCGGCCGCTGTAATAATTTTTCTGGTGCGTGTACATGACTGCCTAATTTTTCTGGCTGCACTGCGGGCAGCTGCAACAACAAAAGAAAAGGCATGTACATGCGCCCATTCCCCTTTGTGATCATTACCTTGCCGTGGTGAAGGGGCTTGCGTATCACAATGAAGCAATGACCGGCGCCTAGATGAGTGTCTCCAGGGGCACACAAAAGATAATAAGGTCGTTGCTTCATTGTGGTCAGACCAAATTTGATCAGCTGGACAGTCACTGTTCTGTCATTCAGCTACATCAGCCAGGCGACCATATGGGCTGTAAAGCCACCAAAACCTGCACTCTCGCCATGGTGCGCACCAGTCCAGCACAGCCATCACTACACAAACAGCTGTTTGCGGTGCGTTACACGGTGAGTTTGGTGTGTCAGTGTGAAGCAGTACCTTAATTACACTACCTGATTGATGTATACACATGCAAGATGTTTTAAAGCACTTTAGGCCTGTCATTTAGCATTCAATGTGATTTCTGCCCTTAAAACGCTGCTTTGCGTCAAATCCAGATTTTTCCCCGGGACTTTTGGCATGTATCCCACTCCGCCATGCCCCCCTCCAGGTGTTAGACCCCTTGAAACATCTTTTCCATCAGTTTTGTGGCCAGCATAATTATTTTTTTTTTTCAAAGTTCGCATCCCCATTGAAGTCTATTGCGGTTCGCGAACTTTAACGCGAACCGAACGTTACGCGAAAGTTCGCGAACCCGGTTCGCGAACCTAAAATCGGAGGTTCGGCCCATCTCTAGTACCAGTTTATTGTCTTCAGTACTGTTTGGTGTGGTTGTTTTGGTTTTATCTTGGTACCTAGCTTCATAGTTTATTTGGCTTAAAAAAAGAGATCTGTCCATCAAGTTCAACTAGAACCTGCTTAAAGGAAACATGTATTGATTAAAGCGGACCTGTACTCAGTACATCCTCTCTGCTCTAAAAGATACACAACAGCATAATAACCTTTAAACAAAAAACATTACTTTGTTACAGCTGATACAAATCCTAAACTAAATTTGCACTATTTCTACTTCTTGATTCATGGAAGCAGACATATTGTTAATAGCCTGTGCTTTCACTTACCTGCCAGGCCCCTGCAGCCACTCTGTGCCCGTGCCGGTACTCAACGATCCTCCGGTCCCCCATCGTGGATCAGTTTCATATTCTTCAGTCGCTTGCCACTAGGGCTGAGCTCTCGGATTCCGAATTTCGAGTTTGCCATCGGAATTTTGCAGTTCCGAGTAAGCACTCGAAACTCGAAAATTCTGCAATTCCGAGTACCGAATTCGTGTTTACATTGAAGTCAATTGTGCTAAATTCCGTGGTGAATTGTGAAGCCCCCTTACATGCTATCATCACCAAATTTGGCATGTATATTAAGCAGATGAGTAGGAACATGTTAAAAAAAATTTTTTTTGTGAAAAGACCTTATAGTTTTTGAAATAAACGATTTTAAAGTTTCATAGGAAAGATTATTTTTAAACTGTGTAAAATGACACTGCTGCAGTACAGGTTACTGCATTCCTAGTTCTGTATACATATTGTATACATTTCATGAAAACAGACAGCGTGGGGTCCCCCCTCCTAAGCCTCCTTAACCCCTTGTCCCCCATGCAGGCTGGGATAGCTAGAATGCGGAGTCCCGGCCACGTGGGGCTTCGCACCCTGAGCTATACCAGCCCGCATGGTCCATGGTATGGGGGGGCTCTGGAGGAGAGGGGCGGCAAACCTCCCCCTCTCCCCCAGAGCCCTTGTCCAATCCATGGACAAGGGGCTCTTCCCCACCTCCGGTGCCCCAGGAGGAGGTGGGGGCCGCCGACGTCCTGGGGGGTTCATGGTGCCATCCGGGGTTCCCCTTTAACAAGCGGACCCCGGAAGCCGCCCCCTCCCCAGGAGAAATGAGTATAGGGGTACACGGTACCCCTTACCCATTTCAGCAGAGTTAAAAAAAGAAATAAAAACATGACAACGAAAAAAGTCCTTTATTGTTCTAAATTAACCATGGATACTTACCTTGGGATAATCTCACGCCAGTAACCTCAGGAGTGGTCCCACGCCAGTATCCTCTTAGGACATCTCACCACCCTCCCACACTGACGAACTCCCACCACTGAATGGTCACAGTCAGCCTCTGCATCTGTATAGCAGAGGCTGAGAACACGAAAATTTTGCCTTTAAAACAAGAAATTTCGGCAAACAGTGATGCAATACAAATGGCCACTGGGAAATCCCTGATCGCTGGAGGCCACACTAGAGTGGCAAAACCAGTGATTTTTCACATAGATGGTGGGTCCAGGTGACCAGAGCAGGAGGTGCCCTAATCCCCTGGACCCACCCATTCATGTGAAATAACACGTATTCTGACACTCTGAGGTGGCCTCCAGGGAACGGGGATTCCCCAGCAGCCATTTTGTTTATGACACTGTTTGCCGAAAATTCTTGTTTTAGCAAACAATCTTCATGTTTCTAGTTTATGCAATACAGATTGCAGAGGCCACTGCTGGTCTGGACTCCCCCCCCCCCCCTTCCCCGCCACTCTGTGCCCACTTTCCCACCTTCCTGCGCTATGCGGTGCCCCCCTCTATCCTCTTAGGAGATCCCGCGCACCTGCCTATCCTGCAGAACTCCTGGGGATGAATGGCTGTAGACAGCCCTATGTGGCCTCCAGCGATCGGGGATTTCCCAATGGCCATTTTGATTGCATCACTGTTTGCCGAAATTTCTTGTTTTAAAGACAAAATTTTCGTGTTCTCAGCCTCTGCTATACAGATGCAGAGGCTGACTGTGACCATTCAGTGGTGGGAGTTCGTCAGTGTGGGAGGGAGGTGGGATGTCATAAGAGGATACTGGCGTGGGACCACTCCTGAGATTACCGGCGTGAGATTATTGCAAGGTAAGTATCCCTGGTTAATTTAGAACAATAAAGGACTTTTTTCGTTGTCGTGTTTTTATTTCTTTTTTTAACTCTGCTGAAATGGGTAAGGGGTACCGTGTACCCCTATACTCATTTCTCCTGGGGAGGGGGCGGCTTCCGGGGTCCGCTTGTTAAAGGGGAACCCCGGATGGCACCATGAACCCCCCAGGACGTCGGCGGCCCCCACCTCCTCCTGGGGCACCGGAGGTGGGGAAGAGCCCCTTGTCCATGGATTGGACAAGGGCTCTGGGGGAGAGGGGGAGGTTTGCCGCCCCTCTCCTCCCGAGTCCCCCCATACCATGGACCATGTGGGCTGGTATAGCTCAGGGTGCGAAGCCCCACGTGGCCGGGACTCTGCATTCTGGCTATCCCAGCCTGCATGGGGGACAAGGGGTTAAGGAGGCTTGGGAGGGGGGACCCCACGCTGTCTGTTTTCATGAAATGTATACAATATGTATACAGAACTCGGAATGCAGTAACCTGTTCTGCAGCAGTGTCATTTTACACAGTTTAAAAAACATTTTTCTTATGAAACTTTGAAATCGATTTGCTCAAAAACTATAAGCTCTTTTCACAAAAAATTTTTTACCATGTTCCCACTCATCTGCTTAACATACATGCCAAATTTGGTGATGATAGCATGTAAGGGGGCTTTACAATTAACCGCAGAAGTTAACACTGTTTAATTCAATAGAAATGCACTCGGAACACGAAAATTCGGAACACGAAACTCGGTTTTCGCATGCGGTACACGAAATTTCGACGAAATCGGAATTCAGCTGTTCCGATCAGCCCTACTTGCCACTGTGTCCCCATTTGCGCTCCTGTAACTGCGAGTGCCCTGCGCAGGTGCAGTATGAGAAAATCTCTACTGTGCCTGCGCAGGATGTTCCCGGCACGTGAATAAGGACCCGTGCGGCCAGGGCTGCACAGGCGCTGTGGCTATCGACTTGCAAGTCAGGGAAAAGTGAAATTGGAGGATCGTTGAGTACCGGTGTGGGCAAAGGGCGGCTGGCAGGAGCCCCAGGAAAATGAAACCTTTTTTTTTTAATCATTACAGGTTTCCTTTAAAGGAAACATCAACCTTTTTTTCTAAACACAGTTTGGATTTAGTTTCTAAGGACGTTCTATGCATTATTTTTCTCCCCATCCCCTGTTCCCCTCTCTCACCCCTATATTTCCCTCTCATCCTCTCCCCTTCAGCTTTTCTTTCCTACCCATTTTCACATGAACTGCTCAAGGTTTTAGACTTTGTTATGCTTCTATTTCCCAGTTATTATCAGTTACTACTGTGTTCATTGTTTTGATGCCATTTTCTGGTTGGATTGAATCATTATACTTTGACGTCAATAAAAAATGATGTTGAAAAAAAAAGCAGAACTACTTACCTGGGGCTTCCTCCAGCCCCTGGCAACTTATGTGTCCTACATGCGTGCCCTTACTAGGAAATCACGTGGGGCTCACGTGTATGCAGAGGAGGAATTCCAGAAGTCAGCGGGGGACAAGCGGAGGCCGCAGACAGATAACGTATACACTTTATATGGGGCAACTGGGGACATTTACATTAGAGGGGCACAGCAGTGAGGTGGAGGATGCGATGCACAAGGCCGATTCCAGATCGATTTTTAGCATGAATAATCCTGTGGTGTATGGGCAGCTGACAGATCTCTCTTTTATAGATGTGTCTCTAGGTCGAACCTGCCCATACAGTGCTAGATGTATGGCTACCTTAAATGTATAGTATATATATATTCAGCTGCAGAGTGACTCACCTGTCCAGCCGGCTCACTCCTCCATCAGTTTATGGGAACCCTGTCTTCATCTCCATCTCTTCGGTGACCCAGCAGCACGTTACGTGACCTGTGCTGGGTCAATGAGAAGAGGTGCCGGCAGGGATGATGATGGGTAGCTGGCAGACTGAAGGGGGAGCGCACCGGCCAGACAGGTGAGTCACTCTGGTGCCATTTTCTCTGCAGGAGCTTCAGGGACCACTATAAACTTAGGTGGAGACCTGGGGGATCCGCCACAGGGCTCTGGGGTGCCAAGAGGAGGTTAGGGTGGCCCTGTGACATTGTTGCCCAGTGCCTTGCTCTCCAAACAGCACTTACTTCTATTGGTAAAGTGTACCTGAATGGAAAAAAGTGCCCAACACTGCCCATAGGAGGAACTTACCTCGGGAGGGGGAAGCCTCCGCATCCTAAAGAGGTTTCCCTGTCCTCAGCAGAGGGGATCCAGTGCTGGCTCCCCCGATGATCTGCTTGTTGGCGCTTGTCACTGCTCCTGCGCAAACGCACTAGCGGCTTTCCCTCGTTCTCCGATGTAAATGGCCAAACCCGATCAAGTCCACTATGTTGCGCAGGTGCGAGCCGTCTGCGTCTGTGCAGTGGAGTGGACTTGATTGGTCGTAAAGCTGCTAGTGCGCCTGCGCAGGCAAGCCAGTGTAAATATTATTTTGGATTTTTCTCCAGGGAAGCCAGTGCTGGATCTGGGCTGCAGAGGATGACGGGGAAGCCTCATTAGCATCCAGTGGCTTCCCCCTCCTGAGATAAGTATCTGTTTTTTTTTATTAAAGTCACAGGTGTACTTTAAATATTCTTATTGTTCTGTGCCCCAAGTATGTATTTCTGTACTGGTATTGTTGAATATTCCAGCTCTATAATGTATGAATTGTGTTTGTTACCCACTACTGTCTACAGGGCCGGGCCGAGGCATAGGCTGGAGAGGCTCCAGCCTCAGGGCGCAGTGTAGGAGGGGGCACAGAATTCATTCAGCTGTCATTCCTAATTGTGTTTGAAGCAGAAAGAAATAAGAAAAGGGGATACATGGCAGTGACTGCAAGCCAGATAACTAGATATTAAGGTGTTGGGGAGGTTGTGGGCCCTGTGGCACCTCTTAGTCTAATAGCAATCAGTGTTTGATGGCTCGGGTGGCAGGGATGGAGGGGCGCACTTTGGTGTCTAAGCCTTGGGTGCTGGAGGACCTTGTCCCGGCTCTGACTGTCTACACTGAACTCTGTACAGTGCTATGGTAAGTGATGGTGTTCTATAAATAACAATTATAAGGTTTAACCTAATTAAAGAATAAAATCATTGAATTAGAAAATTTGAATTAAAAAATATGTTATTTTTTAATTGATTACACTAATGCAAAAAAAAAAAGAAAAAGGTACTGTAGCTATGGTCTCTTGGTAGTAGTAGACCTTCATAGCCAAGCACCAGCAGTATCTGGCTAATATTGTTTGCATACTTTCTCTTGAGAGTTACTGCTTTCATTGTTGTTAAGCTTAATTAACATTGTTTATATCGTTGATAAAAATTGCATTGAAATGCATGTTTATAGATAATGTGCAACACGACAGTGCATGACAACTAGCTTGATAATTTTAATTGTGACGCCGTAACCAGTAGAAAAATATGAAATTATCCATGCAGTGCAAGAGAAATTTTATTGAACATTTCTGATTTTGGTAACTTATTTTAATTCCTGAGGCCTCAGGGCCTCGTTCTTGACAAAGCTGAGTGACGCCCGCGAAACTGGTGGAGTTCTCCACCCTGGCTTATTGCTGATTCCCTCCTTGCTCCTGATCTGCTCCTGGTCCCTATCTTATGCCTGGTTGAAGCATATACACTTTTATTGCACATTTATGCTACCTGCCTCTGCCAGCATCATATCTATAGCAATAGCACTTTTCCATTAGCACTTAATATTGCAGTTTGCTACCTTTGCATATGTGTTTTTTCTATATATGACTGACACCAGTATTTTGCATGCTTTTTGTATACTGCTCTTTGCACCTTTGAACCTTTGCAGGTTCCTGCACTGACACAGAGTCTAATTAATAATTATAAGTAATTAGACTGTGTGCAGGTTGTATATATGTTGATACACCAGGTCTACTCATACAATTTTCATGCAAATTAGATATATATATATATCTATTTATTGGCTTTTTATTGTTTTTAATTATGTAGTATTCATATGGCATACAATTTGGATATAATAAAAATGTGTTAATTACTCTTGAATCCAGAGTGGTGCTATTTTTGGGGTAATTCTCCTTTTTTGTTTAAACAGTATTATCTTTATACCCATAGCACTCTAAACTGTTAGAGTGCTGTGTACTTTTTAGTTTTTTAATACACAAAAGTTTAGGAACCAAAGATCCTAACATAATCAATTAGCAAGAGAAAGCAAGAAGTTAAATTAGATTGAGAACAATTTTTCTTTGAACTGACTGAGCTACATTTACATGTCTCTGACTACTAATCAGCACTGATCTATATCCCCCTGCCCTGTACTTGTTTTTAAGAATTTTTTATTTTAGGATACCTCAATACATCAAATGAACAATTTCTGATAGTTCCTGGTGTTTATATTTATGAAGGTACCCATACATTTGTTGATATTTTCTGACAATTCTAGGCAGATTTGCCCACTTGACAGAATATCAACCAAAAATCCAGAAAAAACACATTACATGAAAGTTCTAAATTGATTTGCAAGTCATTGAGTGTAATAAGTATTTGATCCACCTACAACCCAGCCAAAATTCTGACTGCAGATTACAATCAATCAATCAATCAATCAATCAATCAATCACAGATACTCCTGATCTCAACTCATTATGTGTATAATCTACACCTACCAACTTCCTCAGTTACAACCTCTCCATCACCATTGACAAGTCCACATTGCTGTTAAAGGATCTGTCCTTTCACTCAGCTGTAGAAGACAGCACAGAATTTGTATGTTCTCCCCGTGTCTGTGTGGGTTTCCTCCAGGCACTCCTTCTTCCTCTCATATCCCATAAACGTACAGATAAGTAAATTGACCCTAGACTACAATACATAAACGACACAATACATACATAGACATATGACTATGCAGAGATTTGACTGTGGGCCCCACTGAGGGACAGTTAAGTGACAAGACAATATACTCTGTACAGCACTAAATAATAAATACTGTATATATAATATTTTTTTTGCCACTTTGACAGAAGTATTTAAAGTATGTACATTTTTCATTTGAAAATATAAATCACACAATGAAATAAACATGCAGAATTATAGTTTTAAATGTCACTTTCCAAATATATCCACTTAAACTGTTCTCTTCTTGATCAACACTTGATATTGTCACAATTTAACTGAGCTTATAACCACTGCCTTAGGGGAAAGCTGATAAGAGGGTTTTCGTATGCTTATCACAAAAGTGGATTAGATTTCTGCCTGTTTGGTATCAGAATGTTTTTTTTATATAACTTTAATATTTTACAAATTTAGATGTACTTTAGTTTGATGTGGGAAAAATCTGGTGTTGTGATCGCCTCATGGTACAATGAAGAGTGACTTCCCTATATGATCCTGGAGTCATCTGTATACTAAGTATCACAAGGACTTCTTTTAGATAGGTGTCCTGGTGGATGCCATGAAATATCTATACAATTATTGTTGTATCAGCATGCTGCTTGAATCTCTGACACAGCAGGAAGGCATCCCATTGGTCAGTGCATATACTAATAAGAAACCTCAGCATCAAATTTAAAAATGCTTCTGCTAGGGTTCCTAGAATAGCAATAGTAGCGGAATGATCCTTTGCATGAAGCATCTTTGAATCTGCCGCTATGACCCTCCATTGGTCCTTTGATGTGACGGGAATCCTCCTCAAAAGATGCTTTTGCCAGGGATTCCTTGTCACTATTATGGCATTGTCTGGTGGTGTCAGATTTGCTGCTGTGGGGACGGTTGTGTGGCAGGCAAGTACCTCGTCAAGTAAGATTTGCCAAGAAACAAAGCAGATGAAGAGAAGAAAGAGAAGCAGAACAGAAGAGTAAAAACAAAGAAGTTTAATGGGGAAGAAAGAAGTCACATATGAAAATGCTGGAAGAAGATGCGTACAGAAAAATATGTTACAGGATGGAAGCATACAGAAAAAGAAAGAAAAAAGAACAAAAAATCCCTATGTATCATTATTATTATTATTTTAATAAATATTTTACTGTTTGTTTTTAAATTAATTACATTTTATATTTTGCAAATTCTTAATTCTATAATTATTTTTTATTTATGCTTAAAACACAGCATATATTACAATGTGCTTGATCCTGTGTGCGTTTTTTAAATGTTTTTAAATGTAGTTTATTTGTATCCTGCTAAGGCATCATTAAAGTGGTATGTTTATATGCACAATGAGATGGTGGCAATCATTTGTTTTAACCTCCCTGGCGGTAAGCCCGTGCTGAGCATGGGCTATGCCGCCGGGAGGCACCGCTCAGGCCCCGCTGGGCCGATTTGCATAATTTTTTTTTTGCTGCACGCAGCTAGCACTTTGCTAGCTGCATGCAGTGCCCGATCGCCGCCGCTACACGCCGCTCCGCCGCTATACGCGTCGCCGCAGCCCCCCCAGACCCCGTGCGCTGCCTGGCCAATCAGTGCCAGGCAGCGCCGTGGGGTGGATCGGAGTCCCCTTTGACGTCACGACGTCGAAGCCCTCCAGGAGATCCCGTTCTTTGAAGCTTTGGGGCTGGGGGGATGCCGCTGAGCAGCGGCTATCATGTAGCGAGACCTCGTCTCGCTACATGAAATTTTTTTTTTTTTTTTTTAAAAACGTATTTGCTGCCCCCTGGCGGATTTTGCCAAACCGCCAGGAGGGTTAAACATAGGGTGTTTTGAAATTTACCACCCGGCTCCCGTAATTGTTTTGGTCACATAAAATTATACATGATGGCTCTCCCAAGGTATCGAAAGTTATTTGTTATTTATATAGCCCCAACATCTTCCATAGCACTGTACATAGTAAGAAACATATGCATATACAAAACAATATCGGGAAGCATAGACATATGAGAAGTTCAAATCTCTACAATCAGGATGTCCACTGTCCAGCAATACGAGTACAAATACAAACATACTGTGTGGCATCACTTATACTTGTACACGTTCATATGATAACTTACCGTACTTGCTTTTTAAAATATTTTAAATTTAAAACTAAAAATAACACCTCAGCCTCTCTTACTTTTTTGCCCATACCAACTGGTATTGCCAGATTGTATGAGCTGGACAGTGTGGGGTTCCTACCTGGCTAACCTATACTTGGAGCAATATACCTGGCTACCTATACTTGGGGCACCTATACCTGTCTACCTATACTGGAGCAACTATACCTCAATATCTATACTGGGGACCTTCCTGGCTAATGTGGAAAGAATTTTATAATTAATATGTTAATCTTTATGTATATCCTGTATATCCTCATGTGGCTATAAGGACCACATGCACAAGATTAGATTATTGTGTTAGAGTGACACTTTAAGTAAAAGGATTATTGTTAACCAGAGAATTATCACGATATCACATATATGTTATGTATTCTTCCTGAACTATTCACTGTGCGCAGTCTCATGTTTTTTCCACAGCACCTTCCCTCCCCCCTCAGTGTCATTCTGTGCCAGGCCCTGAGGCAGGATGTTGGGAAGGGCAGTCTAAACTAGTTTCTGAAGGTGGATATGACTTTGAGAGGAATGAACCAAGGAACTGATGTCAGAATATTTCTCTTTCCTGTTGACTTTCTATTCATTTATGAAGGACACAGAGGAGGACCGGACCCACCCAAAAGAAGAAACTGGACATTGCTCATTGGACTCATGGGATTACAGACTGTTTGGAGGGAGGAATATATTAGCATGTTAACTGGGGTATAAAGATCAACAGGTGAAGGAAGTCTCCACCCTTTTGTGACTAGCCGGGCTGCAGCTAGCCTGTTTCTCCTTTAATAAATGCTGGTATATAAAAGGGTCCTCAGCTGAGTGAATAAAGATTTCATTTTCATTGGCACGAATTGGAGGAATCTCATTGATTAAGTTTATTTGCTTTTGACATCTGGTCCTAATTCGAACCGGAACCTATCGTCACAGAGAGGTGAGGCCTAGGAGCGCGTTTGCGACTGGCGAATCTGATAGTAAGCTGGTGAAAGCCCACCGGGATTATATTTCCTTTAAACAGGTGGCCAAATGCAACTAGATCTCACGTCCTTGTGACATACGGTTTATTCCGAACCGTGAGACTTCTTCAGCCAAGGTCGGTGAAATCGCCTGCTTAGGATTTCTAAAACAAACTTCTCGGGTGTCCTGAAAGCTTCTTAATTGTAAGTACTACCTTTTATTTCTGTAACTTCTCGTACGCAGGGCTGCGTTTAAAGTATAAGTATTGATGTGTTGTTATATTGTTTTGCATGACACAATCTGTGGTCAGTTTCCTAAGCTACTGTGTGCCTCAGCGGAATTGTAAGTTTTTGCAATAGAACACAGCCGCGTAACAGGCAGTAATATCAGGAGTGGATATACTACCACCGATTGTGTCAGTACCTTAGTTGGAGGTGCCTCTCCTTAGAAGTTCAACGCACGGAAGTTGTGTCAGGTACCCCGTGCCCAAGTAAGAGGGTGGACAGGAGCTCCAGGTGACTACCAATCCTTCCAATAAGAGGTGCGTGGACGGGGAGGTAAAGAATGGGTCAAGGTACAGGCAAAATTAAAGCAACTGATGATGAATATGTTATGCGCAGAAGGAACAAAAGCTGGGTAAAATATTGTAGCCTGTGGAGGAGTAAATTTGGTTTTTCGGGACACCTTCACCCTGAGGGGTGCAAGAAACTCGTTTCTCAAATTAAATGTGAAGCGCAAGGTGACAGGAAGCTAGAAGGTCGATTTGGTTTAGCAGAAGCTAAAATATGGCTAGAAGAGGCGCATAAGAGGCAGAAACAGGTGAATACATATTGGTTAGGAAAAAAGAACAAAGACCTGGAAGTGGTAACATGCACTCCACGCCAAGACCCTCAGATCCCTCCCCCAGTCCAGGGCCAAGCCGTACCAGTCTTAGACCAGGCTGAGGCCCTCCCACATGACGCAGATGGGGCCCCACAGAGAGGTGGAACTAAGCAGGAGGAGGAAGGGGGGCCACGGGAGGTTTGGAGGTAGGAACAGATAGAGGGGGAGTGCTGACGAGGGCCACCAAAAAGAAGATAGAGGGGGAGGCAGGGGTGCACGTTTCACAAATGTATCCACCACTACCCCCACCATATGTGCACCTGCGGGCTACAGCCCCTGCCTGTGAGGCAACTACTATGCCCATGATTCAGATGCCAAACCCTGCGGGAGGTGAGGCTGTGAGGGTTTATAGGCCATGGACAGATAACGATGTGAAGGAAGCTCTACAGGGCATACCCTCACATCGTGAAGACATAGATACATGCATAAGGGATATGAAAAACCTCCGTATCAGCTATGGCCTAGACGGGTTGGAATGTGAGAGGGTCCTTAGAGGGAAGTTCCAAACAGACTGGCACATGGTAGCTGGTACCTGGAACCCTTTTGATGCAGGGGATCCAACAAAAAATCCACCTGCTCCCCCTAAACCCCTGGTCTGGGACAGCGCTGATCTGATTCAAAGATATGATGCTGTACTTGACAGGGCTAAGGAGAAGTATAAGACGACACCAGATTGGGGCCAGATTTCCATCATCACCCAAAAAGAAGGGGAGGGAGTGGATGAGTTAGTAGCAAGGGTGGTGGAGGTTTTCAACAGACATAGTGGCATAGCTCCCCCTGCTGACCGAACAGTAGATTCCCCATACGAACAACAACTTAAAATTGCTGTACACAGAGCTTTAAAAGAAGATGTGGGCAAGTTTGTGACAAAGCACATGGTTAACCATAGAACTTGCAGACTGACTGATTTCCTAGGATATGCCCGGCATGCGGAGCGTGTTATTAGAGAGAAGGGAAAGAAAGGGAAGAAAGCTGCCGCATATGTTTTTGATTGTAGTGATGATGAGAATGGTTGTTATGTGAATAACAGTGGGCGCATCGCACGCCCGCAAAAGCGCAGATATAAGGATTACGAAGGTCGCAAAGAACGCAGAGAATGCTTTGAATGTGGTAGGAAGGGTCATCTGGTCCGTCAGTGTCCCGAGAGACACCAAGGTCCACAATGACTAAGCGTGGGTAAAGGTACCGAGGTTGTAGAGATTAACTATGCAGATCGCTACAAGCCCGAGATTACCCTATTGGTGGCAGGTGTGAAAGTTAGATTTTTGGTGGATACGGGAGCTTGCAGATCTGTGCTGATGGCTGAAAGTGGTGTGAAGTGGAAACAGCAAGGATCAGTTCTTGCTAGGAATGCTGGAGGTGGGGCATCCTGGGAACCAGTTAGTGACCCAATAGTAGTGGAAGATCCCTGTACAAGAAAAAGAGTAGAATGTCAGTTCATTGTCTCAAAAGCCTGTCCGATTAACTTGTGTGGCAGGGACCTGATAGGTGATTTAGGCATCACCATAGCTCCTGGGGAGGATTCCCTTAGAGTGATGAGGGGGGGCTCCATAGCCAAAGAGGGTTACATCTGGTATGGATTAGTGTTGGATCAGTCCGCACACCAATGGGTTAAAATGCAACTGGAAAAGTTCCCTGGAGAAGGGGACTGTACTACCAAGCCCCATGTAACCACCCACTTCCTCAACACGTGTTCCAGACATTGAATATGAGGAAGAGTATTCCCTGGGAAGGAGGGTGAAAGTGAAAATGACACGTGTGTATGCAGACAGCAGAGGGAATGTTGTGTGTGCGTGTGCAGTACCAGGATACACCAAGAACTCCCCTTTTAACTACATGGGAGATGAAATGTACAGGTTGAATGAGGTGGTGCCCCATGCGCCTTTGAGAAAACCTCAGTGGGGTGCATGGAAACGGTGTGGTGAGCTTGTGACTAAGTGGGAAGGTATGAAGAAGGAAGAACTGGAGACAGAGGGTGTAACGTGGATGGATGTTGATCATGTCTTTATTGGTGAATTGACCAGGTACCAGGAGGCCCCTCCCAATTCTGCCTGACGGTTACTAACAGAACAGGACATCTTAACTGATGTCCCGATTCAGCTGTGGGCCAAGTCAAAAACTGATGTAGGCCTGATCAGAACAGCAGACCCCGTGGTCATTACGCCAAAAGGAAATTACAGACCTTACCAGAGACAGTATCCTTTGAAACCGGAGGCAGAGGCGGGCATTGCCCCTACCATACAGGGACTATTTGAGCAGGGGGTAATCAGGGAAGAAAAAGACTCTCCATGTAACACTCCTTTGTTCCCGGTACGCAAGAATGATGGGACGTACCGTATGGTCCAGGACCTACAAGCTGTAAATGCTGCCATCATCCCCAGGGCGCCGGTGGTCCCAGACCCCAGCACCCTGCTTAACTCAATACCACCAGATGTGCAGTTTTTTACGATTGTAGATCTTGCTAATGCGTTTTTTTCTGTGAAATTGCACAAGGATAGTCAATTTTGGTTTGCTTTTACCTTCCGGAACAAAAGGTACACGTACACAAGGTTGCCGCAAGGTTTCTGCGAGAGTCCAGCAATTTATTCAATTGAAATTGCACGCTCCCTGGAACCCTTCCCTGTCCCACCTGGGTGTGTTCTCCTGACCTATGTAGATGACCTTTTGATAGCAGCCCCTGACAAGCCCCTGTGTCTGAAGGTGTCCCTTGACCTACTTAAGTTCCTAGCACAAGAAGGTCACAAGGCCTCAAAAGCCAAACTACAGTTCTGCCAACAGGAGGTTAAATACCTTGGTCACATTCTGACTCCAGGGGGCAAGTCCCTAGACCATGACAGAATTACTGCAATCACTGCCATACCCCCACCTGTCACAAAGAAAGACATGATGACATTTTTGGGTACCCTGAACTACTGCAGAGCCTGGATAGTTGACTGTTCCATCATTACACGTCCATTGTATGATGCTATACATTCACAACCAATGGGTATGCTAGACAAGATACAGTGGGATGACAAGCTGATGGAAAGCTTCCAAAAATGCAAAGACAGACTTAAAGACCCCTTAGTCTTGGCCTATCCCGACTACAACAAGCCATTCCATCTCATGACAGATTGCAGAGAAGGATGCATGACAGCAGTTCTCTGCCAGGAGTGGGGTGACAAAATGAGGCCTCTGGCCTACTACTCAGCACCATTAGACTCAGTCACCAAAGCACTGCCACATTGTGTCCAAGCCGTCATAGCAGCAGCCAAAGCTGTGGACAGCACAGCAGGTATTGTTTTGTATCACAAACTAACAGTGAAAGTGCCACATGCTGTTCATGCCCTGCTCCTGCAGGAAAAGATGGTCTTGCTAACACCTGCTCGTCACCTGTATTGCACAGCCACTTTGCTTGGACAACCCCACATCACTGTTCAACGCTGTACCACCCTGAACCCCGCCACTTTACTACCCTTGCCATCTGAAAACCAGTCTCCACATGACTGTATCGAAAATTCCCACCGTAGTTTTCTTCCCCGTCCAGACCTCCAGAGTGAGCCCCTAGAGGGGAGTAAAGTAGTCTTTGTGGACGGCTCTGCAAGCAGAGGAGAGAATGGAGAAAACCTAGTGGGTTATGCAGTAGTGACGCTGGAATCAACCGTGGATGCTGGTAAGCTCCCTTCCACGTTTTCAGCTCAAGCTGCGGAACTTTATGCTCTTACTAGAGCCTGTTTGCTGCACAAAGATCAATCCCTCACTGTCTACACTGACAGCCAGTATGCTTTTTCAACCGTACATACATTTGCAGCTCAGTGGCACCAGCGGGGTATGGTTACAGCGGCAGGGAAGCCTGTCCGTCACAAAGAGTTGCTTCTACAACTAATAGAAGCTATCCAAGCACCCTCAAAGTTGGCTATTTGCAAATGTGCTGCCCATAGAAATGATGACTCCCCTGTCACTCGTGGCAATAACCTGGCAGACAAAGCAGCTAAATTAGCCGCAGTTACACCCCCTGCTGACTTGCATTCCAAAGAACCTGAGTCTTTGCATTCCACAGACCTGTTGAGTTTCCAAAAACAAGTCCCCCAACAGGAGATGGATAAGTGGCTTAAAGCAGGTGCCACTCAGTCTTCCACAGGCTTGTGGATGGTTGATGGTAAACCTTGTATACCAAGGATTTTGTTCAGACTGCTTGCAATTGTGACACACGGGGTTTCACATGTGTCAACAGGAGGGATGGTGGCTATCCTTGAACAAAGATACCATGCCCCAGGCATACAATCCTTCCTTAAAAGTTTCTGTGCCCAGTGCACGATTTGTGCCCAGAACAACACGGCCAAAGGCTTAAAGCCAGTGAAAGGACACACCCCATCAGGTACATACCCTTTTCACACCATTGCACTAGACTACATTGAGCTGACACCTTCTGAAGGGAAGAAATATGCCCTGGTCATACTGGACATATTCTCCGAGTGGGTGGAGGTGTTCCCCACCAACAAAGCAGATGCATTAACAGTTGCCAAGGCCCTCACTAGAGAAGTAGTACCAAGATGGGGGATCCCAGAGAAGATGATTAGCGACAATGGCAGCCACTTTGTAAATGAGGTTATATCCCACCTGACTACCTCATTGTGTATAGATGTCAGAAACCATTGTGCATACCATCCTCAGTCAGCAGGAAGTGTGGAAAGAGTGAATGGGACAATTAAGAATAAACTCAGTAAAGCCATCAAGGAAACAGGGAGAGGTTGGGCCTGGTGTTTGCCAGCAGTACTACTGAGCATCAGAATAACACCAGGAAGAAAGAGACTGTCACCTTATGAGATATTGTTTGGCAGACAGTACAGACTTCCTGACTTTGACACACAAGAACAACCCCTAGAAGACTGTGAACTTGCTGACTTTCTGAAGTACACTTGCAGACAAAGACAGAGGGCCAGGTATCCGGGCCCAATACCCAAAGGGGAGGTGGAAGAGGGACAGGAACTGAATCCTGGAGATTGGGTGTGGGTAAAGGTGATAAAGAGGAAATGCTGGTCCTCTCCAAGGTGGGAGGGCCCCTACCAAGTCTTGATAAGCACACCAACCGCTGTCAGAATAGCGGAGAGAGCAACATGGGTACATCTGAGCCATTGTAAGAGGGCGCACATGGGCCTTCCGGTCTAGATTAATTGAAGATCCAGAGCCACAACTTGCTACAAACACTCACATGAAAACTTCGGTGGTTTTGAAATAAAAGAAACTTTTTTTTTTAGTACCTCGGTCATGAAAGGTGTTTAGATTTTCCTCCTAAAATAGTAGCCAGATCTAATCTGTTCTTGATAGTTAGCACCACGGGGTAAAGAGGGGCGGAAATTTGAGATCCTGAGGCGACGGGAACATTTGCTTGAGCCTCAGTGCGACCACGATCTCAAAGGCTGTGGGAAGATATTAGAGGATTCTTCCTAAGGCACAGGTGTAGTTCTTTATCTTGAACCATGGTGAAAGAGGAGATAAAAGGGGGGGAACAGATACGTGAAAGGCTACATGGAGGAATTACTTTTCTTGAATCAGGTTGGGTCAAAACAATAGTATTTTAAAGAAAAAAAGAAGAGCCCTGGAATGACAACGACAGATACTGACAATAACATCACAGACCCTAGAAGTGACTTGGATAGAATAATAAATCTATTGACTGATTAACTGACGGAACAAAATTTGTCTGTTGCATGGTAAGGAGAACATGCCCGAAATCTTTCTCACGCCAATTGAGACCTATACGTGTACAATGATGCTGCAAAGGTTAAATACTGGGATATGTGGGTGTGTAAACTGAAAGGGAAACTGGATTGTATGACGACACTGGTGAAAGCCCAAAAAGAGACCAGTGCCTGAAGCCAATGCCAGACAGTCCCTGAATGAGAGTGCTCATTCTTTTGTCCCATGTTCTTACATCAGATATGTATGTAACCTTAATGCAAACATGATGATGATGTGCTGGAGGGAGATGGCCAGGCCAACGTGTGAGGCAATAATTCCAGCTCACGGCCAGAGCCTGATTTTTGTTTTTGAGCATTTCACTTCTATGCCCTGACTTGCTGTAGTGCATACCCATTTGCAGCAAAGGGGAATAGAAGGCTGTGTTTGCTTGAACCTCTAACCCCTGTAGTGGAGACACATTTGCAGATACCTGAGGCTTAAGAAAGCATGAGCACAGAAATGTGAATGTAAATATTCCTTTTGATATTCATATATAATCAAGCCACAACCCACAGTATTAATTATAAACAGGAGGGAAATGTGGAAAGAATTTTATAATTAATATGTTAATCTTTATGTATATCCTGTATATCCTCATGTGGCTATAAGGACCACATGCACAAGATTAGATTATTGTGTTAGAGTGACACTTTAAGTAAAAGGATTATTGTTAACCAGAGAATTATCACGATATCACATATATGTTATGTATTCTTCCTGAACTATTCACTGTGCGCAGTCTCATGTTTTTTCCACAGCACCTTCCCTCCCCCCTCAGTGTCATTCTGTGCCAGGCCCTGAGGCAGGATGTTGGGAAGGGCAGTCTAAACTAGTTTCTGAAGGTGGATATGACTTTGAGAGGAATGAACCAAGGAACTGATGTCAGAATATTTCTCTTTCCTGTTGACTTTCTATTCATTTATGAAGGACACAGAGGAGGACCGGACCCACCCAAAAGAAGAAACTGGACATTGCTCATTGGACTCATGGGATTACAGACTGTTTGGAGGGAGGAATATATTAGCATGTTAACTGGGGTATAAAGATCAACAGGTGAAGGAAGTCTCCACCCTTTTGTGACTAGCCGGGCTGCAGCTAGCCTGTTTCTACTTTAATAAATGCTGGTATATAAAAGGGTCCTCAGCTGAGTGAATAAAGATTTCATTTTCATTGGCACGAATTGGAGGAGTCTCATTGAGTAAGTTTATTTGCTTTTGACACTAACCTAGAGAAAAAGTTGCATAGCACTTCTCATGCTGGATATATTCCCCCCTCGCTAGACCTCAGATCAGCGGTGACCCAGCCTGCAGACAGTGGAGAGACAGGAGTGCAGTTCCCGAAGCGGCACGAATACAGGAAGTACTTACTTCCTGTATATGTGCTGTTACCAGGGGAACCACTCTCCTGTCTCTCCACTGTGGCCCTGTGGGTCACCGCTGATCTGAGGTCTAGCGAGGAGGATCCAGGTACTCTGGTGGAGGAGGTGGGCGCTGACTCGAGAAGGTAAACAAGCAGCGACCAGGAAGGGGGGACAGGCTTAGCTACTTATACTGGGGGAACTCACCTGGCTAACCTTTACTGGGGGTAACTATCCCAGACTACCTATACTGGCGGCAACTATACCTGGGTATCGATACTGGGGGTTCCTACCTGGCTAACCTATACTTGGAGCAATATACCTGGCTACCTATACTTGGGGCACCTATACCTGTCTACCTATACTGGAGCAACTATACCTCAATATCTATACTGGGGACCTTCCTGGCTAACCTATACTGAGGACACCTATACTTGGCTACCTGTACTGGGGCACCCATACTTGTTTCCTCACAAGTTTGCCTCAGGCAGTAAAAACTCTATAACCGGCCTTGAATATATGTACTTGTTTTCTTGCTTTCCTGCCAAGGTAATGAATGCGCCAAAATCAGGTAGATCACTTCTTCACTTTCGCTTATAAAAGCTAGCATTACATTTTTTTTTTTTTTTTTTTGCTGAGCATAAGACAGGTCTTATCTGATATTGGTAATGTACTGGATTAAGAAATTGACCTTTTGTCTTCTAAAATATTGCCCTTTTGAAAGGGAACTTCAAAACTGCCAAGGAAAAAAGGACATTTAAAAATACGTACCGGTATTTGGAATAATAAAACTGCTTAGAAGCAGAGCTGAATCACTCACTGCTTAAGGATGAACTAGAAGTCCTACACGGCTTTTTTGTTTTCCTGTACTTTTTATAATTGCATTTATTTACTATATAAACACGCAGACATCTGTCTGTATAATATGCCTCTCCAGCCTTTTCACACATATTATCTAATCAGCACTAATTACAACATGTACAGCTTCCTCACATACTAATTAATTTCATTTGTGTAAGAGTTGGTTGCACCTATTATGCTATAAGTGTACACATGATATAAGTTTGCAGTTCAAAGGAAAAATGTATCTTTAAAACAATGCTTGCCTGTAATGTGTATTACAATGCAAGCTCGGAGGCTGTACACAAATGTTCACTGTAATCAAGTCTCTATTATCTGCATTATGGTGCCCATACACGATACAATAAAAACTTTCGATTTTCCCGTTTATTCGATCTAAATGATCGAATTGAATGAAAGTTGAAAATATTTTTTTTTTCAATCAAGAAATTCGAACGATTATCCCGTTTTATCGGGAAAAATGATCGGACATGCTGGAAAAATCTTTATATTCGATCTAACAGAATAATTGAACTAAATTATCTAATTGAAAAATTGTACCATGTATGGCCACCTTTAGATACAATCCTATAAATGAAACAGTTAAACGCTGTTGATCCAATATGCAGATAGTCCAGTGCTTTTTCCTAACTTGCAGGCTGGTCTACCAATGATCACTAGTGTTGGGCGAACATCTAGATGTTCGGGTTCGGGCCGAACAGGCCGAACATGGCCGCGATGTTCGGGTGTTCGACCCGAACTCCGAACATAATGGAAGTCAATGGGGACCCGAACTTTTGTGGTTTGTAAAGCCTCCTTACATGCTACATACCCCAAATTTACAGGGTATGTGCACCTTGGGAGTGGGTACAAGAGGAAAAAAAAATTAGCAAAAAGAGCTTATAGTTTTTGAGAAAATCGATTTTAAAGTTTCAAAGGGAAAACTGTCTTTTAAATGCGGGAAATGTCTGTTTTCTTTGCACAGGTAACATGTTTTTTGCCGGCATGCAGTCATAAATGTAATACATATAAGAGGTTCCAGGAAAAGGGACCGGTAACGCTAACCCAGCAGCAGCACACGTGATGGAACAGGAGGAGGCGCAGGAGGAGAAGGCCACGCTTTGTGAGATACAACAACCCCGGCCTTGCATGAGGGCAAGAAGCGTGCGGATAGCATGCTTTGTACCGCCATGCAGTCATAAATGTAATAAAGATAAGAGGTTCCATAAACAGGGACCGGCAACGCTAACCCAGCAGCAGCAGCAGCAGCAGACGTGATGGAACAGGAGGAGGCGCAGGAGGAGAAGGCCACGCTTTGTGAGACACAACAACCCAGGCCTTGCATGAGGGCAAGAAGCGTGCGGATAGCATGCTTTGTACCGCCATGCAGTCATAAATGTAATAAAGATAAGTGGTTCAATAAACAGGGACCACGCGGCAACGCTAACCCAGCAGCAGCACACGTGATGGAACAGGAGGAGGCGCAGGAGGAGAAGGCCACGCTTTGTGAGACACAACAACCCAGGCCTTGCATGAGGACAAAAAGCGTGCGGATAGCATGCTTTTTACCGCCATGCAGTCATAAATGTAATAAAGATAAGTGGTTCAATAAACAGGGACCACGCGGCAACGCTAACCCAGCAGCAGCAGACGTGATGGAGCAGGAGGAGGCGCAGGAGGAGAAGGCCACGCTTTGTGAGACACAACAACCCAGGCCTTGCATGAGGGCAAGAAGCGTGCGGATAGCATGCTTTTTACCGCCATGCAGTCATAAATGTAATAAAGATAAGTGGTTCAATAAACAGGGACCACGCGGCAACGCTAACCCAGCAGCAGCAGACGTGATGGAACAGGAGCAGGCGCAGGAGGAGAAGGCCACGGTTTTTGAGACACAACAACCCAGGCCTTGCATGAGGACAAAAAGTGTGCGGATAAAGCAGCAATGCTTTTTGCCGCCATGCAGTCATAAATGTAATACAGATGAGAGGTTCAATAAACAGGGACCGGAAACGCTACACCATCCCAGATGTTCATTGGTCATGTTACTTGGTTGGGGTCCTGGAGTGTTGCGTAGTCATTTCCAATCCAGGATTGATTCATTTTAATTTGAGTCAGACGGTCTGCATTTTCTGTAGAGAGGCGGATACGCCGATCTGTGATGATGCCTCCGGCAGCACTGAAACAGCGTTCCGACATAACGCTGGCTGCCGGGCAAGCCAGCACCTCTATTGCGTACATTGCCAGTTCGTGCCAGGTGTCTAGCTTCGATACCCAATAGTTGAAGGGTGCAGATGGATTGTTCGACACAGCTACGTCATCTGACATGTAGTCCTTGACCATCTTCTCCAGGCGATCGGTGTTGGAGGTGGATCTGCACGCTTGCTGTTCAGTGGGCTGCTGCTGCATGGGTGTCAGAAAATTTTCCCACTCCAAGGACACTGCCGATACCGTTCCCTTTTGGGTACTAGCTGCGGCTTGCGTTGTTTGCTGCCCTCCTGGTCGTCCTGGGTTTGCGGAAGTCAGTCTGTCTGCGTACAACTGGCTAGAGGAGGGGGAGGATGTCAATCTCCTCTCTAAAGTCTCCACAAGGGCCTGCTGGTATTCTTCCATTTTGACCTGTCTGACTCTTTCTTCAAGCAGTTTTGGAACATTGTGTTTGTACCGTGGATCCAGAAGGGTATAAACCCAGTAATTGGTGTTGTCCAGAATGCGCACAATGCGTGGGTCACGTTCAATGCAGTCTAGCATGAATTGAGCCATGTGTGCCAGAGTCCTACCAGAATCCTCATCATCCTCTTGTGAGCGTTGTGATAGTTGTTGTGATGCATCATAGTCGTCACCTTCCTCCTGGTCTGCTTCTGCTGACCATTCGCGTTGAATTGTGGAAGTCCAACGTGCACCGCTCTGGCCCTCGTCAGTGGTGGCATGAAATTCCTGCTCCAACTCCAGCTGTTCCTCCTCCTCTTCTTCGTCATAGCTGCTGGGGCCAGCGTTCCCTGAGGCGGATGGCCTGATGTTGGTACCATCACGCTGATCGTTTTCTCCTTCAGATTCCCCCAGTTGCATCATGACAGCTGTTTCCTTGATTTTTAACATCGACCTCTTCAGTAAACACAGCAGTGGTATGGTAATGCTGACTGAAGAGTTGTCACTGCTCACAAGCAACGTGGATTGCTCAAAATTTTGGAGGACTTGGCAGAGGTCCAACATGTTGGCCCAATCGGATCCACAGAAGCTTGGCAGCTGTCCGGATGCTCCTCGGTACTGCGCCGTCATGTACTGGACCACTGCACTCTTCTGCTCGCAAAAGCGTGCTAGCATGTGCAGCGTAGAATTCCAGCGCGAAGGGACATCACACAGCAAGCGATGGTGGGGGAGATTGAAGCGCTCCTGCATCTTGGCGAGTGCCCCCGAAGCAGTACTGGAATTTCTACAATGTTTGGCCACTCGACGCACCTTCAACAGAAGATCGGCCACGCCTGGGTATGTCCTCAGGAACCGCTGAACTACTAGGTTCATCACGTGCGCCAGGCAAGGGATGTGTGTCAGCTTAGCCAACCTTAAAGGAATACTTAAGTAAAAAAAAAAAATGACATTTACTCACCTGGGGCATCCCTCAGCACCCCGAAGCTGGATGGTGCCCTCGCAGCCCCGCTCCGATCGTCCTGTCCCCGCCGGCGGCTACTTCCGGTTCGGCGACAGCCGCCGACAGGCTGGGAACGCGGCTGATTTTCCGCGTTCCCAGCCGCTGCTATCACTCTCTATGCTGCTATTGCGTATATATAGACGCTATAGCAGCATAGAGAGTGATAGCAGCGGCTGGGAACGCGGAAAATCAGCCGCGTTCCCAGCCTGTCGGCGGCTGTCGCCGAACCGGAAGTAGCCGCCGGCGGGGACAGGACGATCGGAGCGGGGCTGCGAGGGCACCATCCAGCTTCGGGGTGCTGAGGGATGCCCCAGGTGAGTAAATGTCATTTTTTTTTTTTGACTTAAGTATTCCTTTAAAGCGCGAATGAGATTACTCCCATTATCACACACAACCATGCCCGGTTTCAGGTCCAGCGGTGCCAGCCACAAATCCGTCTGTTCCTTTATTCCCCTCCAAATTTCCTCCCCTGTGTGCTGCTTATCCCCAAGGCAGATTAGCTTCAGCAACGCTTGCTGACGCATGCCAACAGCTGTGCTGCACTGCTTCCACGATCCTACTGCTGCTGGGTTAGCGTTTCCGGATGAGGTACAGCTTTGAGATGCGTTGGAGGAGAAGGAGTCAGAGAGGTAGGTGCTGCTGTTGTTATCCAGTGGGAGGGACGGCGGTGCAGCTGTTTGCGGCGTGGGCAACACCCGCGCCGTAGAAGGTGAGGAATCGCTGCCAGGCTCCACAAGGTTCACCCAGTGCGCGGTAAGGGAGATGTATCGACCCTGGCCGAACGCACTCGTCCAGGTGTCAGTGGTGAGGTGAACCTTGCAGGCAACGGCATTCTTCAAGCTTCGGGTTATTTTGCTGACCACGTGCTCATGCAACTCAGGCACTGCAGAGCGCGCAAAGTGGTAGCGGCTGGGAACCACGTAACGTGGGATGGCCACTGACATCATGCCCTTGAAGCTGTTTGTCTCCACCACTCGATATGGCAGCATTTCGCAGGCCAGAAGCTTGGCTATGCTGGCTGTTACTGCCACGTAGAGTTGAGCTGAAATTTTCGTAATTTCACATTACTATAATTACGCATGCGAAATTTGCGATTACGATGCGAAATTAGCGTAGCGAAATTGCCATTAAAATCGTAATTGAAAATACCGTAAGCGTAATTTTCAACGCGAAATTTCGCGTTTCGTTCATGCCGTAATTTCGCATTAAACGCTACCGTAATTTCGCGTTAAACCGTAACGCTCCGTATAATATAAAAAAGCCGCCGACTTTAAGGGTTAATAGCAAAGCCCCCTTAAATGCTAAGAGCCTCAAATTTGGAGAATATATTAAGGAGATCAGGAGGAATAAGAGGAAAAATTTTTTTTTCAAAAAGACCTTATAGTTTTTGAGAAAATCGATGTTAAAGTTTCAAAGTAAAAATGTATACATTTAAAAACCTGCCGACTTTAACGGTTAATAGCAAAGCCTGCTTAAAGTTTAGGAACACCAAATTCCTAGGGTATATTAAGGGGATCAGTGGGAATAAGAGGAAAACATTTTTTTCAAAAAGACCTTATAGTTTTTGAGAAAATCGATTTTTAAGTTTCAAGGGCAAAAATGTCTTTTAAATGCGGAAAATGTCAGTTTTTTTTTGCACAGGTAACAATAGTGTATTATTTTCATAGATTCCCCCAAGTGGGAAGAGTTTTACTTACTTCGTTCTGAGTGTGGGAAATATAAAAAAAAAGACGTGGGGTCCCCCCTCCCAGACCTCTTTAACCCCTTGTCCCCCATGCAGGTTGGGATAGCCAGAATGCGGAGCACCGGCCGCGTGGGGCTCCGCACCCTGACTATACCAGCCCGCATGGTTCATGGATTGGGGGGTCTCGGAAGGGGAGGGGCAGCCAAGCTTTTCCCTCCCCCTCCGAGCCCTTGTCCAATCCAAGGACAAGGGGCTCTTCTCCACCTCCGATGGGCGGTGGAGGTGGAGGCCGCGATTTCCTGGGTGGGGGGTTCATGGTGGAATCTGGGAGTCCCCTTTAAAAAGGGGTCCCCCAGATGCCCACCCCCCCTCCCAGGAGAAATGAGTATAGAGGTACTTGTACCCCTTACCCATTTCCTTTAAGAGTTAAAAGTAAATAAACATACAAACACATAGAAAAAGTATTTTAATTGAACAAAAAACATAACCACGAAAAAAGTCCTTTAATATTCTTAATTAACCATTAATACTTACCTGTCCCTTTAAATAAATGATCCCACGCAATATCCTCGGAAATGTTCTATCAGTTACAATGTAACAAAGTTATTACAATGTAAAAACTTTGTTACATTGTAACTACGCCGCACCCGACGTCACTCGCCGCTCACCCGCCGCACGGACCCGACAGAGCTCTGAGCTATAGCTCAGAGCTCTCGAAAGCATCTTTGTATTTGGGCTCCAAGGAGCCCCATTGGTCCTTAGCAGACCAATGGGGTTCCTTCTGATTTGAAGGAACCCCATTGGTCTGCTAAGGACCAATGGGGCTCCTTGGAGCCCAAATACAAAGATGCTTCTCAGAGCTCTGAGCTATAGCTCAGAGCTCTGTCGGGTCCGTTCAGGACGCTAAGTCCCCGCCGGCTCCGCTGCCCTCCCCGCCTCTCCCACATGTCACCCACATGTCACCCACATGTGGGTGACATGTGGGTGACAGATGTGGGCGGGGTGGACAGCGGGAGCCGGCGGGGACTTAGCGTCCTGCAAGGACGCGTAAGTGTATGCGGCGGGTGAGCGGCGGGTGAGTGGCGAGTGACGTCGGGTGTGGCGTAGTTACAATGTAACAAAGTTGTTACATTGTAATAACTTTGTTACATTGTAACTGATAGAACATTTCCGAGGATATTGCGTGGGATCATTTATTTAAAGGGACAGGTAAGTATTAATGGTTAATTAAGAATATTAAAGGACTTTTTTCGTGGTTATGTTTTTTGTTCAATTAAAATACTTTTTCTATGTGTTTGTGTGTTTATTTACTTTTAACTCTTAAAGGAAATGGGTAAGGGGTACAAGTACCTCTATACTCATTTCTCCTGGGAGGGGGGGTGGGATTCTGGGGGACCCCTTTTTAAAGGGGACTCCCAGATTCCACCATGAACCCCCCACCCAGGAAATCGCGGCCTCCACCTCCACCGCCCATCGGAGGTGGAGAAGAGCCCCTTGTCCTTGGATTGGACAAGGGCTCGGAGGGGGAGGGGAAAGCTTGGCTGCCCCTCCCCTTCCGAGACCCCCCAATCCATGGACCATGCGGGCTGGTATAGTCAGGGTGCGGAGCCCCACGCGGCCGGTGCTCTGCATTCTGGCTATCCCAGCCTGCATGGGGGACAAGGGGTTAAAGAGGTCTGGGAGGAGGGACCCCACGTCGTTTTTTTTTTATATTTCCCACACTCAGAACGAAGTAAGTAAAACTCTTCCCACTTGGGGGAATCTATGAAAATAATACAATATTGTTACCTGTGCAAAAAAACCTGACATTTTCCGCATTTAAAAGACATTTTTGCCCTTGAAACTTAAAAATCGATTTTCTCAAAAACTATAAGGTCTTTTTGAAAAAAAAATTTTTCCTCTTATTCCCACTGATCCCCTTAATATACCCTAGGAATTTGGTGTTCCTAAACTTTAAGCAGGCTTTGCTATTAACCGTTAAAGTCGGCGGGTTTTTAAATGTATACATTTTTACTTTGAAACTTTAACATCGATTTTCTCAAAAACTATAAGGTCTTTTTAAAAAAATGTTTTTCCTCTTATTCCTCCTGATCTCCTTAATATATTCTCCAAATTTGAGGCTCTTAGCATTTAAGGGGGCTTTGCTATTAACCCTTAAAGTCGGCGGCTTTTTTATATTATACGGAGCGTTACGGTTTAACGCGAAATTACGGTAGCGTTTAATGCGAAATTACGGCATGAACAAATAACCATTGTAATGCGAAAATTACGCGAAAATTACGCTTACGCGAAATTTCGCGAAATCCTTCTTCATTACGATTATGTACTTACGGCCATAATCGTAATTACACTAATTACGCAAAATTTCGCGAAATCGTAATTAGGTCATTACGCTCATCTCTACTGCCACGGCCCGGGGGTCATTTGCTGGCAATTTCCTCTTGCGCTCAAACATCTCCGACACAGACAACTGAACCGTAGCGCTGCACACGGAAGGGCTGTTGGTTGTTGTGTTTGATGAACACTGGGAGACCTCAAGAGCACTACTCCGGAAAGTGACAGTGTCAGCGTCGTCTGATGTTTGTGAATGTTGTGAACCACGCAATGGCTGGGCTACTGCTGCTGCTGAGGCGGGTCTGGTGGTGAGTCTGGTGAACCCAAGGGAGGCAGTGTTGTTGCTGGTACCCTGTCCTGACGCGTTTGCCCACAGAGTGGGATGTTTGGATAGCATGTGACGGCTCATGCTGGTGGTGGAGAGGTTGTTAATACTTTTCCCCCTGCTCAGGCGGGTCTTGCACACCTTGCAAATCGCCATGGTAACATCCTCAGTGCAGTTTTCAAAGAAAGCCCAGACTTTGGAGCACCTGCCTCCTTGCTGGCGATTTCTGTTTGCTCCTCTTTTGCCTCTCACTTGAACTTCCACGCTTGTGGTGCCTGAAATTGCGCGCCGCCTACCTTGTGGCACAAGGCGAACTCGTGCAGCAGTGGGTTCTTCAACAGACTCATCTGTGCTGCTGCTACGACGGCGATGTTCTCGTTCACAAACAAAATCTGGGTCTCTGTCCACATTGTCCATACCCTCCTCTTCCATCTCCTCAAACTCGTCATATGTCATTGTGGGCCGCCGCCGTGGAGTAGAGCTCCCCACAACAACCTCTGCGCAGCACACTCCAACGTCGTCTTCCAGATCTTGTCGGCCGACCTCCTGCAATTGCAACCCCTCCTGCCCAAATTGCTCTGGGATTTGGGTTTCCGAGTCCTCCTCGGACTCGCCTTGTATTTCAGTGCGCGGTGCATTTCCCACAGTTAACGGTTGTGAATCCAGGCACAACATTTCTGGCTGTTCCTCCATTGACCTTTGAAAGGTGGAAGTTTGTTGGGCTGGGAATAGCTCCTGCGAATACCCCATTGTGTCCTGAGGTAATTCATCGGACTGGTTATCTGGCAGTTGTGTGCGTGGTGTCGCTGCCGGTTGTGTCAGCTTTGTGCCCACTGGCTCCTTGTAACTGGCTGAGGACTCGGACCTCGTGCGTGATGTGCTGGTGCTGCTTAACCCACTGCTGGACGCTTGAGAGGTCATCCAAGTAATTATCTGGTCCTGTTCTTTTGGATTTGTGAGGGTTGTTGTCCTGGACAACATGGGCGGTATTGAGTGGGTTTTCTTGGGTGCTCCCCTGTGGCCTGTACGTGAACCGTCAGGGGAAACACCTCTTCCCTTGCCCCTCCCTCTTTCACCGGATTTCTTCCTCATTTCACTTATCCTTACAGTACACGCTGACTGGCAGCAGTACAGTGGCAGTACAGAAATGCTATACAGTACCACTATTCCCAGCAGCGACACAGAGCACAATGCTATACAGTGACGGGTGAGCGGTGTACCACTATTCCCAGCAGCGACACAGAGCACAATGCTATACAGTGGCGGGTGAGCGGTGTACTACTATTCCCAGCAGACACAGAACAGTAAACAGAATGCTATATAGTGTGGCTGAGCGAGCGGTGTACCACTATTCCCAGCAGACACAGAACAGTAAACAGAATGCTATATAGTATGGCTGAGCGAGCGGTGTACCACTATTCCCAGCAGACACAGAACAGTAAACAGAATGCTATATAGTGTGGCTGAGCGAGCGGTGTACCACTATTCCCAGCAGACACAGAACAGTGAACAGAATGCTATATAATGTGGCTGAGCGAGGTACACAGAGTGGCAGTAAACAGAATGCTATATAGTGTGGCTGAGCGAGCGGTGTACTACTATTCCCAGCAGACACAGAACAGTAAACAGAATGCTATATAGTGTGGCTGAGCGAGCGGTGTACCACTATTCCCAGCAGACACAGAACAGTAAACAGAATGCTATATAGTGTGGCTGAGCGAGCGGTGTACCACTATTCCCAGCAGACACAGAACAGTGAACAGAATGCTATATAGTGTGGCTGAGCGAGCGGTGTACCACTATTCCCAGCAGACACAGAACAGTAAACAGAATGCTATATAGTGTGGCTGAGCGAGCGGTGTACCACTATTCCCAGCAGACACAGAACAGTAAACAGAATGCTATATAGTGTGGCTGAGCGAGCGGTGTACCACTATTCCCAGCAGACACAGAACAGTAAACAGAATGCTATATAGTGTGGCTGAGCGAGCGGTGTACCACTATTCCCAGCAGACACAGAACAGTGAACAGAATGCTATATAGTGTGGCTGAGCGAGCGGTGTACCACTATTCCCAGCAGACACAGAACAGTAAACAGAATGCTATATAGTGTGGCTGAGCGAGCGGTGTACCACTATTCCCAGCAGACACAGAACAGTGAACAGAATGCTATATAATGTGGCTGAGCGAGGTACACAGAGTGGCAGTAAACAGAATGCTATATAGTGTGGCTGAGCAAGCGGTGTACTACTGTTCCCAGCAGCGACACAATGACAGGGGGGACCCTGGCTAGCGTGGCTGGAGCGCGAACTACCCTGCCTGCCTACCCAAAGCTAAACCCACAGACAAATGGCGGAGATATGACGTGGTTCGGGTATTTATTTACCCGAACCACGTGACAGTTCGGCCAATCAGAGCGCGTTCGGGTCCGAACCACGTGACCCGTTCGGCCAATCACAGCGCTAGCCGAACGTTCGGGGAACGTTCGGCCATGCGCTCTTAGTTCGGCCATGTGGCCGAACGGTTTGGCCGAACACCATCAGGTGTTCGGCCGAACTCGAACATCACCCGAACAGGGTGATGTTCTGCAGAACCCGAACAGTGGCGAACACTGTTCGCCCAACACTAATGATCACCTTCAGCGAGTTATCACCACCACCACACCCCTCACAGTGGGCACTCACCGCAACTATATGACCCTCTATTAGGTGGGTCTTCAGCGCTTATGGGGTCATCAAGCCGCCCCCTGCCTTTCAGGAACTTTGTCCACTCAGTAGAGCTTGTACAGGATCATATACACTTCTAAAACATGAACAGAGCTCTCATAGCGTAATACTGTAAAAACAGGTTTATTCTAAAAGAAATGTGCACTTACAAACATGAGGCTTGGTGTTGGGCACAGAGTTTTAGTGGGCTCTACCCCAATCGTAGGCCGCCGGGTCGGCTTGTTGCGCTGATTAGGTCCATCTCCAGAGGCCCAACACAAGCCTCATGTTTGTAAGTGCGCATTTCTTTTAGAATAAACCTGTTTTTACAGTATTACGCTATGAGAGCTCTGTTCATGTTTTAGAAGTGTATATGATCCTGTACAAGCTCTACTGAGTGGACAAAGTTCCTGAAAGGCAGGGGGCGGCCTGATGACCCCATAAGCGCTGAAGACCCACCTAATAGAGGGTCATATAGTTGCGGTGAGTGCCCACTGTGAGGGGTGTGGTGGTGGTGATAACTCGCTCAAGGTGATCATTGGTAGACCAGCCTGCAAGTTAGGAAAAAGCACTGGACTATCTGCATATTGGATCAACAGCGTTTAACTGTTTCATTTATAGGATTGTATCTAATGCAGATAATAGAGACTTGATTACAGTGAACATTTGTGTGCAGCCTCCGAGCTTGCATTGTGATCTATTTATCTAATAGGGCAGCGCACCACTGCTGCCACCCATATTTATTATTTATCAGCGCGGTATTTTATTGTATCTGTAATGTGTATTGCCTATAGAAGAGTTGTTCATGAAAAGCTAGCTGCAGTCAATCATTAAAATGTGCAAGGGACATTTCAAAGTTTACTTTTCCAGGATGCGGTCTCCCAACTGAATGCTAATTTATACAATTCCTGCTAGACTTGGTACAGCAGGCAAAGGGTGTATGACAGTACACCTGATTGGCTGACTGGCGCCTGCTGACCAGATAAAGCCAGGAAATTGTTCTAGCTGGGAGTTAGCAATTGTGTTTGTTACAGTTAGCATTCAGTTTAGAGGCTGTGGGGCTGAGTTCCCTGAAGGTGAGAGGTCCAGGGCTTGCCCGCACTTCCTTCTAGGAATCTCATGGTGGTTTGGGGGCCCCAGCCAGTGAGAGAGACTGGGCGCCCCGGCTGTCGTGCGAACCAGTGTTTGTAATTTTATACTGGAAACAATATGAGACTCATACAGTGGCTTGCAAAAGTATTCGGCCCCCTTGAAGTTTTCCACATTTTGTCACATTACTGCCACAAACATGAATCAATTTTATTGGAATGCCATGTGAAAGACCAAAGTGGTGTACACGTTAGAAGTGGAACGAAAATCATACATTATTCCAAATTTTTTTTACAAATCAATAACTGCAAACTGGGGTGTGCGTAATTATTCAGCCCCCTGAGTCAATATTTTGTAGAACCACCTTTTGCTGCAATTACAGCTGCCAGTCTTTTAGGTTATGTCTCTACCAACTTTGCACATCTAGAGACTGAAATCCTTGCCCATTCTTCTTTGCAAAACAGCTCCAGCTCAGTCAGATTAGATGGATAGCGTTTGTGAACAGCAGTTTTCAGATCTTGCCACAGATTCTCGTTTGGATTTAGATCTGGACTTTGACTGGGCCATTCCTACACATGGATATGTTTTGTTTTAAACCATTCCATTGTTGCCCTGGCTTTATGTTTAGGGTCGTTGTCCTGCTGGAAGGTGAACCTCTGCCCCAGTCTCAAGTCTTTTGCAGACTCCAAGATTGCCATGTATTTGGCTTCATCCATCTTCCCATCAACTTTGACCAGCTTCCCTGTCCCTGCTGAAGAGAAGCAACCCCAGAGCATGATGCTGCCACCACCATATTTGACAGTGAGGATGGTGTGTTCTGAGTGATGTGCAGTGTTAGTTTTCTGCCACACATAGCGTTTTGCATTTTGGCCAAAAAGTTCCATTTTGGTCTCATCCGACCAGAGCACCTTCTTCCACATGTTTGCTGTGTCCCCCACATGGCATGTGGCAAACTGCAAACGGGACTTCTTATGCATTTCTGTTAACAATGGCTTTCTTCTTGCCACTCTTCCATAAAGGCCAACTTTGTGCAGTGCACAAATAATAGTTGTCCTATGGACAGATTCCCCCACCTGAGCTGTAGATCTCTGCAGCTCGCCCAGAGTCACCATGGGCCTCTTGACTGCATTTCTGATCAGTGCTCTCCTTGTTCGGCCTGTGAGTTTAGGTACACGGTCTTGTCTTGGTAGGTTTACAGTTGTACCATACTTTCTGAATGATCGCTTGAACAGTCCTCCGTGGGATGTTTAAGGCTTTGGAAATCTTTTAGTAGCTTAAACCTGCTTTAAATTTCTCAATAACTTTATCCCTGACCTGTCTGGTGTGTTCTTTGGACTTCATGGTGTTGTTGCTCCCAATATTCTCTTAGACAACCTCTGAGGCCGTCACAGAGCAGCTGTATTTGTACTGACATTAGATTACACACAGGTGCACTCTATTTAGTCATTAGCACTCATCAGGCAATGTCTATGGGCAACTGACTGCACTCAGACCAAAGGGGGCTGAATAATTACGCACACCCCACTTTGCAGTTATTGATTTGTAAAAAGATTTTGGAATAATGTATGATTTTTGTTCCACTTCTAACGTGTACACCACTTTGTATTGGTCTTTCATGTGGAATTCCAATAAAATTGATTCATGTTTGTGGCAGTAATGTGACAAAATGTGGAAAAAGTCAAGGGGGCCGAATACTTTTGCAAGCCACTGTATCTGTGCTACTAATGTCTATTTCTTAGCTGTACTACACATACAAATCATTATCTCATAAGGTTATTTTCCACTTCAGATTCCCTTTAATGCTGGGCTTACACGGCTCGATTTTGCCACTAGATTCTCCAGCTCGACCGATTCCCTGCTTGATTTCGCAGGCTATTCTCTTATCTTAGTCAAGTGGCGAAACGATCAGGCGGGAGATCGGACATGTCGAGAATGATCTTTCGAGCCATCTAAATGGCTTAAAAACAAACCGTGTATTCCCAGCATTAGGGGTAAAAAACGTGGAGCTCGAACCAGTAAAAAAACATTTCTTTTTTTTCTATCAGTTTTATGCTGTGTTTAATGCTTTAGACCGTAGATGAAACTTGAGCTTCATCCCACTTTTAGACTACAGTTTTGTGTTATATGTGAAAGACTTGAAGTGCTCTTACTTCATATGTTTATTTTAAAGTTTACACTGTATCAATACTAAAATAACTTGTGGTCTCCACATTCTGAGACTTGAAATAATGTATTTCATATTTTCTCTTGCAAGAGAGAAAAAGACAGTTGTGCATACTTTGCGGGTATCTGTGTACGCTGGGGATAAAAAGTGCTTGACAGGTATCTTCTGGTGTAATGCTGGGCAGATTTGGTTTGAGTTCCCAGCTGAATACGCCTACATCCCTGGGACCTCAGCTGTCAGCTATTCAATGCTGACTGGTAAGGAGGATAAGTCCGAATTAGATGTTTCTGGTTCTAACAATAACTAAAGACAGAATTTCAACTATTTTAGGTAAAAATAAAATAATAACATAAATGTATAGTCCTTAGCCTCTCCTTTGTGAAAATTAAGCCTTATTGTTCTACTTCATTGTCTCCCATGTGCAATCTACATTTCTTCCTTTGTTTCAGTGCCATTCTCTCAGTAGAGATGGCCCGAACCTCCGATTTTAGGTTCGCAAACCTACCGCGAAAGTTCGGTTCGCCCGAACTTTTGCGAACCGCAATAGACTTCAATGAAGAGGCGGACTTGAATATTTAGAAAAAATTATACGGGCTAGAAAAATGATTAAAAAGATGTTTCAAGGGGTCTAATACCTGGAGGGAGACATGGTTGAGTGGAATAGACATCAAAAGTGGCAGAAAAAAATCTGGATTTGACACAAAGCAGTGTTTTAAGGTCAGAAATCTCATTTGATGTTCAATTGCAGGCCTACACCACTTTACAACATCAGGAAGTGTAATCCTCCCTTCCTCCCTCTCCTCCGGAGGAGGGTCTTGTCTTCCAGGGAATTGTAGGATTTCAAAAGCCAGCTGTAATGATCCGCTCAGCTGTCTGCACAGACAGACAGCTGCTTGACTATTCCTTAAGTCTGAGGGCTGCAGGTCTCTGGAAAAGAGACCTGTCTTTGCTTTGCAAGTTTCAGACCTGCTCTGCTGCTGAGGAATTTGCATACATTCGTTATGCAAATTGCCTACCTGCCTCCTTGGAAGGCTGGCAGTATAAATACCATGTTCTCCCAGAATCCTTGGCTGGTCACCTTAATAGTTTGTTACTGCTAAACACTTCTAGAGTGTCAGCCTTGCCTGTTTGTTAAAGATTATCTTAGAGTAATTCTTGGGACTGTACTAGGCATTCCCTCTAGTGCAGTCAGATTGTATTATCTGTTTTGCCTGTACAGTCTTTGTGTCTCGGTTGCCTTGTCGCCAGGGAATCGTTCTGTCTGTCTGGGAGTGTAGGACAGAGCTGCGGTTGCTGCTGGCTGCTCCATCTGTCTGGATCGCACTTGCCCTAGTGGTAGTGGCAGTGCCTCCTTCTGTATCTCAGCCTTTGGGGTGTTAACCAGAGCAGCGGTTGCTACTGGTAGCCCCTTCTGTTTATCTGTCTGGATTGCATTAGCCCTAATGGTAGTGGCAGTGCTTCCTTCTGTATCTCGATTGCCTTGTCGCCAGCGGCGGTCGACAGGGAATCGTTCTGTCTGTCTCGGAGTGTAGGCCAGAGCTGCGGTTGCTGCTGGCTGCTCCATCTGTCTGGATCGCACTTGCCCTAGTGGTAGTGGCAGTGCCTCCTTCTGTATCTCAGTGTTTGGGGTGTTAACCAGAGCAGCGGTTGCTACTGGTAGCCCCTTCTGTTTATCTGTCTGGATCGCACTTGCCCTAGTGGTAGTGGCAGTGCCTCCTTCTGTATCTCTGCCTTGGGGGTGCTAGCCAGAGCAGCGGTTGCTACTGGCAGCCCCACTTGTCTGTCTCTCTGTCTTGTCTGATATGAACGCTTGCTGTAGGCTCGGTGAGGTAACCGTTTAGCAAGCGTTCGCGTTCTCTATTTCGTGTTTGTCTGTCATTGGTCAGTTAGGGTGGCACGCTTATCACTGGGTGCCTAACGCACGGTGATCATGCAGAAACGCGTTCGCTGTTGCGAATGAGTGCGGTGTTTGCGTTTAGCTAGCGTTTGTTATTTTCCTTATCTTCTGATTGTTGTTTGCTGTGCCTTTGCTACTCTCATGCTCTGTCCTTCTCAGTCTGGTGTCTGTTGGCAATCGCCATTCTTGCGATTGCATTTGCACTTTCTTTCCGTTAATGTGTGTTCATTGTCGCTGGGGGGCGACTAGATTGGTGAACACACATTCTGTCTGTCCCTGTGCTATTTCTCTTGAGGGCTATTCAGCCCTGCTTGATCCTGCTCGTCCCTATTCCCACCTGGCATCTGTGGCCGTGCAGAGGCTGTGCTCGTCTGCACTCCACAGCTCCATCTGCTGGTGGGAAGTACCCTCTACTGGTGCATTGCACCTAACCTGGGTTCTCCCAATTACACATTTGTGGAGGATTTCCGCCGCGTCAGCGCACGTCTGGTGCGCTGACCACGGAAAGGATTCAGCAAACGTTACAGAGTGACCAGCCAAACCGAAATTCCCAGGGTAGAGGGAATGTTCGATTTGCTTCAGATTTCATTGCCTAAGGCAAAGGCATATGTGGATCCTATTATAGGTTGGATCATACATTATATTAAAGCAGTTAAAAAATCTGTGCATGTTCCTGATCCCAACCCATATGAAGGTTACCTTGATACAGGGTTGTTTGAACCTCCATTTGCTCCGTGGGAGTTGGGAGATTTGATGGATGAATTTGAGTTTGATTGGAAGGCCTTTTGCGATTTTTACATCGCAAAAAGCGAAGATATTCTGAATGCTTGTCTTGATTCTATGTACATTTTGATTGATTCTGATGAGTGTGATGAGTGTTTTGTGGATCCGGTGATTTGTGTGTGGCAGACGATTTTGGATTAATTGCACACACACCAACCAATTGATTCCAATAAAGAGACACCATTGTCACATGATTATTCCTGCCTTTCTGGGGTAAAGCAAGTGAGTTTAAACACTGTGCGACCTAAAATGAATGGGTGTGCCTCGTTTGTGGACACCTGTGTGAATTCTGATAGATTCTCTTTTGTTTGTTTGGAGTTTGAATCTGTGCGATCTGATGCCTGTTTCTCACATAATCCTGCTATGGAGAAAATTCCTAAACCATGCAGCCTCAAAAGTAACCCTTTGAACACCTTGAGGTCCGCTCCACAGATTGCGGAGGCTTGCGCTTTGGAAGCGTCAGTTTCGCAAACCTAAAGCGATCTTGGATTCGCAAATTTTGCGTTCTGTCTCCTCGGATTTGACATTGTTAGCCAAGTCTAGGGGTGAGACAGCGCTTTGGTTTTGCGAATCTGATACTGAGGAAAGTAATGATTTTCCACCCTGTACTCTGGATGAGTCAATATTACCTTGCATAAAATCTCCTGCAGTGACCCTAGAGGCTCGTGTAGGTATTGCTACCAATGTATGTGAGTTGGCTTTTGAAATCCTACAAATCCCTAAGCAAGCTCATTTTTCTCTTGGATATATCATAATGGTACATGCTAGGCTGGCTTCAGCATGTAGCATTGTAGTGTGTTGTGTTGGTGGTATAATGGTTAGGATAGCAGCCTACCACGTGGTAGGCCTGGGTACAATTCCTGGCCAATGTATGTGAGTTGACTTATGAAATCCTACAAATCCCTAAGCAAGCTCATTTTTCTCTTGGATATATCATAATGGTACATGCTAGACTGGCTTCAGCATGTAGGGTTGGTGGTGGTATAGTGGTGAAGAGAGCTGCCTACCAAGTGCTAAGACCTGGGGTCGATTCCCAGCCAAAATATGTAAGATGGCTTTTGAAATCCTACTAATGCCCTGGAAGACAAGACCCTCCGGAGGAGGAGGAGGTGAAGGTAGTGAGCGAGGAAGGAGCTGTAGTGGGGTGCAATATAAGGAATAACAATCGGCCAGGAGCAAGCTAACAAGCCTACAAGAGCCTAACTAAGTATTCCCTAGCAGAGTCTGTCAGCAGCTGTCCCTTAACTAATTACTGTAGGCAGACGAGTGAGTAAAACGGCAGGAGAACCTCGTCTTTTATAAGGGGGGGTGGGGCTCCAGGAGTGAGTGCAGTCTGATTGGGGACAATGTGCCTGCTGACTGTGATGTAGAGGGTCAAAGTTGTTCTTAATGGAGCATTATGGGTGTGAATCGAACTTCCGCAAAAGTTCGCCTTCGCTGGCGAACGCGTACCACCTAAAGTTCGCCTTGAACCGTTCGCGGGCAAACCGTTCGGGCCATCTCTATCTCAGTCTCCATCTTGGTAAAGGCCAAGTGAAGTCCTGTTATGACCTAATTTCCATCATCTCTGTGTTTCCATGCCTCTTTTCTAATTCATCTCTGTTATTGGCGTTCAAAGGACTACAAATCCCCCAGTGGATCGGGGCTCTTTTTTTCCAGTTCATCGACAATGGATGATCTCTGCACTTCAAATACCAAGAGATTTCCAATGGTTTAAAGGTATTTTCATGGGTAGAAAGAAAGGAGAATTTGGAATTTGGGCCAAGCCTGCCTGTTTGTCTAGGTGAGACTTGTCTAAAGGTGGCCACTAATGATCCAATCTTTTTCATCCAATCTTACCATTTCTGCGCAATATAAGGGACTGCCTAAATGTATCCATTCAATATATTCACCTAGTTTACCCTTCTATTACATAGATTTGATAAGATTAAAAGATGATGTCATTAGTGGCCACCATAACACTTTTATCAACAGCTTCTAACCAATGTTACATAAAACTAGGTATTCTCAAGGTCTGTACTGGGTATTCTCAAAAGTTACAGTAAGGACTCTATGATTGTTGAATTTTTATTGAAACTATACTAAGCCCAAAAAGATCCTTCACTTCCTCAATGGTTGTATAAAATGTGTGTAGTCTTGTAAAATGGGAGCAAGCAGTGACATACAATGTCACTGTGACATAATTATTCATATCCCTTGCAAATTTTGACTTAAAATTACTTTTATGCAACCAGCAAGTAATTTTTTGATTGGAAATGACATAGGTGTCTCCCAAAAGATAATAAGACGATTATAAGGATTCCTCCTGTGGCTGTTCTGTCCATTGCGGTGGAGCCGCAAACAGGCGGTTCTGGCTTGTCAGCCTGCATTCGGGTTGTGCATTCGCAATGAGTCACATTGTCATTTGCAATTGCTCTGCAGTTCTGGGCTGCTCAGGTTGCTGTCATCATTCCACCAATGGCTTACTACAGTTGAGCTGCAGGCAGATAGCCCTGGATTTCCTGCATGCATGTTGTTGCATAGTACTGCATGCATTTGTTATGATAGTCTTTCAGCTAGCAAATGGTAATCAAGCCAGTTCAGGATTGAATGATTACCATTCAGCTGTGTGGAGATTTGCATGCTTGCATCCATTGGCTGATGCCAGCATAAAAGTCTGCCTCCCATTTTAGACCTCGCCCGTCATAGTTTCAGCTCTGTTTAAGCTGTTACTGGATCCTTTGATACTGTGAATAATATTTCCTTGACTTGCTACTTTCTAGCACAGTTATCTTGTGGAGCTACAATTATATATTTCCCACGGGGACATATATACGTACTCCTTTCTAGTGCAGAGATTTTGTATTGTTTGTATTGCCTAGCTTAGTTCGCTGTATTGCTCCAGATCTAGCTAGTCTCCCTTGCATATGTTATATGTTCATCGACAATATATACATATTCTAGTCAGCATTTGTTATTTTCCTTGTATTCGTGCTATGGTGATATATCAGTGCCGCTGATATATACGTACTCGAACTGTTGATATCCTGTGTTTAGCTAGTCAGTGTTTAGCACGTTTCGGTAGGTTGCGCTTATCGTGATCACCCGTGCTTAGCTAGCATATTTGTGTTGCTATTATTTACGTTCTTTCCTTTAGTCTTGCCTGTGTGGATGCTTGCTGGTGACTTTTGTTAGCCTGATTGCTCTGCTTCTGTGGACGTGACTGTGAGCTGCAGTTGCTACTAGTTACACTCCTATCTATAGTCCTGTCTTGTATCTGTCTGAATGCTTGCTATCGCAAGAGCAGCGTAACATCGCACTGTGCTGCCATTGCGTCTTATTTGTAGTGATATCAGAAGCCCAGAGCTGCAGTTGCTCTGGGCAGCCTGTGCAGCCTATGTAGCCTCTTCCATTATACAGCTCTTAGCCTTGTTGTGCTGGGTGGTCAGAAAGTACGACCCCCCAGCATTACAATGATGTTCAAGAGGCATTATTGAGAAAAAAAAAAGTCTCAGCTTTTATTTACATTTGAGCAAAAAGTGTCCAGTCCAAAATTATTCATACCCTTCACAAACTGTCACAGACTGTGGGAAAATCCAAAGTTCTATTTCATTCCAAATAGTCCAAGCTGTTCTAAAGCTTCCCAATTACTCTGATTAATTGAGAACAGATGTTTTACTCAACTCAACAAGTGAAAAACAGCAGCTCTCTACAGATAGTTTGTGGACAGTCATGGCTAAGACAGAGGAGCTTAGTGAGGACCTGCGGCTACACGTTGTGGCTGCTCACAAGTCAGGAAAGGGCTACAAGGCCATTTCTTTAGTGGCTATAGTGGAAAGTATTATTAAAAAAATACAAGATGTTCCGCACTGTGTAAAATCTCAGAGGACGTGGTCGGGAACCAAAAGTGACACCTGCGCTGGCCAGGAGGATAGTGTAAAGCATAGCGGAGAAGCTGCCGCAACAGGGAGCAGCATGGCGGCTATCTCCGCGTCTCAGCCAGCGGATTCCGCTGCGCGGATACATGATGGAGTTGTGCCTGGGACTATGGTGAATGCGGGGGAGGCCGCCGCAGCGCTGAGCAACATGGCAGCTGTCCCCGCGCCTCAGCCAGCGGCCTCCGCCGCGCTGTTACATGATGGAAAGTGTGCTAGAACCAGCAGGTGCTGAGGATCCACACTTAGCCAGATTCTATTGATAGCTTAAAGTACTAACTGAATTGTATTATTTGTTATGACCCTCTGCTACTCTTGACTACGCTTCTGTCTTTTGATTCTGTGCCTTTGCCTATCTGATCCAGCTGCCAACTTAGCTTATACCTCACTCTGATTTAGTCTTCTACCTTTGTACGGTATCTGTCCGTGTGTTGCCAAACCTGCTTGTCTCTTCTGTCCTCACCAGTGAGCATAGTTCTGGTGAGGGATTCTCAGTTTAATATATTATCTGCTCCTCAGGTTGATAGCTGCAGTGTAGTCTTAATCACCTGCTCCTCAGGTTGATAGCTGCAGTATAGTCTGAATCACCTGCTCCTCAGGTTGATAGCTGCAGTATAGTCTGAAACACCTGCTTCTCAGGTTGATAGCTGCAGCATAGTCTGAAACACCTGCTCCTCAGGCTGATAGCTGCAGTACAGTCTGAATTACCTGCTCCTCAGGTAGATCGTTGCTACAGTTCTAATCACCTGCTCCTCAGGTGACTAGCTTCTACGGTACTGCCTAGAATCTCCTGCCCCTCAGGTGATCACCGGCTGCAGTACAGTCTGAATCACTCGTTCCACGAGAGATCAGTATACATTGTCTTACTGTGCTTCACCCGCTCCTCGGGTGAACCTGTCACTAACTCCTTTGTGTCTCCAGCCAGCTGGAGTACTGTTACAGTGTACTTTAGAGAAACCTCCTTCACCAGCTCCTCTGGCATAGTGGGTATCTCTATCTATATTTACTGTTGCACCAAACACTTATCTTACACCTGGGTGTCCTGTGTCTTGCTATACTTGCATTATTGGTGATTCTGCAGATCACCACATAATCAGGTATAACATCTGTATTATTGGTGATACTGCAGATCACCAATAATCAGAAAATCTGTTCTTGCTGACACCAATCGTTCATCCCTCCTTCTCTCTCTATATCAACAGACACAACCCTAAACTGTAGATGTGGGGTGGGTCTGTACTCCGCTCATGGTGGACCTCAGATTAGGATTGAGCTTGACCCTGACAGGTGACACTGACTGAATGTGTGCACTTTGGTATGAATTAGATTCTAAGCTTCTCTCAGATACTATGGGACAGTTGTTGAAGTGACTATGTTCTCTGTAAGGCACTGTGGAAGATATCAACTCTATATAAATGCATAATAATAATATTGGCTTTATGGTCCTTTAGAGCAATAGAACTGTGCTAACATCCCAATTTTTACTTGGTTTAATAACATTTTAAATAGCAGACAACATCATTCACCCTGATCCTGAGAGATAAGCGGATGCTTTCTAATTCACCCCAATGATCACCAGGCTACCACCCTGCTAATTGTCTGTGTCAGCTGCTGTGTTGCTCACACACGAGTCACATGTTGTTATGGAAATGTTATTATCAGTTACTGTGTTAATTATGCAAGTGATCACTAATAAGGGACAACATATTAATTAGCAATTTACATAAAGGCCAATTTTGTGGAATAAATATCTGGCACAGTGCCTTAATTCCTGAGCAATGCATGCCAAATAGGGATATGCACGTATTTCTACTGCCTCTGTGCTTGACTGCAAAAACCAACAAAAATACCTGAATAGTGACAGCATAACAAAATAAATAAATACATAAAGAACACCCATCAAATAAACTAAAAACTATATTTATAAAAGATGATCACATATGTAGTCTTAACTGTTGTAATTATCATAGTTTTTTTTAACTGTGCTGTACTAACCACTATTCATCATAAATGAAAAAAAAGCCTGTGTTTTTTAATTAAACAATCTCATTTGACAAGTACAGATTACCTCCTATTGTCTTACCTTATTGTCCTGCTGTTGGGATCTATTTGTCATAATTTCAGGCTAATACGGTAGCTCCAAATGGACACAGCATCTGAGATTCACTAAATAATTAGTGGAAGTGATTTACTAAAGCAGATGTCTGGTGAAAGTTGTGTTTACCTTAAAGGGACTCCGAGCTGTGCAGAAACTATGGAAAGATGCATATCATTTTAAAGCTCTCTTTCTCCTCTTTCCAATGATATATAAAGCACCGCCCTACGCATTTTAGTTTTCGCTATTTTCGCGATTGAATTTGCCGCGGCCGCGATTTCAATCGCGAAAATAGAGAAAACTAAAAGGCGTAGGGCGCCGATTTAGGTGTCGCCAAAAAGAGGAGAAAGAGAGCTTTAAAATGATATCCATCTTTCCATAGTTACTTGTATTACACATGACGACACTTTCCCCAGTGTCAGCAGCTCCATTCAGCAGAATGGAGCTGCTGACTTTAGGAAAAAGTCGCCCTGTGTAATACAATGTAACTATGGAAAGATGGATATCATTTTAAATCTCTCTTTCTGGTGACACCTAAATCGTCGCCCTACGCCTTTTAGTTTTCTCTATTTTCGCGATTGAAATCGCGACCGCTGCAATTTCAATCGTGAAAATAGCGAAAACTAAAAGGTGTAGGGTGGTGGTTTATATATCATTGGAAAGAGGAGAAAGAGAGCTTTAAAATGATATGCATCTTTCCATAGTTTCTGCACTGCTCGGAGTCCCTTTAAGCTAGGCATGCGTTGGTCGATAAGGAAAATCAGTCAGATAATAATTTATTCCTATGCCATACTACACACTCAAAGTCCATACATTTGAGCATAGGAAGCGTTGATCAAACTTCAAACCTGACATCCCGCAACTCATCCCCTGCCAGCTTGCACTGAGAATTTCCAGCATGCCCACTCACACTTTCAAACAATTAATTGCCTGATTGATTGAAAGTGAATTGATCGGATAAGTTCAGAGCAATAGATGTCTGGTCAGTTTGATCAAAGTGGTTAAATCGGCTGGAGAAAATAATATAAGGTATGTGCCCCTAGCATATATGCCCCATCATGCATTTGGTATCTAGGAAAAATAAAACATTCTATACGCTGACTGGGTTCACATGGACATAGCTTCATGTTACTACTCTTGCAGAGATACTTGCACGGTGACTGTGCGGTGGTGGCGGCGGTGGTCAGGAGGGAGGATGAGAGGGAGGGAAGGAGAGGGGAGGGGAAGAGAGGAAGGCGGGGTTTAAACACAGACCTAGAGCCCATTTTTAAATGGGCTTAGGTCTACTAGTTTTATATTAATATTATACTATTAATAACATACTGCTTGAGTCAAATTCCTCTCTTAATCCCTCCTCTTGCGCTAAACCCTCCTGGTGCTGTTACATCCAACACTAGCCCTCCTATAACCACTTAACATAAAGGTGCGTACACACGCACTACAGCAGCCAACGACGGGTCCGTCGTCACGGCACCGTCGTTTGCTTCTGTAGTGCGTGTGTACGCACCTTAACACTAACCCTTCTACTGCTGCTACTTCAAACACTAATCTCACTACCTCTACTTCTAACACTAGTTTCACTGTCGCTACACCTAACACCACCCTTAATTTTCCTACATTTAACACTAACAAAGAAAGAAAGCAAGATATAGCCACAAAATTCCAATTTGCACATTTCCCTACTTCTCCCTCACCTCTTATTTAAATTATACTCTTCCCGATTTCTAATTATTTATTTATGCACAAATAATGCATAGCTCCCTTTCATCCCCTTACTCTAGTACCCAGCAAGGTTGCAGTGATCTATGATCTGACAAGTCTATGCAGTCCCTGGTTTTGAGATGAGTGAATTTCCTCATCATTATTCTTATTTTTACAGCTTTCTTGGTGTGTTTTTCTTTTCCTTTCTGCATCTGTAACTGTACTGCCAGTTTGAAATTTGCTTGAATTCCCGTCTTCAATGATTTGCAATTTGTTGGATCTCTTTAAAGTATTTTGCAATTTCCCTATAGTCTGTTTAGGAATTTTTGCTAGCGTGCAGATGCCTTGATAGTATTTTGATTTTTTGGGAAGGTTAATTACCAGCTGCCTCTCACCTAAACTTCTTTGTTTTCTGCATTGATCATTATCAGTAAAACAGCATAAGCTAAATAGCTTCTGCAAGTTATTATGCAAATGAATTCAGGTAATTGTACCTAATTTTATTGAACTCAAGTTAATTGCTTAAAATAAATGTCTTTTTGGGAGGTATATAACAGCTCTTGCTTGACTACTTTCTGAAATAATGGGTATTGTCTTATTGCAATACATTGAATTTACTCTGCATTTTGATGAAAACTATTGCTGATTTGGTTATTTTTAGTTTTATTTTATTGTTCTTTACATAACGTACATGTTTATGGTTGTATTATTTTGTGAACCTGATTTTTTAAACCTCAAAAGAGTGCAATGGAAATCTTTCAACACTGTACAATGGCAAATGGTTACTTCTGGATATTAGGGTCTAGAGGCAGTGCAATTTTTTCACACGCTTTTAGACCCTATGTCACGTACCTGGGATGCGTGAATTCTCTGTGTGGCCGGATGGGCACAGCCCTGGACTCCAGGTGGGTGCGCCCGAAGGGCTGAGTGGGACTGCGGCTGAGTGCGACTGGATAATCTGATGCAAGGTACAGGTACAACAGACAGTAGATGTAGTCAGGGATATCAGTCCGAAAATCAGTTCATAAGGGTTTGAGTCTCTCGGAAACTCAGGGAACAGGTACTTAGGAAACCTGATGTGATGCTCAGGCAACCAGCCTGAGATCAGGGAGTGCTTATAAAACATAATGCAGGAAGTGAGCTCACCTGCTCACATGCAAACAGGGATGCTTAGCAGATTCCAGCCACTAGATGGGGCGGGAACGTCTAAAGGTCCTGGATGGGAAAACAGTTTTGTATCAGTCTTGAGCTGGTGGAGTGCCATGGGCAACCACTTGCTGAAGCGTGACACGCTAAAAGCAGGAAAAATCATACCACAGAGATATCTGCAGCACCCCTGCACATTACTCACCTCCCCTGGATCCAGCGCTGTAATTCTCCCTGCGTCCACCGGGTGGCAATGTACCACTACAGTGAGATCGCCTGCTATCATGACGACAGACAGCGATCTCACCAGAGGGTTCCACAGCTTCTGAAGACCGTTAGAAGAATGTCTGCCAGCGTCTGGATCCTGGGGAAGGTGATTTACAAACCCCTGCTGCCTATACCTCTCGGTGGCTACCACTAGTCAGGCTCAGGGTTACTGTTCTGAGCTGCAGATTTCCACCCCAAGCCTGACTTGAGGTTACCGCTAACGAACACAGTGAATCCAGTGCAGGAGACTTGGGCGCACAGGGAGCAACTTCGGCGCCATCAGAAGACGGAGCTGAAGTTACTTTTAAAACACAATAATTCGACTTCCAACAGTTGCTGGAAGTCAAATTATTTAATTTCCCCACCATCTATGGCGGCCTGGAGGGGGAATAGTATTTAACACGTCCGGGACTTGTGCAGCAGCAGGATCAGCCATATACCGGCTGTATCCTGCGCCCAAGTCTCCTGCGCCGATTCCTCTCATACGCACTGCTAAGGAGGATGATCAATTATTTTTTCGAAGACAAGAATGTTTATGCAGGATCCAGACTTGTCCATCAATGGCCTTTCTGTAGAAGAATGGAAACAACTAGTAAAAATCCAACACAAAACAAGATCGTTCACAATATCTTTAGACTCGACTCTCACCTAACGTGCCAAAAAATCCCATCTTGTATACTGATGACATTATTTTGGGAGATTCTAATTTTGTGCCTGCAATATCAGAATGCAGTAGGAGTAGATGACCAGTAATTGTTTGTCTGCCCAGCAATTTGTGCATATAAATGTAATGACTAAAATAGCCACATAGATGCTAGTCATTATTCTTAACCCTCTATAATGTAGAATATGGCCACACACAATATAATAAAATGATCCAATTTTACGGCAATTTGCTAAAAAATGATTTGTTGTAGGTTGTACCGAATAATTGGAAGCCTTTTTATAATTTGTCATTCTAAAAATCTGATTGAATTTCCATTTTTTTTCCGATATAAGACAATTGGGAGTGGTGGATTTTTCTGATAAATTTTTATGAAAACTGAATGGTGTAGTGTAGATTGTCTATTTCTGGATGTAGAGACCATTATTTTTTCACACTGTAATTGGGAGAAAATTAAACTCTTATGTGTGATACATTGGTCATATTTTTCAAATGTTATGCTTGGTACACACCATGCAATTTCCCATCAGATTGAAGGGCTGAATTGATATTTTCCTGCAGTTCCGATTAGGTCCAATCAGGTTTCTGATCGATTCCTGATTGATTTTGTACAGAAGTGATCAGAAAATCGAAAAATGCCAGAAATTATCAATTTGGCCCATCAATCTCACAGGAAATGGCAGGGCATGCACCAGGCATTACAATCAATCAAACAAAATGTATTGTAATTCTTGAATTGAAAAGAAATATAAAAAATGGTGTTAAACTGAGCATGAGTGTATATACCACAGGCCTGCAACACCTGTTAAGATTGCCATACATATGTCGACTTGGCGGCTGACCGACCATCAGATTCAATAATTATTAATGAATCGGATGAAAATTGGTGCTGCTAAGAGCATGCCCGATTGACAATGTGAGCAATTTTGGGGCAAAATTGGTTGCAGGTATCGATCGGACATGCTGCAAGATTATGGGCTGTCATGCTCAATTGGGTGCGCGGCGGTAACGGAAAGCTATATGGGGACAAGCGACGAACACAACAAAGCCCCCAGCACTGTCCCCCCTAATATAAAATGTGCTCCACCCAGTGCAGTATACTTTACCTGTCCATGTCTGCTGCTGGCCCTGAGCTCCGTCCACAATCCACATACACGTGCCCCACGTGGTTTCCGGAGTAACATGGGCACATGTGTGACATCACACACGCTCTCATGTGTACACCAGCATCCAGGTGGGGCATGTGTATCCTGATAGAGCCCAGAGGCAGCGGCAGACATGGACAGGTAAAGTATACTGTACCAGGCATGGGGGGGCACATTTTACAATTAGGGGACAGCGCGGGGGGCGGCAAGAAGGTGGATGCGGTACCACAGGGTTGATTTACGAGAGATTTCATGCTGAAATCGGTCTGGAATCAGTCTTCTGTGTATGGGCACCCGACAGATCTCTCTCTAATCAGATTTGATCAGAGAGAGATCAGTCTTTTGGTCGATCTGTTTATGTATCATCTGATGTATGGGCACCTTTACACTTTCCCAGGATTTCATGACTTACTTACATTAATCTCTGTTTACTCTTCCTCCCCTCCCCCCCCCCCTTTCCTGTTTTCCTCTTCTTTTCCTCTCCTATTTTCCTCTCCTCCGTCTTTATTAGAGGCCTCTTGTGCGTCACATTATGGTACAATGGGAAACCCTCCCTCCCCTATTTTTTCTATTTATAGATAGAGTGTGTGTGTGGCTTCACACATATTTATATGACTTTTGCTCACTTACGCTGTTCTGTATGAAATTTTACTCATTTCCTAGCATTTTGTATTTTATATAATTTTTATCTTATGTACATAGTGCTTCGTTTTGTAATGTGCCTATACAAGTAATCACCTGTTCATTATATTGTTAGACCACATTCCCTCCACTTCCTTTTTGGGGGTGGAGTTCTGAGTGGTAGGCACAGGATATCCTCCTATTTATAGGAGGTTTTGTCATTTTCTAACCAGCTATGACTTAGGGCTGAGGTAGCTCGAAACATGTTAGCGTTCTGATGCACATGTATATTCTTATACTGGATATGTCCTAAATAAAGTTATTGATTGGAATCCTGGACTGGTGCGGACCTTTTGCTGTACATTGTGGGCTTTGCTGACCTGATCGTGCACAGTCCGGAGATTGGTGGGTAGAGTGGTGTCAACACAAACTCTACTGTTTACTCTTCCTCGCTTTCCTCTCCTACGACACAATAGGACATACTCATGCCGCTAAAGAAATGTCAATTTCTGCACATTCCTTTTCTGTAGAAGCACAGAAGACAGCAGTGATTACGCCTCATCTGCATACCCTAATGTTAGGTACACACAATGCAATGCAGATTACTGTCAGATCGACTAGTTGCAACATGTCCGTTCTATCTACGTCCAATTTATGATCGATTTTCTGATCGAATTTCTATAAAATGAATAGAAAATCGATCAGAAAATCAATCGGAAATCAGATTGGACATGTTGGAAATAGTCTATTTGACAGTAAATCTGTCATAAAATTGCATTGTGTGTACCGAGCATAAAAGCTGCAACAAAGATGTGACTTTGTAAAGAATTGTAATATCAGAGTGTAGGAGGCTAGGTTTAGGAGGAGCACCTCCACCACAAGTCAAAATGGTGTGCCACGATCACAGTCTCTGTGTCCCTAGAGACTGACTTCAAACAGAATCCCACGATGTATCGGCACCACACAAAGTATAGGAAAGCTCTTTTATTAAATCAAGCATAAGACATAGGCATTATCATAGGCATTACCTATGCCTTACGCTTGATTTAATAAAAGAACTTTGTGTGGTGCCGATTCATCATGGGATATCAGAGTGTAGGGTGGGGATTTACTTGGATTGAAGCAGCTGCGTGAACCAGTAAACTGTCTTCTACTGGGTGGCAGAGGTTTGCAGCATGGGTCATATCAGAATAAACTGAATAATGCTGAAAGGTTACATATTTAGGATTTCCTCTATGGCGTGCACACACACCCACAGCAAGAATATATCTCTAACTAGCTGATGGCCCGGCATTGCCTGGGGATGAATTTAGCTGGTGTTGGCTCCACCCACTTTCTCTAACCCTAACACACAATTACTCAATGACCTAGTTTGTGAATTTTGTGGTCTTTGGCATCAATAATTTGCATTGAAATGAAACAAATCTGATTGGCTGTGGCTCCACCCCCTTTTCTGAATTTGAACCCCAGTCACCCAATGACCAACTGTACCAGGTTGGAGGCTTGTGCCATTAACAGTGCAAGAATGGCAGCAATTAAATATTTACCTTGAAAATTAATAGGTGAATTTTGATTGGCTTTTGAAGGCTCCACCCACTTTTCTGAATATTAATCCAAGCCACCAAGTGACCAACTGTGTAAAGTTTGAGAATCCACCATTACAGTGTAAGAATGGCTGCAGTTTACATTTTCCCAGTGAAATTTGCATTTGTCTCCGCCCAATGTTTGGTTATGGGGATAAAAAGTATCCTATATGTTATTCCAGGTAGCGTACAATGGCCTCGATTCATAAAGCATTCCCGCATTCGGAAAAGCTGAAAACGGCTCACTTTACCGACCACACAGCAAAATCTGTATTCATAAAGGCTTTTTCTGCATGAAAAGCCGACATTCGCGGTGATTCGCCTTACGCGGTGATTATCATAGCAAAAGTAACAAGTAGTCAATTCATAAAGATTAGAGGTAGCGGTATGCGGACGGGTATTACCGCTACCTCTGATGTGGCGAGAAGCGTGCGGAATACAGTGCAGTGAATGGGACAGACCTCCCAAGCAGCTGCAGAGAGAACACCGCACGGAGGGACTCCGCCTGCTTCTCCTGTTTCCGCATATCTCCCGACAGGCAGCCTTACGCCTGCCTACAGCGGAATATCTCCGCACGCCTGTCACAACTAGCAACATTTTTATGAATTACCACCCTGAAGGCGGAAATACCGACAGCGGTGTTTCCCCGCTCGACTTTACCTTACCAACAGCACCTATATGAATCGAGGCCTATGTGTGTGCCAAATGTAATTCAAATCCATTCAGCCATTGTTGCGTGATTGAGTAACAAACATCTAAACTTTTGCATGTATAATATTAGTGAGATATATCACAAACAGATTGAATTTATTAGAAAGTTTTCAGTGCAGGAGTCACAGGCGAAACTATCGTGTATGGGGCCCTCCTGAAAAAAAGATTGCATGGGTCCCCCTAGGTCCATAGAACCCCCCCCCCTTTCACCAAGGGACCCGGCAGGCAGCTGGTATACAAACATCCTCACCACTTCCTGTTACCATGGATATTTACCTGCTTCCATCACCACAGATCTCCTTGCATCACATTATCAGCACTCTCGTCTGCCCTTTGCGGAGCTCCTGATCACAGGACTCGCATCAGTCATGTGATAGGGAGCTGGTGAATGGAAGAAGAGAGAGAGTGCTGTGACAAGATTTTTTTGCATAGATAGTTTTCTTTTTAAAACTCTTGCTGCACTGGAAAACAGAAAGGGACTTAAGACAATTTCTTAGTAGGGCTAGTACTATATTTATCTAGAGATGGACTGACCGGTCCTGCCGGCGAATAGTTCGCAGCGAACAAGGGGTGATCGATATTCGGAGTTTTTCTTTAATGGAAGGCAAGCCACCGCCAACTTTAGTGGTTAATAGCAAATCCCTGCTTACATGGTAGAAACACCAACTTTTCAGGGTATGTGGCTACAAGAGGATAACAAAATCAAAATGACCTTATAGTTTTTGAGAAAATCGATTTTAAATTTTCATAGGAAAAAAATATACATTTAAATGCGGTAAATGACAGCTAATGAAGCAAACCTAACAGTAGTGTAAATTTACATATATCAAAAGAAAGAGCAATGAATTTCATGATGGGGTTTCCAGGGGGTCCGTACACACTGCGTACGGACCTCCTGGAAACCCCTCCGAAGTTGCAGCACTTTAACCAGGGATTGCTATACAGCCGCAATATGGCTGTATAAAGATCCCTGGCAACTTTTTTTTTTTTTTACATTTTTTTTAATGTTCAGAGTGTGGGAAATAAAAAAAAATGATGTGGGGTCCCCCCTCCTGAGACTCTTTACCCCTTGACCCCAATGCAGGCTGGGATAGCCAGAATGTGGAGTCCCGGCCAAGGGGGGCTTTGCACCCTGAGCTATACCAGCCCGCATGGTCCATGGTATGGGGGCTCCTGGGGAGAGGGGTGACCAAGTCTCCCCCTCTCCCCTGGAGCCCTTTTCCAATTCATGGAGAAGGGGCTCTTCCCTACCTCCAGTGCCCCAGGAGGAGGTGGGGCCTCCAATGCCCTGGGGGGTGATGGTGAAATCTGAGAGTCCCCTTTAAGAAGGGGGCCCCCAGATGCCCTCCCAGGAGAATTGAGTATAGGGGTACAAAGTACCCCTTACCCATTTCCACAAAGGGTTAAATGAATTTATTTTCTCAATTAACCAGAAATACTTACCTGTACACAGTACCTTTAAGAATATGTTCCCATGCCAATATCCTCAAAAAAGGTCCCACACCAATATCTTCTATCTTGCGACCTTCATTAAGTTGATTGAAGATCTCCGCACACCCAGCTTCCCACCCCCGCCGCTCACCGCCGCACAGCTTTGCTATACTTAGTATAGCAGAGCTGCATCTCCCTCCGTCTCCCTCCACAGCTTTCCGCTCTCTTCCCCGGACACTGCACCTATCGCCCTAACATACACTGGCACCCTAGAGCATCCATAGTACCTATCAGGGTGCTCAGGGTGCCCCAAAAAAGTTTCAAAAAATACATAAAATTGCCAGGGATCTTTATAAAGCCATATTGCGGCTGTATAGCAATACTTCGGAGGGGTTTCCAGGGGGTCTGCACGCACTGCATATGGACCCCCTGGAAACCCTGTCATGAAATTCATTGCTCTTTTTTTTGTTATATGTAAATTTACACTACCGTTAGGTTTGCTACATTATCTTTCATTTACCACATTTAAATGTATTCTTTTTTTCCTATAAAATTTTAAATCGATTTTCTCAAAAACTATAAGGTCATTTTGAAAAATGTTTTCCTCTTGTAGCCACTGCTCCCCTCCACATACCCTGAAAATGTGGTGTTTCTAGCACGTAAGAGGGCTTTGCTATTAACCGCTAAAGTTGGCGGCAGCTTGCCTTCCATTCAAGTCTATGGGAAAACTGTGAATTTCGACCCCTTGTTCGCTGTGAACTATTCACTGGCAGAACAGTTCAGCCCATCTCTAAATAAATATAGTACTATCCATAAATCTATTTGCCTACCATCGATGTCTATGGGGATTCGCAGATTCTCCAGATTTGCAAATTTTTGTGGAGATTTCAGATTCAAGATTCGCGAACCCAAAATTTGATATTCGGCCCATCACTATATTTATTTCGTCATGTCACGTCACTTCAGTTACACGTTAAATGAAAAATAATTCTACAGCAGCAGCTTATTTTTAAGTATATTTGGAATAAGGACATATTTTGGACATATTTTGGAGGTATGGTGGTGCAACGAGAGTAGCTATAGGGATGGTCAACGAGATGCAAATAATTCTGTGCTAATGCAGAATTTATGCTAATATTTATGTAAAATGGACCAATCCCACAGCAGTCTCATCTCATTGGTCCATTTAGTGGCTAGCAATAGAAAAGTGTTATTCATAACATGCTAGATATCATTTAAAGGGACTCCGAGCAGTGCAGTAACTATGGAAAGATGCATACCATTTTGAAGCTCTCTTTCTCCTCTTTCCAACAATATATAAACCGCCGCCCTACGCCTTTTAGTTTTCGCTATTTTCGCCATCGAAATTGTGGCCGCCGCGATTTCGATCGGGAAAATAGCGAAAACTAAAAGGCGTAGGGCGGCAGTTTATGTGTCGTTGGAAAGAGGAGAAAGAGAGCTTCAAAATGGTATGCATCTTTCCATAGTTACTTGTATTACACAGGACGACTTTTCCCCAAAGTCGGCAGCTACATTCAGCTGCTGAATTTGGGGAAAAGTCGTCCTGTGTAATACAAGTAACTATGGAAAGATGCATACCATTTTAAAGCTCTCTTTCTCCTCTTTCCAACGACACATAAACGCCTTTTAGTTTTTGATATTTTCACGATCGAAATCGCAGCTGAGATTTTGATCGCGAAAATAGCGAAAACTATAAGGCGTAGGGCGGCGGTTTATATATAGTTGGAAAGAGGAGAAAGAGAGCTTCAAAATGGTATGCATATTTCTATAGTTTCTGCACTGCCCGGAGTCCGTTTAACCACTTCGCGTCCCTGGGGTTTTCCCCTAAAAAAGCAGAACAATTTTCTACATTTCACACTCTTCCCATTCATTAGCCAATAACTTTATCACTACTTATCACACATAAATGATCTATACCTTGTTTTTTTCGACACCAATTAGACTTTTTTTTGGGTGGTACATTTTGCTTAGAATTATTTAATTTTGTACAGATTTTAATGGTAATAAAGGGAAAAAAATGAAAAAAGGAATTATTTCTCAGTTTTCAGCAATTATAATTTGAAAATAATAAGTGGTACTGTAGATTAAACCTACACATTTGATTTGCCTGTTTGTCCTGGTTATTACAGGGTTTAAAGTATGATCCTAGTACAATGTATGGCGACAATATATTATTTGGAAATAAAGGTGCATTTTTTTTCCATTTTGCGGCTTTGGATTTTTCTTTAATTGTTGTGGCACTTTTTAATCCTCCCCGCTCTCTAGTTAGCAAGATGTGCTCCTTTATACCCCCCTCCCCCATACTTGGCCAGATGTGCCCCGTTACCCTTCCCCAGCCCCTGATGTGCCTCTGTAACCCCCCCACTTCAGTAAACCAGACGTGCCTGTTTATCCCCCCCCCCATAGTTAGCCAGATGTGTTTTTTATTACCCCCCTCCCCCCATTTATAGCCAGCTGTGTGCCCCTTTTAATTTGTATTCCCCCTCTCCCCCATGGATAGCCAGGTGTTGGCCCTTTAAGATATTTTATCTGCCCAAATGCCAGGTGTCCCCCCTACCCCCTCTGCAGAGCTAGGCGCAGGGAAACATTACAAGTAAGTATCTGTCACCTGACCTTGCTCCTGCGCCGATCGCGATCCTCTCCCTGCAGTCCCGCTGTCAGACTCACTATGCTGACCGGATCGGGTCCTAGCTTGATGACGTCATCAAGCCGGGACCCGATTCATTCAGCATAGTGAGGCTGACAGCGGGACTGCAGGGAGAGGATCGCGATCGGCGCAGGAACAAGGTCAGGTGAGAGATTGTTACATTGTAGTCCTCCATGCTGCTCGATTGCAGTATGGAGCCCGATTGCAGCATGGAGGGGGAGGGGGTATTACAGAGGATCCGGTGGGGGGTGGGGGGATCGGAGACCCGGGAAGGGATGACAGTATAGTGTAGTTAGGGGGAGGGGGGTTAATGAGCCCAGGAGCGTGCTAACACACCCGCTGTGCTTATTAAATGACAGCAACTTATAATCACGTCAGGTGGCTTTCAGGAGCCACTTGCAATGACGTGATTATACTGTATGCGGGATGTAAACTGGTTAACACTGGATCAGAGATGCATATATTGAGTGTATACAACAACTATTTTCTTGACTCTGGGCTAAAATAAGTGATTAGGTGAAGCACTAGTAATATGACTGGTCTCATCTATACAAGCAGAATGTTAGCAATTTAATGCATTCAAATGTAATCTTCTTTATACAGTATTTGATCAGATCAGGTAAGGATCATTTTGAACGTGAATAGTCTCTAGTCATTAGTCAGTCAATTATAGGACATACTGGTATATACAAACAAAACGATCCCCAGCATATTGCACAACACCTATATGTGGACACTAGAGGTGCTGCTGCCTAATCTGTATCCTAATGCCTGTAAAGGCTAATGGCTCCTTCTATCTAGCGATGTCCTGAGCCTTTGAACACATAGTCCACCTTTAGATGGCAATGCTGTTATTGCTATCAGGCAAAAATAGAAAAAACAGACATGTCTTTTTAGCTTCATTGGCCAGCTGCAAAACTCACGTGTCCCTGGTGCTTAAAATCATGAACCTCGAGGTATTAATCCGACCTCTCCTCTTCCCCGTGTGGCTGAGGGGAAGGCGACAGGCGGCACCATTTTATTTGAGGTCTTCTATTGACCATTTTATGCGCTACTTTTTCGGGGTTCCCAGTGCACGGGCCCCGTATGTGAGTTTTCCTTTAACCTTGTTTTTAAATTGTTTTACTTGTTATGTAATAAAGACGGTTTACACTTAGATGTGCCATACATCTCTTTCATGTCACTATCCTACTGGACTCCCCTTTGGCGAGTCTCTGCGACCTCAGGATATCTACTATAATCCGGAGGAATCTGTGGTGTGCAACATCGCTGGTGAAACGACACCATTTGAAAGTTCTGCGGACCATCTATCAAACTCGTTTACAACCTTATAATGTGGGTTGTTGCAATCTGGTAAGCCTTGCTTCTTTACCTTTTTGTTTGAAGATCCTGTATACCAGAAAATTATGAAAGCTGTATTACTATAGACCTACGCTGACTTTATATATTCATTGCTTGAGTGGACTTTTGGACTTTTGGACATTGTCCTTCTCGGCTGCGGTCGCCTTCTGCCTTGGCGCTGACACTTGTTGTATATTAATATGTTGGGGATCGTTTTGTTTGTATATACAATACAATACAATACAATAATACAATAACATTTCTATAGCGCTTTTCTCCCATAGGACTCAAAGCGCTTAGGCTTTCTCAGATTCAGTAATTAGTAGGATGAAGTATTCACACAACAAAAGTTATATTTCTGCAAATGCCAAACTGAACAGGTGGGTTTTCAGTCTGGATTTAAACACGTCCAGGGATGGAGCTGTCCTGATCTGTTGAGGTAAGGAGTTCCAAAACGTAGGGGCAGCATGACAGAAGGCTCTGGGACCAAAAGTTTCCAGGTGTACTCTGGGTATGACTAGATTATTAGAACCTGTTGATCTGAGAATGCGGGGATTGCTACGCAGCTGTAACATATCTTTCATGTATCCAGGGCCTAGATTATTCAGGGATTTAAATGTCAGTAGGCCGATCTTGAATAGGACCCTCCATTCTATAGGTAGCCAGTGAAGGGAGTGCAGGACTGGCATTATGTGACGGGGTTGGTTGGTTAGCAGTCTGGCAGCAGTATTCTGTATCAGCTGTAGTCGGTACAAGACCTTTTTTGGAAGGCCAGTGTAGAGAGCATTGCAGTAGTCCAGTCGGGATGTGATGAAGGCGTGGACTAAGGTTGGCAGATCTTCTGGGGGTATGAGGTGCTTGATTTTTGCAATGTTCTTCAGGTGAAAATAGGATGATTTCACCACAGCAGAGATTTGAGTTCTGAAGTTTAAATCCCAATCAATTAGAACTCCCAGGCTACGCACATGATCAGAGCTGCGCAGATCCGTGCCTCCTATTCCCAGTGGTGAAGACTGCAAGTTAAGTTGTTTTGTTATCATGCTCTGCCCTCCTATCAGAAGGACTTCAGTTTTGTCTGCATTTAGTTTCAGCCAGTTGTCATTCATCCATTGCTGTAGTTCACGTAAGCAGGCGTTTATAGTTAGAGTTGGGTCTGTCACACCAGGCTTGAAGGAAAGATATAGTTGAGTGTCGTCTGCATAGCAGTGGTATATCAGGCCATGTTTTTGGATTAGTTTTCCCAGCGGTAACATGTAAATCGTGAAAAGCAGGGGAGAGAGGATTGAGCCCTGGGGCACCCCATACCTAAGTGATACAGGGGTGGACAGGAAGGGCCCCATAGACACTTTGTGGGTTCTGCCACTCAAGAAGGATTGGAACCACTGAAGAACTATGCCATCAATGCCGCAGTATTCCTGTAGCCTGTTTATCAAGATGTCATGGTCAACTGTATCAAAGGCTGCAGAAAGGTCTAGCAGTATGAGGATGGAGCACTCTCCTCTGTCTCTTGCCATGAGCAGGTGGTTGCATATTTGGATGAGGGCCGTTTCAGTGCTGTGGTGTTTCCTGAAGCCAGACTGGAATGGGTCATAACTGTTGTTTTGTAGGATTTTGGCTTCTAGCTGGAGGTAAACAGCTTTTTCAATTAGCTTGCCCAGAAAGGGAAGGTTAGAGACAGGTCTGTAGCTGGTCATTGCATCTGGGTCCAGGGAGGGTTTTTTGAGGAGAGGCCTGATGATTGCTTCCTTCAGTAAAGCAGGAAATATCCCTGATTTTAAGGAACAGTTAACAATTTTTAGGAATACCGGTACGAACAGGTCGGGGCAGTTCAACATGAACTGTGTTGGGCCAGGATCTAGGTCACAGGTAGTTAGGCGGACGTGAAGGAGGATGCTTGATGTGACTTCTTCATCAATTTCTTTGAAGTTTGACCAAGGTGTTACATTGTCTCTGCTAATGGTCTTCGGCGCTATATTAGGCTCAGATGCTGTAAGTTGGATGGCGGACCTTATAGCGGAGACTTTGTCTGTGAAGAAATGGGCAAATTGGTCACAGAGGTCCTTTGAAGACTCGATGTTAAGTTTTTGACATGCCGGGTTGCAGAGTTTTTCCACTGTGCGGAACAGTTGGGCTGGTTTGTTAACTGCATTTGCAATATCTTGTGATAGAAAGGATGATTTTTTTCCCGTGATTACCTTTTGGTAGCTCTTCAAGTGGAGGATTAAGGCATGTTTGTCTTCTGGGGACTGAGATTTGCACAGTCTCTCAAGTTTTCGGCCTTGTCTTTTCAGCTCTTTTATAGCGTTATCAAACCACTGTGCATGATGGTGTGGAGTAAGATATTTGGTGCGCAGAGGAGCAATGGTCTCAAAGGTGGAGGACACACATTTGTTGTATTTAAACACCAGAGTATCAGGGTCCAAGCTGGAGTCAGTCAATTCATCAAAGCTAAGGTTATCTTGGATATGTTGAGGTGTTAGCCCTTTTAAACGGCAATATTTTATTTGATTCTTGACCTGGTGTTTGACAGCTGGTATTGAGAGGGAGAAGTGGATAGTGTGATGGTCTGACCAGGCAACAGGATTAATTTCCACATTGGCTATTGACAGCCCAGTATGGAATATAAGGTCCAGAGTGTGGCCTTTCCTGTGAGTAGCAGAGCTGATTGATTGGAGGAAGCCCAGTTCATGTAAGGCACGAGGTAGCTCTATTCCAAGTTTTGAAGAGGAGTCATCCACCCATGTATTGAAATCTCCAAGAACAATCCATCTGGGGTGTTCCAGTGTTAGGTTGCATAGGAGGTCTACAAGTTCCTTAAGGAAGTCTGAGTGTTTTTCTGGTGGGCGGTAGATCAGCAATATGTTAATGTTTTTCTCAGCTGAAAGTTGCACCCCCAAACATTCAAACGAGTTGGTAGGACCTACAGTAAGTGGTCTGATTTTCAAAGCTGATCTAAAGCAAAGTGCAACCCCTCCTCCCCTGCGTTCCTTTCTGTTGCAGTATATCACGGAATAGTTTGTTGGCACGGCAGCCTCCAGGGTGGGGCCAACTGGTTCAGAAAGCCAGGTTTCAGTCAGGCAGGCCAGATCAGAAGACTCTATTAGATCATGTATGATTGCTGTTTTGTTGTTTATCGATCTGACATTACAGAGGACAGCCTTGATGGGGCTACCCTGGGAGCTAGGGTCTGAGATTGATGACTCCAAGACAGAACAGTCTCCAGGTGTGTGGCTGTCATCTCTGCTGGATTGTGCTGGAGCTATTAGCATTAGGGTTGTTGGCTGGGTGTACTCTGCAGATTTTGTCACAGAGTTATTTTGGTTCTGCGGTGAAGAATATCTTTTCCCACGTCCTCTCGAGCCTCTCTTTGTCTTTCTGAAGATTCCAACAGACTTCAGTGGAATTATTGTGGATTTGTCAATTGGATAGATATTTCTTGGTTGGTATACAGCTAGAAGTCTCTCTGCTGAATATTGATGTTTACACATTAGGATGGACAAGAGACAGCTCAGGGCTCCTGCTGAGATAGGTCCTATTTATAGTCAAGGTGTGAAGTTTGTCAGCTGTGGCTGGTATCCTGCAGAGATCAAAGGGCCTGTATAGACTGAATTGTCCTTACACAGAGATGTATGGATGGACAGCATGAATTTGAAAACACAGTTCTTTGTTTAGGAATTTGAAGATATAATGTATAATATATGTAGAAAAATATAGTCTATTGAGCATAGATGCTGTAGATAATCGATGAAAGTTACTCACAGGATGGGAGAGGGCAGGCACAAAGAGGCAGAAAGTCTTTAAGGTCTCAGGTCAATTCCAAGGAAGGTGTGCAGTGTTCAGCCGTGTGTGATACCAAGGAAGATCCAATCCAGCTTAAATCTTTGCCATCCCAAGTAATCCAGGTGTTCTGAAAGGTTATAGGTGTTGCTGGAGAAGTGCTACATTGGAATCCACTGAAATTTCGGTCCAGTCTTTTCATTAAGAGGTTTAAAGTAGCAGAAATGAGATGTAATGTCTGGAGCAGCCTTAGAGAGCAGCAGCACCAGTCTGGGCGCGCTCAGATATATGAGGTATTTAATACACAAAAAATTGCATGAAAACGGTCTTGTTCTCCATTTTTTGTAAGTTAAGTATTGTGCTAGGCACGAATGTTCTATATGTAGTTCACATAATGGTATATATTGTATTAAATCAGTTATCAGGTATCTTTCACTGAGCTAAGTAAAAACCTTCATGCTTTTGCCCTCTCTCCTCTGTATTCATTCACATGCAAGTATAGAAAATGTAATTGTTATGCGAAGAGGTTTTACAAAAAAAGGTATTTTGATGTCCGGATAGTGCCTAGATACCTGACCCTTTAACCACTTGCCGACCGCCCCCAGCCGATGGGCGGCGGCAAAGACTGGGCCCAAACGACCGCAATACGCCCATCGGCAGGGGCGGCTGCGGGAGTGGCTATGCGGCGATCGCGTCATTCGTGACGCGATCAGCCGCCGGGGACTCGCTCCGCCCACCGCTCGTAGTAACCCGCCGGCCGTTCGGAAGCGCCGGCGGGTTACTAGCACCCGGATCGCCGCTGCACATATGTATAATAGGCTTTGTAATGTATACAAAGCCTATTATACTGGCTGCCTCCTGCCCTGGTGGTCCCAGTGTCCGAGGGACCACCAGGGCAGGCTGCAGCCACCCTAGTCTGCACCCAAGCACACTGATTTCCCCCCCCCCTGCCCCCTGATCGCCCACAGCACCCCTCAGACCCCCCCCTGCCCACCCCCCAGACCACTGTTTGCACCCAGTCACCCCCCTAATAACCCATCAATCACTCCCTGTCACTATCTGTCAACGCTATTTTTTTTTATCCCCCCCCCCCTGCCCACTGCCCCCTCCTGATCACCCCCCACCCCTCAGATTCTCCCCAGACCCCCCCCCCCCCAGACCCCCCCCGTGTACTGTATGCATCTATCCCCCCTGATCACCTGTCAATCACCTGTCAATCACCCGTCAATCACCCGTCAATCACCCTCTGTCACTGCTACCCATCAATCAGCCCCTAACCTGCCCCTTGCGGGCAATCTGATCACCCATCCACACCAATAGATCACCCGCAGATCCAACATCAGATCACCTCCCAAGTGCAGTGTTTACATCTCTTCTCTCCTCTAAACACCCACTAATTACCCATCAATCACCCATCAATCACCCCCTATCACCACCTGTCACTGTTACCCATCAGATTAGACCCTAATCTACCCCTTGCGGGCACCCAATCACCCGCCCACGCGCTCAGATTGCCCTCAGACCCCCCCTTATCAATTCGCCAGTGCAATATTTACATCTGTTATTCCCTGTAATAACCCACTGATCACCTGTCAATCACCTATCAATCACCCCCTGTCACTGCCACCCATCAATCAGCCCCTAACCTGCCCCTTGCGGGCAATCTGATCACCCACCCACACCAATAGATCGCCCGCAGATCCGACATCAGATCACCTCCCACGTGCAGTGTTTACATCTCTTCTCTCCTCTAAACACCCACTAATTACCCATCAATCACCCCCTATCACCACCTGTCACTGTTACCCATCAGATTAGATCCTAATCTGCCCCTTGCGGGCACCCAATCACCCGCCCACACACTCAGATTGCCCTCAGACCCCCCTTATCAATTCGCCAGTGCAATATTTACATCTGTTATTCCCTGTAATAACCCACTGATCACCTGTCAATCACCTATCAATCACCTCCTGTCACTGCCACCCATCAATCACCCCCTGTCACTGCCACCCATCAATCAGCCCCTAACCTGCCCCTTGCGGGCAATCTGATCACCCACCCACACCAATAGATCGCCCGCAGATCCGACATCAGATCACCTCCCAAGTGCAGTGTTTACATCTCTTCTCTCCTCTAAACACCCACTAATTACCCATCAATCACCCCCTATCACCACCTGTCACTGTTACCCATCAGATTAGACCCTAATCTGCCCCTTGCGGGCACCCAATCACCCGCCCACACACTCAGATTGCCCTCAGACCCCCCTTATCAATTCGCCAGTGCAATATTTACATCAGTTATTCCCTGTAATAACCCACTGATCACCTGTCAATCACCTATCAATCACCCCCTGTCACTGCCACCCATCAATCACCCCCTGTCACTGCCACCCATCAATCAGCCCCTAACTTGCCCCTTGCGGGCAATCTGATCATCCACCCACACCAATAGATCGCCCGCAGATCCGACATCAGATCACCTCCCAAGTGCAGTGTTTACATCTCTTCTCTCCTCTAAACACCCACTAATTACCCATCAATCACCCCCTATCACCACCTGTCACGGTTACCCATCAGATTAGACCCTAATCTGCCCCTTGCGGGCACCCAATCACCCGCCCACACCTCAGAACGTCCTCAGACCCCAGCCCTAATCACCTCGCTAGTGCATGGCTTGCATCTATTTCCCCCCTCTAATCACACCTTGAGACACCCATCAATCACCTCCTGTCACCCCCTAGCACACCTACCCATCAGATCAGGCCCTAATTTGCCCCGTGTGGGCTCCTGATCACTCGGCCAAACCCTCAGATCCCCCTCAGACCCCCTTCCGATCACCTCCCCAGTGCATTGATTGCATCTATTTTCCCCTCTAACCGCCCCCTGAGACACCCATCAATCACCTCCTGTCACCCCCCTAGCACTCCTATCCATCAGATCAGGCCCAAAACATCCTGTCATCTAAGAGGCCACCCTGCTTATGACCGGTTCCACAAAATTTGCCCCCTCATAGACCACCTGTCATCAAAATTTGCAGATGTTTATACCCCTGATCAGTCATTTTGAGAAATTTGGTTTCCAGACTACTCACAGTTTTGGGCCCGTAAAATGCCAGGGCAGTATAGGAACCCCACAAGTGACCCCATTTTAGAAAGAAGACACCCCAAGGTATTCTGTTAGGTGTATGATGAGTTCATAGAAGATTTTATTTTTTGTCAAAAGTTAGCGGAAATTGGATTTTTATTGTTTTTTTCACAAAGTGTCATTTTTCACTAACTTGTGACAAAAAATAAAATCTTCTATGAACTCACCATACCCCTAACGGAATACCTTGGGGTGTCTTCTTTCTAAAATGGGGTCACTTGTGGGGTTCCTATACTGCCCTGGCATTTTAGGGGCCCTAAACCGTGAGGAGTAGTCTAGAAAACAAATGCCTCAAAATGACCTGTGAATAGGACGTTGGGCCCCTTAGCGCACCTAGGCTGCAAAAAAGTGTCACACATGTGGTATCGCCATACTCAGGAGAAGTAGTATAATGTGTTTTGTGGTGTATTTTTACACATACCCATGCTGAGTGGGAGAAATCTCTCTGTAAATGGACAATTGTGTGTAAAAAAAATCAAAAATGTGTCATTTACAGAGATATTTCTCCCACCCAGCATGGTTATATGTAAAAATACACCACAAAACACATTATACTACTTCTTCTGAGTACGGCGATACCACATGTGTGACACTTTTTTGCAGCCTAACTGTGCTAAGGGGCCCAAAGTCCAATGAGTACCTTTAGGATTTCACAGGTCATTTTGAGACATTTGGGTTCAAGACTACTCCTCACGGTTTAGGGCCCCTAAAATGCCAGGGCAGTATAGGAACCCCACAAGTGACCCCATTTTAGAAAGAAGACACCCCAAGGTATTCTGTTAGGTGTATGATGAGTTCATAAAAGATTTTATTTTTTGTCACAAGTTAGCGGAAATTGATATGTATTGTTTTTTTTTTCACAAAGTGTCATTTTCCGCTAACTTGTGACAAAAAAAAATCTTCTATGAACTCACCATACTCCTAACAGAATACCTTGGGGTGTCTTCTTTCTAAAATGGGGTCACTTGTGGGGTTCCTATACTGCCCTGGCATTTTAGGGGCCCTAAACCGTGAGCAGTAGTCTAGAATCTAAATGCCTCAAAATGACCTGTGAATAGGACGTTAGGCCCCTTAGCGCACCTAGGTTGCAAAAAAGTGTCACACATTTGGTATCGCCGTACTCAGAAGAAGTAGTATATTGTGTTTTGGGGTGTATTTTTACACATACCCATGCTGGGTGGGAGAAATCTCTCTGTAAATGGACAATTGTGTGTAAAAAAAAATCAAACAATTGTCATTTACAGAGATATTTCTCCCACCCAGCATGGGTATGTGTAAAAATACACCCCAAAACACATTATACTACTTCTCCTGAGTACGGCGGTACCACATGTGTGGCACTTTTTTGCACCCTAAGTGCGCTAAGAGGCCCAAAGTCCAATGAGTACCTTTAGGATTTCACAGGTCATTTTGCGACATTTGGTTTCAAGACTACTCCTCACGGTTTAGGGCCCCTAAAATGCCAGGGCAGTATAGGAACCCCACAAATGACCCCATTTTAGAAATAAGACACCCCAACGTATTCCGTTAGGAGTATGGTGAGTTCATAGAAGATTTAATTTTTTGTCACAAGTTAGCGGAAAATGACACTTTGTGAAAAAAAACAATTAAAATCAATTTCCGCTAACTTGTGACAAAAAACTCACCATCCTCCTAATGGAATACCTTGGGGTGTCTTCTTTCTAAAATGGGGTAATTTGTGGGGTTCCTATACTGTCCTGGCATTTTAGGGGCCCTAAACCGTGAGGAGTAGTCTTGAAACGAAATTTCTCAAAATGACCTGTGAAATCCTAAAGGTACTCATTGAACTTTGGGCCCCTTAGCGCAGTTAGGGTGCAAAAAAGTGCCACACATGTGGTATCGCCGTACTCAGGAGAAGTAGTATAATGTGTTTTGGGGTGTATTTTTCCACATACCCATGCTGAGTGGGAGAAATATCTCTATAAATAGACAATTGTGTGTAAAAAAAATAAAACAATTGTCATTTACGGAGATATTTCTCCCACCCAGCATGGGTATGTGTAAAAATACACCCCAAAACACATTATACTACTTCTCCTGAGTACGGCAATACCACATGTGTGGCACTTTTTTGCAGCCTAACTGCGCTAAGGGGCCAAAAGTCCAATTAACATCTTTAGGCTTTACAGGGGTGCTTACAATTAGGCACCCCCCAAAATGCCAGGACAGTGAACACACCCCACAAATGACCCCATTTTGGAAAGTAGACACTTCAAGGTATTCAGAGAGGAGCATAGTGAGTCCGTGGCAGATTTCATTTTTTTTTTGTCGCAAGTTAGAAGAAATGGAAACATTTTTTTTCTTTTTTTTGTCAGAAAGTGTCATTTTCCGCTAACTTGTGACAAAAAATAAAATCTTCTATGAACTCACCATGCCTCTCACTGAATACTTTGGGATGTCTTCTTTCCAAAATGGGGTCATTTGGGGGGTATTTGTACTATCCTGGAATTTTAGCCCCTCATGAAACCTGACAGGTGCGCAGAAAAGTCAGAGATGCTTGAAAATGGGAAAATTCACTTTTGGCACCATAGTTTGTAAACGCTATAACTTTTACCCAATCCAATAAATGTACACTGAATGGTTTTTTTGTAATCAAAGACATGTAGCAGAATAACTTTCGCACTCAAATGTATAGGAAATTTTACTTTATTTGAAAAATGTCAGCACAGCAAGTTAAAAAAGTCATTTTTTTGCCAAAATTCATGTCTTTTTTGATGAATATAATAAAAACTAAAACTCGCAGCAGCAATCAAATAGCAGCAAAAGAAAGCTGTATTAGTGACAAGAAAAGGAGGTAAAATTCCTTTAGGTGGTAGGTTGTATGACCGAGCAATAAACCGTGAAAGCTGCAGTGGTCTGAATGGAGAAAAAGGCTCTGGTCCTTAAGGGGCGAAAAGACTGTGGTCCTCAAGTGGTTAAGGGTATAACTTTAAGTATTTATATTGACTTGAACTTTACTATTAAAAGCAACAGAGATCTCCTTGAAAAATAAAGTATGGCTGGGCTACTATGTGTTATAAACAGATATGCATTTATCAGGTTAAATGAGGTGGCACTTAAGTTCAGAATAATTATTTAGTATTAGTTCCTGGAGATGATTGTATTGAGAAAAGAGTAAAATGTGTGCAAACAAAAGTCATGGGGCAACATCAACAGTTGTCACAAGAAATGGAACAATGGGGAGCTATTTTTGTCTTGCATGAAGTGGAAGAGTGCTATCCACAGTGTCAGAGGCTACAAGAAGGTCAAGTAGAATGAGCAGAAAGTTAAGGCCTTTTGAAGGTCAACTGTTCTTTCTAAGAGCTGTCTAAGTCAATGGTTGTTTTGGAAGCCCATCATGTGAGATGAAGTCACTCATTCAAGGAGTTCTGATCCTTTAACGAGACACTAATAACAGGCTAGCATTTATATATCTTTGTGCAGAACCAGCAATGTGCTACATTGTCCTTTATGTGGAAGGCAGTACAAACAAATTACGGGTATAAACTATAATGGAAACATTTGATATTGCCGAAACATTTCAAGCTGAAGAGATGCTTATATCATGGTAAAGGATGTAAGACCACATAACACCAAGGATTCACTCTGTAAAAAAACACATCACTTTAGCCATATATATGTTATTGCAGTACTTTACTGTTTAAATGATACCTATCATGATATCAGGATTGACGGCTCCCATTACTGACCTACTTCTTAAAAATTGGCGGCTTCTTGGCTGTAAAACTGTTCTACTGATTATAAGATTTTCAAAATCACATGGTGAGAACAAGCAGACAAATTCGATGTTCAACATTTCCAAATTTGTCACAACTTTTGCTGGTAAGTAGTATTAAAGCAAGCCTGAAGCGAAAATAAACTTATGATATAATGAATTGTATGTGTAGTACAGTTAAGAAATAGAACATTAGTAGCAAAGAAAAGAGTCACTTATTGTTTTCCACTTTCCAGTATAGGAAGACTTATCTATGCAAAAAAAGCTTCTCTGAGCTCCTCGACCCACTGGGTCGAATACAACCCTGTTTTCTAGAGCACTTAAAGGGGCACTATGGTGAAAAATTGTAAAATGTAAAATATGTGCAAACCTTTACAAATAAGAAGTATGTTTTTTCCAGAATAAAATGAGCCATAATTTACTTTTCTCCTATGTTGCTGTCACTTATGGTAGGTAGTAGAAATCTGACAGAAGTGACAGGTTTTGGACTAGTCCATCTCTTCATAGGGGATTCTCAGGGATTTATTTATTTTCAAAAGCACTTAGTGAATGGCAGTTGCTCTGTCCAACTGCCCAAAAACTGTGTAGCGAGCAGAGAAGCTGGCCAGCATCATTGTTTACAATTTTTTAGGGAATATCTTTATAAAGAATAAAAGTCTTGCTGAGAATCCCCTATGAAGAGATGGACTAGTCCAAAACCTGTCTCTTCTGTCAGATTTCTACTACTTACTGTAAGTTACAGCAACATAGGAGAAAAGTAATTTATGGCTCATTTTACTCTGGAAAAAACTTACTTCTTCTTTGTTTATGTTTGCACATATTTTAAATTGTACAATTTGTCGCCATAGTGCACCTTTAACCTCCTTGCCGGTTTTCCCGACCTGAGCTCGGGGTAGAAAAAAGCAGCTGCTATCGGTGATCCCGAGCTCAGGTCGGGGTAGGCATTGCAGAGCTTTACCTGCAGTTGTGGAGTCCCGCGCGCGATCTCGCTGCGCAGCGGGACTCCAGCCTCTCTCCCCGGCAGTGTGGGGTCTTTCCCTGGCCGCCGGGATCCCCCATGTCCCCGCTATTCTTCCGGGGACCCGGCAGCCAGTTGGAGCAGCGCAGCCGTGGTGGTGGCAGCAGAGCGGTGGTGGCAGCGTGACGTCATGGGGGGCGGGGCTAACATTGAAAACGAACTTCTCTATATTAGAGAAATATAGAGAAGTTCGTTTATATGTATATTAGCGCCATCTTGTGGGCAAAGAGAAAACTGCAGCCCAGGAGCCCAGGAAGGTAATTTTTTTTTTATTTTGCTGCAGATCTCCCTGCCAGAATGATTTTTTTCAGGTTTTAGGGTCTGAAAGAGTGAAAAAAAATTGCACCGCTTTTAGACCCTAAAATCTGGAAAGAATCAGACCGCCAAGGAGGTTAAGCAACAAAGTAACAGTGAGCGATAACTTGAGATAAGGTTTTACTGCAGGAAAGTTCAAAGGGTCATTATTTCTGCTGTGTTTTATAGTGTAAAGGGGACCTGAACTCAGAGTTCCTCTCTGGTCTAAAAGATACGCAACAGCATAACAACCTTTAAAGAAAAAAAAATGTATTTGTTACAGCTGATACAAAATCTGTGATTTTTCTGATGCAGAAAAATTATGATGCAGATTTCTGCATCATGCATCTGCTTCCCATGCAATGAACACGTTAGGGGAAAGAGACCCATAGGCATTCATTGGAGTCAGTTTTACTGCAAACAGAATCTGATACAGAAATTTGCAACATGCCATCCATAATTTTTCTGCATCAGAAAAATTGAGTTTAGTGAAAACAGACCTATAGGCATTCATTGGAGTCAGTTTTTCTACATCCAGAATCCGCATGTAGTGGAAACAGGACCTTATGCTAGGTACACACCATACAATTTTCTGGCAGATTAACTTGCCAGATCGATTTTTTCCAACATGTCTGATCTGAATTTCGATCGATTTTCAGAACGATTCCCATTCACGTCTATGAAAATTGGTTGGAAAATCAATCGGAAAATCGATCGAAATTCAGATTAAACATGTTGAAAAAAATCGATATGGCACGTAAATCTGCCAGAGAATTGTATGGTGGGTACCTAGCATAACTGAGCGAGGACTAAAGGAATACTATTGTTCTCTCAGTACTATTATTATTACTAGGTGCAGTACAGCTAGTAACTTGCTACCAGTCACACAGCTCTAACCTTCCACACAGCTCTGCCATGTCTATAGTTCTCCTACTCATTACACTTCCCAGGATTCGAACCAGTACATATAAGGATTACATGAATATTTTAATTATAAATATACATTTTTCTAGCTATGAACATGTAAACAATATTCCTGTTGCCTTAGCTGCTATGCTGCTGTTTTTACCAATGAATGGTTGAGGAATATTCCCAATATCATGTTACCCCAAGGAATAAATGGGACACATGTAAAAGGAACAATGCTACACATTGTTCTGGAGCAGCACGGTGGCGTAGTGGTTAGCTCTCTCGCCTTGCAGCGCTGGGTCCCTGGTTCGAATCCCAGCCAGGGCACTATCTGCAAAGAGTTTGCATGTTCTCTCCGTGTCTGCGTGGGTTTCCTCTGGGCACTCCGGTTTCCTCCCACATTCCAAAAACATATGGATAAGTTAATTGGCTCCCCCTAAAATTGGCCCTAGACTACAGTACTTACACTACATAATATAGACATATGGCAATGGTAGGGATTAGATTGTGAGCTCCTTTGAGGGACAGTTAGTGACGATATATATATACATTGTACAGCGTTGCGTAATATGTCGGCGCTATATAAATACTAAATAATAATAATAATAATACACATTGCAACAGTGTTCTTCCATTACAAAAATGCATTTTCAATTGATAAATAAACACCCTTTTGTTTTTGCAAAGCATTGTGAGAAGATCTCTTGAACAACTTTTTTTTTATTGCTCTAATGCTCTTTCCTCCTTATCCAATTACTAAATTAATATTTTTAACATCAGATATGAGGAGGCGTTTTAACATCAGATATGAGGGAGGATGACCACTGTCCTTTTCACATGTAGTTTTTTTTTTTTAAATCAAATTATTTTCCGGTTATTTTCAACTTTTTTTCTTCTGATTGTTACTTTTTTTTTTTTTTTTAATGGAGCAAAAACATCATCCCACCTTCAGGAATAGCTGAGCTAGCCAGTGTGGGGCTATGCCACCTGAATAATACCATACCATATGCTACATAAGATGGGAAGGGTTGAGGCAGTATGTATCGTAAAGGTGATGTTTAACCACTTCGCATCCCACATACAGTATAATCACGTCATTGTAAGTGGCTCTTGAAAACCACATGACGTGATTATACGTCAGTTCCCTTTAAGGAGCACAGTACGCGTGCTAGCACACGTCTGAGCTCATTAACCCCCCTCCCTCAAACTACACTAATTAAGGGTGCCCACCCGGGGGTCCGATACTCCAACCCCCTGCCCGATCCCCTGTAATTTTTCTAACAACCCCCCTCCTTCTCCTCCCACGCTGCGATCGGGCAAGCAGCATGGAGGATTAGCATGTAAACATACCTCACCTCGTTCCAGCGCGATCAGCCTCCCCTCCGTGCATCACCGCTGCCTGTGTCTTAATGCCGAACGGATCGGGTCCCGGCTTGATGACGTCATCAAGCCGGGACCTGATCCGTTCGGCATAATGACACAGGCAGCGGTGATGCACGGAGGGGAGGCTGATCGCGCTGGAACGAGGTGAGGTATGTTTACATGCTAATCCTCCATGCTGCTTGCCTGATCGCAGCATGGAGGTGAGAGGGGCATAATTGCTATCTGGGGACTATCTAAGGGGGAGAGGGGGCAGTACACACCTGGCCATCTATGGGGAGGGGGGCAAAGGGGCACACTCGGCTATCTATGGGGGCAAAGAGGCTATATATATATGGGGGGGGGGCAATGACAAAACGACAGATCTAATTATCTATGGGGAGGGGGGAGAATACAGCAGCACACCTGGCAATCTATGGGGGGGTCAAGGGGGCACATCTATATCTTTTATACTGGGGGAGGAGCTGATAAAGGGCACATCTGGCTATACTGGGGGGATAAAGGGAGGCACCTTGCTATCCATGGGGGGGAGGTGGAATAGAGGGTACATCTGATTACCTATTGGAGGAGAAGAACAAAGGGGCAAACCTGGCTATCAATGGGGGTAGGGGGACAAAGGGGCGAATCTGGCTAATAAAGGGTCACATCTGGTATTTTTATGGTGGAGAAGCTAATAAGGGGCACATCTGGCAATCTATAATGGGGGGGAAGATAAAGGGGCACACCGGGCTATCTATGAGGGGTGGGGGGAATAAAGGTGCACACCTGGCTATCTATAGGGGGTGGAGGGTAATAAAGGGGCACATCTTGCTAACTACGGGGGTGGGGCTAATAAATGGACTTATCAGTTTAGATATGTATGCCGTGAGGGTATATTACTGTTATTTTGGCGAATACGGCTTGTAATTGCTTGTAAAGTACAAAGCAAAAAAATGGGAAAAATACACCTTTATTGACAAATATTATATTGTCGCCATACATTGTACTAGGAAGATAATTTAAATGTTGAAATAAACAGGACATATGGACTAATAAAATATGTGGGCTTGATCTACAATAATACTTTTTATTTTTAAACGGTATGCCTGAAAACTGAGAAATAATGACTTTTTTCATTTTTTTCTCCTTATTCCTTTTAAAATGCATTCAAAGTAAAATAATACTTAGCAAAAAGTACCACCCAGAGAAAGCCTAATTGGTGGCAAAAAAACAAGGTATAGATCATTTATTTGTGATAAGTACTGCTAAAGTTATTGGCTAATGAATGGGAGACCTGTGAAATGTAGAAAATTGCTTGGGTTTTTTAGGGGGAAAACCCCAGGGTAGGGAACTGGTTAATTTAGGCACTGGGTGATGCCAACAAAGACAATATCTGTATTGTACAGATATAAATATTGTACTATCAGGCAGTTCTAACTAAAGTTGCCCTCCCCTTACAATAACCCTCCTAAATTACTCTGTAACCAAGTACCGGCTTTGTAACAACCCAACCCAGGGCACAAAATAAGCATCCCAGCAACTTTGCATTTTGGTTAAAGAGACTCTGAAGCAAGAATAAATCTCGCTTCAGAGCTCATAGTTAGCAGGGGCACGTGTGCCCCTGCTAAACCGCTGCTATAGCGCCGCTAAACGGGGGTCCCTTTACCCCCAAACCCCCCACTGCGACACTTGGTCGCAGACTTGGTCGTTCCTGGAGGCAGGGCTAACGGCTGCAGCCCTGCCTCTAGTCGCGTCTGTCAGCGGCGCATCGCCACCTCTCCCCCGCCCCTCTCAGTGAAAGAAGACTGAGAGGGGCGGGGGAGAGGCGGAGATACGCGCTGACAGACGCGCGTGGGGCAGGGCTGCGGCGGTTAGCCCTGCCCCAATGCGGAAGCGCTCCCCCGCATTACGGAGGGGATTTGGGGGTGAAGGGACCCCTGTTAAGCTGCGGGATAGCGGCGGTTTAGTAGGGGCACACATGCCCCTGCTATCTATGAGGTCTGAAGCGAGATTTATTCTCGCTTCAGACTCTCTTTAATGGCGGCCCATACAGTCGGTGAGAGGCAGAACACCCAAAGAAAACCGATCGGCTAGGGGAACACTGCAGGAGAGGGCAGAAATCTTCCACCGTTCTTGCATATCCCTTATTACTCTCAAGGACAAGAGGCTTATTCCCACCTCATACTTAAAGGGAACCCAAGGTGAGAGTGATATGGGGGCTATTTTGTCAACAAGGAATAGATCTGAGTGGCACTCCCTATACTAATGTGAAGCAGTGTGAGTACATGGGCAAAAACGTTCTCACCAAATCACTTATGCTGCCTGCATCTGCTGCCGGGACGTGGGCACATCGGTTCATGTGAAGAAAGGCATCAATGACGTCAGCTGTGTAGAGAAAGAGACAAAACTTCCGGGCACCTTCCGTCCAATTTTCTTTATTGTAGTGCTCTGTTACAGGTAATGCGTCTAAGGTACATCCAAATTAAGGATCTTCAAGTGATGGTGTGATGGAGGTGGGGGGGTGCTGGGCACCAGATGGGTGCCGTTTCGCGTCTCAGTGGACGCTTGGTCACGCTGTGCTCCAATAAATGTGGGCCCATTGGAAGCTGCCAGACTTGAGAGAGCGGCGAATCGCGACGGCTACAGGTGGACGCCATGCCCCTCTTTTAATACTGACCTTTACTATTGGTAAGCACGAGCACCTTCTTGCAGTGTCCCGACGCTGCTCTTTGCACTATCTGCACTTTGTCCTTTCATTCTATTTGCACATTTCTCTATCCCTACTTTCCTATGGGATCTTCTTTGCATTGTTTTTTGCACGTATATGGATTGTTTGATTATTAATTTTTTACAGTGTTGCTGCTACTGATTTTGTCTATTACTTATTTGTAGTGGATGGCTATGTATATTACACACTTGTGTACAGTGCTATCTGTCTTTACTATCACTAGTTGAGTGGTCAGTATTTAGTATGTATTATTAGTCATTATGGTTATTATGCCATCATTATATTTAATATTTTCCACTATTGGTGGGTGTTTTGGCATGGCTGCCTTTCAATGTTTTTAAGTGTTTTTATATTTTGTTGAATAAAGATTGATTATGTTCATAGTTAATTTTTGAGTGGTGCGGTTTTCTTAGGCAACTTCTGTCTCTTGTTTGCTCTCATCCATGCTCCCATCGCTGGGAGCATACTGTGCAGGCGCAGTAGAGATTATCTCGTACTGCGCCTGCACAGGGCGCTCCTGGCTTCAGGAACGCATAGGAGGATACGCGTGGCCAGGGCGCAGTGGAGGTTGACTTAGAAAGGTGAGCCGTGGCAGACGACCGGAGTATCGGTTCAGGACGGCGTGTGCACAGGTCTTCAGAAACCCCAGGTAAGGAAATCTCTTATTTTTTCAGTTTATTTCAGTTCCGCTTTAAGGAGGTAGGAGTAACTACCTCCAAACCTGTTCAAAATCAACTAATGTGGAATTTGGAAACCTTGTAAGCTTAATATCATAGGCAAATGCAGGGGGGATTACAGCTGCCCAGAATCCCCCTCAGACCACAGCTAATGCAGTGTCTGGGGACAGGCACAAATTGAGTCACCAGAATATCTGCAGACATCCTGCAGCTCACAGCACTGCCCCCTTTCTTTCCCTGCTACAATAGGTGTGGATGTAGCAGCAGTGTGTGTACAGAGCATGGAGCAGCAGTGTGTGTACACAGAGCATGGAGCAGCAGTGTGTGTACAGAGCATGGAGCAGCTCTGGGGAACTTAACAGAGCACAGAGTCAGGTATGAGCACAGCCCTTTGCCCCTGCTGTATGAATGCTTCACTGTTTCCTTCATTAGCAATGTTGGCTGTCCTCATTATTATCTATATCCAAACTGCTCCTGATCGATTCCCATTGTCCAGAGCTGGCCTTTGGGGGGGGGGCAACTGGGGCTTGAGCAGGCCCCGCGCCACTTGACAGCGCCCCCCGCCGCGTGCCCGTGCGGCCAGCTGGAGGAGAGCAGAGAAGAGAAGAGGGAGAGCTTTGAGCAGCGGTGGAGAAGGGGGCCATCTCCCCCCCTTCCCTCACCTTAGGGCTCTCCCTCCCTCGCTCGCTCTCCCCTCCGAACTAATCTGTGGGTGGCTGGCAGTGGGCGGAACTTACCTTCCGTCTCGCGCCAGCGCCGGAAGTTCTGGTGCCGCTGCTCTGGAACAGACCAGAGTAGCGGCTAATCCATCCCATGCCAGCACTGCATCGAGACGGAAGGTAAGTTCCGCCCGCTGCCTGCCAGCCACCCGCACATTAGTTCGGAGGGGAGAGTGAGCGAGGGAGGAAGAGCCCTAAGGTGAGGGAAGGGGGAAGGGATGGCCCCCCTTCTCCACCGCTGCTCACAGCTCTCCCTCTTCTCTGCGCTGCTCCCCTCCTGCTGGGGGCCCACCTGGCTACCTATTCTGGGACATATACCCCTACCTACATATACTGGGCACATATAACCCTGACTATATATACTGGTGACATATACCCCTACCTACATATACTGGGCACATATACCCCTGCCTACATATACTGGGCACATATACCCCTGCCTACATATACTGGGCACATATACCCCTGGCTACATCTACTGGGCACATATACCCCTGGCTACATATACTGGGCACATATACCCTGCCTTCATATACTTGGACATATACCCCTGGCTACATATAATAAGCACGTATACCCCTGACTACATATACTGGGGACATATACCCCTGGCCTGGCTGCATATACTGGGCACATATACCCCTGGCTACATATACTGGGCACATATACCCCTGGCTACATATATTGGGCACATATACCACTGTCTTCATATACTGGGCACATATACCCCTGACTATATATACTGGGGACATATACCCCTGGCTACATATACTGGGCACAAATACCTCTGGCTACATATACTGGGGACATATACCCCTGGCTACATTACCCCCTGGCTACATATACTGGGGACATATACCTCTGGCTACATATACTGGGCACATATACACCTGGCTACATATACTGGGCACATATACCCCTGACTACATATACTGGGCACATATACCCCTGACTACATATACTGGGCACATATACCCCTGACTACATATATTGGGCACATATACCCCTGGCTACCTGTTCTGGGGACATCTCTACCCCTGGCTAACTGTTCTGGGGACATCTATACTGCTGGCCACCTATTCTGGGGACACCTATAGACCTGGGGCTACCTATTTTTGGGGAACCACTGCTGTCAGATTGAGTGTATTTTGGGGAACTGCTGCCAGGTTAGAGGTGTCTACCATATTAAGGGGGCATTCTGCCTATTTATGTGAAATGCTGTCTATTTATGTGCCTCATGACTGCTGAATTTGTCTTGTTGGGGGCCTCATGGTTACTGAATTTGTCTTGTTGGGGGCCTCAAGATCGCTGAATTTGTCTTGTTGGGGGCCTCATGATTGCTCAATTTGTCTTGTTGGGGGCCTCATGATTGCTGAATTGGCTGAATTTTGCAAGACAAAAGTTACTACAACAATGTGAATTTTGTGAAACGTGAACCTTAGAATTTTCAAATTAACTGAAGCATGAGCTCCCCCACCCCCGCACTTAAAACCACCATGCAAATGTTTGTTTTTATACGGTATATGGCCTACACTTATGGCTCTAGGCCCCGCATGCGACACTCGCCCCAGGCCCCGCATACTCTAAGGCCGCCTCTGCCATTGTCGATCAGAAGCAGATCGGACATTTAGGAAATAATTGTCAGATCCTGTCAGTCGGATGGGAAATTGCATTGTGTGTACCCAGCATGATGTCCTACCATATTATTATACTGTATTGTGTGTGGCTGAGGGAGACCTTTCAGGAACCCCCCCCCCCCCCCTTGAATATCCTGGGTTTGCCCCTGAATATCTCATGCTATAATTCACTCCTAAAAAGCTTTTCCAATTGTAGCAATCGCTTGGAGTCTCCTTAAAATCTAGATTAGATAATCCCAAGTACCATTTATTCTGCGACACAGCAATACTGAAATGGAGAGAAGGGACACATTTCTTCCCCCTTCCTGCCATCCCTATCCCCCACCTTCCAGTCACAGACTATGTGGGCTGGTATAACTGGTGGAACCCCATACTCGCTCGCACATACTGGAGGGGGGGGGGATACAAGATGCTGGTAGCATGCTGATTTCAAAATATTAATAATTTTTAAAAAAGAAAAGGAAAAACACTACAGGCCATGGAAGCACTGAGATGATAAGTGATGCATGGTACTGAAGAAATGTTATCGAAAGTTATAGACATCACCTAGCAATACACCTGAAATCACTTTTCTAACACTCAAATTTATTAGTATAACGTGATGTGGTAATCACACTGCTCACAAACGCTAAAATGACAGAAATAAGTCATAAACTGTGTGCAGTGCGAGGTCAGTGGAAAACAACTCCCTTCAACTAAATGTTTTAACACCTGCTATTGAATCAGGCCCAAGGAGAGATAATTCATGAAGAACGTTTTGTGCAGCAACCTCAGTGTAAGCTGTTCTGCACAGCCGAGTAAGCATGAAATTCCCTATCTAATGGAGAAGTATGGAACAGAGGAACTGGAGGCATCTAGCAGCATCTTAACTTTGAAGAATGCATTATCAGTCAACCAGTTAACATTCATTGATTTTCCTCCATAAAGGGGTCTGACAAAGGGGGTATGAGGAAGGGTTTACATACAGATGTACAATTGTCATTTGATATTAGTGCCAGGCTTGGTTGATAATCATTGATTTTCTGTAAGTACATTTACATCCCTTATTTGGTATAAACTTATAGGAGCAGAGTTGGAAGCACTGGTTACTGCTAACGACAGTAGATAGCTAAACGCATGCACTGGCATGTGCTCCACATAGCAGCAGAGGGAAATCCTTTCACTGTCCAATGAAGTCATTAAATAAAGAAAGTTTACAAAGGGGAGAAACTTCACATGTCTGAATACAGATGAGGGAGGAGAATAAAGCAGTTCACTGCTCTAATGACTGGCCTATAATGCCAAGGAACATTCCACATCTCTCGTTTGTTTAGCCTGAAACCCCCTGCACATTCCCACAAACTACTTCCTTTTCTCTCCTTTGCTAGGCAAAGTTCTTCTTTCTAATGAAGAGAGCTTCAGAGAGTTTCATTCCATGAATGGTGAGCAGGCACCTGGGAGTTATGAATTTTAAAGTGATCATTTTCTTTTAGGCCGGGGAGGACAATGGGGATCTCCTTTTGACTCACTTTCAGAGCTTTGAGAGGCTCTCAGATCAGCCACATTCCAATCAGATTGGAGTCAGATCAGAGCTGAGCAGGACTGCATCAAGGTCTCACACAGAAAGACAAGTAGCAGATGGCCAATACCCAGCTCTCCTCCCCTTCTCAGGCTGCAATGGAAGGCAATGTGGGAAAGTGTTCTTTCAGCTTTGCCTATTGATAGCTGAATAGGACCACCACATGCCACCAGCCTATAGGTATGAACCTCTGTTAACAGATGGTGAGATCATTATGAGCAATTAATTCCTTTAATGTATCACTGGGAACACGGTGGAAATGATGAAGCAAGCACGGAGAGCATAGTGAACTTTCATTCCTAGGGTGACGTGATAGGTACAGTCCTTATAGTGGTGTATACTTCTCTCAGAGCTTTCTTCTCTTAGGTCAGGTACCTCAGTTCTGACTGCTCTGAAGAAAGGCACATCACAGTACTCACTTTAATCCGTTTATATTACACTTTATACATGTAAGGTGATTTAGGTCAATCCAAATAGAACTAATGATAGACGAAAAGCCATCCATCATTAGCACATAGAATTGCTGTCATGATCATCAACATACGTGATTCATTCAAAGTCAGCATTCAAAAAACTCTACAAGGCTTTTAATATTCACATTCTATGTACTAAAACTTTTCTTTTAGGGGGAGGGAGGGCAGAGAGGCTTGGGGGGGGGGGGGGTGTCGGAATTTTAGCACGCTGTTTTTCTTACTGAAATTCCAACACAGAACCCGAGTGAGTGATTCATATTTAAATGAAACTTATTGTAGATAATTAAGACACTTAACCACTGACCTTGCTATTCAATTTACATATGAACACAAGAGATTGCTTAAGTGAGCAACAATGTTATTTAACCTTGACATTCCTTCTATAAATTACTCACTTGTTATGTTAATAAAATGCAAGAAAACATAAACTATTTTCATATGCAACTGCAAATTATTCTTTTTTGTGGTTTTGTAAGACTAATGACTATTTCTTCACTGCTTTGCTTGATACATACAATGCTGTTAGGCGTTATTATACTAGTCTTGCATATGCATGACTATTAACAAAAAGAAAGCAAAACGTAATGAGTAAGGAATGCATCATTTACGCTTGCTTGTTTGTTTTTTTGTTTTTGTTTTTTTTAATCATGTGTGTAGTGCTGATACTTTTTAGACTTTTTTTTTATCTTGAACCATTTTTATTTGTGTATCATTATCTTTTTCCCAAAGGAATGTAGCATAATGTTTCTACTACTTTAGCAGTAAAAATGAGTAGATAGAGTCCTCACTTGAATACATTTTGCATGACACACTGAGTGGGTGTAACCACACCTCTGCTTCTCAGTGTGTTGATTAAATTTGGGTCTGATGCTTAGTTAATATAACTGTGAATGTTGGGCAGAAAGAAGATAAATCTAGACTTCAGTTTTCCAAAAAAAACTGAAGTGAAGAGGTGTGTATGGGGGATCCATTAGGATGAATGGCATGAGAGCTTGTGCAGTCCAAGTATTATGGTTTTAAAATGTTTTTATTTTGTGTGGTGATTATGTGTCACACTGAAGGTTGTCTAATAAAGGTTTTGTATTCTTGGCCTAGATTTATCTTCTTTATGTCCACCGTACACAGTTTCTACTACTTTAACCATAAAAGAGCTAATAACTGCCCCCCCCCCCCCCCCCCCCACACACACACACACACACAGCAAGAGCAACTGATTTAGGTTATGTTACAAAAATTAGGAAACTAGCCGCTGATGATGTTTTCCACCTATAAGAGCAGTACTGATTAAATATACTGTATGTGGGAAGTGACATGGTGTGTTGGCTGCGCCCATTGAGAATGTGGTGGCCACTGATACAACACTTAAATTATGCCAGTGGTTGCATCTGTCCTCATGTTAATTATGCTTCATGGAAAATCACAGTTTTCAAGTAAATGGCATTGGCGCTTCTTATTGCAAATCAATTTTAGACAGAGCCCAGAAAGAGTGCCCTGCAAGGGGCTGCAAAGGTTGTAGCTAGATTCATTTAGATTATTATTATTAATTGGATTTATATACCGCCAACATATTACACAGACAGTGGTGCTCATCAGAGCTAGGATATCCGACATACTCGGATATCCTAGCTCTTTTTTCACTATTCGAGCTTGAATACCGAGCTCGAATAATATTAGCTATCCGCAGAGCCGGGACAAGGTCCTCCAGCACCCAAGGCTGAGACACCAAAGTGCGCCCCTCCATTCCTGCCACCCGAGCCATCAAACACTGATTGCTATTAGACTAAGAGGCGCCACAGGGCCCACAACCTCCCCAACACCTTAATATCTAGTTATCTGGCTTGCAACCACTGCCATATATCCCCTTTTCTTATTTCTTTCTGCTTCAAACACAATTAGGAATGACAGCTGAATGAATTCTGCGCCCCCTCCTACACTGCGCCCTGAGGCTGGAGCCTCTCCAGCCTATGCCTCGGCCCGCCCTTGGCTATCCGGGCTGTGCTATCCGAGCGCACTCGGATAGCAAGCAGCTATCCGGAGATATCCTAGCTATCCGAGCTCGGATAGCGTCACCAGCTCGGATAGCGTCACGTCTGACGTCACTTCGAGTCCTCACAAGCGAATCAGAGGGCTCCCAGCCCTCTGACTGCAGCCAATCACAGAGGGGGAGCCTGGCCAAGCCCCCCTCTATAAATAGCGTACGCCATCTTGCCTCACTCGTCCTGCTTGTGACTTACTGACTGATTGTACTGAGAGATTGCTCCAGTGCTTTTTGTCTGTGTGCAAGTGCATTTATATTGTTCTAAACCAAGCGTTTTTACACTCCAACACTTGATATTCAACTGTATTGCTTTGTATTGTAGATAGATTGTATTTTAGGCAGTTTAGTTTGTGTGATTAGGGACTAGGGAGGGAGACTGTCACTGCTGCAGCTGCAGCCAGCAGCTAGGCCCTGTGCCTAGGCAAGGCAGCCTGCCCTGCTCTGTGCTCTAGTCTCTAGTTACCTGTGCGCTCACCTGTCTTACTCTACTGTACTACTACTTCTGTGTTAGATAGATTTGTACTATTTTGTAGTTAGCAAGGCCCAGCTTTACTGCTATACCTGTCCTGTATCTGCTCTCTATAATCTAGTCACACCTGTTCTATTATTTAGCTAGATCTTCTATTGTTTAGTTAGTAGTACTGTAGTGTACTCTAGTCTGTGTATAGGGACAGTCCGTCACCGCGTTACCTAGGGTCTTTGTGTGCGCAGTGCACGTCTGCGCTGTCCGCACCCTCTCGTTAGTGCTACACCCGTCCTATTGTTTATATTACTTCTATTGTGTATTCGCTGACTGTACTGTACTGTAGTCTGTGTATAGGGACACCGTCAGTCAGCGTCAGCTAGGGTCTTTGTGTGCGCAGTGCACGTCTGCGCTGTCCGCACCCTCTCGTTAGTGCTACACCCGTCCTATTGTTTATATTACTTGTATTGTGTATTTGCTGACTTGTACTGTAGTCTGTGTATAGGGACACCGTCAGTCAGCGTCAGCTAGGGTCTTTGTGTGCGCACTGCGCACTCTCTCGTTAGCGCTACACTGATCTCTGCTGTAGAGTACACCTGTCCGTCACCTCACACACCCACCACCACCAGTCCCACCCCATTAAAGTACCCCACTTGTCCCACCCGCCTGTACATACATACGTTTTTTTTTCATTTGTATAATATTAAAAATATACGATGTCTGGCACTGGCAGCCGCGGTTTGGGCAGGGGCAGCAAGGGCAACAAGGGCATCGCCAAGAGAGGAGGTCGTGGGCGTGGCAGCCGCGCCACCACCACCATGCGCAGTTCTGCATCTGCACCAGTGGCTATTCCACCATTAGCCACTGGCCGTGGACGCCTTGGCCGCCCAACAGCTGGGAGTCACGCTGCAGAGACACAGCAGCAGCAGCGTGTGGCGCAGATGTTCCTCCCACCGCCAGGTCGTAGCCGTCCTATTGAGGAGAAGGATGCAGACTCTGTGGTGGAACTGATGGTGGATGAGCAGGCCACCATTAGCTCTGGAACCGAGTCCTCCACCCCCGCCACCACTCCTGTTCGCAAGAGCAGCAGCAGCCGACCAGCACTGCCTGGGGAGGAGGAGGAGGAGTACAGTTCTCCAGCCCCAGCGGGCGACACCAGCACCCTGTCACTCAGCACCTTCTTATCCCCAAGCACAGCGGGGTTATGGAGTGCTGTTGCGGCAGAATTGGAGAAGGAAGGAATGCTCATGGGCACTTTGGGGGATGATGCTTTGGACAGTCAGACAGTGGTGATTGTCCATCCGCCCATGCATGCAGAAGGGGAGTTTGTGGGATCCCAGCAGGACATGTTTGCAGAGGGGGAGGATGATGATGACAGGGTGAAGGACAGAGACTGGGTGCCAGGTACTGGGAGTGGGGATGTCATCAGCTCTGAGGAGGAGGATGCGTCTGTGGGCCTTGCTAGAAGGATCAGCATCGCAGGCATGGGCAGGATCACAAGTGGGCGTGGTATGCAGGCCACACAGCGTGCTGATCTGGAGACGAGTTTTGCCAGTGCCACCACCAGCCGCACCAAGACCCCCCCCCCCCTCCCCCAACCACCACAGGGAGACCAGCAGCAGCAGCACCTTTCAGCTGAAGGGGCAACTTCACCTCCCCAATTTGGAATTTTTTCACCCTGCCATATGTGGAGTGCAAGTATACCACCTGCAACCAGTGCCGCCAGCAGCTCAGCAGAGGGAAGGAGCCCTCTGTGTTTGGCACCACCTCTCTGGTGAACCATCTGGCAGGGAAACCCTTTCATGAGCATGAGGAGTTCATGAAGTTGAAGGAAGCTGGCAGTGGCAGTGGCAGACCCGCCACCACTGCGAAGCCGTCGGCAGCAGCCACCCGCCCTCCTCCACCTCCTCCAGCAGCACCAGCAGGAGTGCGTCAGAAACGCACTGCTCCTCCTCCCTCTGCAACTCCTGCCGCCGACACTGAGGCCTGTTCTGGCAGCCAGTCCTCTGTGGCCTCCTCTGCTCCCTCCACTGATTCCCGTGCCAGCAAAAGGCGTCGCCAGACCCTGCTCAGCGACACCATCCAGGGGGTGGTCAGGGTTCTGCCTCCCAGCAGCCATCGCGTGCGTCAGCTGAACAGCTTGCTGGCACGGGCCATGTGCTCCCAACTCCTGCCTTATTCCCTTGTGCAGGAGGGGAGCGACATGCGTGTGCTCCTGATGTGTGCAGCCCCCGATTGGCCAATCCCCAGCTGACATTATTTTGCACGCAAGGCCATCCCTGCACTTCACCGCTCTGTGATGGCCAATGTCGGGAGAGGGCTGGATCACACGGTGGGTCAACGGGTCCACGTCACCATGGACTCATGGAGCAGCCGGTTTACAGGCCGCTATCTGTCCTTTACCGCGCATTGGGTCAGCTTGGTGGAAGGGGGTGAGGAGGGGGGAGCAGCATCGGGCACTGTCAGAGCAGTAGCAGCAGCAACAATGCAGTGGGTGGTGCCACCATGCAGGGTCAGTGGAATTGCAGCAGGTTCCTCTGATCCGCTTTCATCCTCCGGCACACCAGCCCAAACCCCCCACCTCAGCAGCAGCGTGAAGCCCCGCCACTGCCAAGCGCTGCTGGAATTGGTCAGCCTGGGGAAGACCAAACTGACGGCGAACCATGTCCTGGCCAAACTCTGAGAGCAGGAGAGGAATTGGCTGACCCCCAGAGGCCTCAGAGTCGGAGAGGTGGTGTCCGACAATGGGGCAAACCTTGTTGCTGCCATCAACAAGGGAGACCTGACCCACATCCCCTGCCTGGCGCACGTACTAAACCTGGTAGTCCAAAAGTTCCTGCGGACCTACCAGGGGATGGACCGACTCCTTGAGGCGGCAAGGAAGGTTGTGCTTCATTTCCGGCACTCGCCTGCAGCCGTAGCGAGCCTGGAAGAGGTGCAAAAAGCTGCACCTGTCACAGCACCGGCTCATGATCGATGTTCCAACTCACTGGAACTCCACCCTGGCGATGTTGGAGCGTCTGGTTGAACAGAGGCAGGCTGTCAGCCAGTACATTGCACGAGCAACAGTTGCCGCCATCACTGCAACTGGGCGTGCCACCACCAACCTCCCGTCCATCATCTCCACCGAGGACTGGGGGCATATGCAGCAGGTGTGCTCCGTCCTGGCACCCTTCCTGCAGGCCACCAACATGGTAAGCACGGACCATGCAATGGTGTGCGAGTGGGTCCCCTTGGTGTGTGTGCTGGACAGGGCCCTGTATGCACTGCTGGAAGAGGGAGCGGCAGCCTTGGACCAGCAGGAGCTGCAGGCAGCTTCACAGGCCACCTCTGAGGAGGAGGGCTTGGAGTTGGTGGAGGTCCCTGATCTTGCTGCTGATGAGGGGGAGCAGCAGAGCGCAGCTGGACTGGTGCGGGGGTGGAGAGAGGATGAGGTGCAGGAGGCAGAGGAAGAGGAAGACAGCACTGTCGGCTCTGGGGCTGCCGATGATGTGCCAGCAGACGTGGCCAGACTCTTCCCAATGGCAGCGCACATGCTGAGGTGCCTGCGCACGGACCCAAGGGTCATCCAGATGAAGAAGAGGGAGGACATCTGGATCTGCATGATGCTGGACCCACGTCTGAAGGGGAAGCTCAGCCAGTTCCTGCCTGCAGGAGGAGACCGTGCGCAACAAATGAGGGATTTTCAGCTGTCCCTTGTTGAGCGCTTGGAGGAAGCCTTCCCTCAGCCATCCACCCCCACTGTCCAGCCAGCACAGAGGCAGCACCAGGTGCCTGCATCCACCAGCAGCAAGCGCACGCGCACCACAGACCTACTGTCTCTGACCAACGAGCTCTACATGAGTGTAGATCTGCCAAGGACTAGAGAGGAAGTGCCTGCAGCAGCATCCTTCTCCGGTCACAGACAGCGCTTGACCAGCATGGTGGCTGACTACATGGGGTCCTTCAGCGGGCTTGACAGCGTTGCCCCTGTTGATCCCATGGAGTACCTGGCGATCTGGAGCGAGCTTATGCAGTACGCCCTGGAAGTGCTCTCCTGCCCCCCTTCCAGCGTACTGTCAGAGCGTTGCTTCAGTGCAGCCGGTGGAGTCGTCACTGAGAAGTGATCTCATCTGTCTCACAAGTCTGTGGACAGACTGACATTTCTCAAAATGAACCAGGCTTGGGTGGAAGGCGAATTCCTGGCCCCTGTTGTCGGCGAGAGGGGGACATGAAGTGGAGCACACACACATTACACCTGCTGCTGCTGCTGCTGTATTTCTTCCTGCTGTCTGTGTCTCCACTGCCAGGGAACACATTACAAGGTGCTGCTGCCCATGCGCCACCAGCTATTATGCTCAAAAATAGCTGCCTGCATTATTTTGAGAGAAAAAAAATTGTAATTATTTTAGAGGTGTCCGGGTTGAAAACTGTGCTGTCCCAATTGTGTATTGGACACAATGTGGGCTTCACGACCGCTGTCTGGAACCTCATGCTGTGTATTTATGGCCCTGGAACTACCGCTAGGAACCAGGGCCTATTATGTCTCGCTGCCTGCCCTCCTGCTGCCTGCTGCCAGTCTGCCACACACACTCATCCTCCTCACGCTGCCTGCTGTTGTATTTCCTCCTGCTGTCTGTGTCTCCACTGCCAGGGAACACATTACAAGGTGCTGCTGCCCATGCGCCAACAGCTATTACGCTCAAAAATAGCTGCCTGCATTAATTTGAAAAAAAAAATTGTAACTATTTTAGAGGTGTCCGGGTTGAAAACTGTGCTGTCCCAATTGTGTATTGGACACAATGTGGGCTTCACGACCGCTGTCTGGAACCTCATGCTGTTTGTTTACGGCCCTGGTACCACCGCTAGGAACCAGGGCCTATTATGTCTCGCTGCCTGCCCTCCTGCCTGCTGCCTGCTGCCAGTCTGCCACACACACTCATCCTCCTCACGCTGCCTGCTGTTGTATTTCCTCCTGCTGTCTGTATCTCCACTGCCAGGGAACACATTACAAGGTGCTGCTGCCCATGCGCCAACAGCTATTACGCTCAAAAATAGCTGCCTGCATTATTTTTGAAAAAAAAATTGTTATTATTTTAGAGGTGTCCGGGTTGAAAACTGTGCTGTCCCAATTGTGTATTGGTTGAAGAGATCAGCAGCACCACGTGGATGTATTCAAGCTCTTTATTGCATAAAGAAAGTGCCCAGGGACAGCGACAGACGCTGTTTCGGAGACAAGCTCCTTCCTCAAGCTGTATAGGCTCACTCAACTTGAGTGAGCCTATACAGCTTGAGGAAGGAGCTTGTCTCCGAAACAGCGTCTGTCGCTGTCCCTGGGCGCTTTCTTTATGCAATAAAGAGCTTGAATACATCCACGTGGTGCTGCTGATCTCTTCAACCGATACTTTGGGAGCTGCTGGACTACAGCGCCATATCAGCTTAGCACACGTATACCCTCACCAGGGTGCCTATCGACTGTGGTCCAATTGTGTATTGGACACAATGTGGGCTTCACGATGGCTGTCTGGAACCTCATGCTGTTTATTTACGGCCCTGGTACCACCGCTAGGAACCAGGGCCTATTATGTCAGTCAAATCACACTGCCTGACACACACTACTCCTCCTCCTGTAGCTGCATTGAGCTTCTGCTGTCTGTGTGCTGCTACCACTGCCAGGGAGAACAGAAGAAGAACTATTTTCTGCTGCCACCTGCCCACCCACTCTCCTACCGGCAGCTATTACCACACTACAACTTGCAACTACTTCCTCCTCCTGCTGATGTCTGTGTTTTACCACCTCCAGGGTACACAGAAAAAGGCGCTGTGGCTTGCAATGTGCCACTACCTACCTATTATGCCATCAACACAAATATAACTATGGTGTTATTAAAATAAAATATTTCCACAAATGAAGTAAAAAAAAATATTACAAAAGAAAGGAAAACCAAGACACATAATATAATGATAGAGAAGAAGAGGAAGAAGAAGATATAGAAGAAGAAGATATAGAAGAAGAAGATGAAGAAGATATAGAAGAAGAAGACGAAGAAGAAGAAGATATAGAAGACGAAGAAGAAGAAGATATAGAAGACGAAGATGAAGAAGATATAGAAGATGAAGAAGATATAGAAAAAGAAGAAGAAGAAGATATAGAAGAAGAAGAAGATATAGAAGAAGAAGAAGAAGAAGCAGAAGAAGATATAGAAGAAGAAGATATAGAAGAAGAAGAAGAAGATATAGAAGAAGAAGAAGATATAGAAGAAGAAGAAGAAGAAGATATAGAAGAAGAAGAGGAAGAAGAAGAAGATATAGAAGAAGAAAAAGATAATTGAAGAAGATACAAGAAGTAGAAGATGAAGAAGATTCGAGTAGAAGAAGATATAGAAGAAGAAGAAAAAGAAGAAGATATAGAAGAAGAAGAAGAAGATATAGAAGAAGAAGATGAAGACGACGTAAATGAAGACTTCCAACTTACAACCATTTTGGACACACCTTCTCATGCAAACACTTTTCATGAAGTTAATTTACTATTTTTGATACCTTTTTTATAACTACTACATCATCACATAATCACTTGACGTTTTTCTTCATAAAAAAGGTGGTTTCATGCATCATTGACCTCCAATACAAGTTTTAAAAGCTATTTAAGGCCAGCTCGAATATTTTACTCGAATACAGACTCGGATAGTGACGTCGGATATCCGAGGTCGAATCAGATATTCGATTAACTCGAATATCGAACTTCGAGATGAATTTAGATAGTTTACTATCCGAATTCGACCAAACTCGAATAGGATAATGAGGTATCCGATCAACACTGTACACAGATAACACCTAATGTTAGGCCTCTTTGCAGACAGACCAGAGCTCAATAACTATGTATACAATGACACTGTATTGGATTAATTTATATGTAGCTATTGCTTTATCCTGAAACAGACATGTTTAATAATAGTTATTGCTTTTCTTATGGTTTTTTTTCCAGCCACAGGTAACGTGCATTTTAAATCAACTCCTAAGTAGTTAAATCTTCAAATTAAATTGTTAACTCCCATTATAATCCCTCCGTCCTCACCTCCCTGCACCTTTCTTATGACTCTTTGCCTCCCCCTCCTCTCCTATGATTCATGCTGTCAGGTCTCTGAACATGTGAGAGAAGACAGCATGAGTCATCAGAAGGGGAGGAGTGGTTGAGAAGTGATTATGTGAGAGTCAGCAGAAGAAGGCTTGGGGTCACTGCATGTTTGGTCTTTAGACAGATAACATAGAAGAAAATGTTCTTTCAATGTGAGAAAGAGCATCTAATCAAATATACATAATAACCTATATCCCCATAAAACAATGCTGTTTCTTAAAGGACAACAAAAGTGAGAGGAATAGGGAGGCTATCATATTTATTTCCATTTAAACAATACCAGTTACCTGGTATCCTGCTGATCTTTCATGCCTCAGTAGTGAAACAAACATGTGCAAATGCAGTCAAACTTAAGTCAAACATCTGATCTGCATGCTTGTTCAGGGTCTATGACTAAAAGTATTAGGGGCAGAGGATCTGCAGGACAGCCAGGCAGTTTACATTGTTTAAAAGGAAATAAATATGGCAGCCTCCATATCCCTCTCTCTTCAGTTATCCTTTAAAAACAATGGTTACAGTCAGCAATGAAAGCTGCAAGGCCCATGTTAATTCTAACTACAAATTGCAAAATATTCTCTGTGAATATATTACAGAGTGGATGCCAATGGTCCTCAAGTAGTAGTTGGTCACCACCTTAATATATTTTACATTCTTTATATTATTATAGTTAATTGTTTTACTTATGCTTCCAAAATGTCTTATGCTATTTTCTCTGAAAACAAACTACAGCTTATAAAACAGCAGATCATGGAATCCATGGTTACACCCCGCCTCACACACGAACACACACACACACACACACACACACACACACACACACACACACACACACACACACACACACACACACCACACACACACACACACACACACACACACACACACACACACACACCACACCCACACCACACACACACACACACACACACACACACACACACACACACACACACACACCACACCCACACACACCACACCCACACACACACACACACACACACACACACACACACACACACACACACCACACCACACACACACACACACACACACACACACACACACACACACACACACGCACACACACATAGACACACACACACACACCACACCCACACACACACACACACACACACACACACACACACACACACACACACACGAACACACACACACACACACACACACACACGTACACACACACACACACACACACACACACACACACACACACACACACACACACACACACACACACACACACCACTAGATCAGGGATGTCAAACTCAAATACAAAGTGGGGCGAAATTGTACACTGGTACCTGGTCGCGGGCCAACCTTAATATCTACTTGGCATCTTCCACTATTATAAAGTTCCCAGGTGTCTAATGGCCCCCCTCCAACCACTATACAGTTCCCTGGTGTTTAGTTGTCCTCCCTCCCCTACAGAGTTCCCTGATGTCTAGAGCCCCCCACCCTCCCCTATACAGTTCCCTAGGGTTTAGTGCTTTCCCCCTACCTCCCCCATATGGCTTCCTTGGTGTTCTAGGGCTTCACCTCCAATATAGCTTCCCTGGTCGACTAGAGCGGGCCAAATATAATGCAAAGTGGGAAAACCACTTGAGGGCCAAATTGAATGGCTTGAGGGCCAGATTTGGCCCATGGGCCGGACTTTGACATGTATGCACTAGATGAACCTGAGCTGGATTTAGAGACAAGAAACTAAACATATTTATCATGCTTTAAAGAACCAGAGCTGCAGCTACTAGGGTGCGCTCTATAGGCAGTAGCAGTGTTAGGGAGGTCTCCTCATTGAATAGGTGTTGGCTTACTACACAGGAAGAGTTGAGATACAAATCCTGATCGCCTGTGTCAGAGGCAGAACCCTTAACCAGTACACTATTCAGCCACTAGTAAGTGAACATGACGTTATTATAGACACTGGAATCCCAGGTTATGTGACTTTGGTCTGGAGGTTTATGAAAACGTATTGGGACATTTATTTACTTGTGCAAATAACAAAATGGTGAACTTAGACTACCCATCTGAAATTGTCACCGGCTACAGTAATGTCTGTATAGCTGCAATTCCCTTGCAATTATTGTCTGCTATATATTAGATTTTTCTCAGGTATCACCAATGTCTTCAGTGTACTCTAGCTTGATCTGAAAATGAATGCATTTTTGTTTATCTTCATCACCGAACATTAGCAAAATAGTCCAGAAAAGAACATGACATTGATTTTAAAACTATACTTGTAGTGTATTGATCTGTTGCAGACTGAAGTACTTTTAGTGGTTTTACAAGGACATGGCTGATTTTCACTTTGAAAAGTAGAAAGGTTTCAAGTGTTTACTTCTGCCAGTCTATGACCAAGTTTAGACTGGTTATGTACTAAATAATTCCACTCCACATTTAGGAAAGACTGGAGATTTATAAGCCAACTAGTATGCAAATAAATATGCAAGGCAGCCATAGTGAAAATTAGCCTTAGTGCTTACAGATGGGCATCTGACTAGAGCATTTATCAGCAACAAGGTATTTCCAGATACACCTGGTTTTCAGGTGCATGCGTTTCCAGACTGCTCATCCAGGCGTAGTGAGAGAAGAGTTCTCTTTGACGTGCAGGAATCGAATCAATCACTATCATTCAAAACATTTTTCATATAGTTTGCGAATATCCACACACCATTGCAAACACTCCCAATGATCACAAGGGCTCATCCATAGTCTACTAATCAATGCCTTTAGTGTAATAAATGGTATTCAGTTGTAATATAATCCAGGAATGAGATATGAGAAATGATCGTCCTCTAGCCCAAACTTTTGTTATGAGGTAACTCTCCTTATTGTTTTCTTACCTTTTTTGTTAAAAAAAAAAAGTTTTGGCATCAAGCACAGAAAGAAACTTAAAATAAGCTGTTTCCTATTAGTTTTATATATATTGTGCTGATGATATACATGATGGCTTTATAAGTGGGCACTATAGAGGATGCTGTAAACTGGGAATCACTATATATAAAGCCATTATAATGGGGGACACTATAACTGAGGGCACTAAAAGGAAGATGCATGGAAAGGGGCACCACAATATAATAGATGCAATGGGAATGACACATAGGGACTATTACAGTGAAAATACTATCTAGCCACCTCCATATACTTGAACACAATCTTCAATCAGGATCCCAGCCAAGACGACAATACAACCTTCCCAAATGGTACACCACCACCACACCCCAAAGCAGTGGGCACTCACCGTTATATAGTGACCTTCTATTAGATATGGTCTGCAGCACCTAAGGGGTCATCAGGCCGCCCCTCGCCTGATTAGGATCCTCCTTGTAGTGCTTTTTCCTATTGGGCTTATTCAAACCATATCACTTCAAATAAAACATAGAGGGCCACCATTGCATAAATCCGTAATAAAAATGTATTTATAAAAAGATTGTGCACTTACAAACATGTAGAAACATGAGAACACACACACTCAATAGGCTCTGCGACTCATCATGCTCCCAATGAGTCACCAATGTGAAGAAACTAGTCGAGCTGAGCATGAGGGACGCAGAAATGAGGTGACGTGGTCTGGCGGGATGGTCTGGTTTTGTGGACGGTCAGGTCCTCGCATGCGGGAGGTCCGCGCATGCGCAGAAGACACCGACTGACATGACTGAACCAGTTACCGGAGATGATTGCCGCTAAATGAAGGACCGCAGAAGGACAGCAAGGGATGTGCTTATGGGGCTGGAGGAAGTCCCGGGTAAGTATCAAATCTTTCTATATTACTGTCTCTGGTACACTTTAAGTTTTGTGGTCATTGGCATAAATATCCAAACACAGTTAGTGGTTTCTACCTACTGTGGACTCTTTAAAGCACTGCCAAAGATGTCAATGATTATTATTATTAATATTATTATTATTGATTTTAAACTATACAGTAATAGGTGAAAACCTGTATTGAATGCCATCATTTATATTTAAAGTGAACCTCCGGACTAAAAATCTACTCAGCAGAACTGAAAAGGCTTGGTGTTTCTTTAACAGTTTCACAGCATCAGAGCTTTGTTTTTCTTGCCAAAGCATCATTTTTAGCGGCATTTTTAACTAAGCTCCACCCATCAAAGAAAAAAGCCCGGGCTTTTTTCCCCTGATGCTGTGCAGAGCATGATGGGATTTCCTATGTTGTTATTCACGTTGCCTAGCAACTGGGAGAGGTGCTCAGGACACAGGACAGTTGGAACTGTGTCTCATGCTCCCTGTCACCTACTTTCAACCAAAAAGATGGCTGCCATCATGAAATCAAACATTTGCCTGTTCTTTAAAAACAGTGTGGGTAAGAGATTATATTACCTATCTATTTTAATTAACATAACTAATGTAACTTAATGACAGTATGTTTGTTTAGGCTGGATTTCCTCTTTAATTGCAATTTGTCTTAGTGTGTGGTGTGGCATTTTTCAACATTTCCAAGAAGTTTTATTGTAGAACATTACTTGTTGAAATCATATTGAACAATAAGACATTCATTGATATTTTTTCTTGTTTTAATATTTTTAGCCTACATTTCTGATTAGTATATACGTTAAGAAAAATGTATGGTGCTGATAATGCGAGCAACAGGCCTTTTGTCATGAGATCAGTCTTTGACTTTTAATTATTTGAAAGCCTCAGTTTAGTGGCGATATTTCTGGCATGTTTGGTGTAACCTCTTTGGTGGTGTTTCTCTCTAGCATAACCTGGCAGCAGTAAAGCAGAGTAACAGCCTATTAAATCACAGTTAAATTAGATTACATCATAAAACAAGCGTTAGCCTTTATGACAGCAGTTAACTGATGTACAACTTTAATAAATTCTCTTTTTCATCAACAGACATAATAACAGTTACTGATACTGAGTGTTCCATTAACTTTACTATTTATTTACTGTCAGTCTGTTTGATAAGACCTCTGAGATACAACATAAGTAAAGAAATTGAAATGCTGAGAGTGCTTTATTATACTTCCCCATATAAAATCATTCTTATGATGTGTAGAAAATGTTCAGCAGGAATTATTATTATTTACATAGAGATAGTTCCATCTGTCTTTGGCTTGCAAACAGAGACACAGCTGAATCATCTGGATGTTTGCCAGTAAAACGAAAATGCCATTTGGTGCTACTACCCTGAACAGTAGGCACTACCATCAATCCTAGGCCCAGGTGTAAGTAAGTGCCAGGAACTTGTTGCTCCAGTAAAGTCCATAGCTTGATGCAGTAATGTCAGATATGGCATATTACTGTCAGTACATTCATAGCAGTGAAGAAATGTAGAAGCACAGGGTGTGTGTATGAGATATGGAGACAGGAATTGCTGTGTTAGATCCATGGGCCTGGCTGTACACAGAAGCTTTCATTCTGCTCACTTTAAACAGCCACTCTTGTTCAGAAAAGTCTGTATTTTTTAAATTCAGATTGGATATTTGAAGAGAACAGTGATTAAGTTTGCTGATCTCATTGAACATCTCTGTTAGGGAATCACACCCTTTGTGTCACATTGCAAGCCTTGGAGCTCTTGATGGATTTGGTTGCAAAAATATCCCAAATCCCAACAATCACTTGTAGTCCACAATAAGTCACTAATTGCTACTGGCAAGGAATGAAACAGAATAATAGTTCAGAAACATGGCAAAGGCTGTTTCTGGACATAAGCAGGCTAAGCAGCAGGGTAGGGTATCAATGAGCTTGAAAGCATTACATTGTTTACATGGATGCATTTTCTCAATCCCCGCCCACCCTCCCTTTCTGCTACTATTTTCTGCTGAATGCCCATTCCCTGAAATCCAGACTTATAATGGGGTGGTGTATCGATGTCTACATTTTACTGTACATATTTTGACAGTAGGCCCTGTTCTGTAGTACAGCCCTTATATCTGTTGACCCCTTCACATCGTCATTTCAATTCACTAGGATTGAGTTGGGCGTAACATTTGAATCACAGGCTTGACATCCAGAACAGGAATATATGTGCAATTTATTATAAAATTATAAAACAAATGGTATAACAAGGCCTCAAAATTTAATGTTATTATGCAAGTCTTAACTCCTCGTTGCATACTGTTCATTCAGCTGTCTGGCAGATGCCAACAAATTATAGCAATAGAGATATTGGTTTCAAACACAGTAGATGTTCCCTATCTGTGGTAGCTCTGCCCACCTACTGGTTTTGCACACTGCATGTGCTCTTCCACAGGGTGCTCTAAATTGGCCTGAAGAAGAAACTTCAAGTTTAGACACCTTGCAATAAATCTATGTACAGTCAATAAAGGTATTACCTGGACCAACAATTGATGTCACCAGGTTCTTAATCATACCTGATACAAATACAACCATTTCTCCATTTTAAAGATACAAACTTCTACCTCCTTCAAACCATTTATTAGCAGATACAAAAAAATCCAAAACTAAACAAAAGGCAGATTCTTAAAAGGTAACTGTCAGGCATAAAATACAAAATTAGGGCCTTATATTTGTGAACCATAGGCACTGATATCCCTATAAGCTTTGGCCCCTTGGTTGGTTTATTACTGATATTCCACTGGGATAATTGTAATTTAATACTCATGCTGTAATTCATTGTTCTACATTTGATATATTTTCGATGTTGGTGTTATGGAACTTGACTTTTTCTCAATATAAAGCTTAAAGTGGACCTGAACTCTTGCACAGGACAGAAGGAAAACACAGAGAAATGCACCCTGAATGTATTTAAGGAGTTTATCCTGTTTAATTCCTCCTCATTTGTGTCTAATCACGAGTTGTAATTTGACTACTCCCCTGTGTCACATGACTGCCACGGCAGATAAGGCAAATAAGCTCATTTGAAACATTTGAAAGTAACAGAGGTTAACAATATGTCTGCTTCCATGAATGAGGAAGTAGAAACAGTGCAGATTTATTTTAGGATTTGCATCAGCTGTAACAAAAGAAATGTTTTTTTTGTTTAAAGGTTACTATGCTGCTGTGTATCTTTTAGAGCAGAGAGGGCATTCTGAGTTCAGGTCCACTTTAAATACAAAATTCAATTCTTTATTTTTATCTGGTAAACAAATGATAAGGATGCTAACGAGGTAATCCAAAAGTTAAAAATCACTCTTATTTTTTCTTCTCCATAAAACATCATTCCCCAGTTTCTCTGGCTCTTATTTGGTACATCTGCCACACAAAGGAAGTTGCAGGACATGCTGGGTTTTCTTTTTTTCTTCTTTACTTTCCCCTTAGACATGACTAATGCAGCTTGATTGGCTGAAGCCTCTTTCCCTCCTGTTTTCCCCTCCCACACCTCTATTCCTCTCTGATTGGCCAATATTTCTCAATGCACTTTCTATTACAGAGTTGGGTGGGAGTGTCTAAAGACTGGGAGGAGGGCAGGCAATGCATACACAATCAGGCAGAGGAGCGTAAGACAGAGTAAGGGAGGAAATTATGTCAGTATTGGCTTCAAGATAGACACAGACAAAATGGAAAATCCTAAGAAGAAAAATCACTAAAATCAAAATGTGAACAGGCAAAACACGTTATGTTTCTGAGATAGTATGGATGACAGTTCCACTTTAACAGCCCAACAAATATACTATAAAATGACTAGAGTATAATTGTGAAAACACCAGACAACAGAAGTAACTACTAACTAGGTGGCATATCTATGGGGCCGTCCCAATATTTATTTAAACTATATGCAGAACTGTAGATTGCAAAAGCACTAGACTTCTTAAGGTGCCTATACATCAGGCGACTTGTTGGCCGATCGACAATCCAATTTGATTATTATAATCGAATTGGATGAAAATCAGTGCCGCCAGGTGCATGCCCGACCGACAATGTGACCAATTTTGGGACGAAAATTGGTCGCATTCTCGATCACGCATGCTGCAAGATGCTGGGCCGTCTTACTCGATCGGGTGCGCAGCGGGAATGTCGTGCAATTTTGCGTCGATAGACGAATGCAATGAAACCCGCGATGCTGTCCCCTAATGTAAAATCCCCCCCCCCGTGCCCAGTGTAAAGTATACATTACCTGTCCGCGGCCTTCGCTTGGCCCTCTGATGCTCCGGGTGCTTTCCGTTCTGCATACATGTTCGCCTTAACATGTTTTCTAGTAATGGCACACGTGTGACATCACACACATGCCCTTGCTGAGAAACCATATGGAACACGCGTGTATGGAGAGAGGTAATTGCTCAGAGCAGCGAAGGGACAAGCACAGGCTGTGGACAGGTAAAGTGGCGCACAAGGCCGATTCCGGATCGAATTCATCATGAAATTGATCAGGAATTGGCCTGTGGTGAATGGGCCACTGATAGATCTCTCTCTAATCAGATTCTATTAGAGAGAGATTTGTCTCTTGGTCAAATCTGCCCATGCATCGCTAGATGTACGGGTACCTTTACAATATTAGTCTGTACTACCACACCCTTCAAATGGCCACAAAACATTCTCTACCTCATGGGACGTGATACTTGACAGATCACCACCAGACACAATGGTGACATGCCAGGATACATACCAATCTGAGGGGGGGGGGGGGCACGCCATCCACTCTTCATTTAACCATTCCAACGTTTCTCTGGAATACTTCTTGTTTTTTGGATTACACTTAAAGGTTGAGCTTCCAAAATGATAATATAATCTTTTTAGAATGGTTCTCTGCACTCACCAGTGTATTGGGAGCAGCATCTCTCAAGGTAGGGAAAGTGGGAGTGAACATCAGTTCTTCAACCTCTTCTTGCAAAAAAGGTGTCTATAAACATCCTGTTTCTGCACCTTTAATGCAAATAGGGTCTTCACAAAAATCCAATTATTCTGCTAAAACACATTTGAATCCTTTAGTATATGGCATAAAGTAGTTGGGTTATTTATTTATTAATTAGTTATTGAACTATTTTGTCATGGTAATTGTTAAACTTGTTATTCAACATTGTTTCTCAAGTGTTTTCCCTTGTAGATATTTTTTAGGATTCAAGGAATCACTCACCTGCACTAGGGGCCCTTTTGTACTAGGTGCGTTTTGATTGCTGCAACACTGTGATTAATATGTAAAAATCACTTAACTTTTTCAAATCCTCCCAACATAAAGAAACATTATATAAGATTCTATACAAGTAGTACTATTCTCCTTTATGTTGGAGAAAATGCGAGAATGTAGATACTCTATTGCATATATTATGGGAATGTCCAAAGGTTAAACCCTACTGGCTGTTCATAGAGTCAATAATTAAATGTATCCATAGTAATCAATTGTCCTATTACCAAGATTAATGCTACTTCACTTGGATATGGAGAGGGTACCTATCAGCAATAGATTACAAGTAAACCATACAATTAGCGCAGATAGACGTCAACTTTTATCTCATTGGCGTTTAGAAGCCCTACCTTCTAAATTCCAAGTTATTAATAAACCAAAAACTTCAAATGTAACAAAAACTTAAATCTTAAGACTTAAATCTGACTCTCACCCCAACTATTTTATAATATTGACTGGACTTGGATAATGTATTGAATATGTATTTAGGACTTACCCTATTTTTCGACCATAGGACACACTTTTCTCCCCCAAAAGTGTGTGGGGGGAGTCAGTGGCCCATATACAATTATCATTTTCTCCCGAGTCTTCTCCCAGGAGATAATTTTTCATCTTCTTTTTAAAATAACTTTTCAACAATCTGCCATTGAAAAAGTACTAAAAAGTAGATGAATAAGTACTATCAAAATTATTTTGAGTATTTTCTTACTTGCTGGTGGTTTAAAGGGCATTTTATCGACAAGGTGTGAAAATGTCACCTAGGAGAAAACTCAGGTGATAAAGCTAATTGCATATGGGGCAGTGCGTCTTATGGTCTGAACAATACAATCTGCCCTGGCACCAGCCCCCACCCCCGCCCTATATTGCAATTTCTGCAGCGGCCCTCCGCTAAGGCTTCTGTAACCCCCTCATATTCACTGAATCTTTGGGGATATTGGTGCTTCCATGTTTAAGTTGTACAATGGATCTGCCCCCTCTTTTATTGGTGGAAGTCCCTGTGAAGCAATATGATTTGCTTGTCCTACTTGCAGGAGTATTGGTATAAACGCGGATGTGGATGGTGTTGTCATTGGGGAGCAGAGAAGCGGAGTTCTTCATTGTGAGTGGACACTGGCTGGCCACAGGTTTGTGATTGGTGGCAGCTGTTAAATTCTATACCCGCTTGCAGAAGTATTGGAGCTACAAGCATTGTGAGGCTGGTGGCTTCCAATGATTGGGCAAACTGACAGTGGGGTGCCCTATGATGGCTATTGCCTTTCCAGGGGGAATATCTGAATAAATGATCTAACAGGAAGGGGAGGTAAGGGGAGCTTGATTGGCTAAAGAAGTAGAAGTGAGCCGCATAATCTAATAGTAAGTAGTGTCCAGGCACACCATGGGTGGTTTCAGGAGGAAGGATACAATGGATGGACTGCTGGTAATGTATCTACTTAATCAGTAGTTGCTGGTGATATTTATTCCTTACATGGGAACCTCCATCCTGATCACTATTATTTACTTAGGCAGCTTGGGGGGAAAAGCTCCACAAGCTGCCCCCGCACCATGAACACACCAAGCTTATTGTATTTTTTCTTCCCTGGTTTTTGTCCTCTAAACCTAGGTGGTTTTTATGGTCAGAGATGTCTTATGGTCCAAAAATATGGTATCTCTCTCCCTAAATACAGTATGCACAATAGTTTATTGGCAACATGTCTTTTCGTGCCTTCTTTAGGTGCATGCCTTACCTAGATAGGAGCGTACCTTCCTATACATAATTTCTATGTATAGGAAGGCACGCTCCTACCTAAGGAAGGCACACTCCTATCTAAGTAAGTCACGCTCCTATCTAAGTAAGAAACACTCCTATCTAAGTAAGGCACACTCCTATCTAAGTAAGGCATGCTCCTATCTAAGTAAGGCACGCTCCTATCTAAGTAAGGCATGCTCCTTACATAGCACAACGGCTGCTCCTTCACATTAAGATGCGCTGCTTTAGCAGTGAAGCTGAATGAATCAAGCCATAGTTCTATCTAATGTTTATTTCTATGCTAATTGTCCACTTTCTATTGACAATGCTGCAATTTTCTGGTTGTTTGTGGTGTTGTTCTCAGTTCTTTTGTATCGTTCCCATTTTGTAGTTGTATCCTTGATAGATTTTGTGTTCCATCTAGTTCCATCAAGCTGAATCCAGGCAAAACAATACCCATGACTATAATAAGCAAGAATATATCCTGCTGTCGCACCTGGTTTCCAAATACTGATTACTTTTTTTGGATACTCGTACTTCTTTATTGTATTTTTCTAAATTTCTGTAATTTTCTGAATCTAAGTACTTATTCTAAAGTTATAGTGTGCACATTTTGTACTGTAATGTTAAAAAAACTCTTTGTAATAAAAAAGCAAGTTACAAAAAGAGTCATGGCACTGTTTTTCCACTGGTGATATTTGATTTTTTTCTGAATTTCAGTCGCCAGCCTGCTACATTTTTGGAGCGTTTTGCGCTCCAATAATTTGTATAGGAGTAAACTTTAAAAAACTTTACACCTTGGGAAAATCACTGGTAAATATCTAGCCAGCCAGTAAACAGCTTCCAACAGGTATACCACCCCTGTAGATCCAGTAGGCAATATCAAAAGAAAGGCATGGCACTCAAAAGGCTGTATGCAGCAACAAGCTGTATTGGAGCTTAGTAGACACACACTACATGTTTTGGGCGAAGCACCTGAGAAAGGGCTCCTCCTGAAACATGTAGTGTGTGTCCACTAAGCTCCAATACAGCTTGTTGCTGCATACAGCCTTTTGAATGCCGTGTATAGGAGTGCAAGGAAAACACTTAGCAATCATTCCACTATGCGATTTCCCCCGCAATTCAGAAATTCAAACTATTTTCCCACCTAGATTTTTCTCTTGTCAGAAAAACCAAGTACAAATGTACTGCAGTCGCGCTGTATACCCAACAAATCGTGGCACAATCATGGTGAAATTTCAGTAGTGGAGATAGAAACAAAGGCGATCGCAGTGCGTTTCCTAGTTTAAAAGGGCCCTTACATTAAATGTTAAACTTAGTGAACTAGCCTGCATTTATTACTGCAACTTTAAAGAAAAGTAAGCATTGCTATTCATTATGTAGATAATACGCACAGAACAATGTGAAAGTTTTCCTCTTTTCATTACGATATACCGTGTGAAAGACAATGTACGTCATGGCTGGCTAAAGCAGATGATGTGATATGGAGCATTCCTGATTAATTTGCTATGATATCCAAATGGTCCTAATCCGTCTCTGGTTTTAACATGATTCTCAGTGTGTAAATGACAAGATTCATTGAGATGCCTACAATAGCAAGGCAATTCAGCATGTCTAACCTCTCATCCTCTTAATGCTAAAGAGGGCCGAGAAAATGAGCTTCCAAACGAGGGATCCCAGTGCTTCTAAAAACGAAACAACAAAACACAGATGTATGTTACATTGCTCCACTCCAGAGCTTTTTGTCCTAAGTTCCCCCCAACCTGTAAGGCACAATTTCCCATCCCCTCCCCTATAGGAAGTTTCATTCATTCATATATTGCTGGAATTCCTTAATTCTCTTTCAGCAAGATTACCACCATCCAAGCCCCCTCTTCCTCTTTCTTGCCTGTGCCATGAACAGAAAGGGGAACAGGGCAGAGCCTGCCCAGATGGTTGAAGAACCAAAAAGACAGAACATTTTCTCATGCTTTTAAAAAGGCTGCTTTCTTTCCTGCCTAATATTTAGCTCCTTCAAATGCAAATGGAGAGGTTTTACTCCAAGGTTAGCATAACAATTATGGGAAAGCTTTAAATCTGTAGCATTTGTTTACATGCTGAAAGGAGTTTCCAGTCCAAAGGCATTGAGGCCAGGGCTTTTCACCAGTTATTTTCAGGACACTTCATGATCTGCAAGTCAGTTTAGTTACAGTGAATACTGCCAACCTCTTGAATACTGCTGCTCTGCTGTACACTTTCTTATGAACTGTAAGCATAACTTCTGCAGGAAACATAAACATGTGTATTTTTTCATATAAAAATAAATAAACACACACAAACACATATATTAGTATTCAAAGAAAAAAAATAGTGTATCATTACTTTTTTATATTCATCTTTTATTGTACCTTTTCGAATTTACAGTTACAACCATACAATAATATTAAATTAGATCATTTTTACCATTCAAGGACATCTGAAAGAGATGATGTCAATTAAACACACATATCTACCCATAAGCTTTCTATATGCCAATTAGAGATGGCCCGAACAGTTCGCCAGCGAACGGTTCCAGGCGAACTTTCGGTGGTTCGCGTTCGCCAGCGAAGGCGAACTTTTGTGGAAGTTCGGTTCGCCCCCATAATGCACCATTACAGTCAGCAGGCACATTGTAGACAATTAGGCTACACTCTCTCCTGGAGCCACTCCCCCCCTTATAAAAGGCAGGCAGCGCTGGCTATTACACTCACTCGTGTACCAGCAGTAATTATTGAAGGGACAGCTGCGGCAGACTCTCATAGGGAAAGATTAGTTAGGCTCTTGTAGGCTTGTTAGCTTGCTCCTGGCTGATTGTTATTGCTAAAATAGCACCCCTCAACAGCTCTTTTGAGAGCTAATGTTCTCCTGATGTGTTTTTTTTTGTGTGTTGCCCACTGACACTGCATTATACAGCCCTATCTGTTGCAGCTGGACCTTGGTAATTTCTATTACTGTGCCAGCCAGGCCCTGCCTAACTATCTATACTAGGAAACCTACCTATGCCTACCTAACTACTGGGGCACCTACTTACCTATACTGGGACACCTACCTATGCCTACCTACCTATACTAGGGCACCTACCTATGCCTACCTACCTATACTGGGACTCCTACCTATGCCTAGCTAACTACTGGGGCACCTACCTATACCTATCTACCTATCCTGGGACACCTACCTAAGCCTGTCTACCTATACTGGGACTCTTACCTATGCCTAGCTAACTACTGGGGCACCTACCTATGCCTATCTACCTATACTGGGACACCTACCTTTGCCTACCTACCTATACTGGGACTCCTACCTATGCCTAGCTAAATACTGGGACACCTTCCTATGCCTACCTACCTATACTGGGACACCTACCTATGGCTACCTACCTATACTGGAACTCCTACCTATGCTTAGCTAACTACTGGGGCACCTACCTATGCCTATCTACCTATACTGGGACACCTACCTATGCCTACCTACCTATACTGGGACTCCTACCTATGCCTAGCTAACTACTTGGGCACCTACCTATACTAGGACTCCTACCTATGCCTAGTTAACTACTGGGGAACCTACCTATGGCTACCTACCTATACTGGGACTCCTACCTATGCCTAGCTAGCTACTGGGGCACCTACCTATACCTATCTACCTATACTGGGACACCTACCTATGCCTACCTACCTATACTGGGACTCCTACCTATGCCTAGCTAACTACTGGGGCACCTACCTATGCCTACCTACCTATAACCGGGACTCCTACCTATGCCTAGCTAACTACTGGGGCACCACTGGCAAAACAATAGGCCCTGCAGCCCGTGCCCCTGCGGGGGCCCCGCCCCCCCCATGAGGCCCACCCGGGGCCATTTTGGGGGCTGGAGGGATCGCAGCATGAGGGGAAAGCTATGCTGCAGTTCGGCGGGGAGGGGAACGGTCCCCCCTTCCTCACCTCGGGCTCTCCTCTCTGCGCTCTTCTCCAGCTTAAGTAAGCGTCCGTGAGCAGCGGTGGGCAGCGGCAGCAGATACATACCTTCCGTGCGCTCCAGCGTGGACACTCCTCTCTCTAGTCTCTGACGCAACTTCCTGTATAAACAGGAAGTCGTGTCAGAGACTAGAGGGAGAAACTTACTGACAGGTACACATTGTAATCCCCATCACTGCATATGCCTACCTGTTGTTCACAGTGCACCCACCTACCTACGTGTGCGCACGCAGTGTCTTTGTGCCTGTCCGGTACCTGTGTGTGTGTGCAGGTGCACATTGCAATACCCATCACTGCATATACCTATCTGTTGTGTTCAGTGCGCCCACCTACCTACGTGAATGCAAGCAGTGTGATATACCACTCCGTGCATACCTGTTAAGTGCACCTGTGTGACTGCACATTGTATTAGTCAAGTCAGTGCATACCTTTCACTTCATCCCCCCCGATATGGACAAAACGGACAAAGCAGGTAGAGGCAGAGGTAGAGGCAGAGCCAAAGGAAGGCCACCCGGCAGGTCTGTGCGAGGTCGTGCTGATGTTATTTTGTGCAGCCCTGGACCAAAGTACAGTGCTCAGAAGAAGGCACGTCCCATCAACTTCCAAGATGGTCAGGACGTGGTTGACTATTTAACACAGAACACCTCATCTTCCGCAGCCACCAGCGCTACTCCAAGCATCACATCCACTACATTTGACAGTTCGCAGGAGTTATTTGGTGGGGAAATCACTGATGCACAGCCATCATTTTTACAACCAGATGAAAGCGCTAAGCAAGTTAGGCGACACTATGGACGTAATGTTTGAGGAGGAGGATGATGAAGTACCTGCTGTTGGTGCAGTTTTGGATGTGTCTAAGGCAAGTGAAGCTGGGCAGGATGATTATGATGATGACGATGATACGGATGCCACGTGTGTTCCCAATAGAGGAGATGAACAGGGGGACAGTTCAGAGGGGGAGTCAGAAAGGAGTAGGAGGAGACGAGTTCCTGAAAGAAGCAGGGGGAGCTCATTTTCAGAGACAGCTGGTGGCAGTGTCCGGCGCCATTTATTGCCACCTATGGACAGCCAGCCAACATGCCCTTCAACATCAGCTGCTGATGCCACCATAGTGCCCACACCCCAGGGGGGCTCAGCGGTTTGGAAATTTTTTAGTGTGTCTGCCGTAGATCAGAGCAATGCCATCTGTTCTCTCTGCCTCCAAAAATTGAGCCGTGAAAAGGCCAACACCCACGTAGGGACAACTGCCTTACGAAGGCACATGGAGAAAAGGCACAAACTGCAATGGGAAGAGCACCAGAGGAAAAGCAGCACACAAAAGAAAAGCCACCCTCCTTCTCCTCTTCCTCCTTCAGGTGCAGCATCTTCAGCTGCTTTCTCCCTTGCACCTTCACAGCCACCCTCCTCCAATCCACATCTGACCTTGAGCGGTTCCTGCTCCTCTGCCCACAGCAGCCAGGTGTCCCTGAAGGAAATATTTGAGCAGAAGAAGCCAATTTCTGGGACAGGTGGATCAGTGGCTGACCCCGCACCAGCTGGAGATCGGCAACGTGGTGTGTGACAATGGCAGCAATCTCATTTCCGTTTTGAATTTGGGAAAGCTGACACATGTACCCTGCATGGCACATGTGCCGAATCTAGTCATTCAAAGATTTGTGTCAAAGTACTCAGGCTTAGAGGACGTCCTGAAGCAGGCCTGGAAGTTGTGTGGGCATTTCAGGCGGTCATGGCACGCTTTATGGACATTCAGCGGAGAAACAAGTTTCCAGTGAGACGCCTGATTTGCGATAGCTCGACTCACTGGAATTCAACCCTCCTTATGTTCTCTCGCCTCCTAGAACAGGAGAAAGCCGTCACCCAGTACCTTTGCAACTACAGTAGAAGGACACAGTCTGGGGAGATGGGGATGTTCTGGCCCAACAACTGGACACTCATGCAAAATGCATGCAGGCTCATGCGGCCGTTTGAGGAGGTGACCAACCTGGTGAGTCGCAGTGAAGGCACCATCAGCGACTTGATCCTATACGCTTACTTCCTGGAGCGTGCCGTTCATAGAGTGGTGGATCAAGGAGCGTGAACAGGAACAGTGTAGAGGAGCGTGAACAGGAGCAGTTACGGGACGAAGCGTTGTGGGATCAATTCTCATTAGAACCAGATGTTTCCTCAACACCTGCGGCAGCACAGAGGGGGGAGGAGGAAGAGGAGGAAGAGTCATGTGGGGAAGAGAAGTCAGACTCGGATAATGAGGAAGGGTGTTTCTTTGGAGGAGGAGGAGGAGGCGGCGGCAGAAGAACAACCACAGCAGGCGTCGCAGGGGGCTCGTGCTGATCAACGTTCCCATGGTATTGTTCATGGCTGGGGGGAGGAGGAGGACTTATCTGGCGTCACTGAAGAAGAGCAAGAGGAGATTAATAGTACGTCTGGATCCAACTTTTTGCAGATGGCATCTTACATGCTGTCCAGCCTGTTGAGGGACCCCCGTATAAAAAAACTCAAGGGGAACGAGCTGTACTGGGTGGCCATGCTACTAGACCCTCGGTATAGGCACAAAGTGGCGTACATGTTACCAACTCACCTGAAGGCAGAAAGGATGCAGCACTTGCAGAACAAGCTGTCAACTATGCTTTACAAAGCGTTTAAGGGTGATGTCACAGCACAACGCATTAAAGGTACCACTGCCAGTAACCCTTCTCCCATGTCCACACAGGCAAGGACAGGACATTCCAGCGATCTCATGGTGATGTCAGACATGCGGACATTCTTCAGTCAAATGCCTCGCCTTAGCCCTTTCGGATCCACCCTCCACCAACACCTGGACTGGCAGGTAGCCGACTACCTGGCCTTAAGTGTGGATGTAGACACTGTGAGCAGCAATGAACCCTTGGACTACTGGGTGCGCAGGCTTGACCTGTGGCCAGAGCTGTCCCAATTTGCCATCCAACTTCTGTCTTGCCCTGCCTCAAGCGCCCTGTCAGAAAGGACCTTCAGCGCAGCTGGAGGCATTGTCATTGAGAAGAGAAGTCGCCTAAGTCAAGTCACAAAAGTGTTCAGTACCTCACTTTTATTAAAATGAATGAGGTATGGATCCCGGAGGCCTGCTGCCCGCCCCAAGACTAAGTCAGTCCCCACACACAGCATCTCTGTCTGCACGCCGTGTGACTGCCTGCCCCAAGACTAAGTCACTCTCCACACAGCACCTGTGCCCACAGGCTGCTTGACTGCCTTCTCCGCCACCACCAACAGGGTCCAGGACTCCAGGGGGATTCCTGAATTTTTAAGGCCGCTGCTAGCAGCGGCCGCTATACTAATTTTTCTGGTGCGTGTACATTCCTGCCTAATTTTTCTGGCTGCACTGCAGCTGCAACAACAAAACAAAACAAAAGGCATGTACATGTGCCAATTCCCCTTCGTGATCATTACCTTGCTGCGGTGAAGGGGCTTGCGTATCACAATTAAGCAATGACCGATGGCTATATGAGTGTCTCGGGAGGTGCACACCAAAGATAATAAGGTCATTGATACATTGTGGACAGATGAAATTTGATCAGCTAGACAGTCACTGTTCTGTCATTCAGCTACCTCAGACCGGCGACCATATGGGCTGGAAAGCCGCCATCACCTGCACTCTCGTCATGGTGCGTACCAGTTCAGCATGGCTGTCACTACACAAACAGCTGTTTTGCAGTCACTGCATACCTTTCACTGCATCTTTGATTACACATTGTATTACACTTGGCAGTCAGTGCATACCTTTCACTTGAATGGATGGCAGACTTGCCCTCCATAACAGATTCTCATTAAAGGATTTAAAGTTGATTCGTCTCATATACAGCAGGGCCTCGAATGTCCACCTGTATTGTTATTTTTGGTCACTTCCTTGGGACGTGCATGCCATGCCTGCTGCCTTCCTTGGATGTGTGGTGGTAGCCGTTCCTGCTCCTTTGCCCACAGCATGCCTGCTACCTTTCTTGGATGTGTGGTGGTGGTAGCTGTTTCCTAGGCTCCCACTCCGGACCGGAATCGAACCATGATTCCCCGGCCATTACCCATGGTCACCATGCTACTGAGAAAGTACCATTGAAAGTTTCACACAGTTGAATGAATGGTAGACTTGCCCTCCATAACAGATTCTCATTAAAGGCAAGTGGTGTCATCTGTGGCACACAGTGTTGGCACACAGCGTAGGGTCAAGGGTCCATCTGACCACAGATGCCTGGTCTGCAAAGCACGGTCAGGGCAGGTACATTACTTATACAGCAAATGGGTCCTTACTTGGATGTGTGGTGGTGGTAGCCGGTTCTTAGGCTCCCACTCCGGACCGGAATCGAACCCTGATTTCCCGGCCATTACCCGTGGTCACTCACAATGGCAGACTTGCCCTCCATAACAAATTCTCGTTACAGGTACTGAACAGCCTGCAGAAAGTGTAATTTAAAAAATATAGATGTAAGCTTTAACAATGGTAGAGAAAGAACCATCGAAAGTTGATAAGGCAGTCAGACATTACCTGATATCACTGAGGAAGAGCAATCTCGCCATGGTGCGCACCAGTCCAGCACGGCCGTCACAACACAAACAGCTGTTTGCGGTGCGTTACACAGCGAGTTTGGTGTGTCAGTGTGAAGCAGTACTCTAATTACACTCCCTGATTGATGTATACACATGCAAGATGTTTTAAAGCCCTTTAGGCCTGCAATTTAGCATTCAATGGGATTTCTGCCCTTAAAACGCTGCTTCGCGTCAAATCCAGACTTTTGGCGTCTATCCCACTCCTCCATCCTCCATGCAAAAACTCAGATGTTAGACCCCTTGAAACATCTTTTCCATCACTTTTGTGGCCAGCATAAGTGTTTCTAGTTTTCAAAGTTCGCCTCCCCATTGAAGTCTATTGTGGTTTGCGAAAGTTCGCGCAAACCAAACTTTTGTGGAAGTTCGCGAACCCGGTTCTCGAACCAAAAATTCGGAGGTTCAGGCCATCTCTACTGATAAGCGGATGATGGCTTCTTTTTTTATTTAATAAATTCCAGCCTAAGTTTTAACCCTGTTTGGAGGATTTTACTTTAGCTTTCCTGAACCCTCCCCATTTAGAGGGTGTGGTGCCAATGAAGTCTGAGGACCTTCCAAAGGAGACAAAAAATTAGACAGGGACACCAGGCGCCCCTGATAGTGTAGCACTTTGAGGGTATGGGACACTCAACAACAGTATGTGCAGAATACTTACAAGGATAGCTTGCAAGACCAGCAACCACAGTGTAATGGCTGGTGAGGAAAGCCCGTCCTCACTCGGGTTCTTTGGTCTTCGTCAATGTAGGTCTAAAGTCATAGAGGCGCTCCATGCTTGCAAATCGCCAGTATTGAGACAATTTTGTTATTTGATCTGAGGAAGTGGACTGCGATCCGCAAAATGCGTTATCATTCAAGTGTCTGGTTTCTATTAAAAATGTTATTACTTTTTTTGGGCTACCCCCTTCTTTTAGAGGTAAACCTATTTATGTATGTTTTATCCAGCTTACATTATCCATTCCACACATCACATCTTGGGGCGCCTCCTCCCTCCCAGTTTTATCCCCATTTGTACCAATCTTCCTACAATGGATAACTAATAGGAATTGTATAGTTTTAAGTGCATTCACAGTAGAGATGGATTTCTAGAAGGGCCACAAATGCCCAGGCCTTGGTCAGGTGCATCCCAGGAGGGCAGTTGGACGTGGAAGAGGAATTGCTGCATGCTAAAAAGGATATTGCAAAAGGAAAAGGAAATCTGCAACTGTGGAGCAACACATGGATGAGGATTGCTGCTGCCCAAGGATGTGGTGCATGAAATAAGGGACTGCTGCTCATGGATGTTATACATGGAAGATGGGGCTGCACATGCAATGGGAAGGAGCCTTTACACATTTTTTCATTTTTTTGAAAGGATACTACAAAAAAGTTGGCCTAGGGGTGAAAAAATATAAATCTGGCCTTTCATACAGTGTTTCTGTGTGTGCTGTGTACCTAGAACATGATGATATCATAATTTTCTTGACCCATTTAAGAGGAGCTTTTTCTTGTCATTGTAAGGAGGGGGACATGCTCTGGTATAACATATACACCAGGAGGAACAGATTATCTTTTTGGAGACATTGACGTTCTTCATAGATTCTGTATACCTTCATTGTGTACTGCGAAAAAGTTCCCTACCTTCTTTTCATCCAACTTTAGGCATCAGGGAGGTAATTCTGTAGCAGGACATGTTGTAGATAGAATTCTTCTTAAATTGATGTTTCTGAAATGCAGGATAGGTAATATGAAGACAATGGGTGGCAGAGGGAGACAATTACCAGTGGGGGATGCACACTGCGTAACATTACGGAGGAATCCAAACCTGCCATAATCATATTTGGGACAATAACACTGCAAAAATAAAACAATCTCATGGCTGCTACCACAGTCACAGCTTGTTTTATGGTTTGATTACCATGTCATATAGTTTATATCCATGGCTATGTGTATACTTGTCAAGGACAAGCACATTTAAAAACATACTATGCAACGTGTGCAAGATACGGTGGCATTTTATAATTAAATCTTCACTCTTCAATTCATTCAATAATACATCTATTTTATGTTTAATATAAACACATACTGTTTAATCAATAAAATATGACAGTGCATCTTTAAACTACACATGTCACTTCCTTTACTAATATAAATCACCTTGTTTATTCGTGATAATTAGAGTGGGGCCGAATATCCGATTTTAGGTTCGCGAACCGGGTTCACGAACTTCCGCGTAAGGTTCGGTTCGCGTAAGAGTTCGCGAACCGCAATAGAACCGCAATAGACTTCAATGGGGATGCAAACTTTGAAAAAAAAGTATGCTGGCCACAAAAGTGATGGAAAAGATGTTTCAAGGGGTCTAACACCTGGACGCCCAGGTGGAGGAGTGGGATACATGCCAAAAGTCCCGGGAAAAATCTGGATTTGACGCAAAGCAGCGTTTTAAGGGCAGAAATCACATTGAATGCTAAATGAGAGGCCTAAAGTGCTTTAAAACATCTTGCATGTGTATACATCAATCAGGTAGTGTAATTAAGGTACTGCTTCACACTGACACACCAAACTCACCGTGTAACGCACCGCAAACAGCTGTTTGTGTAGTGACGGCCTTGCTGGACTGGTGCGCACCATGGCGAGAGTGCAGGTTTTGGTGGCTTTACAGCCCATATGGTCGCCTGGCTGATGTAGCTGAATGACAGAACAGTGACTGTCCAGCTGATCAAATTTGGTCTGACCACAATGAGGCAACGACCTTATTATCGTGGGTGTGCCCCACGAGACACTCATCTAGGCGCCGGTCATTGCTTCATTGTGATACGCAAGCCCCTTCACCACGGCGGGTTCACTGAACACAACAGGTATGCAGTGGTGAGTTCACTGAACAGGAATACAGTGGCGGGTTCACTGAACAGAACAGGTATACAGTGGCGGGTTCACAGAACAGGTATGCAGTGGCAGGTTCACTGAACAGGTATACAGTGGCGGGTTCACTGAACAGAACAGGTATACAGTGGCGGGTTCACTGAACAGAACAGGTATACAGTGGCGGGTTCACTGAACAGAACAGGTATGCAGTGGCAGGTTCACTGAACAGGTATACAGTGGCGGGTTCACTGAACAGAACAGGTATACAGTGGCGGGTTCACTGAACAGAACAGGTATACAGTGGCGGGTTCACTGAACAGAACAGGTATACAGTGGCGGGTTCACTGAACAGAACAGGTATACAGTGGCGGGTTCACTGAACAGAACAGGTATGCAGTGGCGGGTTCACTGAACAGTACAGGTATGCAGTGGCAGGTTCACTGAACAGGTATGCAGTGGTGGGTTCACTGAACAGGGATGCAGTGGTGGGTTCACTGAACAGGTATGCAGTGGCAGGTTCACTGAACAGGTATGCAGTGGTGGGTTCACAGTACAGGTATGCAGTGGTGGGTTCACTGAACAGGTATGCAGTGGTGGGTTCACAGAACAGGTATGCAGTGGCAGGTTCACAGAACAGGTATGCAGTGGCAGGTTCACTGAACAGGTATGCAGTGGCGGGTTCACTGAACAGAACAGGTATGCCGTGGTGGGTTCACAGAACAGTACAGGTATGCCGTGGCAGGTTCACTGAACAGGTATGCAGTAGTGGGTTCACTGAACAGGTATGCAGTGGTGGGTTCACTGAACAGGTATGCAGTGGTGGGTTCACAGAACAGGTATGCAGTGGTGGGTTCACAGAACAGGTATGCAGTGGTGGGTTCACAGTACAGGTATGCAGTGGTGGGTTCACTGAACAGGTATGCAGTAGTGGGTTCACTGAACAGGTATGCAGTGGTGGGTTCACTGAACAGGTATGCAGTGGTGGGTTCACAGTACAGGTATGCAGTGGTGGGTTCACAGAACAGGTATGCAGTGGCAGGTTCACTGAACAGGTATGCAGGTATCCAGTGGGCTCACTGAACAGAACAGGTATGGTGAGCTCACTGAACAGAACAGGTATGCAGCCAGGAACAAGCTAAGCCTAACTAATCTTTCCCTATGAGAGAACTAATCTTTCCCTATGAGAGACAGTCTGCAGCAGCTCGCCCTACTCTCACTAACGCAGGCACACGAGTGAGCGTAATGGCCGCCGCTGCCTGCCTTTTATTAGGGGGGGAGTGGCTCCAGGGGCTAGTGTAGCCTAATTGGCTACACTGGGCCTGCTGACTGTGATGTAGAGGGTCAAAGTTGACCCTCATGGTGCATTATGGGGCAAACCGAACTTCCGCAAAAGTTTGCATGCGGGACGCGAACGCGAACCACTGAAGTTTGCATGGAACCGTTCGCAGGCGAACCGTTCGGCCCAACTCTAGTGATAATCTTACAACATGCATATTCACTGGATGAATGACGAGATCCAGCTTCCAAACAGTCCCGACAAAAAGGGAAACCTCTCCCAAATCCTGTTCTATTCTTGATGACATTTCTCTCCGACTGTGAGCCTGATCTCATCTTAGTCTCAAGCTGAGTACCCAGACCGTGATTTTCCCGACTGGCATTACTTTGAGCGATGAGCGATCGCTTCTGTGGTCTCGTGATGTGGGTACAGGTGCGCGATCAGGCCGATGTAATTTAGCGTCGTGCGGCGATAATGACTGTCAAACCGGATCAGATTTTTAGGATCCCAGATGACTCTGCCCAAAGTACCAGCTAGAAGATGGATCGTGGGATGCTTGTTGTCAGGGAAACGTTGCTGGATACATCTTCCACGCCGCTGCGGTGAGTATTCAGCTTCAGGTAGTGGATAACCAGTTTAAATCATTATATATCCATTTATTATGAGTCCTATTTAAGATCTAAAGCTACCAGGGCACTTCTTCAATTGACTTTTCTTCAGTATGTTCTTCCAGAAAATTGTTTTTTAAAATTGTCTGCATAATAACTCTTTAACACCTAACAAGTGAAAAAGTGCTAAAAAAAAAAGTAGTTAAAAAATGCAATCTCAAATTTACTTTGAGTATTTACTTCCTTATTGAGGGCTTAAGAAGTATATTATTTATATTATTGATGAGATCTCTTATGAGAAAACTCAGAAGAAAAGTTCATTACATATCGGCCCATGTATTCTACAGCTAGGCCTGGGAAAAAAATGTTTTTGAGCAGATAAGTGCATGTGTGTTTTCTCTACCTACATTATTAGTATTGATCTGATTACTGTATACTTATGAGTTTATTTATATGCAAAGTTTTCTGCTCCCTTAATGTTTTCTAGCATCCTATGCCTGCATGGTGTCAGACTATACACCCCCATGTCCAAATTGCAATTATCTTTTGATTCTTGGTCCTATTTCCTTTTTCATATCTAATTTATTTGCAATTCTTCTCCAATTGCTGTCTATGGAAATCCCTCCTATCACTATGAGTGACTTTGGTTTTTCATTAAAAGAAACAATCCTGTTCCTTTCCTCCTAGGAACTGGTTATCTGCACCAACTCACAGTTATGCTGGGGATACACGGTACGTTTCTGTACCGTGTATCGACCAGCTGATCCGGCCAGCTGATAATATTCAGCTGGCCCGATCATGCCGCTCAACTTCCGCCCGCTCGATCCCTGCCGGCGGACAATGGCAGGCAATTGAGCAGCTGATTAGGAAGCGCCGGCGGGGACAAGCGGCAATCGATCCGTGCGCACGCGCAGACAAGCGGGGACACGGCGGTGACGCGACGGGGGTCGATCTGGCGGCTAATTGGCTGCCGGATCGACCCATGTATGCCCAGCACAGACACATGCTAAACATCATATTCAGATTTTATTAACTATCCTTTCCCTCCCACTGACTACAAATTATTAACAATTACCCTCTCCTGCTTTGCACAGGTAGGCACGCATTCATGTAGAAACTGCCACAACCTGGTTTTGCTTTCTCTCTGAGATCATGTAAACTTCTCTTCTCCATCTCATCTACTCTTCTCCATCTCATCTGTAAACTTCTCTCTTCTCCATCTTATCTACTGACCCTGAGACAGAAGCTTCTCCTTCTCTAATCTCTCTTTTCTAAGTTATGGACACTACCGAATGCCCATCTTTAGTATATCAGCCACCAGCTTTGGCAGACCGTAGTAGCTAAATCTCTGAAAAAGTTCTCTAGAGTAGCTGAATTCTGATGAAGAAAAAGCAACAATGATGAGGAGTTATTTGCAGAAAAAGCTGTACACGACACCCAGTTTATTCTGCGAAGCGGTCTTCTTTCACTTTCCTCATAGTCTCACAGTCCCATAATCCCAAAACAACACTTTAAGCTCTCTACTCCATACTCTACCTCAGGGGCATTGCTAGGATCCTAAAAGATGTGGGGCACCTTCTGTCACCAAGGACAAAAGTAGTGTAAAAAATGAGGATGGCCAGTTAACCATGATGTGGGTACCAAAAGATTGTCGTAGAGAAAAAGCACATATATAATAAGGCAGCAACACACCTGACAAAACAGCATTTCCCCACGATGAGGTGGTCTCATTTCATGGATGTGCAGAAAATAAATCTGCATAAACTGTGAGATGCTATTATATCGATAATGACCAACCTGAGAAATTTTGTAAAGAATGAAGGCAGTTCAAAGCAAAAAGAGTTCCAACTCAGTATTAGCAAGACACAATTAATAATACAAACACTACACCAGATATAAAATGCAGAAACCAGTAGATGTGAAATGCAGTAACCATTGCCCCAAATGTCAAATGCAGAAACCATTGCTCCAATTGTCAAATGCAGAAACCGTTACCACTGATGTCCTCTAGATTGTAAGCCTTTAGGCAGGGTCCTCCTCCTTTTGTGTCCTACCTGATCATGCACCTCCATTACTGTAAACCCATGCTATGCATTTGAGTGAACCTAACTTGCCTATTCTCCATGCTCCCATCCAAAGACTGACTAAGCATTACCTTGTACTCATACTGTGCTGTGTGATCTGGTTTTCTTGTATTCCTGTATTGTCATATTGCTGTATGTGACCCCTAAATATTGTCTGTAACTTAAATTAATGCCCAGCGCTGCGTAATATGTTGGCACTTTATAAATACAATAAATAATAATAATAATAATAATGTTGATAGATCTATGGACCATAGCTGGCTGGCATTTCTCCTATACGCTCTGTATGCAGCATGCAATCACTGAACAATATGTAGGAAATGCATTGTTCAGATACCTAATCAAATATATTGATAATGCCTAGTAACCTGCTTATGTTTACAAAATAAGTTGATTTCCTTCAAATGTATATCAGATCAATCCATCTATACATATATTCCTATGATTGGAAAAAAGTATATCCTGCTTAGCTTGCAGTTTTTTTGAACCAGACAGAATCACAAGACAATGACAAGACTTGCCCGTGACATCTCTGTATCACAAGATATTCTCTATACTCAACCAGAAGAATGCTTATATAAAAAGATTTTGCTAGCTAATGGATAATTTAATATATTGTGCAATTATCTTATGTGGAATATATATATTCATAAGACAACCCATTTTTAATACGTTGAATCAACATGTGATTAATATACGTTATGAACCTAAAGAAAGGGCCTGCAGGAGCCCTTGGCCCCAGAGTCCATACTCACAAGCTGTCTGTGTGAGACTCTCCTTTATGCATGCATATTATTTTTATTCCAGGTATAACCAGAGGCCTACATCTATGAGATATTTCTCCCTTCGTTTACACCACCCATGTGAAATGCAGAGACTGTTGCACCACATACTGGAAGTGCAGAAACTGTAACTACAACAATGAGAGTGCTTTTCTGCATAGTGTTAACCAAAGGGGGAGCCCACCTGTGGTAATATAACAATACTGCCAATATTCCATGCCAAAAGTGTCTCATAAACACATTACACCTTTAATAAAGTGAATGAACTAACATTTGTATATGGAAAACCCTAACCCCCATAAAAACAGTAATTAACAGTTTGAGTTATCTTCCCACATAAAGAATCACACTTCTAAGTGAGAGACAATCAACCACACATACCACACAAAGCTGACACACTCCTAAAGGTGGCCATACACTGGCCCGATTCCCGGCCGTTTCGACAGCAGATTCGATCCTGGGATCGAATCTGCTGCCAATCGTTCGCGGTAAACGCCGCCGACGATCCGATTTCCTCCCGAAATCGGATCGGTCCGTCGATCGCGCCGTGCGGGAAATTACCCTCGATCGCCCGCGGGTAAAGTGCGCGTCGCTAGCGGCGGCCGATCCGATGAAAAATACATTACCTGATGCGGGCTCCCGGACGTCTTCTCCGCATCTTCTCAGCGCTGCACCCGCTCCATCCCGGCGCTTCCTGGGTCACTGTAGTGACCCAGGAAGTTCAAATAGAGGGTGCTCTATTTGAACTTCCTGGTCACGGAGTGACACAGGAAGCGCCGAGATGGAGCAAGAACAGAGCGGTGCAGCGTGGAGAAGATGCCCGGGAGCCAGCGTCAGGTAATGTATGCGCGGGGGGAGGACAGGCGGCAGGAGCAGCTGAACAGATTGTGATCGGTTTCAGGCTGAAATCGATTCACAATCTGTTTGCAGTAAAGGCAGCCATACGATCCCTATCTGATCAGATTCGATCAGATAGGGATCTGTCAGCTGGTCGATCTGATGGCACATCGACCAGTGTATGGCTGCCTTAACTGACCCTTGCCTGAGGTGGATACTGCCCATTGTCCTCACTAATGGGCTCTGTCAGCGGTGTGTCAAATGGATTTTATTTGCCACAGATATGTCATCAGTCGACCAGGTTGTTAGTTTGAATGCAAGTCTTGAGTCTTGATTGAACTACCCCACAGAATCAGGCAGCAAGTTAGGGCACAGCATAACGCTCTACAGCCAATTTCCTATTGCCACCAAGGTAATTCAACCCTGCTAGGATATAAACTGCCCAATCAGGCTCTCTCTCCACTTCCCAAGAACAGTCTCTGGATCCATGGTAGACCAAGCCTCTGTGCAGCATTCCACACTGCTAGTTACAATGCCAGGATCCCATGACTTTTACACAGGCAATTGCAATACTCAGTGTGTCACTTCCTGTAATAGAAGGATGCAGGGAGATGTGTCATCTGCTAGCAACACGCATCGTCCTTTAATCAGGGCGTCATCATTCAGGACTAACTGATTGAGCCAATTAGTGAGGACCTCACTAATGTTTATGAGACACTTGTGGCATGGAATATTTGCAGTATTGATGTACTGCTGCCTTGCTGGCACTCCCCATCAGTACTACTGCTGCACCCACCACTTGCCATTGTTACAGGACTAGGTACCCTGACACTCTCTTGACATTAGCCTCACCTCTTCCAGCCCCTCCATAAACTGCTGCTACAGTGCTTGGCGCCCCAATACACTCCCGGCATCTGCCACCACATGCCAGGCATCCCGATATTCTCCTGACATCTGCTCACCTATCCCTCCCCTCCGTAGCAGCGCCTACATATTCCAATGTGTGTGTGTGTCAGACTAACAGTAGAACCCAAAGAAGGGATTACATAGTACATACATAAATGATTGCTTAAAGAAAATAAAACTGATATATAGTGATAATATACTGTATATAAAGCCAGATCTGTTTTATTATTTTGTTAGGAGACATACATTTTTATGCTGTATTTTATTTTCTTCAATTAAATAAAATTTTAAAAAAATGAAATCGACTTTTAGTACAGAACTACCTCAAAGAATATTGCATCAGAGTATTGCTCATGTTCAGACATTTCTTGTAGTTGAGATTATTGTGCCATTCTGATTAGTTATGAAGAAAAATGAGCGTGATCCAACAGACGATCAGTGACCCAAGTAGGAAGAGCTAGTTTTCTGAGGTCAGTCACTTCACTGGACAATTGATGTTCACATCTCTAAACAGAACAAAATTCATGACAAGTGCAACACTGAGGTCAAGGATTCAGTAGCCATGACGAAGAAGAATAGCTTTTTCAGCATTTGAAGTAGTCAGTTCGGCCCAAGTATTTAAATTCATGGGTACTCCAATGAAAGTATAAAATACGGGTATTAAATGATAAAACACAAAATATTTATATTTTAATGTAGTGAGGCAGAAAAGGAATATATTTTTTATTTCCTTTTCTTTTCTCAAAAATGTGGCATGAAAATTTAAATCTCTGTGAAACATGGTCCTTTGGAAAAACCTTCAAGAGCTTGTTCTCAGTGCACATTGTACAGCACTGACACAGGAAATACGCAAACCTTTCTCCTCTGCACTTGCTACATATTTGCTGATGTCCTTGCAGAATCTCATTCAATTTTACTGAATGGGACTGAAAGTCCATTCAGTTCTACTGAATGGAACTGAAAGGCAATCTCTCTGAAAAATTCAGCATGCAGTTCTATGAGAATGCCTATGTCATATCAATTCTCAGATTGCATGCCATACAGAAGGCAGATGGGATTGTGGGTAGTGAGAATGGGCCCTAAGACTCCATTAGTTCATAGAGTCAGACGTCTACAACTGTCTGAATTTGTATTATTTAGTGTTTGGTCTTAGGCACAGCCCTGGAAGCAGCATAAAGCTGCTAACAGTGAAACTTTTTTTTGCAGAAGTTTATAAATGTCATCAAGCAATTCATCACTAACGTTACCTCAGTAAGGATCATAATCTAATGTCCTTAAAGGACATTAGATAAATACATTAAATATATAATAATAATAATTAAAAAAAAAAACTTACATCGGGAGGGGGAAGCCTCTAGATCCTATTGAGGCTTTCCCTGTCCTCCTTAGCCAGCCCGATACAGGACTGGCACCCCCGTAAAAAAAAAATCACTATTATTGCTTTGAAGTTGGCACTGAATTTAGCGGTTTATAGCAAAGCCTCAATACATGCTATAATTATCAACTTTGCGAGTTATGTTAAGCAGAAGAGTGAGAACAAGGGGCATTTTTTTTCTGGAAGATGTTGTAGTTTTTGAGGGGACCCCCAGGTGCCCGGCCCTCCAAGTGAAATAGGTATAGGGGTACAAATGTACCCTTTACTCATTTCCACAGAGAGAAATAAAAGCACAAAAGTGAAAAAAGTACTTAACCATAACAGCTTACCTTCAATTAATGATTCATTGCCAATATCCTCTCAAAAAGTCCCATGCCAATATCTTCTCAACACCTTGAAGATTCCCGATTAATCTGATCACTAATGCTAATTAAGCACAGGGCAAAGCATTTTTAAATGTGCCATTGGGGAGAGATCCCATTGATTAGTGTAATAACCAATGGGAAACCCCAGTGACAAATTCAAAGATGCTTTTGTAGGGGTTCTCAGTAAGTCAATGTCAGAGTGTTGGTGGTAAGCGTAAGTGTTAGTGGTATGAAGTGTGTGAGAGGGCTAGCGGATGTCAGGGCAAGGTGCTGTGAGTGCCCTGGGTGGCGGCAAGGGTGCTATGCGGGAGGAGGAGGATGGCAGTGAGTGTTAGTGGCAGTCACGTAGGCCGGAGCTTCTTATACTAAAATACAGCAAGCTCTGGCAAAGCATCTATAAATGTGCTGCCAGGGCTCCTCATCGGTCCTTTAACAAATCAATGAAAATACTCCCCAGACAAGTCAGGTCACTTTAGTGCCTGTTCAGTACCATACATCGCCTCATTTGGGCACCGCTTTAGCCTGTAGTGTTTTTCTTTTCTGTAGATAATAATTTAATTACACTGTTTAATAAATGACAAAAAGTACAGTAATTTGTTTGGCTATTTACCTGTATTGAGCAGTGTGATGAGCCAAAATTTTGCGGTTTTGTAATTACAATACGAAATTTGCAATTATGACACAAAATCAAAATTTGCAATTATCAGAAGTTTCGTAATTCATAATTCTGCAATTCGTAATTCTGTGTCGTAATTTCACACTAAATCATAATTTTGTGTTTCACACGTAATTCCGTAATTTAGCTTAATTACGAAAAATGACATGAATATAGGAAAATACGAGTTTGCTTTCTTAAAACCGAAAGAATTTGCGATAATTCAGGTTGGAGTGAGCTTGAGATGTCTCCCAGTGCATCACTGCTGAATATATGCAAATAGGTAACATGAGATCATAATTTCGTGTTTTACGCATTAGGAAAATTATATAATTACAAAAATCTTGGTTCAAAAAAGATTGTAATTACAAAAAATGTGTGTATGGTGGTAATAATGCAAAATTTTGCATATTTTTTCATGATTATGATTCTTCCATTATGATCGTTATTACAAAAATAAAGTGAAATCTCGTGAAATTGTAGTTAGCGCATTAGGATCATCACTAGTATTAAAATTAACAAAACAAACTTGCCTTTTGGAGAGATGTTACCCGTAGAACTGCATTGTTTTAGTAATGCTGGATACACACGGTTCGTTCCCGCACTCAATTCCCGTCGATGCGCCGCTCGATTCCTGTCGATTCGTTTATTTCCGACATGTCCGATTCGCGTTTCGATGGATCGTTAGGTCGATTTGCCATACTTTACATGGCAATCGACCTAAAAATCATCGAAATGCGCTCGGAAATGTTCGGGAATAATCGATTCGTCGGGAATCGAGTGGCGCATTCGATGGGGGAACGAACCGTGTGCATTCAGCATAAGATTAGGTTGTGTTAATCCTTTTTTTACCCAGTCTGTGGGGACCAATTCCCCTTTCTTTTGTTTATATTATAATCAGTGGTGGTATCTTTTTAATGGAAAATTGTGCGTTATTTTATTGTGTGTTTACACGTTCCCTCCTGGTCTATCTGTGTGCCGAATCCCAGCCACTTTGGCACATCGATTGCATCCATGAGATTTTATGGTCTGTGTGCTGAGCAGATTGGGAGGCACTAATCATTCTGGCCAGTAGGGGGCGTGTAACAGTATGGAATTTCTGTAAAATCCCGTAAGTCTTGTAAAAGTAAAACCTTTTAAAAATCCCGGTAATTCGGGTGGCGGCAATAGCCAGACCTGATGTTCACATGAGATTGCGTTTCTGCCGTATAAAAAGTTGAGCTAAATGTACCATTTTTTTCCTTGCTGTCAATATGTAATGAGATTATCAAGTATCCACAGCTTGACTTTCAAAGTTGCTCTGTCCTTGGTAGCTGTGAAGACCTATGCTACTGTCAAACAAAGAATAATTATGCCATATCAACCATGCATCCGAGTTTTTTTCCTACCTTGGCTTGGCTTTAATTACTTGCTCCTGTAGGCTGTGTGTTTCATGATGTTCCTCTAAAACAATTTCACAGTAGATTGGCTGCACAATTATCAGGTTCTATTTTTACATAAATTATAAGGGATCAGACCAGCGTTACTAGGAAGGTGAACTGTAAATGACACACTTCATAAGGATAATTAATACAATAATATAGATTAGTTAAACTAAGAATTTTCTCAAAAATATTAATCACGAGGGCTACCAGTTTTCTATAACTGGGTCATTCTTATTTATTAAATGTTGTTGTGGAATGTATTTGTTTTATAATGCTTTACAAACTACAAACATCACTTTCACATGAATTGTTATACAAGCTAAAATACACTGACATTTATTTTTTTGCACTTGAGGTGAGTTTATGAAGCACTCTGAATGCATCTGAATGACAAGATTTTAAATTGTGAGTGAAAATTCATAGAGCAGCATTAGCCTGCATATAAAATGCATTCAGAGTTGCAATTGGCTTCTGTTTAGTTTTTCCTAATGCAGTCTGTTCCCTTCTGCTGCATTTGGAGTTTGCTCCTGATTGCTTTGAACGCAGTGGGTGGCTGACAGGCTGAGAACAGACACAATGTTGGGATCCCAATGTTTGAATAAATGCTAGAGTTCACAAACCCTGGAGCTTTCACTCATTTATTTAGTAAAAAAAAAAAAAAATCAACCAAATCTTTTTGATAGTGTAAGATAGTGTGTGGAGGGGTTATAACCTCTGTCAGGTTCATCCAGCTAGATTAGTATGTCTACAGTTGTACAAACTGGAGCAAATATGACGGTATAGTAGATATAGCACTTGCATCTTGGCCAGGACACTAAAAGCTAATTTGTTTTTCCCAAAATCGGTCTCAAGTTACCTTTCCATCAATCACATTGGAACGCGTTGATCATGTCAATCGACTGCAAATGTTTGTTTTGTCAGTTGTTTTATTGATCTATTTTGCGGATTGATTCCATCCAAAATGATCGGATTGTTTATAATTTTTATTCCATTTTATTGGCCTGAATGATGCTTTACAATTATTTCCTTCCAATCACAATTATCAGATGGGAAGGTCAATCGTTTGGTGAAATTGCATCATTAATGCGCATCTATAGTCTTAAAGAGAACCCGAGGTGGGATTTAATTATGTTAGTGGGGCACAGAGGCTGGTTGTGCACACTAACACCAGCCTCTGTTGCCCCATGGTGTGCCTCCAGTACCCCCCTGCGCTCCACTATACCCCCCGTAGTGCTAGCAACACACAGCGTGTCGCCAGCACAATGTTTACCTATGCCGTGTCAGTCAGCGCCGCTCCCCCCAATCAGCGGGAGGGAAGGGACGCGGGCGGGTAGCGCCGATACAGAGGAGGTGGGGGAGCGGCGCTGACTGACACGGCATAGGTAAACATTGTGCTGGCGACACGCTGTGTGTCGCTAGCACTGCGGGGGGTATAGCGCCACTCAGGGGGGTCCTGGAGGCACACTATGGGGCAACAGAGGCTGGTGTTAGTGTGCACAACCAGCCTCTGTGCCCCACTAGCATAAATAAATCCCACCTCGGGTTCTCTTTAAACTATAGAAGTTTCTGACTTTAAACTACAACTGTGACAGGGATGATATATGTGAGCTCCTCAGGGGACAGTTGGGGACATGACTATTTACTCTGCAAAGCAATGCTTAAAGGGTACCCAAAGTGACATGTGACATGATGACATAGACATGTGTATGTACAGTGCCTAGCACACAAATAATTATGCTGTGTCCCTTTTTTCTTTCTCTGTCTGAAAGAGTTATATACCAGGTATGTAAGTGGCTGACTCAGTCCTGACTCAGACAGGAAGTGACTACAGTGTGACCCTCACTGATAAGAAATCCCCCCTTTTTATCTTTTTCTCGCCCTCAGAAGCCATTTTCTGCTAGGAAAGTGTTTTATAGTTGGAATTTCTCATCAGTGAGGGTCACACTGTAGTCACTTCTTCCTGTCTGAGTCAAGACTGAGTCAACCACACACATACATGGTATTTAACTCTTTCAGACAGAGAAAGAAAAAAAGGAACACAGCATAGTTATTTGTGTGCTAGGCACTGTACATACACATGTCTATCTCATCATGTCACATGTCACTTTGGGTATAGCCTAAGGCCCCGTTCACACTTGCGGTTCTCTGCCAAACGGACCGGATGACCTGACCGGATCCGGACCGGATCCGGATCGGAACTGTACGGTTCTGATCCGGATCCGATCCGGATCCGGTCAGGTTGCATCAGGTGTTCATCAGGATGCGATCCGGATCCGTTTGGCAAAAGATAGTAGAAACCGAATAAAAATGTTGGGGTCTGGGAGGTCAGCAGAAGGTGGACCTGTGGAATCAGGCCCTCCGCTGTTTAGCACTCACCTCCACCTCCGACATACTGCCAACATCTCCAGCACGTTTAAAGTCACTGCTGCTCCACTCCAAAATGCTTGCCCATGTGTCCCCATCCAAAATCGCCGCTACAATACGCATAGGAAGTGGGGTAGAACATCCGGATTTTTAGCCAGTGTGTTGTGCGCTCTCCGGGTTCTCATTGGTTTGTATTGGCCGGATGGTGCAGTCCGGCTCCGCTCCGGATACGGCTGCCGGAGGAGCTGGACCAAAAAATAGCGCATGTTGGGTCTTATGCCGGAGTCCGGATCCGGTCCGGATCCGGTCCGGACGAAACGGACGCATGTGAACGGACGCATAGGCTTTCATTGCTATGCCGTGCGTCCGTTCCGTCCGTTCTGCATGCGGTCCGGCTCCGGCACGGCGATTCCGGACGGCGACCGCTAATGTGAACCGGGCCTTATGTCACAACTGTATAAACACACGCATAATAATAATAATAATAATAATAATAAAAGCATCAGAGCATCAGTTAAAACTTTAATCAGAGCATCAGTTAAAACTTTACACAATTTATAGTATACTTAAAGTGAACCTGAGGTGAAAATAAATAGATGAGATAAATTATAAGTATTTATCCTCCTACTCCTAAAAATTACTTTGTAAGATATCCCATCTTTTTATTTATATTAAACATTTACAAAGTATATTGAATGTTTTATTGTCTTTGCTCAATAACAGTCTTTGAAGTGTCCCAAAGTTAAAATACATGAACGTTTGACCTTCTCCTATCTTTCCTCTGCCCTTAGAAGTTGTATTATGCCAGGATAACTTTTATGACTGTATCGGTGAGGGGAAATATATTTCCAACAAATTACCGACAAGACAGAAGCTGTCACTTGCATGCCTGAAAAGTAACTATTTCAGGCAGCAAAAATATAATAAAATAAAACAGCCTGGCTGTTTATATGTTTTGCACTATACATGCACATGTTTATCTCATCGTGTCACATGTCGCTTCAGGTACACTTTAATATCTGAATAGCTCTTTATATGTAGTAGCTCGTTGATATCACTTTGTGTTCGCACCAGTTTATTGTTTGTGGTTGCAATACTAATACTCCTCGACCTTTGATCTACTTTTTACACTATTGATCATTCTCCATACACTGTCTTCACTAGGTGTCAATGGCCTAGGGGGCCTGTTGGATAGATAAAAGAGATGAACTCACAGGCCAAGTTGTATTAGATGAGCTTCTATCTTCTACTCCCGTTGAATAAACAATCCTAACCTTGACATTCCATAAAAATTACCAATCTGGAATCAAATGATCGTTTGAGTGGCTGGGCCCGTGGAGCTCGAGGACTGGGATTCACCTATATCTCTTCTTTATTCTTTCCTTTCCTTTCTTCTTCTTTATCCTTAAAGGGACACTTAAGTCAAACAAAAAAAAATGAGTTTTACTCACCTAGGGCTTCCAATAGCCCCCTGCAGCTGTCCGGTGCCCTCACTGTCTCTCTCCGATCCTCCTGGCCCCGCCAGCAGCCACTTCCTGTTTTGGTGACAGGAGGTGACAGGCTGGGAATGCGAGTGATTCTTCGCGTTCCCAGACACATTAGCACCCTCTATACTGCTATATGGTATGTGATATATGCTATAGCAGCATAGATGGCACTATTGGGGCCAGGAACGCGAAGAATCACTCGCGCCCCCAGCCTGTCAGCTCCTGTCACCGAAACAGGAAGTGGCTGCCGGCAGGGCCAGGAGGATCGGAGGGAGATGGCGAGGGCACCGGACAGCTGCAGCGGGCTATTGGAAGCCCCAGGTAAGTAAAACTCATTTTTTTTTGTTTGACTTAAGTGTCCCTTTAAATACTCACTACATATTCAAATGTAGCTAAAAATGAGTCTGTATGCTTGAACAGAATTTCTAATGCTAGAGCGTTGATATGTATCTCTGGCTTGTAAATTTTGATTGCTAACAACATTATTCTGTTTTGTTTATTGATACGTGTTTATTGAAGACTCAATAAAAATGTATTTTCAAAAAAAAAATGGCCTTTTTGTGTGGCCCACTTGAATACAGCCCTGTCAGTCAGTTGCAGCTGGCCTTTGGCCCCTTGGTGGTAATTACTACTGTGCCAGATGCAGATTTGTAATACCCATCACTGCATATAACTACCTGTTGTTCACAGTACACCCACCTACCTACGTGAGCGCACGCAGTGTCACTGTGCCTGTCCGGTATCTGTCTGTGTGTGACAGGTGCACATTATAATACCCATCACTGCATATACCTACCTGTTGTTCACAGTGCACCCACCCACCTACGTGAGCACACGCAGTGTCACTGTGCCTGTCCGGTACCTGTCTGTGAGTGACAGGTGCACATTATAATACCCATCACTGCATATACCTACCTGTTATTCACAGTGCACCCACACGCAGTGTGATATTTAACACCATCAGTCACTGTATCTGTTCATGATACCTGTGTGTGTGTGTGTGTGTGTGTGTGTGTGTGTGTGTGTGTGTGTGTGTGTGTGTGTGTGAGACAGCTGCACATTTAATACCCATCACTGCATATACCTACCTGTTGTGTTTAGTGCACCCAGCTACCTATGCGAGCTCGCCCAGAGTGATATTTAATACCACCAGTCACTGTACCTGTTCATGGTACGTGTGTGTGACAGGTGCACATTTGTAATACCCATCACTGCATATACCTGCCTGTTGTGTTCAGTGCACCCACCTACCTACGTGAGTGCACGCAGTGTGATATACAACTCCGTGCATACCTGTTAACTGCACCTGTGTGACTGCACATTGTATTAGTCAAGTCAGTGCATACCTTTCACTTCCCCCCCATATGGACAAAATGGAAAAAACAGGTAGAGGCAGAGATAGAGGCAGACCCAGAGGAAGGCCACCTGGCAGGTCTGTGCGAGGTCGTGCTGATGTGATTTTGTGCAGCCCAGGATCAAAAGTACAGTGCTCAGAAGAAGGCATGTGCCATCAACTCCCAAGATTGTCAGGACGTGGTTGACTATCTAACACAGAACACCTCATCTTCCGCAGCCACCAGCGCTACTACAAGCACCACATCCACTGCATTTGACACTTCGCAGGAGTTATTCGGTGCCACAGCCATTATTGTTACAATAAGATGAAGGTGCTAAGCAAGTTGGAGAGGAGTAGGAGGAGTAGGAGGAGACGAGTTCCTGAAAGAAGCAGGGGGAGCTCGTTGTCAGAAACAGCTGGTGGCAGTGTCCGGCGCCATGTATCGCCACCTATGGACAGCCAGCCAACATGCCCTTCAACGTCAGCTGTTGATGCCACCACAGTGCCATCCCCCCAGGGGGGCGCAGCGGTTTGGAAATTTTTTAGTGTGTCTGCCGTAGATTAAAGCAATGCCATCTGTTCTCTCTGCCTCCAAAAATTGAGCCGCGGAAAGGCCAACACTCATGTAGGGACAACTGCTTTACGAAGGCACATGCAGAAAAGGCACAAACTGCAATGGGAAGAGCACCTGAGCAAATGCAGCACACAAAAGAAAAGCCACCCTCCCTCTCCTCTTCCTCCTTCAGGTGCAGCATCTTCAGCCGCTTTCTCCCTTGCACCTGCACAGCCACCCTCCTCCACTCCGCCTCTGACCTTGAGTGGTTCCTGCTCCTCTGCCCACAGCAGCCAGGTGTCTGTGAAGGAAATCTTTGAGCGGAAGAAGCCAATTTCTGCCAGTCAAGCCCTTGTCGGCTTGGCGGAACTGTTAGCTTGCCAGCTGTTACCATACCAGCAGGTGGTTTGGACACTGCAGTGGAAGATGCCAGGATGCAATTATTTCTCTAAAAAGGCGATACCCAAACTGTACCGTGAAATTGAGAGGCAAGTGGTGTCATCTCTGGCACACAGCGTTGGGTGAAGGGTCCACCTGACCACAGATGCCTGGTCTGCCAAGCATGGTCAGGGCAGGTACATTACTTACACAGCCCATTTGGTCAACCTGGTGACCGCTGGCAAACAGGGAGTACATGGCTGTGCAGCGGACCAACTTGTGACACTTCCACGGCTTGCAGGCAGGCCTCCTGCGACCTCCTCTCCTCCTGCTACATCCTCTTCATTGTCATCATCCTCCTCCTCCTTGGCTGAGTGGCAGTTCAACTCCACTGGTGCTGCGATCTCCTCTCCAGCTCCACAGCCCCAGCTCCCCAGGGCCTATGCTGCATGCCAGGTACGACGGTGTCATGCCATCTTAGACATGTCTTGCCTCAAAGCGGAGAGTCACACTGGAGCAATTCTCCTGGCTGCTCTTAACAAACAGGTGGATCAGTGGCTGACCCTGCACCAGCTGGATATTGGCAACGTAGTGTGTGACAACGGCAGCAATCTCATTTCTGCTTTGAATTTGGGAAAGCTGACACATGTAGCCTGCATGACACATGTGCTGAATTTAGTCATTCAATGATTTGTGTCAAAGTACCCAGGTTTAGGGGACGTCCTGAAGCAGGCCAGGAAGGTGTGTGGGCATTTCAGGTGGTCTTACACGGCCATGGCACACTTTGCCGATATTCAGCGGAGAAACAAGTTGCCGGTGAGACGCCTAATTTGCGATAGCCCGACTCACTGGAATTCGACCCTCCTTATGTTCTCTCGCCTGCTAGAAGAGGAAAAAGCCGTCACCCAGTACTTCTACAACTACAGTAGAAGGACACACTCTGAGGAGATGGGGATGTTCTGGCCCAACAACTGGACACTGACGCGAAATGCATGCAGGCTCATGCGGCTGTTTGAGGAGGTGACCAACCTGGTGAGTCACAGTGAAGGCACCATCAGTGACTTGATCCCGTACGCTTACTTCCTAGAGCGTGCCGTGCGTAGAGTGGTGGATCAAGCTGTGGAGGAGCGTGAACAGGAACAGTTACAGGAGGAAGCAGTGTGGGATCAATTCTCATCAGAACCAGATGTTTCCTCAACACCTGCGGCAGCACAGAGGGGGGAGGAGGAAGAGGAGGAAGAGTCGTGTGGGAAAGAGAAGTCAGACTCGGATGATGAGGAAGGTGTTTCTTTGGCGGAGGAGGAGGCGGCAGAAGAACAACCACAGCAGACGTCGCAGGGGGCTTGTGCTACTCAACGTTCCCGTGGTATTGTTCGTGGCTGGAGGAGGAGGAGGATTTACCTGACGTCACTGAGGAAGAGCAAGAGGAGATGGATAGTACGTCTGGATCCAACTTTGTGCAGATGGCGTCTTTCATGCAGTGCAGCCTGTTGAGGGACCCCCGTATAAAAAAAACTCAAGGGAAATGAGCTGTACTGGGTGGCCACGCTACTAGACCCTCGGTATAGGCACAAAGTGGCGGAGATGTTTCCAAATCACCAGAAGGCAGATAGGATGCAGCACTTGCAGAACAAGCTAGCAACTATGCTTTACAATGCGTTTAAGGGTGATGTCACAGCACAACGCAATAAAGGTACCACTGCCAGTAATCCTTCTCCCATGTCCTTGCAGGCAAGGAAAGGATGCTCCAGCGATCTCATGTGATGTCGGACATGCGGACATTTTTTAGTCCAACGTCTCGCCTTAGCGCTTCCGGATCCCCCCTCCACCAATGCCTGGACCGGCAGGTAGCCGACTACCTGGCCTTAAGTGTGGATGTAGACACTGTGAGCAGCGATGAACCTTTGGACTACTGGGTGCGCAGGCTTGACCTGTGGCCAGAGCTACCCCAATTTGCCATCCAACTTCTGTCTTGCCCTGCCTCAAGCGTCCTATCAGAAAGGACCTTTAGCGCAGCTGCAGGCATTGTCACTGAGAAGAGAAGTCGCCTAAGTCACAAAAGTGTTCAGTACCTCACCTTTATCAAAATGAATGAGGCATGAATCCCGGAGGGCTATTGCCTGCCCGAAGACTAAGTCAGTCCCCACACACAGCATCTCTGCCTGCACGCTGTGTGACTGCCTGCCCCAAGACTAAGTCGCTCCCCACACAGTACCTCTGTCCGCAGGCCGCTTGACTGCCTTCTCCGCCACCACCAACAGGGTCCAGGACTCCAGGTGGATTCCTGAATCTTTAAGGCCGCTATATTAATTTTTCTGGTACATGTACATGCCTGCCTAATTTTTCTGGCAGAACAAAAGGCATGTACATGTGCCAATTCCCCTTCGTGATCATTACCTTGCCCAGGGCCGGATTTAGGCCAAGGCCACCTAGGCCATGGCCTAGGGCACCACAGCAGCAAGGGCACCAAAGCAGCAGGCTAAACTGGTGCAGAATTTGCAAGCTTCCAAATGCAGCAATGCAGGGAGATCAGGTGAGCTCTGCTGCTAGCCGCCTGTGCAGCAGTCAACTTGTTCTCTGTGCACGTTTGCATTGTAATCAGTGGCTATTGACTTGGGCAGCATTGGAGATGGAGAGGAAAAGGAAGCTTCTGCACTGAAGATAAGCGGAGAAATGAGTGATCCGCATGGCTGCTGGGGTGTGAAGACAAGTTGGCACCCTATACTGAAAGGGGGGGGGGTGGAAGGAAGGAGGGATTAAGTGAGTCATCTGGCTACCTATACTGGAGGGAAATGGGGGAAGAGTCATCTGGCTACCTATACTGGGGGGGGGGGGTCATTAGGCTACCTATACTGGAGGGAAGGGTCAACTCGCTACCTATACTGAAGGAGGGTGGCTGGTAACAGGGCCTTGGGCGGTAAAGAATACAAATCCGGCCCTGACCTTGCCGCAGTGAAGGGGCTTGCTTATCACAATGAAGCAATGATCGACGGCTATATGAGTGTCTCGGGGAGGGGGGGGGGGGGGGACAGTCATTGTTGTTCTATCATTGAGCTACCACAGCCCAGCGACCATATGGGCTTGAAAACCGCCACGGCCTGCACTCTCACCATGGTGCGCACCAGTCCAGCATGGCCGTCTCTACCCAAACAGCTGTTTGCGGTGCATTACACAGTGAGTTTGGTCTGTCAGTGTGAAGCAGTACTCTAATTACACTCCCTGATTGATGTATACACATGCAAGGTGTTTTAAATCACTTTAGGCCTGCAATTTAGCATTCAATGTGATTTCTGCCCTTAAAACGCTGCTTTGCATCAAATCCAGATTTTTCCTCGGGACTTTTGGCGTCTATCCCACTCATCCATGCAAAAACTCAGATGTTAGACCCCCTTGAAACATCTTTTCCATCACTTTTCTGGCCAGCATAAGTGTTTTCTAGTTTTCAATGTTAGCCTCCCCAATGAAGTGTATTGCGGTTCGCGGAAGTTCGCGCAAACCGAACTTTCGCGCAAACCGAACCGCGAACCGAAAATCGGAGGTTCGGGCCATCTCTAGTCACTGCTATAGTGGCGATGCTACAATGAATTTCTTCCTTCAGAACAGTCCAGCTGTTTTTTATTTTCATAGGACACAAATAAATTCATATTTGCAGAAGATCATTGGTTTTTCTTTTCAAAGTACAGAATATGACATTTTAGTTATCAGTTTTATTAAGTGCCTAAGTTCCCACCATGAAGCAACTGGGCAACAACCAAAGAAAGCAAGTGCAATAATATTGCAGTCTATTAAATAGAGACTGGTCACATACATGATCTGTATTCGTATAGAAATTATTTTTTTATCCTATTTTAATATTGTGAGGTTCACGTTCCTTTAATTTTAAGCAATCTCAAGTTTTAATGGCTTTGCTTTTTTCAGAGGGTGTGAAGATTAATTGGATTCTTGTACCATGATTGAAAAAAGCCCTGTTAGACTTCTGACGGCAATTCCAACATTCCAACTGTAACTGTATTTTTATGGCATTGATGGCTGATAGTTTCAGTCATACTAAGGTGAGTGCTGTCTTTCCCCTTATGTTACTTAATTTTAAAATTTTCCTTCTATTTGGCTTTAAATTGTACCTGTATCCTCCCACATAAGTGTGCAATGAAAGCTTACAGTACTTGCTGTACTTTACCATGCAGGCACAACAGCATCTCTGCCTTGGTTGCCAATTCAGAGGACTAATCAGGGATCTTTTTTTAATTGATGAAATAGCCATTGTATTTGTGGTATAGCCAATAGAATTACCCATTATTTATCCTTCTTTTCCATTGTTTTATCCTTTCTTTCCATTGTAGCAATTAATAAACTATTCCCAGTGTTCTTTTCAAATTCTTTGCATACCTTTGTCTGACCACTTTTTTCCTCTGGAAGGTGGATTCTGGCTCAGAGTGTCATAGGACTCTACCTCATGACATGACAAACGGCACCACAACCTGTATCCTGTGCAAAGCTATAAACTTGTACAGAGCTGGGTTGAGGGAAGCTTATTAACAATTAACACTATGCAGTACATATATGCATTTTCATTCTGTTGTAGCTGATAAGTATTCTTCACTTTCAATTTAAGCCAGTGGAAATAACCTTCCTTTATTGACATCTTCTAGACCACAAAAGTACAGTTTAAAAACTCCCTTATATTCCTTCTGTTGTTTTCTTCTTAGTTTATTTGTGAATAGTGACACTTCAGGAACGGTAATAATGTTATAACATTGCATGAAGAAGAAAAGGGAGATCCAATCCCAGAAGGGATCACAAGCTGCACCAGGAGTAAACTAATCATCCATTTTAGGGAGGGGTGTACCACAAGGAAATTCAGTGACAATTAAAACAACCATAATTAAAAACAAGCTGGCAGAGACCTTGCCATCATTAATGAAATAGATCTCTCAATAGTGCACATTTAATAATCATAGTAATCAAAAAACTCCCAAAACATCATGGTAATGTGTTTAATGCTACCGATAGAGTACTAAATCCTAGTCCTAAATATTTACACTGCTCTGCCTGGCATACAAAACCATCAACTATACCTCCCCTGCGTACATATCGGATTTCATTTCGGATACTCCACAACCCGCTCTCTCTGCTTCTCCAATACTGTACTCTTTGGATGTCCACCCCTCACATCACTTGTTCACTTGCCAGGCTCCAGGTCTTCTTAAAAGCAGCCCCTACTTTATGAAACTCCCTCCCTCCTCTCATCAGGCTAACCCCACCTTCAACTCATTAAAGAAGGCCTTAAAGACCCATCTATTCAATATTTCTTACCCACCATCTTCATAGCTTCACCCCATTCTATTAGACTTACACCCCATCCCCCAATATGTCCCTTTCCCCCACCCCCTAGATTGCACGCCTATTTGTCAGGGCACTCTTCCTAACCACCATATGGACTCAGTGACTTCCCTTCTATATTTATCTCTACCTTGCAATCTGCAAACCATTGTCTATTGTTGTATCACTATTTTGGGTACCCCTGTAATGTCCCTGTGTAACATTATTTAGCATTGTAATGTCTCTCTTATCTATTGTGTAGCGCTACATATATGTTAGCACTTAAAGAGAATCTGTATTGTTAAAATCGCACAAAAGTAAACATACCAGTGCGTTAGGGGACATCTCCTATTACCCTCTGTCACAATTTTGCCGTTCCTCGCCGCATTAAAAGTGGTTAAAACAGTTTTAAAAAGTTTGTTTATAAACAAACAAAATGGCCACCAAAACAGGAAGTAGGTTGATGTACAGTATGTCCACACATAGAAAACACATCCATACACAAGCAGGCTGTATACACCCTTCCTTTTGAATCTCAAGAGATAATTTGTGTGTTTCTTTCCCCCTGCAGCTATCTTCCACTGAAGTGTCAGGCTGTTTCTTCCTGCAGAGTGCAGACAGCTCTGCCTGTATGTAATTCATCAGTATGTGAAAGCCCAGCCAGCTCAGAGGACGATTTATCCAGCTTGTAAAAGATAAGAGAGAAGAGAGAAGCTGCCGTAATCTAAATAATACACAGGCAGTGTGCAGAGAGGGGCCTGAAGGGGGGAGATGCATCACATAACCACAACACTGAAGAACTTGGCAGCCTTCCAGACACAGGCTGACAAGTCTGACAAGAGAGAGATAAGTTGATTTATTACAGAGATGGTGATAGTAGAACGTGCTTCAGTAAGCCAGAACACATTAGAATAGCTTTTGGAACTTGTAGGATGATAAAAAACAGGATGCAATTTTTGTTACGGAGTCTCTTTAAAGGGAACCCGAGGTGAGAATAATATGGAGGCTGCCATATTTATTTTCTTTTAAGCAATACCAGTTGCCTGGCTGCCCTGCTGGTCCTCTGCCTCTAATACTTTCAACCATAGACCCAATACAAGCATGAAGCAGGTCGGGGGTTTCTGACAATATTGTCAGAACTAACGAGATTAGCTGCATGCTTGTTTCTGGTGTAATGCAGTTCACTACTGCAGCCAAATAGATCAGCAGGATGCCAGGCAACTAGTATTGTTTAAAAGGAAATAAATATGGCATCCTCCATGTCACTCTTACCTCGAGTTCACTTTAATAAATAAAGTCTATTCATAAAAATAATAATGATAATATCAAAGTTGCCTCCTCATAAATATCCCAAGAACAAATAGGCCAGTAAGTAGGTACTTTATTTGCATTTGTTTTGATATATTTAGGAAAATGTGGATTACAAATAGAGTTGGGCCGAAGCTCCGATTTTAAGTTCGCGAACCCTGTTCGCGAACTTTCGCAAAAGGTTCGGTTCGCGAAAAAGTTCGCGAACCGCAATAGACTTCAATGGGGAGGCGAACTTTCAAAGTTTAAAAGTTTCTATCAGCTGGAAAAATGATAGAAAACATGTTTCAAAAGCTCTAATACCTGGAGCCACACCTAATTGAGTGAAATACACATCTCTGCTGGAGGACCCTCCCTCCTCCAAGCAAGGTCCTTTATACCATTTGCCTATCTACACTAATTAGTTATGGGACAGCTGCTACACACTCTGCTAGGAAGATTTTAATCTCCCTCCTCCCTCCTCCCTTCAACCCTTCAACCTATTCCCTCCTCCCTCCTACTGGAGGGAGGAGGGTCTCTTCTGGCAGGGAATTATACTACTTTAAAAGCCAGTATACATCATACCATAGCTGGGAATCGAACCCAGATCTCACTGTGTAGTGGACACGTCACCCTAAGCACTGTACCACTACAGTAGTAAGTGAAGCTAGCCGAAAATGTACCATTAATGCTCAATGCAATAGAACCATTAGGTTGCTTAAAGGAGAACTGTAGTGAGAGGTATATGGAGGCTGCCATATTGATTTCCTTTTAAGCTATACCAGTTGCCTGGCAGCCCTGCTGATCTATTTGGCTGCAGTAATAATAATAATAAGGCAAGACTCCCTAACACTGCAGGGTGGCCTCTTGAGCGTGTCCCTGTGGCTGCAGCTCTTGAGCGCTTTGAGTCTGACAGGAGAAAAGTGCTATACAAATGTTTGGATTATTATTATTATTACTGCATTCTGGGTTCGATTCCCAGCTATGGTATGATGAATACTGGCTTTTAAAGTAGTATAATTCCCTGCCAGAAGAGACCCTCCTCCCTCCGGTAGGAGGGAGGAGGGAGGAATTAAAACTCTCTAGCAGAGTGTGTACCAGCTGTCCCATAATTAGTGTAGGCAGACAACTGAGTCAAATGGTATAAAGGACCTAGCTTGAAGGGAGGGTGGGCGGGTCCTCAAGCAGTGTGTTTGACCATAACATGGCTGCTGACAGTGAAATGGAGGGTAAAAATTTTGTTTTTTGATGCGAACTTCCGCAAACGTTCGCCTGCGGGTGGCGAACGCGAACCACCGAAGTTCGCCGGGAACCGTTCGCCGGCGAACCGTTCGGCCCAACTCTAATTACAAATATGTTTAAATTGGATCATGTTTTTGCCTTATGGCACTTTAACCTTAACACTAAAGTCACCTTATCATGTTGTTTTGGGCTATTTTAGTTGTGTGTTTTTTTTTATTACTGTGATTATTATATGTACACGCCCGGCAATAAAATGGATAATTAATTTACTCCTTGTGCAACACCTGTTTCCTTCAGGGGTTACATCTTCCTTTTCTTCTTTTTTTTTCAGTCCTTTATCGATCCATAGCTTTACAGGTAGGGTGGTGCATACCCAGGGCCGGGCCGAGGCAGAGGCAAGAGAGGCTCCAGCCTCAGGGTGCAGTGTCGAAGGGGGCACACAGCTCACTCAGCTATCATTCCCCTATTGTGTTTGAAGCAGAGAGAAATAAGAAAAGGGGATACATTCCAGTGACTGCAAGCCAGATATCTAGAGATGGATGTGTTGGGGGTGGTGGCCCTGGGGTGCCTCTTAGTCTAATAGCAATCAGTGTGTGACTGCTGGGGTGGGAACTGATGGAGGTGGGCACTTTGATATCTCAACTTTGGATGCTGGAGGACCTTGTCCCGGCTCTGTGCATGCCTATTCTTTATTGTGGCATAACATCATATAACAAAACTTTTAACATCATATAACATCATGCACAGATAAAAACCAAAACCAAAACAAAACACAAAGATGTGTCATACAGTTGCTGTCACGCACAAAAACACTATATAAAAAAGCAAAATTAATAAATACAAACATAAATATGTTTTAAGTTCCCCATATTCTGAACCCCCCCTCACTAAATAAGCAGCCTTTACTGCAGATATGACAGTAGCCACATATTTCAAAAAGGGTTAACAGTGTAACAATTGTGTTTTCTCTCCCGCGATCAGCAGAAAACAGGTTAATTAGTATATACACAACCTGGGTTTTGTTCACTCATACTCTGTCATTATATTCCAGTCGTAGGCGTGTAGGATGCAATCAAGGAAGTATTGGCGCTTGGCGCTGCAAGTACCTGCACACTTCACCCCCTGTCTCCCCAAACATAATGAATGCAGAAATGTTAGTAGCAATAGAGGGAATGAAATGAAAAGCCTCCTTGATCTTGGCATGTGAGAGATTTGCAATCACATTTTGATTTTCAGAGTGCCGCTTGATTGGAGATTAATGCGTGGGTGGAATGACCTTTCTCTCTAGAACTGTTGTTTTTGCACCAAAAGTGTGAAAAACAAATTTCATGTTGCTGGCCTTTTGCACCTTTCTTGTGATTCATATTATCACCCCGGTAAGGTGTCTGTGTATTAATGGCAGTTTCTTTATTAAACCCACCAGGGGATCCTTTCCTTTTTTTCCTGCTCGAGGGGGTGGATTGCCTTACCAGTGGCAAGGTCACTTGCAATTCTTTCTTTGTGCTGTCACCGAACATGAAGTTTCCTTCAGCCCTTGTTTCAGGGCTGAGCAGCAGAAATCGTTGATGAAAATTATTAGCTAGTGCAGAGAATGCTTGTGTTTTCCTGTCAGGGCCAGGCCATGAGTCAGTGAGCAGAACTACAGACAAAGGCTGGACCTGGCTGGAATTAGCAAGGAGTTTATTGTACTGTCTTAGCTGTCCGTTTGGGGACGAAGTTTACGTGTCACCACTCACCATCCATACTAATGTGTGGCACACGTCTGGGGAATGGCTTATTTGATACACTACACTAAATGATAGAAATGTGAAATTATTTTAATCATTAATGCAAAACCAGTGCTCGGGAGTGAATTAAGACGCACGTGCTTTAGCTCACAGAAAAGAACAACAGGGAACGTTTAGAAAAAGTGCATGCCGATGCTTTTAATATCAATATTTTATCTTGTTCTGCATAGCTATCAAATACACTCAGTCCTGCTCTGGGTCATTGCTTGCTCAATGGGAACAGACAATGATGTATTCCTCTGCTTTTGCATTCTCTATTGTTCAGTTCTAAAAATCATTATATGATAACAGCATAACAGCAGGCATGTAGATGTTTTGATGTGAATTGTGTGGAGTTACATAAATGTTGGTAAGGCTGACGTAAATGTAGGATAGCGGTGATGTTGATAATAATAATAAGGATAGTTATCATCATTATTGTTATTATTAGCATTACCTATCATTAAATGTATGCATGATGGCATAAATGCGTTCAGTATTTTAAATGTGTATGTTTTATATACAGTTAATAGGGTCTCAGGTCCTGAGTTATTGTGGTTTGAGCATTTCTAGGTAAGAAATATCTCAGAGCACTAAGCTTAAATGTATTACATTAAAACACACCAGCACTAGCATTGCTTTTGACATTTTTTCCTCAGAGACTCACACAACTGCAACAGGAAGAAATGATTGCTGTTTGTGTTTACAGAAAAGCAGAATATTTTTTGTGGTCTTTCAGAGTTACTATGCGTGATGCTGTGAAGAAAAAAAATCACTCATCTGTTTTTACTTCAAATAACCAATCAGGTTGTTTAAAATTAAAATTTTTAATAAATTCTTGATCCTGTTTTAGTGTATGAAAACAAAATGGGTAAGGTGGAAGACGGAAGGAGCTGGAGTGGCAGAAATGAAGAGGCATCACAGGGCAAATGCGGCATCTCCCCTGTGATGCCTCTTCATTTTCACCCATTTATTTCCACCCCTCTACCTCCTTCCATCTTCCACCCAAGAGTTCCGATACATGAATTGCTGCAATGCCTGTGAGTTTGCTGTATGCCCATTGTGGGTGGGGTCACGAGGATTGAGCTTGATATACAGCAGGAGGACTCCCTGACCTTACATGGACTCCTCCCCATGTTACCTCTGATTTTGATAGCTTAAGGCAGGATGTGGACTTCTGTCTTTGGGACAGATGTGATCTTTTGGTTTCAGAAAGTATTTAAAGCTGGCGTCTTCCACAATTCAGGGTCTACCATATTGCTGTGACCAAGCACGAATAGCTACGTGAAACAGCTGTTAGCTGTTCTGGTAAATATGTCACTGCTGCCCCCCTGCCTGGACCTCCTGATTTCTACTTTGTACCTATGTTCCATTGCTGTAATTGGGAATAAAACAGCCATTTTCAAAGGTTGGTGCCATTATTCTATGCCCTGTTTACATTCCTGTGGCTTTGGCAATCTCCATGATAAGCACAGCCTGCTTCTTTCCAGCAAATACATGGTGCAAGATCAATCTCAATGTCTACTTCCCTAACATAACATCATAACTCCCCATTTTACATGATCAAAGGTGCTGACACACGTTTCTCTTTTCATACTTTTGAATGCACAAAGTGCAATGGGACTACTTTCCTGGTAAACAAAAAATAGGGTATTTGAATTTTTGCATTAAGAAAAAAAGAAAAGCTCTGAAACCAAGCAACACCTAACATTTATAGGGTTGTAGGAAAGGGCATTTCAGCCAATTTAGTGCCAAAAAATTGTGCAATTGCTTCTGCAGCACAAACACTCGGGAGCTGAAAGCTGGGTTAGCCAATCAGGTGTTCACAGATTCCCAATCATGGCATCCAGAAAAGCTTCCAGCCTGATTGTTCTGTGCCTGAGACCGAACTAGCTTGGTAAGTAAGGTCTGATAATATAAACGTAGGCTTGCTGCTTTATGCCTTTTAGACTTTGAAGGGGATTTATGTATTTTTGAATTTAACCACTTTACCCCCGCCCGTACGAAATTCTCCATCCCTTTTTCCATCCTTTCACCCCCAGGGACGGAGAAAAACGTACTTTCCGCGCTCCCACCGCTGCCCGCGCTCCCGCTCGTAAACACGCCGCCCGCCGCTCGCCCGGAGATCAATGAACGGGAAAATCAATTCCCGTTCATTGATCTAAGCCCCGCAATGATCCGCTGCTTTTCCGATAAGCAGTGCAATCATTGTGAAAAAAAAAAAAACTTACCCAGCCTCCTAGTACTTCCTCCAAGCGTCCGGAAGGAGGCTTGGAGGTCGTATTAAACAAAAAGTTACTGTTGCCATCTTGTGGCTAAGTAAAACTACACCCTAAAGCATTTTTCACATACAAATTAATTACTTATACACAAAAAATTAACTCATTACCTCCCACACGCCCCATTTTTTTTTTTGTAATTTAAAAAAATTAAAAATTTACAATTAAAAAAAATACATAAATAGTTACCTTAGGGACTGAACTTTTAAAATTTTTATGTCAGGAGGGTACAACACTGTTACTTTATAAACTATGGGCTTGTAATTAGGGATGGACGCAAAACTGAAAAAAATGCACCTTTATTTTCAAATAAAATATTGGCGCCAAACATTGTGATAGGGACATAATTTAAGCGGTTTTATAACCGGGACAAATGGGCAAATACATTTCATGGGTTTTAATTACAGTAGCATGCATTATTTAAAAACTATAATGGCCGAAAACTGAAAAATAATGAATTTTTCCCACATTTTTCCTATTTTCCCATTAAAACATATTTAGAATAAAATAATTCTTGGCATAATGTCCCACCTAAAGAAAGCCTAATTGGTGGCGGAAAAACAAGATATAGTTCATTTAATTGTGATAAGTGATGATAAAGTTATAGACGAATGAATGGAAGGAGCGCTGAAAGGTGAAAATTGCTCTGGTGCTCAAGGGGTAAAACCCCTCAGTGGTGAAGTGGTTAATTAGCGAGAAGTTTGGAATCAGGATAATACCATTTATTAGCTAACTTAGTATTTAATTAGCTGTGACATCTTCCACGGCGCTTTACAGAAGTTATAGACTTTGTACTCATGGTATTCAGGGGGTCTCACAATATATTCCCTAATCCCTACCATATTCATATGTCCATCATAGTCTAAAGCCAATTTTTCCAGGAAGTTAATTAACTTATAAAAAATATTTTTCTTTTGTTTTTGTGTATGTTTTTTTTTTTTTTGCTGTTTTATCGACCTTTCTCCAAATATATACAAATTACAACATGACTGCATAAGATGCTTACAATGGATGAAATACAATTAATTACATAGTACTCATTTCATATCTGGTAAAGGTCTTTAAGAAATTGGTTATTCAACTTGGAACAAAATGTCTTGATGTTATTTAAAGAAACATAAGGATTGTATTTTGGACTGGACATGTTTTTACTGTCAAGTGAAGTAAAAGTTATATTTTACTATGCATGTCATTAGTGTGATGTGATGAATTGTATTTGGTTCAATGTAAACCCAACATATAGTTTTGTTCCCGGCAATTAACATATTTGTATGTTTTTAGGATTTTTAAGGAAACACCGAACTGCCCCAGGGATGTGGAACTCCAGTCCCAGAGGATTGAGGTTCTCTCACATTTTTGGCACAGCTCAAATTACACATAATACATAAGGTGTATACTAGTGAATAAACATAATGGCCTCAATTCACTAAGCTTATCTCCTGTCTTTAATAACGTTTCTAGAGTGGTCACCATGGTGATGAGGCATGTCGTATTTAGGAAACATTTTACCTCAGGCAAACCTAAAGTTAACGCTTCTGTCTTTAGGTTAACTCTTCAATCCTTAAAATAACTCCAGAGTTAAAGACAGGCTGTTTATTAACTGCGTGTGAAAATAACTACAGAGGAGATAAATTAACTACAGAGGAGGTAACATAAGGAATGAAGAGATAAGATAACTCTCTCACTGTGTGGTGGTAAGTTTTCTCTTGGCTTATTATCTCCAGCATGATCTTAGTGAATTGAGGCCAATGTGTGAGTGACACTTTGAGCCTAGAATATTGAACCATTTCACAATATTCTAATGGTCTGATATTTTGATTTTGGGGTTTCCATAATCAGTAAGCCATAGTCATCAAAATTATAACAAATGAAGGCTTGAAATATCTCGCTTTGCATGTAATAAGCCTATTTCATATATTAATTTCACCTTTTAAAGCAAAGCTGAAGCAAAACTAAAGTTATGAGATAATGAATTGTATGTGTAAGACAGCTAAGAAATACAACATAAGTAACAAAAAACAAAAAACAAAAAAAAAAAGAATCTCATATTTTTTTTCAGTACAGGAAAAGTAAAAAAAAAACCTCAGTTGTTGTCTATGCAAAAAAGCTTATTTGAGCTCTGTTTTCTGAAGCTCTTAAACAGCCAAGAAACAAACAGAGAGAGAGACAACTTGAAATAAGGTTTCACTGCAGGAAAGTTCAAGGGTCATTATTTATGCTTTATTGTGTAGCTTAAACGACAGAGTGTGGTTTTAAAACCGGGACTATTACAGTATGATGCTATGTTTGTTTTAAAAAGCTATTTAACTGATAATAAAAATATTATGACTAATATATGACCATTTTCTTTCCTTCTAATGTTACTAATGTCCTATTTATTATCCGTACTACACATACAATTCATTATATCATAAGGTTCTTTTCGCTTTAGGTTTGTTTAAGTTGAATTACTGAAATAAAAGAACTTGTGCACAATATTCAAATTTTACAGATATATATATATATATGTGTGTGTGTGTGCATGGAAGACCACACAATGTACTGTACATAGTCATCACAAGGTTAGAGTAATCATAGGTGTTGTTCTATAGATGGTAGAAAAAAAAAGATAGCGCACTCTATCTCCTCATCTTCTTTGAGAAACTGAATAGATGTTCAGCATCAGACAAAGAATAGTGAAATTCTGCTCTTCAGCATAGCAGCATGCTTACACTTTAAATATAAGAGAAGCTATTTCACGTCAAAACAGTAGCGACAGGATAAGCACTTTGTTCTTTGTCCCCCTACTGCGAATGTATTTTGAAGCTCCTCACTTTTTATCTTTTCATGGCCTGCTTACAAAGCTGAGCCTTTGATTTCTAGATGGCCCCTTACTGAATCAGGGAACTGGGCTCCAGACTGTTAGCAGGTAAATAGGCTGAAGCCCTTTATGTTTTTGTCATTGCAATGCAGTGCTAAAGTAAGAATTACATACATGACAAGTTCATAAAGCCAACTCAGTAGCTTCACTGAAGAGGTATTTTTTTCTTTTCAATTAAAAGCTCAGACACAATACAGCTTTAATAAGCTCCATTGATTTAAAGCTCATTTGCACTTGGCTAGAAGGCCAAGGTCTGTAGAACAAGCTGAGAACTTTTAAATGACTATGGCTGAGAAAACAGTCAGTATATATTGCATTGTTTGTTGTGTACAGGAATGACTGCTTTCTCAATCACCATACTAATTAACAACAGACAATGCATTAAAAATACAATTAATCATATTTACTGCTTAAACACTGGCTGCATACTACAGACCATTTTTGTATTTTTAATTAGCCAAACAGATATTTGAAACTTTGCTTGGTTTCCGATGACCAATTATGGTGTATGATAATGTGGAAGAGAAGCCAATTATAATCTGAAATGTTCAGAGAAGTTGTATTATATGATGATTTCTCTACACTTTGCCCCAAAGCAGGTTTTGCAAAATTAATCATTATCTTTAAAGTAAAAAGTTGATAATATGTGTGTATAGTGCCACTTAATGTTTATCATTTTTCCTGTATTTTAACGCCTCCCCCCCCCTTCCAATATAACATGTAAAAATGTTCCCAAATCATACATTTTTGTTAACTACATTTACAGATTTTATTTCTCTAAGAACAATTGGTACCCCCCCCCCCCAAAAAAAAAAATCTATTTATTTACAAATCTATCTATCTAGGTCTTGAACAGGAACATATACGACAATGATGTAAATGCACAGTGTTGATAATACGATTATTTCGTGTATTCTTAAAAACACTGTATAGCTTTTACCACACCTAAATATGGTTAATAATATAGTTATAATTAGAATTAGCACAATTAAAAAAGACTGTAAATTAATACATAGCGAACACTGTTTATACAAAATTTAAATTGTGCAAGACAAAGAAAAATATATGCAAACTGTAAATATGCATCTTCCACTAAAAGTGATTAGTGTCCATAATTAATTTTAAATATACGAGCTGTATAGACACACTATATAACAATCAGACAAAATGGCTCATTACCGCTTAGGCTGATGATCGTTAGCTCATTTAGTGTGTTTACAGCGGCCACCCAACGTTGCCTAAGGATCCAACATGTCCGTACCTTTACCACCCCTGTTGTCTGAGCTGCCATAATCGCATTGTTTTTCTCACTCCGCTGCCCACAGGAAGCTTCTCCGTCATTTGCTGCTTGTTTTCCTCCCCTTCCATAGCAACAGAATGCATCACTAGCCCGAAGGCTACTAATACATCTGTACAGCATCTTTGACAGGTGACAATAATCAAATGTGTGTACATAGCTTAACACTATTGATAGATGTCTGAGATATGTGGCAATACTCAGTATTTGACAAAAAGAGGCAAATGAGGATGCACACCTAATTAACCACTTGAGGACTGCGGTGTTAACCCCCATAGTGACCAGGACATTTATTGCTTAAATGGCCACTGCAGCTCTAAGGCCAAGCTGCAAGGCCAAACAACTCAACACCAAAGATGGCCTAAACCTCCAATTTTTGGTTCGCAAACTTCCACGAAAGGTTCGGTTTGCGCGAACTTTCGCAAACCGCAATAGACTTCAATGGGAAGGCAAACTTTGAAAATTAGAAACACTTATGCTGGCCACAAAAGTGATGGAAAAGATGTTTCAAGGGGTCTAACAACTGGAGGGGGGCATGACGGAGTGGGATAGATGCCAAAAGTCCCGGGGAAAAATCTGGATTTGACGCAAAGCAGCGTTTTAAGGGCAGAAATCACAGTTAATGCTAAATGGCAAGACATCTTGCATGTGTATACACCAATTAGGGAGTGTAATTAGAGTTCTGCTTCACACTGACACACCAAACACACTGTGTAATGCACCGTAAACATCTGTTTGTGTAGTGACGCCCGTGCTGGACTGGTGCGCAGAGTGCAGGCCATGGCGGTTTTCAAGCCCATATGGTCGGGCTGAGGTAGCTGAATGACAGAACAACAGTGACTGAGTGTCCAGCTGATTGAATTTGGTCTGTCCACAATGAAGCAATGACCTTATTATCTTCTTGTTTGTAGGTAGGCATAGGTAGGTGCCCCAGTATAGGTAGGTAGGCATAGGTAGGTGTCCCAGTATAGTTAGATAGGCATAGGTAGGTGCCCCAGTAGTTAGGTAGGCATAGGTAGGAGTCCCAGTATAGGTAGATAGGCATAGGTAGGTGCCCCAGTATAGGTAGATAGGCATAGGTAGGTGCCCCAGTAGTTAGCTAGGCATAGGTAGGAGTCCCAGTATAGGTAGGTAGGCATAGGTAGGTGCCCCAGTAGTTAGCTAGGCATAGGTAGGAGTCCCAGTATAGGTAGGTAGGCATAGGTAGGTGTCCAAGTATAGGTAGATAGGCATAGGTAGGTGCCCCAGTAGTTAGCTAGGCATAGGTAGGAGACCCAGTATAGGTAGGTAGGCATAGGTAGGTGCCCTAGTATAGGTAGGTAGGCATAGGTAGGTGCCCTAGTATAGGTAGGTAGGCATATGTAGGTGTCCCCGTATAGGTAAGTAGGTGCCCCAGTAGTTAGGTAGGCATAGGTAGGTGTCCCAGTATAGATAGTTAGGCAGGGCCTGGCTGGCACAGTAATAGCAATTACCAATGTCCAGCTGCAACAGATAGGGCTGTAAAATGCAGTGTCAGTGGGCAACACACAAAAAAAAAACATCAGGAGAACATTAGCTCTCAAAAGAGCTGTTGAGGGGTGCTATTTTAGCAATAACAATCAGCCAGGAGCAAGCTAACAAGCCTATAAGAGCCTAACTAATCTTTCCCTATGAGAGTCTGCCAGCAGCTGTCCCTTCACTAATTAATGCAGGCACACGAGTGAGTGTAATGGCTAGCGCTGCCTGCCTTTTATAAGGGGGGAGTGGCTCCAGGAGAGAGTGTAGCCTAATTGGCTACAATGTGACTGCTGACTGTGATGTAGAGGGTCAAAGTTGACCCTAATGGTGCACTATGGGGGGGCGAACCGAACTTCCGGAAAAGTTTGCCTTACATGGTGAACGCGAACCACCTGGAACAATTCGCCGACGAACCGTTTGGGCCATCTCTACTCAGCCCACGAGTGATTTCCCCCCCCCTTTTCTCCCCACCAACAGAGCTCTCTGTTGGTCTGTTGGAGGGGTCTTATCACCCCCAGGTGTTTGTTTGTTTTTTGGTAAATATTTATTTTATTAAATTTTCAATAAAATTTACTATTTTTTTATTTATTCTATATCCCTCCCTCCCCCCCACCAGCCAATCAGCGTGATCAGCTGTCATAGGCTTCAGCCTATGACAGCCGATCACTGTTTAGCCTGCCAGGGGGACAGCCGTGTCACATGGCTGTTCCCAGTACAGCGCTGCTGCAGATCGCAGCGCTGTACAAAGTAATTAGACGGTGGTTTTGTCGTCTAACAGTCTCCAGAGCGGCGATTGCCGCTCAGAGACTGAAGGTGGGGCGGAGCTCCGCCCCCAAGCAGGAGATGCGCGCGCAGCGTGCGCACGATCTCCTGCTAGCCCCATAGACGGCCGTTCACGCCAATGGGCGTGGAGCGGTCCTGGGGCTGCCGCACTGCTCACGCCAATTGGCATGGAGCAGTCTGCAACAGGTTAAATTAAGTCATCATAAATATGAGACTAATCAAGTAGATTGGGTGCTGTGCACAATTATATATAACACATGTAAAACAATAGATGACACGCACACCATGTATATAAATGCAAAAAGGTATGTATTAAAAATACTGGCAAATCACTCAAAAAGAGTGTCATAAAAGTTCGTGCAGGCTATGTACAATAAACACCAAGTGTACAGCACAACATATGGTTACAATACAGTCATAAGCAATACATCAGCAGAATGCTGCCTTGCAAAAGATAAGAACAATACATTAGTATAAATGCTGGCTGTTAGGGCAAGGATCAGCATGAGCTGGAAGCTGCTAAGCTGGAATAACAGCACATCATATTCTTGAGTATAAGCCGACTCGAGTATAGCCCAAACCCCTAACATATACCTTAAAAACACAGGGAAAAATTGATTGTCCTGAGTATAGGCCGGGGGTAGGAAATGCCACAACTACAAACAAAACTCACAACCATAACCAGCCACAACCCTACATGGGAAAAGCAGCATAAAGTCAGCAGATAACAATAATAGGTTTACAAAATTAATGGTCAAAGTAAAACCACAAACTTACTTATTGGAGTAAATGGGTTAACTGTAAAGGTTATAACCATAGCAGCTAAACAAAAGCAAATTAAGCAACTGACCACAGTGATCGCGACCTCAGAACGACAGGTTACTGCACAAAATACCATGCTGACATATTACTTCGCACCACAAATGCCTACTAACCTCATCAGCACTGCAATTACAGTATGCCATACGCCTGCGTCCCCGGCATATACATGCCAAATAATGGTGCGGCTATAATTTACCAGTATGTGAGTGGCTCCCCCTGAGTCTCTTACCCCCGCAGATTGGTGCACAGCATTCACTCACTGGACCACACTGCCTATAGGAGTCTCATCTTTATGACGACCCTACAGTGATCCACGTAATTAAAGGCACCACTAGAGGGCCTCGTAGACATGAGAGTCCTACAGGCAGCATGGTCTGCTGAGTGAATGCCTTGCACCTCTTTGCATATTTCCGGCCCAGTACCAACACATTACTCCAGCGTGGCACCATTATTCGGCATGTATGTGGGGGGATTCAGGGGAGCCGCTCACATATGGTGAATAGTAGCTGCAACATTTTTCCACCTGCATATGGCGGGGGAACACAGGTGGGTGAAGAAGAGACACTCAGAGGCACTTAGGGGGGCACACGAATATAAGTGACTCGAGTATAAGCTGAGACCCCCACTTTTGGCCCACTTTTTTGGACCCAAAATCTTGGCTTATACTAAAGAATATACGGTAATTGGGCAAAATTTTGACATTTTTCACTTGGGGTGTACTACCTTTTGTTGCCAGCGGTTTAGACATTAATGGCTATGTGTTGAGTTATTTTGATGGGAGAGCAAATTTGTTACACCGGCTGTACACTGACATATCTACAGTGTTATCTCATGTTATAGAATATTTTGTGACACTTTTATTGTATGTGTAATGAAGGTACTTCTGCAACAAATATTTTTTTTTAAAGTTTGCTCAGCCTTTCAGAATTATTAATGAATTTTCCTTTTTGTTCTCACCAAAAAGCTAAATAAATTGTATAAATGAAAAATATGTGTCCAGCTCCTGTGTAAAGGTTTAGATAACTGTTAACATATTCCTGTATTTAGTACCAGCCAGTGAATAGATTCTTCACATCTCCACATTACATATTTGTGTCAAAGAGACAAAACATTCCTCACTACTGCTAGACATTCATTTTAGACTTTTATGTACATAAAAGGTGATTCAGAATTTTAGAAGAGAAAACACCAATGCATAATTTACTTTGCTGTTATTGCTGAGGGAGCACAAACCACACAGCAGGAAAGACTGGGCAATTATTTTGAAAATAAGTGTTTGCTACATCTTTAGTCTAAGATCGCAAAGGAGTGTAGGAAAATTCAGTGAAGGGAGGCATAGTGTTGCACTGACTTGCCTCTGTGTGATTTAAGGGCTGGTCCACCAAACACACAAAATGCTTGAGATTCAGTGGTGGTTGTCCTAGACAGTCCTAAAGATGTACATTTACAAAGTTAAAGAAAACAGAGTTTGTTGGATTATGAGGTAGTTTTCCCCAATGTCCAATCTGTCCTCAAGGTAAGTCTGAAGAGGCTATCTGGAGTCCAGGCACTAGAACCCTGTGATTACCACTGAAATTTGGAGAGGTGAGACACTACTTACCCAACATGCTTCCAATGCTCATCTCTTTGTTTCCCCTTTCTGTGGCTGTTTTGTGCGTTTCCGTGCTGCTGTCTCCCCTTTCTGTGGCTGCTTTGTCCCCCCTTTCTGTGGCTGCTTTGTGCGTTTGTGTGCTGCTGTCCCCCCTTTCTGTGGCTGCTTTGTCCCCCCCCCTTTCTGTGACTGCTTTGTGTGTTTGTGTGCTGCTTTCCCCCCCTCTCTGTGGCTGCTTTGTACATTTGTGTGCTGCTGTCCCCCCTTTCTGTGGCTGCTTTGTCCCCCCTTTCTGTGGCTGCTTTGTGCGTTTCCGTGAGGCTGTCCCCCCTTTCTGTGGCTGCTTTGTTTGTTTGTGTGCTGCTGTCCCCCATTTCTGTGGCTGCTTTGTCCCCCCTTTCTGTGGCTGCTTTGTGCATTTGTGTGCTGCTGTCCCCCCTTTCTGTGGCTGCTTTGTGCGTTTGTGTGCTGCTTTCCCCTCTCTCTGTGGCTGCTTTGTCCCCCAATTCTGTGACTGCTTTGTCCCCCTTTCTGCGACTGCTTTGTCCCTCTCTGTGGCTGCTTTGTCCCCCGTTTTTGTTACTGCTTTGTCCGTTTGTGTGCTGCTTTCTCCCCTCTTCATGTGGCTGCTTTAGTCATTGGTGTCAGTGCAGGGAACAAAAAAAAACCCCATACTTACCATCTGACGTCCTTTCCTCCTTGAAGCTGAGATCCTGTTAGAACTCCTCGCGTGCCGGAACTATAGAGCTGGCTTCGGGTGATGCGGCGGCTTTGTAGATCCATCCGCCGCATCACTCCAGCAGCATGAATGAATCCTGCTGCCGCCGCTGCTATGCTGTGGAGCAGCTATGGAGAAGCGGGACTATATTGTCCCGCGGAAGTGTCAAATTGACACGGAACCCCTGGAGGAAACCCCGGTTGAGAATAGCTGACATAGGGGGACACAACTTTGGGCCATTAGAAGGGGCCACTATAAGGGGCACTATATGGGGGTCCTATAAGTGAGCGGGAACTACATGTGTGGCATTATATTTTGGAGGAACTATTTGGGGTGCTCCATATTTTGGATGCACGGTAATGGGGATAGTTTTGAAGGAGCAGACGCAGTATAAATGAGGAGCACTACACTGTAAATTAGGAGCACTATAAAGGGGCAATTTAAATTAGGGACACTCAATAACATGGTAAAGATTGTGAAGTGGAAGAGAGCAACTTTTTAACCTGAGTGGGGTCAGGTTATAATTCTCCCCACCCGCATTACCAGTGGTTGCCTGTGTGGTAACCTTTGTTTGTGAGTATAAACCTTGTTGCTTTTTACACAATCCAGAGGACTGCATTAAATACTACACTATATTGGGCTCTCGGTTTCCTATCTTTCATTGTCAAGATTATGAAGTGGTCATTATACTCCCCTCCTGGTTGGTCTTCTCCTATCTCCCTACCCCACCTCCCACCCCCTAGACACACACACGTGCACACCCACCCACACATACACACGCACATACACACACACACACACACACACACTTGCACGCACACCCACACATACATGCACATACACACACGCACACCCACACATACACACGCACATACACACACACACACACACTTGCACGCACACCCACACATACATGCACATACACACACGCACACCCACACATACACACGCACATACACACACACACACACACACACTTGCACGCACACCCACACATACATGCACATACACACACACACAACTTTTGGCTACTTTTTTTATTGTAAAATGCTTAAAAGTTATTTTCATGAAAAGATAAAATTTGTCTCCTAGGACAGGGCTTTTCAACCTGTGGTACGCGTACCACCAGTGGTACTTTGCTGTTGGCCAGGTGGTACATTCCAAGTTTGTCTGCTACTTAATTGCCCACCTGCCGCTTGTCCTGGTCCCGTTCTGCCTCCACAAAGTTTGGCTACCCCTCACTCGCTCCTCTGCCTCCCCACCAATGCCTCCTGCTATTCCCCTACCATATGCCCCCCCCCCTTTATTAAAGTGTACCTGTAAGAAAAAAGTGCCCCGGGAAAAAAGTCCCCCTTCCTCCTTAGTAGAGGGGATCCAGCACTGGACCCCCTCAAAGAAATCCTTGTTGGTGTGAGTGTATGCGTGGTAGCGGCTCTCCGCTCAGGCTCCTCTGGAAACAGCCGAGCCTGATCTGGTCAGATCTATTGTGCCGGCACACTGGTGGTACTTCAAAATTTTCAGGTGATAAAAGTGGTACAATGAGTGAAAACATTGAAAAGCCCTGTCCTAGGAGATAAGTCAGGAGAAAAAGTTAAATGCTTATGTGTAAAATCTCTTCCTATTGGACCACTTACTGTAAAAGGAATGTTTCTCTTTAGTAATGAATGTGTTACAAATTTAGGATAACCAGCAGCAATTGTGTACTTCTTTCTTTTGACAACATAAACACTAACTTCTGGTGGGAGAAATGATGGCGGTAGCTACTGGAACAATGCTAATGACAGGAGGAAAAATGACTGGACACTTACATTCCCAGTTCATTCATGTGCATTATACAGCAGTGTAATACTGTAGCTCTCAATAATTAGTCTGATAATTTGTCATTATAGATCTGTTGGGGAGAAGCTTGTGAAACCACAAGGCAGCTGATGTTTTTCATCCTTCATATTTTTTTTTCTTAATCATAATAGATTGTTACAGCTATTTGACATGCTGCATTACTTCTACTACACATGACATTTTGTCAGCTTTGTCTTATGGTGATGTGTCACTTATGTATGGTGCGTAACCTAATTACTGTTCCCTTCTTACCTGTATGTTTTATTCATTTCTGCGCTCAAAGCAGCCCTGAACAGAAATAGCACTCATGCAAATGATGCAAATGTTCATTGTATTTGACTTATTTAAATTTATAGTTATGGAATCCTGATGAAAAAATACATGTTGATTCCATCCAAGGCTGTAATAACCCCCCTGATCAGCACAGCCATCTTTGTAGCACCATTATTGCTTACTGGTTATTTTGATGCTTTGGTGAAGCTTTCAGGGCTGAGCATGTGACTGAAGTTGCCATTTGGGTGATCTGCTCTGCGTCCAGGAAATCCGGACTGTTCATTTTAATAAGAAATAGTTGTGGCAAGCTGCTAAGTGATAAGTTTAAGTGTACTCAGTCTGTGGCCATGAGGTAATGTGTTACACATGTGCAGTATGTATTATCATTTTTTTTATTTATATAGCGCCAACATCTTCCATAGTGCTGTACAATGTACCAAAACATGCAATAATAGGGAGCACAGATACATGAGCAGTTCAACATACTATACAATCAGGACAACTAGTGATTCGTGTACAAATAGTAAATATATGCAATTGATGTGTAGTTTGAAAACATCACCAATACTGATGGATGTTCTTCAATTGACAATATACACAGAAACAGGAAACACAAGGCAGAAGTCCCTGCCCTTGCGAGCTTACAATCCAGCAACTTTCATTTGATAAGTTCATTGTTAAAGCGGACCTGAACTCAGAATGTCCTCACTGCTCTAAAGATGCGCAACAGCATACTAACCTTTAAAGACAAACATTTCTCTGTTACAGCTGATACAAATCCGAAAATAAATCTGCAGTGTTTCTTTTTCTTGCTTTCATGGAAGCAGACATATTGTTAACACCCTGTACTTTCAAACCAGCTTATTTGCCATCTCTGCCATGGCAGTCATATGACACAGGGGAGAGATCAAATTATAACTTGTGATTAGACACAAGTGACAGGGAATTAAAAAGGCTAAACTCTCTAAATACATACAGGGTGCATTTATCTATGTTTTTCTTCTGTCCTGTACAAGAGCTTAGGTCCACTTTAACCCCCTCTCGACCGCCTAACGCCAATCGGCGGCAGAAGGTGGCAGCACCAGAATCAGCTAACGCCGAAAGGTGTCAAGTCCTGCGGTCGGGCTTTACAAGGGATCGCGCGTGCTAATGCGTGCGCATCCCCGCTTGGGTGACGGAGCTCCGCCCCATCATCAGTCTACCAGCGGCGATCGCCGTTAGCAGACTGTTAGACGGCAAAACCACTGCTTATTTACATTGTACAGCGCTGCGATCTACTGCATCGCTGTACTGGGGACAGTCGTGTCACTCGGCTGTCCCCTGGAGAGGCTCTGATCGTGATCCCCTTTCATAGGCTAATGCCTATGAGAGAAGATCGCCGTAATTGGGGAGGGAGGAGGAAAAAAATATAAAAATGGACAAGTTTATAAAAAAAAATACAAATAAATACAGTAAATAAACAAACAAACATTGCACCAGCGAACAGAGCCCAGAAAGAAAGCTCTGTTGGTGGGCAGAAAAGGGGCAATAGCATATGTGGTCAGTAGAAGAGGTGCCGTTGTTATTGTCTGATGAAGAGGGATCAAACCTGCGAAATGCGTTGCATATTTAGAGTTCATAAATAAAAATATATTGACTGTCTTTACTACAGCCGTTGTGTGTCTACTTGGAGGAGGTAAGTCCACCACTGCCTCCTCTATTTACCAAGAATTTGGTTTTTAGGCTCATTTAGCCTTTTGGCGCCTCTGTTCTCCTGCATGTGGACCCTATGCTCCAATCCTCCATCCCCCCCTCCCCTCTCCTTCCTGTGAAACTTTGGAGATAGCATAATATATTATCAGATACAGGGGTATGATGTAGACTTGTAGAGTACTTCTTGGGTACTACTTTTAAATATATTGATTGTTTTATTGTTTTCTTATATTAATTCAAATAATTATTTTTTCTCTCATTTTTTCTGCTGTGTGCAAATCTGGTCTTTGTGAAGATAGAGCTACAATAAAAAGTCACATTTACAATGCCTCTCCAGGAAGTTCTGTCTTCATTGTATAGAATGACTGCAGAATTGATATGACTGGACGCCTTGCTTTTACACATGCATTGCTAAATAATAATATGTGGTACTTTGCACTGAGGTAGGATGGAGGTTGTGGAGCCATGATAACACTAATGGATTTCAAGAGGATGCTAATGCAGAGAGTGAGGGGAATGTGCTCTTATATGTAAAGGAGGATTACAAATTCTAATTGTAACACAACATTAGCAAGCTTGAGGTAACTCTTGATATGAGTGCGAGAGTGGAAAGCATGCTTCCATGATGCCAAGTACACACTTCCTGATGTACTATGTAGAAAAGGCTGAATATAATAGCTACAGTATAATATGTGGATGTTACTATGTGAAATTCTCTTTTTTTCAACAAAAGCTACAAGGTCATCATATTGTGTAGCAAATAAATGTATAAACTTGTGGGGGAAAAAGCATTAAGTAATGTTGGTGCTTTCAAGCGGACCTGATCTCAAAACTCCCTCTCTGCTTTAATAGATACACAACAGCATAATGACCTTTACAGAAAAACATTTCTTTGTTACAGCTGATACAAATCCTGCAACAAATCTGCAGTGTATGACATATTGTTAACATCCTGGCCCATATGCAATTCCACTTTTCTCCTGTGTTTTCTCCTAGGAGATAATTTTTCATCTTCGATTTAAAATAACTTTCCAGCACTTTTCAACTAAAAAAGTACCAAAACGTAAATTAAAAAGTACTAACAAAATTATTCTGAGCATTTTCTTGCTTTCTGGTGGCTTAAAAGGCATTTTATCGACAATTTTAAAAATATCACCTAGGAGAAAACTCAGGTGAAAAAGTGAATTGCATATGGGCCCCTGTGCTTTAAAATTAGCCTCTCTGCTGCAGCAGTCAGCAGACACTGCTGAGGGATCAAATTAAACCTTGTGATTAGTCACAGATGAGAGGGGAAGTAGACAGGCTAAACTCTCCAAATACATACAGGGTGCATTTCTCTATGTTTTCTTTCTGTCCTGTGCAAGAGTTCAGGTCCACTTTAAATTATTCCATGCAGGATCTAATGCTCTTTTTGATCCTTATTAAGATCATGATACAATAGTAAGGAATGCAACTATTAGTGTTGAACAAACCTCAAGGAAAAAAAAATGATTCTTGAAATAGCAAAATTGACATGAAGGCATGAACTACAAAATAGTTTGCATTAGTGCGGCGCAAAACTCAATGTAAAGAGGTTATTTAATTGTTTTGTATATTTATTAAAGGGAAGGTTCATGGACATGTTTTAAAAAAATAAAAATACTAATCCACTGACCTGGGGCTTCCTCCAGCCCGTGGCAGACAGGACGTGCCCTCGACGCTGCTCTGGAGGCTCCCAGTCTTCTCCGGTGGCTCACCCGACCTAGCCAGGCAGGCTTCCAGGTCGGACTCTTGTGCGCTCCGACGTGCTTCTCACGCGGTCGCGCTGAAGTCATTGGACATCCTCCAGGCTGTACTGCGCTGGCGCAGTAGTTCTGCGCCTGCACAGTACAGTCCGTAGGACGTCCGATGACGTCAGCGTGACAGTGTGAGACGCACGTTGGAGCGCAAGCAGAAGCCCGACCAGGAAGTTGGCCTGGCCAGGTCAAGTGAGCCACCGGAGAAGACCGGGAGCCTCCGGAGAGGCGTCAAGGGCACATCCTGTCTGCCACAGGCTGGAGGAAGCCCCAGGTCAGTGGATTAGTATTTTTATTTTATTAAACATGTCCGTGAAGCTTCCATTTAAAGGGAACCCAAGGTGAGAGACATCTGTAAGTTGACATATTTATGTCCTTTTAAACAATGCAGATTGCCTGGCTATCCTGATATGATATTCCACTGCCTCCAATATTTTTAGCCATATACCCTGAACAAGCATGCAGATCACATGTATGAATCAGTCACAAAGAGTGAAGAAGTCTGGATATCTTTTACTCTAAGCCAAATACTGTTGCCATAGTTTCCAGCAAACGTCGTAAAGAAAAAGAAAAAAATCTGCAGCTGTAGGTGGAACTTGACAGACAATAATTATTTGCAGTCTGTTACAAAATGGCTTGAGTAGTATTATCATGTGTTATATACAGTTGCGTAGCTAACAAGCTGTGGGCCCCAGTGCAAGTTTAGCATTGTGGCCCCCCAAGATAGATAACAATTGATACAACACACCAAAAGCAATGAAGGGCAACTACAATGTCAGAGGTGCAAGAAGGGGATGGGAAACTGTGTGTTAATGATCACTACTATTCAAATCAACTATAGAAGTGAACATTATCAGTACAGGACCAATAAAGAGCTACCTCTAGCCCAAGGGCCCCGATGTGGTTGTTACCTCTGCACCCCCTATTGCTACGCCACTGGTTATATAGATCTTTATACTAAAGTGCAGTAGCCCTTTCAGATATGGTTTTGGTTTTGGACACGTAACTTTAACTCACGATTCAGCTAATGACAGCAGCTTATCTTTTCTCATGTTTCTTCAGCTCATATATACTATTTAGATGCTATTCAGTTTTTTTCAACAATAAACAGAGATTGGATGATGTTATATTTCTGCAAACCTGCTGTGAGTGAATATATTTCAGTGAGAAAGGCTATATGACCACTTCAGGGGAAATCAATAATTCCTATTTCTAGGAGATGGCTGCTGGCTATAATACTCTTCCGTGACAAATGTTGTTATGGTCCAAGCTTTATGTTGAAATGACTGAAAATATGGACTACGATACCTCACTGTATACTATGTGGCATTTAACCAACTAGTATATTAATCACCTGCAGCCTTACCTAGTCTTAATTTGACACGCCTCATAAAATCTTTATATCTGCAGAGAATCATCCCTCTGAGTGGCGGGATGTGTGTAGTCATTTTTCATGTTGTTCTTTAGAGAAAAACTATAGCTTAGCTGAACATATGCAATTTGGTACTTTTGGAATTTAATGCTATTAAAATTGCCATTCAACTAACAAACTAGTCCTTATTTTGCTTAACTAACAGGCTGTCACCTTCCCTATTTATAGACTCGAGTGGGCCACATGGAAAGGTAAGAGGAGGTGCTGCATTTTTTTGTGTATTATAAAAAGTTTACATAAAAATAAAGCTGTGAACATACTTAAAAAAACATTCATATGTAATATTCAATTTTTTCATGATTATTAAAACAAAAAAGCTCTACTTTACCCTCCTAAATTTGTAATTATTAGTAAAGTTAGATAAGTGACAATGCTATCATTCATTCCATTTTTACATTTGATGAAGTCATGCCAGAGAAATTTATTTCTCTGGTAGCAGAGTTAGAAAACAGCCGTTACTTTCCAGTTCGTCCTTATGTGGCTGAAAAATGCATTCTTTATGTTCAGCTCTGCAGCTCATCAGATTCTTATGATTATGCGACTGAGCAGTAGCTGCAGTGCTGGTCACAAAGAGTCAATTTCTCTGCAAAGGGAGAAATGGAAGAAGTCAGGTGATCTGTAACATAGTAACGTAGTCAGTTTGGTTGAAAAGAAGACATCTCTCCATCAAGTTCATCCAGAACGGACAAAAACTGACCTAAACACTCACACATCCCAGTTGACCCAGGAGGAGGCAAAAAAACCTTACAAGGCCTGGGCCAATTAGCCTTAAAAGAGAAACATTTATTCCCAACTCCAGATAGCAGTCAGATTAATCCCTTAATCAATCCTTTTGGGAATTACCTAGTAATTATAGTTATGGATGCCATTCAGTGCAAGGAAACCATCCAAATCATTTTTAAATGCAGATATAGAGTTTGCCATAACTACTTTCTGATGTAAGATATTTGAAATTTTAGCCACTCTTACTGTGAAGGACCCCTTTCTAAAAAGATGGCAAAAACATTTTTCCTCCATACACAGATCATGTCCCCTTGTCCGTTGCACAACCCTAGGGATAAAAATCTCATCTGCCAAGCTTCTGTATTCCCCTCTGATGTATTTTTTACATGTTAACCAGGTCTCTTCTCGGTTGCAATTTTTCCAAGCTAAGTAATCCCAGTTTGTCCAACCTTTTTTGGTAAGTGAGATCTTTCATCCCTATGATTAAATTAGTTGCCAGTCTTTGTACCCATTCTAGAAGGTCAATGTCCTTTCTACAGTGTGGTGCCAAAAATGGTATCCCATTCTTCAGATGTGTTCTCACAAGTGATTTATACAGATGAAGTGGCATGCTAGCATCTCAAGATTGTATTTCCCGTTTATGTATTCAAGAATTGTATTTGCTTTAGCTACCACTGCTTGACATTGTATAGAATGTAACAGGGACACAGAGGCACCAGCATAATAAAAATGTCTAAAAAGTTTAAAATTTGTGGAGGCAGTGGTGGACTTACCTCCTCCAAACAGACACAAGATATGCCAACAAAGTTTAGCAGAACAAAATTTATTTGCATACTCCAGAGGAAAATGCATCGGCATGCGCAGTACTGTCACACCGGCAACGTGATGACGTGTAGCGGCCGGCGTGATGACAACGAGCGTGGCCATTCTGGAAGTGTCAGCCCGACACTCTGCCCCAGTGTCGCCGTTTGTGATTTCTGCGGAGGGACCAGGAGAGGAGCCAGTAGGACTCCGGGGGACCTCCCGATCTACTGTGGGCTGGAGAAAGCCCCAGGTAAGTACCAATTTTGTTTTTAATTACTCCTCGGAGTCCCTTTAACTTGTTATTAACCAATATTCCCAAGTCAATTTCAAGTCTGATGCTCCCAGCTGTATCTGCAATTTATTTTATATGGTGCTCTACCATTGGAACGCCCAAGGTGCATGTCTTTACAATTATGAACATTAAATTTAATCTGCCATGTTCCTGTGCATATCATATGGCCATGTTGTCTTAATGTTGATAATCCTGCATCATTTTGTATTATCTGAAAAGATGGCTATATTACTCTGTATTCAATCTACTTTCAATAAATACATTGAAAAGAATTGGACCAAATACTGACCCTTCCAGTAGCCCACTGCTAACAGTTTCCCATTTTGAGTATGTTCAGTTTACCACCAGTTTTTGCCTTCTATGCCTTAACCAGTTCTCTATCCACATACAAACATTTTCCTCTAGTCTGTGTATCCTCAGCTTCTGTGCCGGTCTATTGTGGGGAACAGTGTCAAAAGCCATTGCAAAGTCCAAATATACTACATTTGTTGCTCAAAATTTTAATTCACCTCTCCATAAAAACTGAGTATATTTGAGACAGGACTGGTCTTTGGTAAATCCAGGCTGCTGAACTGAAACAGATTATTCTGTGCTACATGATTTTGTATAACCTCCCTTGGGATACCTTCAAACCCAGGGGGTAGCAATAGCCATAGCAGCCATAGCAGCTGGAGCATAGTTGACCCAAGTGGTACTTAATGTATTCACCATTAAGTTTCTTGTGTTACTCTACCCTCTGACTTTGTCTCAGGGCCCATGATCTATGTAAAGTGTTGATTGCATGAAAATGTAAATTGCCCAAATAACTCATAGCCATAGGGTAGGGGCAGGTGGCAATGCTTAAGAGTGCCTACATCTGAGGGCCCCGTGAAAGTTTTGCTATAGGGCCCCATGATCTCTAGCTATGCCACTGCTTCAAACAATTTACACACAACTGATTTTAAGCTTACAGGTCTATAGTTTCCTGGCTCTGATTTTTTTCCCCTGTTGAATAAGGGGAAAACATCAGCTTTATGCTAGTTCTGTGGAACTGACCCACTTGAAAGAGAATCACAGAAAATAAGACAAAGCGACTTATCAATAACTGAACTCATTTAATACCCAGGGGTGGATGCCATCTGGGCCAGGTGCCTTGTTTATCTTGATCTTATTTAAACCTGCCTGCACACCTTCCTGTGTTAGGCAATTCATGCTGAATGAGATAGAGTGAGAACAACTCAGGGCCATATTATGAGCTAAAGGCACCACCTTGGAAAAAACAGAAAAAAGCTTTTATCCGAACTACTTAATGTGTGATGATGGGATGGGGGGAAAATACGTACAGCTTATTCTACAGTAGACCTGCACTGTCATCTCAACAGGAAGTAAAGCAACAGGATTCCTTCAGCTAGGCATTTAATCTATACAGTATTTATTGCAAAATGTATAGATGTGCAACACACAATGCATTGCACTTCAGAATCATATGCATTAAAATTGGCTAAACTAGGATTTTTAAATGTTATTTTGTAGTATTAAACATATTAAACAAACAAACCAAAAGTAAAAAAAAAATGCATAGATATTTATATATATATATAGACATATTATTTTCTTTAAGATAATTCTTCTGCAATCTAAAGTATGAGTGCAGCAATTTCCCTTTATCTCTGGCTGCTGTACAAACTGTCTGTTGTCAGTATGCACAGTGTATTTTTACGTTACTGTAAAAAGCTTTGAACTTCTAATTAAATCTGATTGGAATGTGTTTCACATGAATGTTGGAGATTAGAGTGCTCAGTCACAGACTGTGCTTTTTGAGCAAAAACTCCCTAAGATCCAGATCCCAGTGAAACAATTATGCCAGTGGAGCTGTTAGTCAAATCCTGTCTGTAACACATAAAACAAATTGTACAGCAGGAACATATTGTATGTCTGACACTTACCAGTGTATCAGTTGCTAAATATGCCAAAATACATTTTACACAGAAAACAATGTTTCCTACATTTTGTCTCATAAATGCTCACTGCTTAAGAAAATACAATAATAACAGCTTGAAGATAAAACAATGGGGATGTCACTTCAAATATCTCCCGCTATCATATCTGGGTTATTGGTAAACTAGTGTTTATTTCAAACACTACACAAACAACTGCAGATCCACTGCAAGCTCTGTAAAGGTTATCAAATTTGCTGATGACACCATCATCATTGGCCTTGTAACTTACAACGACGAGCAGGACTAACCTCAGGAGGTTGACAGAATATGCCAGTGGTGTAGGGAGAACAGGCTGGTCCTCAACACAGCCAAAAACATTGAGTTGATAGACTTCAGGAAGCATGCCTCCACCCCACCACCAAACTACATTGATGACACTGAGGTCAAAAGAGTGGCCAGCATCCATCTTCTGGGCACAACAACCTGAGCTGGAAGGCAAACACCGCCTCAACTCAGAAGAAAGCCCAGCAGAGACTTTTCTTCCTTTGCGAACTGAAGAAGTTTCACCATAGCCCAGGAGCTGCTGATTAGCTTCTACACCACCACCATTGAGTCTGGCCTCTGTTCATCCATCCTAGTCTGGTACGTTGGCTCCTCCACCAGAGAGGATCATCAGAAAACCCCTTCCCCCACTCAACCTTTTCTACAACTCCAGTCTACGCTCTAGAGCACTGAGGATTGCCTACGATCCCTCACGCCTTGGTCACCACTTTTTCAGTCAGCTTCCATTAGGCCATAAGTTTTGGGCCATCTCCACCAGAACTTCGAGGCAAAGGAACTCCTTTATTCCCTCTGCTGTCAACCTCTGGAGCTCTCTTCAGGCCCTCCCACCTCCATCGCCCACCCTCATCACTCCCCCCACCCCCAATGTTTGCGGCTGTTGGATTGATAGACTTTCTAGTGTAACACTGTGTTCTTACTTGTTTCCCATTGTCACTCCTGTTTGTGCTTGTTGTTTTATCTATCTTTCTAGTTCTTCTCTAAGTAATTGTATGTGTCAAACCCAATTCTGGGCACGCCCCTGTTGTGCTTGGCGATAAGAATATTTCTAATTTCTGATTATATAAACCAATTATTTTATTCCAATTCAGTTAGCAGATGTTTCTTCTGTACAGTGGAATCTTACAGATGTCGTTATACCAGGTGATATCTGGCTGCAGAGAATGCTGTCAGTGTATCATGGAGTGAGCCACCTTGCAACTTGCAAATTCTGTAAATGGCATTATCCGCAGAGCCTATGATGTGTTTACAGTAGAGAGCAGGGATGGTCGTAGTCAGCCAACTTCGCTACGCTGGAAATACGCGTAGTTTTCCGCAATTACGCTTCGCCAAACTACGGCTTCAAAAACAAATATTCGCTTCGTATGCATTTCGTAGAATACGCGTTAAAATACACAATTACACGTAGGGCGAAGCGTAGTGTATGCGGATACTTATGCCCGTATGCAGAAAATTGTATAGGTTTGAAACTTCGCCTATGAACTACGTTGCGTAGATGCGAACTACGATGCGTAAATTCGCACTGGCGTAGTTTCTGCTCATCCTTGGTAGAGAGTCATAGCATTCGAGTCGGATATTCGTTTCTATCCGTGATCACGATCATGACCAATTCAGAAGTGGGTGGAGTCATGATCGTGATCACTTGAATACGTGATCGGGGGTATCCGAGCGCCCTTAGGCACCCCCTCCATTTCTCTGTCCTTTTAGTCCTGTAAGTCGACGAGGTCAGTGCCCTTTGACATGGACATACTACTGCACACATGTGCAGAATGTCCACGTGGCAGCCCTGTTACCGCAAAGGGAACATATGAGCATATGAGCGCAGATGCAGAAAAGGATGAGTGGGGAGTCACAAGGTTGCCGAGCAAACATACTGCACATTTATTATTATTATTTAGTATTTATTTAGTGCCATCTTGCACAGTGCTGTACAAAGTATATTATCTTGTCACTTTAATGACCCTCAGAGGGGCTCACAATCTAATCCCTACCATAGTCATATGTCTATGTATGTATCGTGTAGTGTATTTACCATAGTCTAGTGCCAGTTTTACTGGGAAGCCAATTAACTTATCTGTATGTTTTTTGGAATGTGGGAGGAGGAAACCCACGCAGACACAGGGAGAACATACTGTACAAACTCCATTAAGATAGTTCTTCAGCTGAGATTTAAACTGGGGACCGAGCACTGCAAGGTGAGAGTGCTAATCACTATGTAGTATGTCCGGGTCAAAGGGTGCCTACCTCATCAACTTTCCAGACCAAACGGAGCATTTTACAAAGAAACAGAGGGGTATGCTGGCACATGGGAGATGCGGCAAGAATCTGCATACCTCCCCACACACATGTAGTGTCGGCTTTTAATGTCAAGCTTGGTTCAGGTATCCTTGGAACATGGGGACTGCAAACAAAAGGTTTTTGTGTAATTGGCTTTTTATAAAAGTTAAAGAGGGGAGAAGCAGGCCCCTCAGTTTTTGTGAGTCCCTACATTTGATTAAGGGGCCTCTGGCCTGAATTCACTTCCACTCACATTGGTGCAGAGGGTGGTATGAAAGTGCCATAACAGCTTGAGAGTTGCTGCTGTTACCCACCATGATGAAGCATGCAATATTAACAATGAGTGTGCTGGAGTGCAGGGAGTGGCCACCTCACTGAATGTGAGTGGGCGGTAAGCTGTAACTGCTGATTGTAATATTAAGTGAGAGGGATATGGACAGGGCCAGGCCGAGGCAGAGGCGAGAGAGGCTCCAGTCTCAGGGCGCAGTGTAGAAGGGGGCACACTTCTGACTCAGCTACCATTCCCCTATTGTGTTTGAAGCAGAGAGAAATAAGAAAAGGGGATACACGGCAGTGACTGCAAGCCAGATGACCAGAGATTAAGGTATTGGGGGGGGGGGGGGGTTGGGGGCCCTGGGGCGCCTCTTACTTTAATAGCAATCAGTGTGTGACGGCTGGGGTGAGAGGGATGGAGGGGACGCACTTTGGTGCCTCAGCCTTGGGTGCTGGAGGACCTTGTCCCAGCTCTGGATATGGAGGCTGCCATATTTATTTCATTTCCTTTTAAACAATGCAAGTCGCCTTGCCTGCCTATCACGCTGATCTAATATGTTTAGCCACAGACCCCAAACAATCATTGAGATCAGATGTGTGACTGAAGTTTGACTGGACAACAATGGAAAGTACCATGCTTCTTTGGGCACCAAGTGTTTCATCTTAGTGTCAACTCTAGGCTATTGTGTATCTGAGAGCCAGCAGTGAGTTACAGATCATCAACTGGGTACTGGCATTCGGCTATAAAATAGCCAAACACCAACACTTGCTGCTCCTCCCTACACCCCTGCTCGCACTTAATGAATGAAGACTTTTCCAATTGGGTTTCAATCAATAGTCTGATTTAAAAAAAATAAAAAAATAAAAAAAAGTTTTTGATGGGTGACATTTTTGTTCAATAAGCACTCTGTTTTCCTAGAGAGGACACCGTGAGGCAGCATATTCACAGTTTGCCAGAAGGACTGTAACGATTGGTGTCAGCAAGAACAGATTTTCTGATTATTGGTGATCTGCAGTATCACCAATAATACACATGTTATACCTGATTATGTGGTGATCTGCAGAATCACCAATAATACAAGTATAGCAAGACACAGGACACACAGGTGTAAGATAGTGTTTTGGTGCAACAGTAATTATTAATGGAGATACCCACTATCCCAGAGGGGCTGGTAGAAGGGGGTATCTCTGAGGAACACAGTAGTCAGTACTCCAGCAGGCTGGAGACACAGAGCAATAGTGATAGTTTCACCCGAGGAGCGGGTGATGCACAGTGAGACAATGTAGAGTGATCACTCGAGGAGCGAGTGATTCAGACTGTACTGCAGCAGGTGATTCCCTGAGGTGCAGGGAATCCGGGACAGTGCTGCATTAGCTAGTCACCTGAGGAGCAGGTGATTAAGACTGTACTGCAGCTATCAACCTGAGGAGCAGGTGATTCAGACTATACTGCAGCTATCAACCTGAGGAGCAGGTGATTCAGACTATACTGCAGCTATCAACCTGAGGAGCAGGTGATTCAGACTATACTGCAGCTATCTACCTAAGGAGCAGGTAATAACTAAACTGAGAGTCCCTCACCAGGACTAAGCTCCCTGGTGAGGGCAGAAGAGTCAGACAAGCAGGTTTGGCAACACACGGACAGATACGATACAGAGACAGGAAGCTAAATCAGAGTAGTAGTTCAGGCAGAGTCGGCAACTTATATCAGATAGGCAAAGGTACCGAATCAGAGAGCAGAAGAATAGTCAAACTAGCAGAAGGTCATAACAAATAATACAATTCAATTAGTACTTTAAGCTATCAACAGAATCTGGCTAAGTGTGAATCCCCAGCTCTAGCTGGTTCTAGCACACTTTGGGATCTGACTAGGTCTGAGTGCTAACACATAGCATATGCAACAGCAGACGCGGAACAAGAGACAGCCAGGGCCTATATGTACTAAACGAGCTCTATAGCGCCGCCCCAGTCACTCAGCCAATCCAGAGCATAGCTGGAGTCAATTGACCGAGTGATCAGCTGACTCCCCTTCTAGATGCATAAAGGTCCTTTCGCTCGGCGCGCGCGCGCATAACCCTTAGTCTATGAGCGATAGAAGGACCAGGCAAGGCACCAGCATGTAACTGTGCGGCGGAAACCGCTGGCTGTGACGCGGAGATAGCCGCCATGCCGCTTGCTGTTGCGGCGGTATCTCCGCTATCCATTACAAGGATTACAAGGATCCATTTCAAGATATTAAGCTTCCAACATTCCAGTGGAAATTTGTGGATACACTTTAGTTACCTAGTTGGACATTCAGTAGTAAGTACTTTCCAGCATAACCAACTCCATCATAATAATATATTTACAGACTTACAGTACATAACCAAAAAGTGGACCTTTTTCAAAAGAACATATACATATAAATGCAGGTGCTGCATGTCCTTATTTGAAAGTTGAGTGTGGAGGGCATTGTAGTAGTCCAGCTGCCATATACCGGTAATAGCGGCATAAAATAGGGTTGGCAGATTTTCTGGGGGAATGAGGTGATTCACTTCTTGCAGCATTTTATTTCCAAAGATTAATTTCTCAGTAATGAAAATACCCAAGTAATACATATGTAAAGTGCTATTTGGATCCATACCCTAGGCCTATTTCTACTAGTACACTATGCATTTTATGTCAGAATTCACATATGCGAATTGAATGCGATTTGGTGTTTTTGTATGTGCGTTTTAATATGATTTTTCACATCTGATTTTTACTCTACATAGCAACATGACAACACTCTGACTACACAGGAAACAGGAAGAAGCATGTTAGATGGGAAAACAGATGCTAACATTGGCATCCGCATGTAGGACTATTGACTTTCATTAAATTGCGATTCACATGCTGTGTGGTGCAGAAATCTGCAGCATGCAGTCCATATTTTTCTGCATCACAATGCTTTTGGAAAAAATGCATTCAATGGAAATGACTCCATTGAACTGCATTAGTTTCAGTGTTAATGGGACTCCATTGAACTCAGGGGCGTAGCAATAGCCATAGCAGCCATAGCAGCTGCTATGGGGCCCAAGAGCATAGAAGGCCCAGGTGGTACTTAATGTTTTCACTGTTAACTATCTTGTGTTTCTCCGTCCTCTGACTTTCTCAGTTTCCATAGACTATATGCAGTGTTGATTGCATGAGAATGTAAATTGTACATTTAACTCATATCCATAGGGTAGAGGCATTGCTTATGAGTTTTCCGTTTGGACCACTGTTTTCTGATTCAATAAAGCCTTTGTATTTTTATAGTTCATTGAGTGGCGGTTTGTGGTTGTTTCTATGGTTCTGGTTGAGTGCAAACCAGCCTTCGCTCTTTAAATATAGAGGTGAACTAATACATTAAGGCACCTGTGCAGCAGATTATTGGGTTTATTTTGCATTGCTTATGAGTGCCTACATCTAAGGGCCGTAGGAAAGTTTTGCTATGGGGCCCCATGATCCATAGCTACTCCACTGATTGAACTGCATTCGTTTCAATGTTAATGGGAAATTCGCATTGGGCCCTTAGTGATGCTTTTTGAGAGTAGAGCTGGTTTACTACCAGAACCTGACCTCCGATGACAAGAACAAATCAAATCAAATCAAAAATAACTCTATTGGCATGACCAAGATTTCTACAGACAGCAAGGAACTTCATTTTTCTCCGTATTTAGTGTCATGTAATAAAACACATTAAACCATAAAATATGGTTTAATGTCTTAATATAGAGAAAGCTAAAGCTAAAAACAAAGAATTGTCAGTTGGTTATTAAAATAAAAATCCATGTGTGACATATGAACGAGAAGTTGTAACATAAAATTACATAGAATTAACTGAAAAAGGAAAACAACATATATTTCTGTATAGTGTCAGATGGAAGTCTTTCTTTTAGTGAGATGAGTGATCTTATAGGCTTTGAGTTTTTCACAGGATGATAATCCATATGTCCAATAAGAGCCATCGTGTTTCTTCCGCGGTCCCTTAAAGATAACAAAGAGCATAACTGCTATGTATGCCCTCTAACCTTTAGCGCTGAATCAGAGGCATGAGAACATCAGAGCTTTTCATAGAGTCCCATTCCTGTTCCACGTACAAGGATTTGCATAATGTAGCCTTGTATGCATTATGATCTCAAATAAGGTCTTGGTCCATTAAACAGAAAGTATCTCCACTAAATATTCATTCATGATCAAATGTCTGAAATTCATTATGTCCATGAGAGCAGTCAGTTGTATTTTCAGTGTGCTGCCAATATTTCCAACCTTAGAATTGTAGTACTTTTTAAAGAGAAGAATGTTTTTGTACATTCCTTTGACTGTAAAATAAATGTGGTACTTTTTTTACTCTCATCCCACAGTTATTTTATAATGAGACAAAAAGATTTGATCTAATGATTAAAGAACTAATAGACATTCATAGAATAGTGCAATGTGCTAAAATTTGTTGTGAATCACAGGGTAAACCAGATTTAGATATCGTGTGGACACTTTTGTAATTTAAAGTAGTTGATTTTAGCCATAAAATCAATGTAAAATAATCTTGTCAGATAAATAATTAAGCAAAATACATGTCACAACAAGTTAAAGAAAGCAATAATGTAACCATGTATGCCTTTTACCAAGAAGATATAAAGCAAGCAGTGGTGTAGCAATAGGAGATGCAGAGGTTGCCCTTGGCCTAGAGGTCCCTCCCTTAGACCTCGTTCGCATTGCGTTCCATTTACTTTAGCGTTCGCGTTTGTCGTTTTTGGAGGAGTTTTTTTTTTCTTCTTCCGGGTGCTTGGGTGGGCACTGCGGCTTTTCTAAGGCACTTCAATAAGCACTTTTTCAGAGTGATTGCGTTTTTTCACTCCCTGATGAAAGTCAGGAAGTGAACTCTTTGACCTGGAAAAAAATAAATACAATGTATTTATTCTTAAAAACGCAAACGCAATCACTGCACAAATAGATTTTGTGAGAGTTTTGCGTTTCTCCTATACCTTCCATTGAGGCAGAATCACCTCAAGTCAAAAATGGTCCACACACTGCTTTGCTGCCTGCACCCGCACTGATATGAACATTCTCATAGACATTCATTGCACAAACGTTTGGCAGGCAATTTTTTAAATCGCCTGCATGTGAAAAAAGGCAGAAAAATGCGACACACATACATGGCCGCAATTACTCATATTTTTCGCCTTATAAAACGCACTTTTTCGCCCCCAAAAGGGGGAAAAAGTCCATCACTTTTTGGATCAATTACAAAAATATTTGCATACCCATACACATTTATGCGTTCGCGATCACGTAGGTGTTTACGTGATCGTGACATGAAAATGCATATCAAAGGGGCTATTTTTGGAGTGCTTTATAAAGCGAAAAATATGGTGTCTGTTATACTGTATATAGTTAATATAAATAGTAAGGGGTCTGATTTTTTTTGTCCATTTTGTTATGTTATAATAAAAAAAATGCTCAACTTCATCTAACATTTCTCTGCCCATTTGGAGTAGAATACAGATTTTATTTTAATTTTCGGTATCCCCAAAGAGATTTCATATGTTTTTGTTCACATTGTGTTAAACATGTCTGGGGTTTGTTGTTATTTTGATCTGCATGTTGACACTCCAAATGTGTATGGTTATTAGGGGTTCTGAGACAACAGTGTTATGTAATATCTAGAAAGCAAATAATTCTTAGGAATTTTTAAAGTATTTGCAACGTTAAAGTGGACCTGAACTCAGAATTTGCTCTTTGCTCTAAAAGATACATAACAGCATAATAAACTTTAAAAAAACATTTTTTGTTACAGCTTACAGAACGCCTATAATAATTTCGTCAGTCTGAGAGCTCAAATTACACTTGTGATTACTTGACAATCAGGGGTATTTACGGCTCTTCCCTCTAAAAACACACATGGTGTATTTCTCTCTGTGTCCCTTGTGTCCTATGTAATAGTTCAGGCCCACTTTAATCTTGATGAGTTAAGAGAGATTGAGGTTGATGCATGAAACAGTTATATTGCTGTGTGCAGACAGTGCATGGCAATATTATCTTTACTACTGCCAGGCCAGCTGTGCACTGTGAGTTACACTATTCACTTGACCCACGTTACTCGAGTACTGCGACCATAGTGGTAATGCTTGTTAGAAATGCACGTTTAGCATAGCAATGAGTACTGCGGGACGTGCTAATAGCATATCTCGCAATACACTCCAGGCAATAGTAATGGTAATATTGCCATTCACTGTCTATGCACAGCAATATTATCACTGCTTTATGCATGAACCCTATTGTGCTTATTCACAACAAACAACAAAAACAGAACATTTATATCGCACTTTTCTCCTGGCGGACTCAAAGCGCCAGAGCTGCAGCCACTAGGACGCGCTCTATAGGCAGTAATAGTGTGAGGGAGACTTGCCCAAGATCTCCTACTGAATAGGTGCAGGCTTACTGAACAAGCAGAGCCGAGATTCGAATCCAGGTCTCCTGTGTCAGAGGCAGAGCCCTTAACCATTACACTACCCAGCCACAACAAAATATATTTTAAGTTGATGTGTATTTATGTCACACAGGCAGATACCTGTGGCAGCAGTAAGTTCTAGTCAGTGGTCATGATACCTAACCCTAAGACCCACCTGGTCGTGCCGAACCCAAAACCCCCTGGTGGTGCCTAATCTTAAGACACCACCTGGTGGTGTAAAACCCTAAGATCCCTCCTGGTGGTGCGTAACCTTTAGGCTCGGTTCACATTAGGCTGTTTTCAGCCTACGTTCCTCTCCGATGAGTGGAATGCAGCAGCCGCAGCAATGCTTTCCCTATGGGAAAGTTCACATTGCTACGTTCCGTTCCCTGTTCATCGGAGCGGACGTTCCCGACATGTCGGGACCTTGCGTTACCGTCAGCAAGCGTACGGGCGGATGCGTCCTAATGTGAACCCGGCCTAAGACCCACCCCCTGGTGGTGCCTAACCCTAAGACCCCCCCTGGTAATGACTATGGCCTAACTTCTCCCTACTCTCACACAGAAGACCCCCCCCGGTGGTGCATATCCCTAAGATCCCTCCTGGTGCGGCCTAACCCTAAGACCCCCCCCCCGTGGTGCCTAGCCCTATGACCCCCCGCTTGTAATGATAATCCTAACCTCGGTGGTGCCTAATCTTAATCCTCCATGGTAGTGCCCAATCTTCGACACTTTTCATGTCAAGCATATATGTTATTTTGAACGGATATAACCCAAATTAACTGTTATAACCTAATTTAGTCACCTGCTGATATAAATGATGTTTAATCTGCATTTATATAGCCTTAAAAAAACTCTTGGCTATAAAAATGGGCCCTTCTGTAAACAAATCAAAAATCTCTTGCAGCCAAATCAAAAATCTCTTGTAGCTGAATCAAAAATCTCTTGTAGCTGAATCAAAAATCTTGGCTATAAAAGGGTGCCCTCTCGTCCTGTGTGGTCCACCACGTGGTGCCCATCCGTCTTCAGGATCCCCCCCACTCTTCCATTAGCAGCATACATGGCGCTGGGGCATAGCATGCACACACAGGGAGTACATTTTTACACTAGGGGGCAGTGACGGGGCTACGGACATAGCAGACTCTATGATGAAATCGATCTGGCATCAGCCTGCAGTGTGTGGGCAGCCAACAGATCTCTCTCCAATCAGATTCGATAAGAGAGAGAGATTTGTCTCTTAGCCGAATTTGCTCATCATCACTAGACGTATGGGCGCCTTAACACTATCACTTCACTAATGCACTGTGCAGTAAGCTAACTCTCTAACTCAGAGCTGGGCACACTTTGCAAGGCCCGGGCTTCTTAGTTACTCTGTTGTACTTGTCCAAGCCCTATCCTATAGAGCCATATCAATCCCTGCCATGCACTGAGGAGGACCAAAAGTTTGAAACAGGCTGTCTACATGTGGGGTTGGTGTGGCTCTGCAAAATTTAAAGCTATAGGCTTGCTATACACCAGTTGTTCTGGATGTAAGCCTGGCTTCAAGGGCATAAAGAGAAAATGTGCGTAATCAGTAGCGGTGCATTGTGGGTAACCACAGATGTTCACTTAAAGCTGAATTATTGCACACTAACCCAGCGGTTCTCAAAGCGGGTGCCGCAGTACCCTTGTGCGCTGCAAGCACTTTCCAGGGGTGCCGCAGTTCTGTTCCTGCCTGAGCAACCTTTTTTGACAATGCATATTTTTTTGTCAGCACACGCTGATGAAACTGTGTTATTTTGCATGATCTTGGGCAGTAGAGTATCACCTATTCCTATTTTTAAGCAAACCAAATGTGTATGAATAAATTGTGTGGTGGTTCATCTCATTTTAAATGCTGCCTTAAAACAATTAACATAATTGATAAAGTAGCTTTAGAACAGTGGATAAATTAATTTGAGCTGCTTCTTTGTTTTCACTGTGTCTAGAGATCTATTGTGAGATAACTATGCACATTTCAAATGCATTTCAATTATATCATCTGTTTGCTTTACTTTTGGAATTATGGAAAGACTAGATGCAATGAAGACTGCTTGAATTGTTTTGCTTTCATGTATTCATATGAATATTTATTACTGTGAGCTATATAAAATGAATATAATTTTGTTTTATTTTGAAAACATCTTCTACGGCTTTTTTTTCCCTTTACAATTTAAATGATTCATATCTAAAAGAACAAACACATTTACTGAGGGCACGATGTGCCCCCTGCATTTTCATATGTTGCCAGCAATTCCAGTGTGCCTGTCAGCATAGATGTGGTATGGTTATCTAGATCTTTGTTACCTGCACATTCTGTATTATTTTATTGAACATTATCTGGTTAATAAAAGCCATTTTAACCATTTAGTGTTGAACTGCCTAAACACCTGCCCATTGTGCAAATCTGACAATTCGTAGCTGTTTGACTCTAAAGAGTTCATGTCGTTTTAGTTTCTTTTAAGCCTTTTGCTGCATTGCACAATGTTATTATTTCCTGCCAAATTTCCCCTGAGCTAATCAGGTAAGATTATGTGAAGGACAGTACATAACTTTCTTTAAACACATCTCTACTGGACACGTCTACTGATTGCAGCTCAGTGCCCTCGCCATCAGCACCATGGTGTTTTTTGGGACTGCAGTACTGCCAGTTAGTGCCCCATGTCATCATCATGATTTATCGCAATCACAGACAGTATGTTTGGCAACTTCAAGTGATTGCTGTTAGCTGTTCAAAAGTAATGTTCCTGCTTTGTAAATGATAGACGTCTTCAAAAGCAGCTACAAAGTTCTACATGTTGTGCTCTTTTTCCATTTTTTTTTAGCTTTCCGGCCACATGATGCCACTCTATTATTATGGAGTATTTGGTAAAAACAAAAAAAAGCAAACGTGGATGCCCTGTCATTCATTTCAGGGATTATGTAGCTAAAGAGAATCTTCTACAATCCTAATTATGCTTACAGCGGACCTGAACTCCTCAGAACTTCCTTTCTGCTCTAAAAGGTACGCAACATCATAATGACCTTTAATTAAAAACATTTCTTTGTTACAGCTGATACAAATCCTGCACTAAATATGCAGTGTGTCTACTTCCTGATTTCATGGAAGCAGGCATAGGGTTAACATCTTTGTGTACAAATTAGCTGCTCTGCTAAAAGTTACTAAGATCTAGCTTTTTCTTTAAGCTGGTACCTAATTGAAGGTTTTCAACCAACACTACTTTGCAAATAATGCTGCCCAGAACTATATTCACATCCTGCTATGTGCCTTAAAGGAACACTATTGTGAACCTTTTTAAAATAGATGTGTGCATACATATAATGCATACATCTCTACTATAGTAAAATGCACCATGAATTACCTTTTTCCTATGTTGCTATCACCTATTACCTACAGTAGGTAGTAAAAATCTGACAGAGCTGACATGTTTTAAACTAGTCCATCTCCTCATGGGGGATTCTCAGAGATGTCTTTATTTTTAAAAGGGCTGAATAGCAGTTGCTCAGTCCAACTGCCATAATACTGTGCAAGCAAGTAGGTAGACTGACTAGAATCTTTGTATAGGTACTTTGGAGAGACTCATTTTGCAAAGAATGATGGAAATACTGAGAATCTCCCATGAGGAGGTAGACTATTCTAAGTCAGATTTGTCAGATTTTTTATTGGCTACTGTAGGTAACAGCAAGCATTTTACTCTGGGGTTGATGTACGTCTTATATGTATGTGTAAACATGAATTTTACAATTTTACAATTTTCAGTAGTGGTCCTTTCACTTCTAATCTTGAGATTCAGTTACAGATGTCTTACATTTTCTTTAGAATTCTATGTTATAGTTCAATATTCATTGTTCAATCAAATTATTCAGCAAGCCACCCAGGCCTACATGTATCAAAATATCAAAACAGGCCCAAACCAGAACACTATCACCACCATGTTTTATGGATAGGCTATGTTTTTATACTGGAATGCAGTGTTTTTCTTTTTCGAAATGCAATGCCTAAGATTTATTTTGGCTTCATCCATCCATCCACAAAACATTCTTCCAGTATCCTTCTGGTTTATCCACAAAATCTTTAGGAAACTGGAGACAGTCAGCTATATTTTTATTGGGAGTGTAATGGCTTTCTCCTTGCTACCCTTCCACCAATGCTGTTCAGTGTTCTCCTGATGAACTGATGCTCATAAAAACATCAACACTGATTGATTTGACACAGGCCTTAAATTGATTTGATTTTACCCTGGGTTCCTTTGAAAGCTCTTGTACGCTTGTATACCTTGCTATTGCAGTTGGTGGTTAACCACTTTTGGGTAGCCTAACAATGGTCTAAAAATTTTCTCCATCTGTACACGTCACATTGGTAGTATTGTCTCGCACTCACTAAAGGATCAAACCCATAGGGCCATATTCTATTGCTGAACTCGCCAGCGCTAAGCACTGGCGAGTTCTTAACTTAGGCGATGGGGGCATCGCCTAATCTAATAAAACTTTAGACCCCCCCAGGCGGAAAAGAACTCGCTTGGGCGATATAATCGCCCAGCGAGTTCTTAACACCGAATCCAATTACCCTTATCATGTCTCCGGGAAGCGATGCTTCCCGGCAGACATGAGCGTTAGCTTAGACCTGCAAAAAGCAGGTCTAAACTAGCTAACGCACGTCGTCGCCGCTGCATCTGGGGGTCTCCTTTAATAAGGAGACCCCCAGAGCTCCCCGTCGGGTCGCCGCACAGTTTAGAATCCCCCGCGCAGCTCTGCACTGGCACCCCTGCATACATACCACCACAGATCACCCGCCGCCTCTCGCCGCAAAATCCGTCGCGTAATTACGGTGTATCTAACACTGTAATTACTGTCGGCATAGAAGGAGCCCGGGCAAAGCATCTTTGAATCTGCAGCCTGGGCTCCCCATTGGTCCGCTGTCTAAACCAATAAAATGGCTCAGACAGCGGACCAATGGGGAGCCCCGGCTGCAGATCAAAGATGCTTTGCCTGGGCTCCTTCTATGCCGAGTTGCCGACAGTAATTACAGTGTTAGATACACTGTAATTACGCGACGGATTTTGCGGCGAGAGGCGGCGGGTGATCTGCGGCGGTATGTATGCAGGGGTGCCGGTGCAGAGCTGCGCGGGGGATTCTAAACTGTGCGGCGACCCGACGGGGAGCTCTGGGGGTCTCCTTTTTAAAGGAGACCCCCAGATGCAGCGGCGGAAGATGGCGGCGGGCCAGTGCGCATGTGTGGGGAGTGAGGCCGTGGTGCTGATGGACAGCACCACAGCGTAAACCTCACTCCCCATCGCTCGGTAAAAGGGAGCATCGCTCAGGCTTTCGCCTGAGTAATGCTCCCTAACGATCGGCCATTGCGCGAAGGATATGGGCAATAGGATTTGCCGGTAATCCTCGCGCGATGGCAAGGTGATAAGTAGCTCGCATCTGCAAGCTACTTATCACCTTGAATAGGATATGGCCCATAGTCTTTAAGGGGAGTGTGACTGCTGAAAAGATGGATGACGCCATCTATGCAGTATTCAACAAGGAAAAAAGCTGACACATCCAAAATTAATCTTTATTGGCTCCATGTAAAAAATATGGCCAACATTTCGGAGCCATGTAGGACCCCTTTATCAAGGCAATATTTGCTCGGAGGCAAAGATTTGTCTGCTGCTGTGCAAAAGTTCCTGCATAGGAAGTGGGAGTCTTGCTCCTCTAACACTCGCTGACAGCGATGTGTATTGTCTGGGATCAGCAGCAGCCATCCGTACACAACGTGTCTGATTGGTGTTGTCCAAACTCTTTAGAGATGGTCTTGAAACTTCAGTTTTATGCGCATCAACAACTCTTTTTCCAATGTCCTCAGACACATCCTATGTTTGAGTCATTACACATTTGCACAAATGTGTTGTATGTGTGATCAGCAGTGGTGCTCACCGCCAGGTCGTGATCACGCTTACACGTGGATTCACGACCATTTTGACGCATTCCGCCTCGGACACGAAAATCCGTGAATAGATTTTCAACCACGAAAATCTACTTTGGCTTCGCGTGAATGCAGACAGAAATCCGCATTCACGCTCGTGAAACCCGGTGCTGAAGTCGTGGTTTGCGGAAATGCGTCAAACTATGCGGAAGTGACACATTGCAGGCCAATCAGAGTGCCCCAGCCAGGCCCTAGCAACCAATCACAGGAGGGGAGCTATGCCCTCCCCTCCTGAATATAAAGCGGCGGCCATGATGGAAAAGCTCTGTCCTTGTTAGACTGTGGTGCTGAGAGGATTATCTCCAGGCCATTGTTGTTTGAGCAAGTTCATTTATTGTGTTAAAAACAAAGCGTTTTTTTTGCTAACACTGCTCTTATACTGTACACAGTTAGCTAGTCAGTGAGTGATTGCTGTAGTTAGTTGTAGTCAGTGTAGTGTAGTGGGAGTGTGGGAGTCTAGTGATTATTTAACTGTGTGTAGTGCTGTGCAGGCAGGTTCAGTGCTGCAGTGTAGTGGGAGTGGGGATTATCTGTGTGTAGAGTGCAGGCAGGCAGGTTAGTGCAGCTGCAGTGTTCACTTGTATATTCCAGTGACAGTTATACACTTGTACTATTTGCAGGCAGCCAGTCACACCGCCGGCGCCGCCACTCTCTGCCAGCGCTGTTCATTCATTCTGTCAGTGACCTTGTGCCGTGCCCAGTGCCCACTGCTCGCTCGCTCGCTGGCATATGAGCATCTCATTACACAGTGTGACATCCTTGTGTGCCCATTGCATCCTTCAGTGACCTAGTTGTATATCCAGTGCCCACTGCTGTGCCCACTGCATCCTTCAGTGACCTTGTACTGTGGCCACTGCATCCTTCAGTGACCTAGTTGTATATCCAGTGGCTACTGCTGTGCCCACTGCATCCTTCAGTGACCTTGTACTGTGCCCACTGCATCCTTCAGTGACCTTGTACTGTGGCCACTGCATCCTTCAGTGACCTAGTTGTATATCCAGTGCCCACTGCTGTGCCCACTGCATCCTTCAGTGACCTTGTACTGTGCCCACTGCATCCTTCAGTGACCTTGTACTGTGCCCACTGCATCCAGTGATTCATTACTAGCAACATGTCTGGCAGGGTTTCGCGGGGTGAGAGGAAAGGGAGTTCAATTGCCTCAGCCACTTCTGGGACTGCTCCACGTCCAGGGAGAGGACGCCCAGCTGTACGTGCTCGTGATGCAGCAGAAAGGGGGGCAGCAAAGCCTGGGCCGAGTCAGCGGACGCCATTGTCCAAATATTTTAAAGTTTCTGGTCCCCGTGTGGTGGTTGAGCAAATGGAACCTGACGTACTCATGGACATCATGACTTCCTCCCAGACCTCTACTGTGAGCACCACTCCAAGCAGTAGCAGCAGCAGCCAACATCCCACGCTTGTTGTGACATCCACCCCAGCACCCACTGGTCAGCAGCCCTCCCAGGATAACAGCGTTCTGTCCCTCAGTCCGGCATCTGGGAACCTGCTGATGCAAGAAGCTCAGGACTTACTGGGGACTGATGTGGCAGAGATTGAGATCGGGCCACAATCACAAGCGTTGTTGAGTTCTGGTGATGAAGAAGAGGGGTCTGTGTCTGGGGATGTAGGGACAAAAGAGGAGGCGGGGGAGTCAGAGGAAGAGCTGGATTATGATGATGCTGCTGATGATGACGACGTTGTGGACCCTAACTATGTGCAGCCTGCTGAGTCCGTGGAAGAATGGTCAGAGGCAGAGCAGGATGACGAGTCACCTCGGCCTAGGCAAGGATATCGCCATATGTCAGGGAGGGGCAGGGGCATCGGCAGCAGTGGGCGTGGAGGAAGTAGACAGGACACTGCTTCAGCCGGCACCACCACCATGCAACCCCCGGCAACTACTACCACACATTGCTCCTCTGCACCCTCTGCTAGTGGGGGCCGCAGTAAATTAAAGTCACCAGTGTGGGATTGCTTTGAGGAATGTACTGATGACAAAAGGTATGCGGTGTGCAGGTTATGCAGCAAAAGATTGAGCCGTGGGAAAAGTCTGAGCAAGATGGGTACCTCATCCCTCCAGGGCCACCTGAGAAGCCGCCACTGCCGCGAGTATGCGGACTTTAAGAGGAAGCAGGCACTGCTGGCAGGGGTTCCTGAGAGCAGAAGGCCCACCAGCGCAGCAGCATCCTCCCTCCCTCAGGGTCGTGAATCCCCCACAGCAGCAGCAGTAGTAGCACGCAAGCGCTCTTCCACCTCGGCTGCTCAGGACACAGACATTGAGGCTGGCAGCCAGTGTTCGTCTCTCTCCTCTGTCTCCCCTGCATCCCAGCGTCGTCAGACCCTGCTGAGCGACACCTTTCAGGGTCTGACCAAGCCTCTGCCTCCAAGCCACAGGCGGATCCACAAACTAAATGGCTTGCTGGCCCGGGCCATGGCATCACAGCTGCTTCCCTACTCCCTGGTGCAGGAGGGGAGCGCCATGCGGACGCTGCTCCAATTTGGCATCCCCGAGTGGCAAGTCCCCAGTCGCCACTATTTCAGCAGGAGCGCGATCCCAGCACTCCACAAGTTTGCGGTGGAAAACGTGGCCCGTTCCCTGGACTACTCTGTGGGCAAGCGGGTCCACGTGACCATGGACTCGTGGAGTAGCAGATTTGGGACAGGTCGCTACCTGTCCTTTACGGCCCACTGGGTGACACTGATGGAAGGGAGGGAGAACAAGAGCGCATCAGCCCAGCTAGTGGTGCCACCACGCGGGATCAGGGGGGATGCAGAAGGGTCCTGTCACGACACTCCCTCAGCACCCGGAAAGCAAGCCCGCCTCGGCAGCAGCAGCGCCAAGCCTCGGCACTGCCAAGCCCTTTTAAAATTGGTGACCCTGGGGAAGGAGAGGCTTACGGCCACCAACGTCCTGGCCGCCCTCAGGAAGCAGGAGCGGAGGTGGCTGACCCCCAGAGGCCTGGAAGTGGGGTATGTGGCAGCCGAAACGGGGCCAACCTGGTGGCAGCAGTGCAGCAGGGAAACCTCCAGCACATCCCCTGCTTGGCCCACGTGCTCAATCTTGTGGTGCAGCGCTTCTTGCGCACCTACCAGGGGATGAGCGAGCTACTGCAGGATGCCCGGGCGGTGGTACGCTTTTTCCGCCTGTCAGCCACTGCCTCTGCACTCTTGTCCACCTTACAGCAGCAGTATGGAAGGCCACAACACCGGCTGATCATCGACATGCCAGTTCGCTGGAATTCGACTCTGGCCATGTTGGAGCGGCTGTGTCAGCACAGGCTGGCTGTTAGGGCCTACATGCTAGACCCAAGTGTCCCCAGCAACCAGCAAGTCCCCATGATTACTGCCACTCAGTGGACACTGATGCAGCAAGTATGCCTGGTGCTGAGTCCCTTCCTGGAGGCAACCAAGATGGTCAGTGAGGAGCGGGCCTCTGTGTGCCAGTGGGTGCCCTTGGTTTGTCTACTGGAGCAGGCAATGGACAATTTAATTGAGCGTGGGGATGAAGCCCTGAGGCAGTTGGAAGAACAGGAGCAGATGGCAGCACAGTCCAGCTCAGAGGAGGGCTCACAGCAGGTAGTGGAAGAGTTGGAGGTCCCTAACCTGAATGAGGAGGAGGAGGAGGAGCAGAGTGCAGCAGGCGTTGTACGTGGATGGCGGTTTGAGGAGGACAACGACATGGCACAGGAAGAGGACAGGCATGCGTTATGGGACAATGGCGAGGACGAGGAAGATCTTGCTGGCAGGGCCCACTTGTTTCCCATGGCTGTGCACATGTTGCGCTGCCTTCGCAGGGACCCCCGGGTGATCCAGATGCGTTCAAGGGAGGACATCTGGATTACCTTGATGCTTGATCCCCGTCTGAAGGGGAAGCTGGGAGACTTAATGACGCCATCCACCACCGAGCAACGCACAAGGGAGTTGAAGGAGGCCCTTGTGCGCAGACTACTGGAAGCATTCCCCCAGCCTTCCACCCCCACTGTAACTGCTCTGCCAAGCCAGCAAGAGGTGCCTGCCATTGCCACTAGCAGCACAACAACCACCACCAGCAGCAGCAGCAGCAACTGGCGCCCCGGAGACCTGAAGAGCCTAAGCAAGAGCCTGTATGCAGTGCAGCAGCCCAGAACAGAGGTGCCCGCCACAGCATCCACCACCAACCAGCACAAGCAACGACTGACCACCATGGTGTCTGACTATATGGGGTCATCCAGCGGGCTCAATGACACCGACAGCCCCGTGGACCCCTTGGAGTACTGGGTCAAGAGACTGGACATCTGGAGCGAGCTTTCCCAGTACGCCCTGGAACTCCTATCCTGCCCTCCTTCCAGTGTCCTCTCAGAGAGATGCTTTAGTGCGGCCGGTGGCGTGGTCACAGAGAAGCGCTCTCGGCTCTCCCACGCCTCTGTGGACAAACTCACCTTCCTGAAAATCAACCAGGCTTGGGTGGAAGGTGAGTTCCTGGCCCCTATTGTCGGACACAGGGGGACATGAAGTGGCTGCTGCATGTGCTGTTGTTAACTATGCCTGCCTTTATAAAGACATTTACTACCTGCCTAGTGCCTACCTTGGTTAATTTTTTGGTGTTATGGTACTACTACCAGTAAGTTGCCATGGTCCTCCTTCTGAGCTGCTGAACTGACCGCCTGCTTTGTCCTCCTGACTCAGTCGCTACTACACTCTGCGTTCACAGTGCCTGGGTCACCGGGTGCATTTAATTTTTTGGCCAGCACTATGACGCTGTGCTACTACTACTGTGCTGCTGCTGCTGAACTGACCGCCCGCTTTGTCCTCCTGACTCAGTCGCTACTACATTCTGCGTTCACACTGCCCGGGTCACTGGGTGCATTTAATTTTTTGGCCAGCACTATGACGCTGTGCTACTACTACTGTGCTGCTGCTGCTGAACTGACCGCCCGCTTTGTCCTCCTGACTCAGTCACTACTACATTCTGCGTTCACACTGCCCGGGTCACCGGGTGCATTTAATTTTTTGGCCAGCACTATGACGCTGTGCTACTACTACTGTGCTGCTGCTGCTGAACTGACCGCCCGCTTTGTCCTCCTGACTCAGTCGCTACTACATTCAGCGTTCACACTGCCCGGGTCACCGGGTGCATTTAATTTTTTGGCCAGCACTATGACGCTGTGCTACTACTACTGTGCTGCTGCTGCTGAACTGACCGCCCGCTTTGTCCTCCTGACTCAGTCGCTACTACATTCTGCGTTCACACTGCCCGGGTCACCGGGTGCATTTAATTTTTTGGCCAGCACTATGACGCTGTGCTGCTACTACTACCACCAGTATGTTGCCGTGGTCCTTCTGTGCTGCTGAACTGACCGCCCACATAGTCCTTCTCCTGACTCAGTCGCTACCACCACTGCACTCTGCGTTCACACTGCCCGTGTCCACTGACAACTCTGCTGCGATGTCATTGCTAATTGCTGCAAAAAAAAATTACAAAAACCTCTCTGGAGCCTTTTTGCCGTCAGCCACTCATCCTCCTCCAGCGGTACCTTCGTCGCCAAGTGCCATTGGAACTCGCCTTCACCTCTTTGACTGCTTAACGCGTATATCCCTTTTTAAAACCACTTATTACCAATTAATAGCCCCATTTAAAGTGTTGATTTCACTTTAAAATCCATTTTCTCTAGAAAAAAATTTTTTGGGGGAATTTTTTATGTTGAAGTTATGTTGCCCCTTATCACCTCGATAATCCATGCTATTTGGGGGACTGTAGCATGTATGGGGGCTTTGTTATTAACATTAAAAGAAAATCCGCCTCCGGGCGTGAATCCACGCGTGATTACGCCATTCACGGGAAAAAATCCGCGTGGTTGCGTGGACGCGACCGCAAATCCGCATGAGGCGGGGCCGAATGCGGATTTTTTTTTTCAACCACGCGGATTTCCGAATTCGTGGATGAGGCACATCCGAGCGTTGGATCCTTGTTCGCTATACAAAACAGGGTCACTCATCCTGATTGTTATTTTCTTGACTTAGAACTCCAGACTCTGATTTCACCTTTAAATTATATGATAATCCTAAGGTTTGACTTACTTTAACCACACACAGATATGTTCTTGAGCATTTTTTTAAATACATACATACTGGCTGATTTAACCACTTTGTCCTCCTTGACGTAGCTCTACGTCAAGGAGGACATGTACGCTCCCGCGGCCGATCGCACGCGTGCATGCGCGCTCCTGGCCGCGGATTTGTTAGCCCAGGAATTAATGAATTGGGCCATGGTGCCCGATCACTGATTCCTCTCCCCCGCAGAAAAAGCGACAGCTTCTCTCGGAAGCTTCGCTTTTTCTGACTCCTATGTCACTCTAAGCGTACATTGTACACTTAGAGTGGTGTCATGTAAACAAACTCAAGGTTGCCACCTTGTGGCCAAAAAGTAAAACTACATCTTAATGTTAAAAAAAATTAAAAATGCACATATATTTACCCCAAACAAATACTATTTACATCCCACCCTCCCAAAAAATACCCACATAAAATGTTTAATAATAAAAAAAAAAATTCTATTTTTTTTTTAATTATAAGTTTGTAAATAGTGATGGATGCAAAACGGAAAAATTGCTCTCTTATTTCCAAATAAAATATTGTCGCCGTACATTGTGACGGTGAAATATCCGGGACAAATGGGCAAATACAATACATGGGTTTTAATTATGGAGGCATGTATTATTTAAAAACCATAATGGCCGAAAACTGAGAAATAATGATTTTTTTCAGTTTTTTTTCTTATTCTTACTGTTAAAATGCATTTACAGTAAGGTAGCTCTTAGCAAAATGTACCACCCAAAGAAAGCCGAATTGGTGGCGGAAAAAACAAGATATAGATCAGTTAATTGTGAAAAGTAGTGATAAAGTTATAGGCTAACGAATGGGAGGTGAACATTGCTCGCATGCATAAAGTGAAAATGACTGAGGGCTTAAGTGGTTAATTTAGTAACTTGTAGTTGTACACACCTCTATAGTAATTCATTAGGTACTGACATTTAGTAACAGTCCTCGTAGAAGGAAAAGGGGTGAAGAACAGCTGCCTTGTAGAAGGAAAAAAAACTGCTGGACTTCAGAAACAGTTATTTCAGTCTTTTCGCCTGTGTTCCCACTTTAGCTGGATCACATGCAGCCAGCGGGGGCAGACAGTGTAGTGTCTGCTTCGATGGTCCACTGTGGTCCTGCTGTAGCCCAGGACCGATGTTTTACCCACATAGGCCATATGGGAGAATGCATCCGCCTGACCGGGAATATCACAGTCTGCAGAGAAGTGCAGCCAGCTTACTGCAGCAGATCTTACTGATCTGTTGCAGGCTGAAAAGAGTGAATGGCTCCTACATATACAATAGGAGCTGTTTAATGTCAGTATAGCTTTTTTCCTGTTTTGTACATATGAACAGTTAAATTGTTTTCTGTTTAAATATAAACATGGTCTTCTTGGTCATCACCAAATTCACTAATGCTGCTCACCTGGTAAGATTGGAATCCAGCTAGGCTACTGAATTTGGAAAAAAGTATATGCACCCATGTATATTGAAATTATGCTTTTATTACTATGCCTTTACTAAATTGGGCTTAATTTCACGATGGTGGCCCTTTAAGGAGACAGTAAGATAGTCAGGGTAATTGTTGAAATTTAAATTTAGAGGGAAATTTCATTTTAAATTTAAGGCAAGTTTATTAAAACAAATAAAAAAAAAGAAGACGCTGAGGAGTCAGTTTGAGATACATTTCTATATGATATTAGTAATTATTGCTGTGCACTTATATAGCATTGACACATTTGCCAGGGCACTCAACAGAGTGCATGAAACAATTCACATCACTTAACTACCTAAAGGCCTCGTCACGCCAATGGGCAGCCACTAGGATCGCCTAACGCCAATTGGCGTCAAGTCCTGGGGGAAATCGTACGCAAGCTGCGTGCGCATCTCCTGCTTGGTGATCGCCGCTCGGGAGACTGTTGGACCTGCTCTACAGTGCATTTACAGTGAAAGAAGCACTGTTTCACTTCCTGCATTATAACAGAGTTGTACTGTAATTAGTACTCTGAGTCGATCTCCAGCCTAAAGAAAAAATCTAGCAGAGTTGCATGTAAAAAACAGTTATAGTTATCCGCGCTGCCTGAGAAGCCGTCATGAAGACATCTTCGCGGGGCAAGGCAGCAAAGGTAACTAACTTTCTTTTACAGGAACCCTGCTAGATTGCTTTTCTTTATGATATTCATTGGTAGACCACAATCATGTTTTGAAAACCAGTGCAGTAAGATCAGTGTAACCATTTCTGTGGAAGCTTTAACGGGTGTTTTCAATCCATTTATCAGAATCAGAATCAGAATCAGAATCCTTTTATTTCGCCAAGCATGACTTGGGTCATGCCCGGAATTGGTTTTAGCAGCACAGAACACCTTAGACTTTGTTTACAAAGACACACTGACAGTAGAAAAGAGCAATAAAAAAAACAAAAACAGCAAATGAAGTAATCAACAGTAATCGTAAAACATGACAGCAAAAGCAACTCATCAGCAGATACAGAGGCATTGCAAGAGGAGCAGCACAGAGAGTAGAACACTAATATTAGCATTGGGTGTGTCAGACTACGTGGGTGCTACCTTGAGTGGCGGGGGACCCCGAGGGGCTCGTACAGAGTTCAAGAGTCTCACCGCTGAGGGGAAAAAAGTGTCCCTGTGCCTTGATGTCTTGGTGGGGATGGCCCGGAATCTACGCCCCAACGGGAGCCGTTGGAAGAAGCGATGGCCTGGGTGCGACGGATCGTTGGCAATCCTTGTTGCTCTGGAACACATCCTGGCCTCATGAATGAGCTCCAAAGGGGGAAGGGGCTTTCCGATTATCTTCTCTGCAGTTCTGATGACCCTCTGGATTTTGTATCTGTCGCTGGCTGTGGCCCCAGCGTACCAGACAAGGATGGAGGAGCAGAGGACAGACTCGATCGTGGCGGAGTAGAAGGATTTTAGGAGTTCATGGGCCATACCGAACTTTTTTAATTGCCGCAGGAAGAAGAGTCTCTGCTGGGCCTTCTTTTGGGTTGAGATGGTGTTTGCTTTCCAGCTCAGATCGTCCGTGATGGTCATGCCCAGGAGACGGACACTGGAGACTCTACTGACTTCAGACCCATTTATATGGATCGGGCGGGGGGTGGTGGTGCTCCGTCTTCTGAAGTCAATGACCATTTCCACAGTTTTGGTGGTATTGAGCACTAGCTTGTTTTCGCTGCACCAGTGGCTGATTCTTTCCACCTCCCTGAGGTAGGCCCGTTCATCGTTCTTCCTAACAAGGCCAACAATTGTGGTATTATCTGCGAATTTGATCACTTTGACGGAGTTATCTTTGGATATGCAGTTGTTGGTATAAAGTGAAAACAGAAAAGGTGACAGAACACATCCCTGTGGGGCTCCCGTGTTGGTTGTTCTTGGGCTGGATGATATGTTTCCAAGTTTCACAATTTGGGACCTGTTCATAAGGAAATCCGTGATCCAGCAGCGGAGGGTGGGGTGGACACCAAGCTCCACGAGGTTGTCATGCAGTATCCGTGGGCATATGGTGTTGAATGCCGAGCTAAAGTCCAAGAGGAGCACTCTGGCATACGAGTCCAGTCTGTCCAGGTGGTCTGTAATGAACTCCAAGCAGATATTGATAGCATCATCTGTGGACCTATTAGCTCTGTATGCAAATTGGAGTGGATCCAGACGGTGCAGAGTGGAGTGCTTAAGAAGGGCTAGGACCGCTTTCTCAAAAGTTTTCATGACAACAGAGGTGAGGGCCACTGGTCTGAAGTTGTTTAGGTCTCGAGCTCCCTGTTTTTTTGGAACAGGGATGATGGTGGACTTTTTAAAGCATGAAGGGACCTTGCCTTCCCTTAGGGACTTGGAGTATATGGAAGTGAGGATGGGGGTCAGCTGCTGTGCGCAGGCTTTCAGACAGGCTGGAGACACATTATCTGGGCCCGAGGCTTTCCTGGTGTTTAGCATGGACAGGTGGTGCAACACCTCATCCTCACTCACTGCTGGAGGGGAAAGGCTTGTGCTTGCAGGGAGGAGGATGGAGGGTGCAGGGGGCACCTGCGAGTCAGTTGGGTTTTCGAACCTGCAGTAAAAGCTGCTGAGTTCCTCAGCCAGCTCTAAGTTTGGCGTTACATTGTGAGGTGCTGGCTTGTAGTTTGTGACCGTCTTGAGCCCCTTCCAAACAGCTCGCGGGTCACTTGAGCTGAGGTTCTCCCTTATCTTTCCTGCATACTCCCTTTTTGCAGCTCTCAGCTCCTTGTTAAGGGAGTTCCTTGCTAACCTGAAGTCCTCTAGGGAGCCTGTCTTGTGCGCAGCTTCTTTGCGCTTTCGTAGTTGTCGTAGCTTGCTGGAAAACCAGGGTTTGCTGTTTGGGTAGATTTTGAAGGACTTTGAGGGAATGCAGGATTCCTCACAAAAACTTATGTAGGATGTGACAGTGTCCGCCCACTCATCCAGGTTAGGTGATTGCAGAGCCTCCCAGTCCGTGCAGTCGAAACAGGCTTGGAGTTGGTTTTTTGCCTCATTTGACCACACCTTTACGGTCTTTAGGGCTGGTTTTGCCGATTCCAGTTGTCTCCTGTAGGTGGGGACCAGATGAATGAGGTTGTGGTCAGATGAGCCCAGTGCTGCCCAAGAGGTGGCCTTATAGGCATCTTCCAGGACCGTGTAGCAGTGGTCCAGGGTGCTGGCATTCCTGGTGGGGCAGGCAACGTGCTGGTGGAAACGTGGCAGTTCCCGGCGGAGGTTAGCCTTGTTGAAATCGCCCATAAATATAGGTAGAGTTCTGAAAGAAGACAAAACTTTGGCGTTCGCATCAGACTTTGCCACTGCCAAGCAAATTTCAGCTTACCCTTTCTCCATACGAAAATGTAAATAGAGGTGGGTATTTTGCTGTATAACACGCTCTTATATGTTTTATATTGCAGTTGAAAAAGCCAAAACATGGTAATTGGACATACAAGCAGAAGTGGCTACATCTGGATACAGTTGACTAGAGTTATTTTTTAGTCAATAATTACAACCATTCCCAAACCACAAAATGAACCAGAGAAATCACACTGTAGATTTTAAATATTTTCAAGCCTGAATCAAACTGAAGCCATGTGTCTGGCATTCTTTGCCTATTTTCTGTGCGTTACTGAGTAAGATATCATAAAACAAATACTGTGCAGAACATATTTCACTTTTAAATCGTCAGTGTTGTTGCCACGGGGAATTGGAAAAGAGCAATTCCAACTTTGTTTTATGGAAGCTGAAATAGTGGAAATGTTTGCCTGAAATTTGAATATGTTTTGGCATAAAAACACATCTTCTATCAGTGACATATTTTTGGAGCTGTTTTATGTTTCAAACTATTTGGTATTAGGTTAAACACTGAAAATATGTTTGAACACATTCTGGTATGGTTTATATGCATGCAAATTGTTCTTCAGGCAACAGTGCTTAGGTAGAAGAAATTAAATATTCAGTGAAAATTATTATTTTACTCTGTGCAGTTATGTCATGCTTAAAGAGGAACTGTCGCGAACGGTTTAAAATTTAAAGCACATACAAATAAGAAGTATGTTTCTTCCAGAGTAAAATGAGCCATAAATTACTTCTCTCGTATGTTGCTGGCATTTAAAGTAAGTAGTAGAAATCTGACATTACCGACAGGTTTTGGGTTAGTCCATCTCTCCATAGGGGATTCTCAGCATGGCCTTTATTCTTTATAAAGACACTCCCTGAAAAAGATTTATACAAAGATGCCGACCAGCCTTCCTGCTCACCGTACACATTTTTGGGAAGTTGGATGGAGCAACTGCCATTCACTAAGTGCATTTTGAAAATAAAGAAATCCCTGTGAACCCCCCATAAGGAGATGGGCTAGTCCAAAACCTGTTGGTTCTGTCAGATTTCTACTACCTACTGTAAATGACAGCAACATAGGATAAAAGTAAATTATGGCTCATTTTATTCTGGAAGAAATGTACTTCTTAATTGTATATGTTTACATATATTTTGAATTTTAAGATTTTCGTGACAGAGGTCCTTTAAATAAAACAGCAAACTAAAACAGTTTGCACAGGAATTTGCTAATGTAGATCTGTAGTAAGTCATAGGGGATTTAAAGTGAACCTTAGGTGAAAAAAAACTGAGGAGATAAACAATTGTATCTATCTTCCTACTCCTAAAAAATACTTTTTTTTATATCCCCTAGTTTTACATCTCCTGTATCTTGTGACTCCAATACAGCTTGTTGCTGCACAGCTTTTGAGTGCCGTGTCCTTCTTTATATTTTGTCCTGTACTTGCAGAGGTGGTGTGCCTGCAGGACACTGGTCACCGGCTGGTGGGAATGTTGCAGTTATTTGCCAAGACATGGAGTTTTCCTGTTCACTAACAAAAAACAACTACCATTGATAGACTTTTGGATCTCAGAAATGTTTAATTTCTTTGTAATGGAGAGTTGATATTCTGATGAAGATACTTACGCTACTAAAAATAACAAATATTAAAAAGTAATGGAAAGTAGTTAATATGGACGTGGTGTGGTCTTGTGTGCTAGACACTGATGTAGTGGGGCTTCTGGTGTAGTGGGCTGGGTGTCCCAACTTGGCACCATTGTGGGTGTGTGGGAGTGGCGCCTGGTGTGGTGGACCATGACATGTCTGACATGATGGAGCTTCTGTTGTAATAGCCCTGTTTTTTGGCCCCCTGCAGTGTTCTATGTCCAGCTATAGTGGAGAGCGGGTGGGTGCATGCATTGTGTGTCGGTAGGGGGGCCCTTGGGCTGTGGTGGGAGGGCGGGCTAGCTTGCTTGCTATCTGCATGATACTCTGGGTAGAGTTGGGCCGAACCTCCGATTTTAGGTTCGCGAACCGGGTTCGCGAACTTCCGCGGAAGGTTCGGTTCGCGTTAAAGTTCGCGAACCGCAATAGACTTCAATGGGGATGCGAACTTTGAAAAAAAAAATAATTATGCTGGCCACAAAAGTGATGGAAAAGATGTTTCAAGGGGTCTAACACCTGGAGGGGGGCATGGCGGAGTGGGATACACGCCAAAAGTCCCCGGGAAAAATCTGGATTTGACGAAAAGCAGCGTTTTAAGGGCAGAAATCACATTGAATGCTAAATGACAGGCCTAAAGTGCTTTAAAACATCTTGCATGTGTATACATCAATCAGGTAGTGTAATTAAGGTACTGCTTCACACTGACACACCAAACTCCACTGAACAGAACAGGTATGCAGTGGCGGGTTCACTAAACAGGTATACAGTGGCGGGTCCACTGAACAGAACAGGTATGCAGTGGCGGGTTCACTGAACAGGTATGCAGTGGTGGGTTCACAGAACAGGTATGCAGTAGTGGGTTCACAGAACAGGTATGCAGTGGCAGCAGGATCACTGAACAGGTATGCAGTGGTGGGTGGGTTCACAGAACAGGTATGCAGTGGTGGGTTCACAGAACAGGTATGCAGTGGCAGGATCACTGAACAGGTATGCAGTGGTGGTGGGTGGGTTCACAGAACAAGTATGCAGTGGCAGGATCACTGAACAGGTATGCAGTGGTGGGTGGGTTCACAGAACAGGTATGCAGTGGCAGCAGGATCACTGAACAGGTATGCAGTGGTGGGTGGGTTCACAGAACAGGTATGCAGTGGCAGGATCACTGAACAGGTATGCAGTGGTGGGTGGGTTCACAGAACAGGTATGCAGTGGCAGCAGGATCACTGAACAGGTATGCAGTGGTGGGTGGGTTCACAGAACAGGTATGCAGTGGCAGGATCACTGAACAGGTATGCAGTGGTGGTGGGTGGGTTCACAGAACAGGTATGCAGTGGCAGGATCACTGAACAGGTATGCAGTGGCAGGATCACAGTACAGGTATGCAGTGGGCTGAGGGCTCACTGAACAGAACAGGTATGCAGCCAGGAAGAAGTTAAGCCTAACTAATCTTTCCCTATATGAGAGACTGCAGCAGCTCGCCCTACTCTCACTAATGCAGGCACACGAGTGGCCGTAATGGCCGCCGCTGCCTGCCTTATATAAGGGGGGTGGGGCTCCAGGGGCTAGTGTAGCCTAATTGGCTACACTGGGCCTGCTGACTGTGATGTAGAGGGTCAAAGTTGACCCTCAGGTGCATTATGGGGCGAACCGAACTTCTTCCGCAAAACGTTCGCGTGCGGTACCCGCACGCGAACCACCTAAGTTCGCGCGAACCACGTTCGCCGGCGAACCGTTCGGCCCAACTCTAACTCTGGGCATCCAAGGATTGCCTCGGGGCAAAGGCCAGTGGGACCTATGCTTCCTGTGTGGGCTGCTGCCTGATTACTAGGGCATTGCTTGTCATCTGTGGCTTGCTTGTGCATGGCTGCGATGCTGCAGTGTTGTCCAGGCTGCATGGAGGTGTTGATGGGGGAGGACACTGTCGGTGCTTTGCCTGTGCTGAATCCCAAGTGTTGACTAACTTGGGATGCAGTACTGTGGTGTGCTTTATGTGCTTCAGTGGAACTACTACTGTCTGGCTGGAGGAGGAAAGTTGTGTTGAGGGCTGTGTAGGATAATTGGAAGATAGGATGAGAGGTGTTTCTGTGCTGTGCGGGTCCGGTGTTGCAGTGTTCGGGGCCCGGGTACATGCATTCTGCACTGTTTAGGCACCTGGCACGTTCTGTCTGGCTCCCCTGATTTCTCCTTCTGGCCTGGGTGGTGTCAGGACAGGGGAGGCGGGGGGTACTGGATGTGGGTCCTGGGCTCTGGAGTGCTGGTTCCTGGCAGTATTAAGCATAAATAGCTTACCTCTTCCTACATTCATGTATTTCCAACACCTTAAAGGAGTAAGCTATTTATGCTTGAAACCAGATATTTTTAGCATGTTTAATGGTTACTTTCTTGTATTAATTTAGTCAAGTTACTCCTCCTGCTATTAAGGTTTAATCCCTCAATACTAGCAATCATGACTTACATGTATGATCAACACTGAGATCAACTTTAACATTCACAAACCTTGGGTGTAGATTTCCCTTAACTTGTTCTCTGAAAACTCTGATTTCTGTATTTTTAGAATTATTTTTCTTGCCCTGATGAAGCGATTGATGAATCTTCAAATATTGGCTTCGTTTTTCTTCATGAATAAATAACATTTAGTATTTGTCTGTATGGAAGGGATGGGGGGCTGTCATTCCCCTCTTTAACCACTTGAGGACCGCGGGCTTTACCCCCCTTAAGGACCAGAGCCTTTTTTTTCCATTCAGACCACTGCAGCTTTCACGGTTTATTGCTCGCTCATACAATCTACCACCTAAATGAATTTTGGCTCCTTTTCTTGTCACTAATAAAGCTTTCTTTTGGTGCTATTCGATTGCTGCTGCGATTTTTACTTTTTATTATATTCATCAAAAAAGACATGAATTTTGTCAAAAAAATGATTTTTTTAACTTTCTGTGCTGACATTTTTCAAATAAAGTAAAATTTCTGTATACATGCAGCACAAAAAATGTGGAGAAACATGTTTTTGATAAAAAAAAAACCCCATTCAGCCTATATTTATTGGTTTGGGTAAAAGTTATAGCGTTTACAAACTATGGTGCAAAAAGTGAATTTTCCCATTTTGAAATATCTCTGACTTTTCTGACCACCTGTCATGTTTCATGAGGGGCTAGAATTCCAGGATAGTATAAATACCCCCCAAGTGACCCTATTTTGGAAAGAAGGCATCCCAAAGTATTCACTGAGAGGCATGGTGAGTTCATAGACGATATTATTTTTTGTCACAAGTTAGCGGAAAATGACAGTTTGTGACAAGAAGAAAAAAAAGTTTCCATTTCTGCTAACTTGTGACAAAAAAAATGAAATCTGCCACGGACTCACCATGCCCCTCTCTGAATACCTTGAAGTGTCTACTTTCCAAAATGGGGTCATTTGTGGGGTGTGTTTACTGTCCTCGCATTTTGGGGGGTGCTAATTTGTAAGCACCCCTGTAAAGCCTAAAGGTGTTCATTGGACTTTGGGCCCCTTAGCGCAGTTAGGCTGCAAAAAAGTGCCACACATGTGGTATTGCCGTACTCAGGAGAAGTAGTATAATGTGTTTAGGTGTGTATTTTTACACATACCCATGCTGGGTGGGAGAAACATCTCTGTAAATGACAATTGTTTGATTTTTTTTACACACAATTGTTCATTTACAGAGATGTTTCTCCCACTCAGCATGGGTATGTGTAAAAATACACCCCAAAACACATTATACTACTTCTCCTGAGTATGGTGATACCACATGTGTGGCACTTTTTTGCACCCTAACTGCGCTAAGGGGCCCAAAGTCCAATGAGTACCTTTAGGATTTCACAGGTCATTTTTGTTTCAAGACTACTCCTTACGGTTTAGGGCCCCTAAAATGCCAGGGCAGTATAGAAACCCCACTAATGACCCCATTTTAGAAAGAAGATACCCCAAGGTATTCCGTTAGGAGTATGGTGAGTTCATAGAAGATTTTATTTTTTTGTCACAAGTTAGCGGAAATTGATTTTAATAGTTTTTTTTCACAAAGTGTCATTTTCCGCTAATTTTTGACAAAAAATAAAATCTTCTATGAACTCACCATACTCCTAACGGAATACCTTTAGGTGTCTTCTTTCTAGAATGGGGTCATTTGTGGGGTTCCTATACTGCCCTGGCATTTTAGGGGCCCTAAACCGTGAGGAGTAGTCTTAAAACCAAATGTCGCAAAATGACCTGTGAAATCCTAAAGGTACTCATTGGACTTTGGGCCCCTTAGCGCAGTTAGGGTGCAAAAAGTGCCACACATGTGGTATCGCCGTACTCGGGAGAAGTAGTATAATGTGTTTTGGGGTGTATTTTTACACATACCCATGCTGAGTGGGAGAAACATCTCTGTAAATGGACAATTGTGTGTAAAAAAAAATCAAACAATTGTCATTTACAGAGATGTTTCTCCCACCCAGCATGGGTATGTGTAAAAATACACCTCAAAACACATTATACTACTTCTCCTGAGTACGGCGATACCACATGTGTGACACTTTTTTGCAGCCTAGGTGCGCACTTAGGGTGTAAAAAAGTGCCACACATGTGGTACCGCTGTACTCAGGAGAAGTAGTATAATGTGTTTTGTGGTGTATTTTTACACATACCCATGCTGGGTTGGAGAAATATCTCTGTAAATGACAATTTTTTGATTTTTTTTACACACAATTGTCCATTTACAGAGAGATTTCTCCCACCCAGCATGGGTATGTGTAAAAATACATCCCAAAACACATTATACTACTTCTCCTGAGTACGGCGATACTACATGTGTGACACTTTTTTGCAGCCTAGGTGCGCTAAGGGGCCCAACGTCCTATTCACAGGTCATTTGAGGCATTTGTTTTCTAAACTACTCATTACGGTTTAGGGCCCCTAAAATGCCAGGGCAGCATAGGAACCCCACAAGTGACCCCATTTTAGAAAGAAGACACCCCAAGATATTCCGTTAGGTGTATGGCGAGTTCATAGAAGATTTTATTTTTTGTCACAAGTTAGTGAAAAATGACACTTTGTGAAAAAAAACAATAAAAATCAATTTCCGCTAATTTTTGACAAAAAATAAAATCTTCTATGAACTCATCATACACCTAACAGAATACCTTGGGGTGTCTTTTTTCTAAAATAGGGTCACTTGTGTGGTTCCTATACCGCCCTGGCATTTTACGGGCCCAAAACCGTGAGTAGTCTGGAAACCAAATGTCTCAAAATGACTGTTCAGGGGTATAAGCATCTGCAAATTTTGATGACAGGTGGTCTATGAGGGGGCGAATTTTGTGGAACCGGTCATAAGCAGTGTAGCCTTTTAGATGACAGGTTGTATTGGGCCTGATCTGATGGATAGGAGTGCTAGGGGGGTGACAGGAGGTGATTGATGGGTATCTCAGGGGGTGGTTAGAGGGGAAAATAGATGCAATCAATGCACTGGGGAGGTGATCGGAAGGGGGTCTGAGGGGGATCTGAGGGTTTGGCCTAGTGATCAGGAGCCCACACGGGGCAAATTAGGGCCTGATCTGATGGGTAGGTGTGCTAGGGGGTGACAGGATGTGATTGATGGGTGTCTCAAGGTGTGATTAGAGGGGGGAATAGATGCAAGCAATGCACTGGCGAGGTGATCAGGGCTGGGGTCTGTGGGCGTTCTGAGGGTGTGGGCGGGTGATTGAGTGCCCTAGGAGGAGATAGGGGTCTAATCTGATGGGTAGCAGTGACAGGGGGTAATTAGTGGGTGTTTGGAGGAGAGAACAGATGTAAACAATGCACTTGGGAGGTGATCTGACCTTGGATCTGCGGGCGATCTGTTGGTGTGGGTGGGTGATCAGATTGCCTGCAAGGGGCAGGTTAGGGGCTGATTGATGGGTGGCAGTGACAGGGGGTGATTGATGGGTGGCAGCGACAGGGGGTGATTGATGGGTGATTGACAGGTGATTGACAGGTGATCAGTGGGTTATTACAGGGAAGAACAGATTTAAATAATGCACTGGCGAATTGATAAGGGGGGGGGGGGGTCTGAGGGCGATCTGAGCGTGTAGGCGGGTGATTGGGTGCCCGCAAGGGGCAGATTAGGGTCTGATCTGATGGGTAACAGTGACAGGTGGTGATAGGGGGTGATTGATGGGTGATTGATGGGTAATTAGTGGGTGTTTAGGGTAGAGAACAGATGTAAATAATGCACTTGGGAGGTGATCTGACGTCGGATCTGTGGACGATCTATTGGTGTGGGTGGGTTATCAGATTGCCCACAAGGGGCAGGTTAGGGGCTGATTGATGGGTGGCAGTAACAGGGGGTGATTGATGGGTGATTGACAGGTGATCAGTGGGTTATTACAGGGGGGATAGAGGCATACAGTACACAGGGGGGGTCTGGGGGGGGGGGTCTGGGGAGAATCTGAGGGGTGGGGGGTGATCAGGAGGGAGCAGGGGGCAGTTGAGGGCATAAAAAAATAGCGTTTACAGATAGTGACAGGGAGTGATTGATGGGTGATTAGGGGGGTGATTGGGTGCAAACAGTGTTCTGGGGGTGGGCAGGGGGGGGGGGTCTGAAGGCTGGGGTGGGAGATCTGGGGGGCTGTGTGGGAAAAAAATAAATGTGTGGTGCATACTCACTACTGCTTCCTCCTCGCTGGTGGTCTCTGGAACAATGAGACCACGAGGCGAGGAGGAAGCGTGTATAAAGCACTTTGTTTACCTATCAAAGTGCTTTATACACTTTAATTATGCGGATTTCCTTATTCCTCCGCCCGCCGGCGCTGCTAATTGGCCGGCGGGCTGGAAGCTAAATCCTCGGCCATCGATCCTTAGCGGAGGATCGCGTCACGGAATATGTGCCACTAGAAACCACATATAACTTTTTTAGCTGTGTTATCGACCGAAGGAAGCCAGTAACCCCTGTGAAATGCGTTGTCTGATCCTGTCTCTGTGTAATAAACTTCTAGGGGCCATATGCAATTCACTTTTTCACCTGAGTTTTCTCCTAGGTGATATTGTCATAAGTGGTCATAAAATGTTATTTAATTCACTAGCAAGCATGAAAATGCTCAAAATATTTTTGATAGTACCTCTTCAACAACTTTTTGGTACTTTTCCAGTTGTAAAATGCTGAAAATTTACTTTACAGAGAAGATGAAAATTATCTCCTAGGAGATAACTCAGGTGAAAAAAATAATTGCATATGGGCCAAAGTACTTTCAAGACAGGAGAAGTAAGCCAACCGCTACATCTTTCTTAAACTGGTTTTAATTTTTTTTTTTCGGAGGGGGGTGGTTCTTCCACCATTCCGTATTACTTTATTTATAATGAAACTGCTTGACAACTAGCTGATTGACAGTTTGTAATACAATTGCCATAGGTCAAAGTGGGAGGTTCTTGACTACAAATTGCATATCATTGTTCATACAGGATGGAGCTTTCTTTATAACTTTTCAAGTTGGGAGCAGGAAATACAGGAAGAAAGATTGTTTAGACTACAAAGCAGATTACAACAAGTAGTAAACAAAATGAACAACAACTGACATAACTTGGAAGACATGTTATTTAATGCATCATCGAGTCATTCTTTAAATGGCAGTGTAATATTATGAAAAACAGTTGATAGTTGACCATGTGTTGCACAGTCTTGTAACTATGACAAACGTCATTAAAAGGGCACTACAGCGATAAACTATAACATTTAAAATATGTGCAAACATATACAAATAAGAAGTACATTTTTTCCAGAGTAAAATGAGCCATAAATTACTTTCTTTTCCTATGTTGCTGTCACTTACAGTAGGTTGTAGAAATCTGACAGAAGTGGCAGGTTTTGGACTAGTCCATCTCTTTAAAGGGGATTCTCAGGGATATATTTATTTTCAAAAGCACTTAATGAATTGCAGTTGCTCTGTCCAACTGCCAAAAAACTGTGTAGGGAGTAGGGAAGCTGACCAGCATCGTTGTTTAAATCCTTTTTAGGGAATATCTTTTTAAAGAATAAAAGCCTTGCTGAGAATCCCCTATGAAGAGATGGACTAGTCCAAAACCTGTCACTTCTGTCAGATTTCTACTGCCTACTCTAAGTGACAGCAACATAGGAGAAAAGTAATTTATGGCTCATTTTACTCTGGACTTTACTTCTTATTTGTATATGTTTGCACATATTTTAAATTTTACAGTTTTTCACTGTAGTGCCCCTTTAATAATACTTTGGAGCATTTTCAGTATCTAATTCAAACACCAACTCCAGTAATAACATCCATACTCCTCCCCTCCCCCAACTTAAATAATACCACTGCATCATGTACTCATGTACTCATGTAATGTAGTTCATCAGTCTACCAAAAAAAAGGTATAATGGAATAAATATGCTAAATGCTCTAAAATAGACACCACAAAACCACCATATAAGACTTTAATGCAGGTCTCTTTAGCATAGTATCAATATCTAGCTGTATTGTTAAAGATTGTAAACAATGAGGTGTTTATCTTCAAATTATGACATGTTGCTTTAAAAACTGTTGCATGCCTTACAGGTGAAAATTTGATGGACCAATTGGAAGCTCAGCAATAAAAAAATAAACATTAGCTGTGGGCAATGTGGAATGGGGACCACGGCCCATATGCAATTCACTTTTCACCTGAGTTTTCTCCTAGGTGATATTTTTAAACTTGTCAATAAGATGCATTTTAAGCCACTAGAACATACTGAAAATAAATTTAATAGTACTTTTTTACCTACTTTTTGGTACTTTTTAAATTGAAAAGTGCTGGAAAGTTATTTTAAATCAAAGATGAAAAATTATCTCCTAGGAGAAAACTCAGGTGAAAAAGTGAATTGCATATGGGCCCACATCTCTTATTGTTATGTGTGGCCTCTCTCTCCCAGGGCCATATGCAATTCTCTTTTTCACTTGAGTTTTCACCTAGGAGATACATTTTCATCTTTGATTTTAAATAACTTTCTAGTACTTTTCAACTAAAAAAGTACCAAAAAGTTGGTGAAAAAGTACTATCAAAATTATTTTAATCATTTTTTTGCCTTCTGGGGGCTTAAAAGGCATTTTATTTACAAGTTTAAAAATATCACCTAGGAGAAAACACAGGTGAAAAAGTGAATTGCAATATGGCCCCCAGTCTGTGAAGAATGCTCTAACCTCCTGCTCTGGCCAAAAAAATTTAAAATCTTCGTGGCATTTTTATTGCTTTTTGTCAGGACAGGCACCAATAAAAAAAAATAAAAACTTTTCTTCAGGACCACAAATGTTCATACACGTCACAAGGTCTACATGGGTTTATGTCCACAAAACATGTCCAACCTACATTTCCAATCTTACTCAGAGGTACACACCTAGCCGCTCACTCCGCTCTTCCAATGAACTTCGCCTGACCGTCCCCCGCATCACCCAGTCCCATGCACGCCTCCAGGACTTCTCAAGAGCTGCTCCAACACTATGGAACTCCCTACCTCCACCCATTAGGGACCCCCCTCCTTCAACATCTTCAAGAAGGTCCTCAAAACTCACCTTTTCACTCTGGCCTACTACCCCTCACAAATGCTCTAAACCCACAGCTGAACTCTGGTCCCCTACCTTTTCGTGTCCTTACCTCTCTCTCTAGATTGCAAGCCTTTGGGCAGGGTCCTCCTCCTTTTGTGTCCTACCTGATCATGCACCTCCATTACTTTGAACCCATGCGATGCATTTGAGTGAACCTAACTTGCCTAATCTCCATGCTCCATCCAGTGACTGACTAAGCATTACCTTGTACTCATACTGTGCTGCATGATCTGGTCTTTCTTGTATTCAGGTATTGTCATTTTGCTGTATGACACCCCTAAATATTGTCTGTAACCTAAACTAATGTCCAGCGCTGCGTAATATGTTGGCGCTTTATAAATACAATAAATAAATAAATGTTAAAGCCAAGGAGTCAGGAAATGGGAGGGAATTTAACCCATGAAGATGCAGAAAGCAGGAAAACAATCATTCCCTCACTAGTGAAATCTAAAAGATGTTTTCTCTTACAGCAGGACAATAAAGAAAAAATGAAATGTGGTAGTAGAAAAAGATGATTACAATTATAACAAAACTACATGTTAAAAAAAGAGAAACAGTAACAATGATAGAATGTCCTCATTACAAATTGAATACTTAATACTAATCTTTTCCTGCTACTATATTTGGCAATTTTTAGTTGGTTCACCACTTTCATATACCATGAAGATACTAATTTGAGAAATGTAAATTTACAAAGAAAAAAAAAATAAAATGCCCAAAAGAAAAAAGTACTAACTTCAAGTTTCAATGTAAATATGTATATATATGTGACTCATCCAACACCAGACCACTGTTTTCTACATATATATGTAATCGATACCTAAAAATATGACTCAGAGGGCGGGATCGGCAAGCATTGTCCGGCCCCTGGCCCGGCCCACTTTGCTGCCAGGCTACCGGCCGGAACGGCGCAGTGTACGCATCGGGCGTGCGTGTGTCAGTTCCGGCCGGACGGACCATGCTGGAGCGCAGAAGCCGCACCCACGAAAGTCACTCGGCTTGGGCCTCCTCGACGTAAACGCCATTTAAGGCGCATGGAGACTGTTCCTGACATACACACCTGGCGGTCTGTGTCCTGATGAGCCGAATCTTTCGGCGAAACCGGTAGACAAGGTCTGGGCGGCTTGGGGATACCTTTACAGCAGCACCACTTACGATCTCTCATGGAGGTTGGCACCTGGCATCTATACAAGGACATGTAAGCCTGCAACAGCACCATAAACTTTTCACATCATAAATGTTGAGGCCCATTCTATTGCCTCATATTGGGACTTCTATATACCACTCATATTGAGCTATCATTTGATCCTATGGATGCCGTACTCTATTTGTATGATGCAATGAATATGCTATGTGCCACTATATGTTAATGGTGGATACTACTGAATTATCCAAACCAACCATACTATCCACATCAGTTGCCTGCTTCTGGACAGGAACTCTGGACTGCTTCCTTTTGCTACAATGTTGCATTTCCAGGACACAGTGTTTCTTCATTACATCTTGAGATCCTTTTGATACACAGTTGCCTGCCTCTGGACGGGAACTTAGAGCTGGATCTTTGCTGTCATAACGCTAACTCACCTGAAATTTTGGGCTCCATCACGGCTTATAGGCAATCCTTGATCCTTCAAAACCATTAACTGCCTGCTTGTGGACAGGAGTTTTATGTACAACCAGTTGCCTGCTTGTGGACAGGAACTTTACAGTACTATCAGTTGCCTGCTTGTGGTCAGGAACTCTGTGTCAACTTATTGCTGCTATTACATTTCTTTGCATCCTAGCATCCTTACATCAAGGACTTCTTAGCCATATGGGTTATTTTCCAATATTTGGGGTGCATTGCTACTACCCTTCAGTTTGAATCATGGTCTATTGTTGTATACCTGCTGCTGTATAATGACATCTTTCTCCCTCAGCTGCCCAGACACTCAGATCACCTATAATTGTATGTCTAATATTAACTCTTTTAAGTGTACTAATAAATGATATTTTTTATTTATATATCCCCCTGGTGTCTATGACTCATTAAAGTGCAGATGGGTTCTGCTTTCTTTTTTCTGCTTTCAATGTAAATAGTATATTCTGTGCATACTGTATGTGTAATAGATACAATTGTGAGAAAAGGAAATTGAAACTGAATCAACTCACTGGATATTATAACTTTAATTAAACAGACATTGGGCTGGATTAAAGCAAAACTCACCATGTGAGAGTAAAAGTATTGGCATATTTTACCAGCTGATTCAATTCCAAATGTATCCCTTGATAATTGATTACTTGTTTTAATTTGCTTGTTTTGGTGTATTAAATGAATAAGTTTGAGTGGTAAGATTCTCAGAATATTGATGAGTTATCACTACTGCTTTTGTCAAGCTTTCTCTGCCATCACACATCACATAACACCTACTGCTTAAAGGGACTCCGAGGAGTGCCCAAATTGAAAAGAATATACTTACCTGGGGCTTCTTCTAGCTCAGGGTAGGCAGCGAGGTCCCGCAGCGTCCTCCTGGCTCGTCTCCTTCAGCCTCCGCCGGCCCCCCGTTTTCAGCGTCACCCGGCAACACCCGGGCCTGGTGTCGGCCGGCTCTTCCTGATTAAAGACCATCATCACGCCGGCCGATTCGCATCATTGCTTCATCACGGCGGTCGGCGTGACAAGTCTGCGCATGCGCGGGTTTTCCACGCATGCGCAGACCTGTCACACCGGCAGGCGTGATGACGCGAAGCGGCCGGCATTGCGTCTTTAATCAGGAAGAGCCGACCGACACCAGGCCCGAGTGTCGCCGGGTGCCGCTGAAAATGGGGGGCCAGCGGAGGCTGAAGGAGACGAGCCAGGAGGACGCCGTGGGACCTCGCCGTCTACCCTGAGCTGGAAGAAGCCCCAGGTAAGTGTATTCTTTTAAATTTGGGCACTCCTCGGAGTCCCTTTAAGCAGTAGGTGTTATGTGATGTGTGATGGTAGAGAAAGCTTGACAAAAGCAGTATTGATAACTCATCAATATTCCCTTTAACTAAGTCTAAATCATTGTCTTTAATTGTTTTTAATTTTCTTTTACATTTTTACTCAAGCCCCTTTTAATTCTTTATCCCCTATGGAGACTGGAATTTTAATAACAGCAAAGGCAGCCAGCAGCCAGCGTGTGGCTCTGTTGCCTGAACAATACCAGCCCACACAGTCTTTGACATGGGAGGGGCTTGCTATTTCTGTCCCCCTTTTGCAGAACACCTTCTGTGTCAAGTGCCTTTCAAGCTTGTTCTGTTTGGGTAGTAGAGTCTTGCTCTGCCTGGATCAGCTGTTTGAAAATACTGTCCTACATGATGGGCAAAGAAATATCTGTTTGGCGAGGGTGATGTGTGTGTGGGCAGAGAGGGGCGGGGGGGGGGGGGGTGCACTGATTTTTTTTCTGTGTAAGCAAATGTTTAAACAAATATGGAGGTTAAACATTTTGTTGACAAAAAGGGCACCATCCTGAGTGACTTGTCTTGTCACTTGGGTAGAGTATACTAAAAGCTTTAAACTTATCTGTCCTAATTTTTTTAAGTTAAAACATGTTTCCCTTATGTAAAATACCTAAATGAACAAAATAAAAGAACATTGGGATGATAAAAAGGCTGTTCATTTTATTTACTTGCGTTAGCCTTACGCTAACTCTTAATCCAAGCATTACTTGCAATTGAATCAGGCTGGAAATATCACTTCAAAGAACTCATGTTTTTTTTTTTTTTACACAATTAAAATGTGGACTCTAGTGATCACTGACATGAATAGATTCTGTGAATACCATAACATTATTTATTCCTAAATATCATACCATAAAACAGATTTTTCTTTCTTTTCTAAGAAGACAAGATATTCGAGAAAATGTTTACTATCTAAGACCGAGATCTAGGCACAAAATGATGACTTTACCATATATAAAATGTTCAATTCCAGCTCATTGTTTGGAACACAGAGGAGCGATATTCAGCAGTACACAGAGAAAGGTGCATTGTAAATTAATGTGCACTGTGCATTATCTTAATGGACATTTCAGGAAGGAATAGTTAATGACTCGCCTTTTTCTGCAGCACTGCTGCCATTTTTGCAACAAGAATTGTAAATTGAAATCTGTTTCTCAGCAAGTCATAAATAAGAGTTTATCACAAGTGTTTGGTCGATTCAGCTCTAAATAAAGAGCTAAAATAATGACACTTTCTAATGGAGAATTAGTACAAGTAACGTCAAAGATGGAAGCCTTTGAGGAGGCAGAAGCTGGAAACTGATAAAGCAGGATATCAGTGAAATCTTAATATTTGTGAACAAGAGGGATGGTAATTCTCTCCAAAGGCCCTACTCAATTTAGTCTATTTATTAGGGAAAAGTAAAGGCCAGCACCTCGCTACAATTTAAAATAAAGGAATTAGTTTGTTTCAGAAGAGTAAAACCAGTATTGTTCATTCATACACTCTCACAATGTAGCAAACATAAACATATTTTTTGCTAATGAGCTATAAACCCTACAAAGATTTACCTTTTTGAATCCCAGAATATAATTTGATTTGATCAAGCTAGAGGTCAACATAACTTATGTGTATTTAATTTGCAGCTGCATACATGAAAAATACGAGCATGCAATCGGATTGTACAATATCAAATGAATGCAAATTTAAATTGTATTAGTGAAAATTCTTTACTTTTTTCTTTTCTTTACTTTACTACAAAAGAATTTTGTGCATGTAAATCTCAAAGCACTTTTAAAAGTCCTTCCAGGATTCGACATTGGTCCATTAACAGACCAATGGGAATCCTCTAGATTGAGACTGAAAGCATCTTTAAAAGTCCCTGCTATGTGCTGCAGCCAGATTAACAAATTTGCATCCACCATAGGAGGAGTACATGGGGTCTCGGCACTAGGCAGTTCGGCGCAGGGAGAGCTGAATGAAGGCTTTCCCTGCTGCTGCTGAACTCCGAGGTAGCACTAAATACTATTGTTGCAACTCAGAAGGAGATGTAATTCGGGTTCTAACAGCCACCAGAGCCCCAAGTTAACGTTATGTGGGGGCATGCAACATAGCATTGCTACTATGATGGTGCCCAGCTTTGCGCTCAGCGTGGCATGCCAAAATAACCTGCTTCGCCATAGGAGGTATGTGGGTCTGAAATGGATGGGTTATTTAGTACCCTCTCTGCTTCAAGAGCCACTTCCCCGCAGCAGAGGGGGCATCAGCTCAAACCAGATACTGAGTTACTGGAGAAGCAGACCAGATCTGGCTCAGACCCCTAATCCATTTGCCCAGTTTGTAAAAGTTGTCCAATAAAATACACACAGGGTTGTAATATTTTATTCTGAAGTCTTTGGGTTCTTCTCTGAGACCAACATCTTCATCAACACCCTTGATTGTCTTGTTGATAGAAGTCTTTCTTGCATTTTGTTTGTAGTCTTTAATCTTGCTGGAGGAGCCTCTGGAGGTCTGTCCTCCAGTGATGAGTGAAAAAGCCAATATTATTTTTGCATGAATTTTCACAAAAAATAATGTTAAATTAGACTGTAGAGTGACGATGCCATTGAAAATAGTTTTTGTGTTCTTCGTTATTTTTTGTGGTAAAATATCAATGTAAAAATTCAAGCTATTTTTGCAAAAATTGTTCTCAAAATTGAAAACAGAATTTTCGATGCTAAAGTGACTTTTGCAAAAATTTATAGGCAACACTTCTGTCCTCTTTCAACTCTGCTTAACTAACTTCTATGTATAGACTACGTATAGACTCAGATGTACCTTCTCACCACAAGCTCTAGAAGCAAAAAAGAAAATTTCAGGCAATATAAGGTGAAGACTTTTATCAACAAGACAGAAGCCATACTGCAATCAAGGCTGTTGATGAAGATTGGGCTTCTGGAGAAGAGCCGTAAAACTTTCAGAATAAGATATGACAATTCACTGCATTTTTTACTGACTTAAAATTTTACACAATGAAAGCTTTCTGTGTACAGGTCTTAACTCAATCCCTAAGCTAGACATTAGCAGTGGCTGTAAAACATGAATCACTCAGTAGTTCAAAGAATCTTAATTTAATTTGTAATTATGCAAATGTGCTATTTTATATGCATAATTTGCTACAAAATTAGAGCAAAACTGTAACTTTTTTTTATTTGGGAGATAAATCAAAATCACGAAAATGCAAGTTAAAACATGCGTTAATAGCACCAGAGAAGTTTCCTGAATCAACCCTTATTGCTGGGCACACATAGTGGTTAATAGATTAGAAATTAGATTAAATAACAAATTTTAACGTAACAAAAATCTATTAAAAAGTAGCAGTAAAAAGCTTGTGGTATGTAGTGCAAAGCTTGTAGCTGTTGCATGAAGAGGGATATTATTAGATACATGTTACTAGATCAGTTGTTTTCTGAGATCTGGTAACGAAGGGGCCAGTCTCTTCGTCACTAGTGATGAACAGAAATTACACCTATGCGTAATTACACATCGTAATTCACAATTTTGCAGTGTAATTGTAATTCATTCCGTATGTATGTAACGATCGGTGAAGCACAGAGAGGACCTGATTACCGGTGATCTGCAGTATCACTGGGAATACAGATATATACCAGATTATATGTGATCTGCAGTATCACCGATAATCCGATATACAAACTAACCTCTGTTCACCTGAGTAGAGTGTAGTGTTTGGTGTAACAGTAACACTTAGAGGACAAGGCCTCAGTGCAGCAAAGAGTACTGCACAGATTCCTTCCGCAGACCTGAGCTCTCCAAGACGGGAGGAGTCAGACTGACAGTAGGAAGGATTGTCTGAAAGTGACCCTCAGAAGGAAGGGTCGCTAACAGAGCGAGGAACCACCTCTAACAGTAAGGTCGGTTCTCGAGGTCGGACAAGCCAGGTCGTACACACACGGACAGATACAGTACAAGATCAGAAGACAAAGGCGGAGTCAAAGTACAGGCAGGGTTCGGCAATGGGGTATCAGATATATCGAGGTACAGAATCAGGAGGCAGAAGCGGAGTCTAGGAACGAGCCGGGGTTCGGCAACAGAGTATCAGAAGTATCGAGGTACAAGATCAGTGTTCAGAGGAATAGTCAAGGTAGGCAAAAGGTCATAACAGATAATCACAATCAAACTAGTACTTTAGGTATCAACAGAATCTAGCTAAGTTTAGGATTACAGCTCCAGCTGGTCCCGGCACACTTGCGGATCTGACTTCGAATCTGGGTGCTCCCACATATGTGATCGCAACGCCAGACAAGGAACAAGTGAACAGCCAGCAGTATATATACCCAAGGACCTTTCCAGGACCTCCCTAATTGCTGGACCAATGAAAGTTGTGGAAAATGTCAGCTGACCAGCCTGGTCAGCTGACTCACTTCTGACTGTTATATAAGCTCTGTCTCTGCGCGTGTGCGCGCGTGTCACTCTGAATCCGGGTGGACTAGCAGTCCCAGCCATACTAAAACTGTCTTGCAATGTATCTTGAGAACCTCGTGCGGAGGGCGCCTCCAAAGCGGATTCCGCCGTTCTCAATGCGGATTCCGCCGTTCCCAATGCGGATTCCGCCGTTCCCAACGCGGATTCCGCCGTTCCCAATGCGGATTCCGCCGCTCTGCCTGAGCGGCTTGCGGTGGTACTTCCGCGTTGAGATGCGCTACTGGACGCGGAACCAGCCGCCTCACCTCGAGAGACGGGCGCTTTTCCGCGATTCCTCACAATGTAATTGTAATCATTCGTAACTTTGAGTACATTTTCACATACTTTTAGTGTAATTTTGAGCTGAGTTTAGCGGTCATTTGCATTTTTAACTACTTGCCGACTGCATCACGCCACTGGGCATGGCCGCGGCGGCAGCCCCAAGACCACCTAACGCTGATCGGTGTAAGGTCCTGCAGGGCCTTTTTTGAGATCGCATGCGCTGATGCCTACTCCACTTGGTAGGGTGCACTCCGCCCTGCCTTCAGTCTCGCCACTAGGAGACTGTTAGACGGAGAAACTGGCTGTGACACAGCTGTGTCCCTGGGGGAGACGAAAGTGATTGGCTGTCATAGGCTGAAGCCTACGACAGCTGATTATGGGGATTGGCTGGCTGGCTGAGGGAGGGAGGGGGGAGGGTTTTTGAAAAAAAAAAGAAATAAAGAAATAAGGACATTTATAAAAAAAAATATAATAGAATACATATTTACAAAAAAAATAATAAACAACCTGGGAGCAATCAGACTCTACCAGCAGAAACCTCTGTTGGTGGGGAGGAAAGGGGGGATCAATTGTGTGCTGTGTTGTGCGGCCCTGCAGCGAGGCCTTAAAGCTGCAGTGGCCCTTTTTCTGAAAAGTGGCCTGGTCTTTAAAATCGATTTTCTCAAACTACAATGTCTTTTTGAAAAAAAAAATTTTGACTTGTACCCACTATTCTCCTTAATATATGTAGCAATTTTGGTGACAATAGCATGTATTGGGGCTTTGCCATTCACCGCCAAAGTCAGCAAGAAATTATGCAAAAATTACATGAAAATGAATGCGAAATTACAAATGATTATACAAACTCAATTGAATTAACAATTTACAATTACGTATAGGCATATTTGTGAAAGTGTACGCAAAATGTTGCGTAATTGTAATTGGCTGATTACAATCATCGCTGTTGGTCACTTGCCAAAACACTGTGCGCACGTAGTCAATATGATTTAGGAAAGTTAACATTGTATTTGCTAAATGTTGCTGGTAAATTATCTAAGGTCTTGTTTTATTCCTTTCTGTTTATTTCTATCGTCGTGCCAGTGAAGCAATATATACTGTAGATGTCTTTTTTGGTTGAACAAATGGAACAGCTGGAGGTTGGTTACATATATTCCTCAAGATATTAGAATATCTTTGCTTTATCAAATATTTCCTGCATACATCCCCTACATACTTATATAAATTGCATTACTTGGAAATAATAGCCTGTGTGGAGGAATACAAATTGTTTGGAAGTATGAATATCATGTCTATATAAATACAATGGCCTTGCTGCTGTTTCCTGTTTCTGAATAAAAATCATACACAATGTTTTTAATTATCCCACTCTTTTGCTGCTGATATCGGTCTAGTGGGTTTGTCAATTAGACAATTTTACAATTTTATTCCATTATAAATTTTCAGCAATAAATTTGTCAAGGTCCATCAAGCATTTTGACACTTAAGAAGTAAAATCTTTGAAAGCCAGCTAGATTAGCTCTTATCCTAATTGTATTTTCAAAGAGCTCAAGTGGGAATTCTAATGCTTCCCATAAATATTGTGACTATAATACTGCACATTCAACGTAAAATGTAATTCTTCATGTATTATAAATGTTGACATGCAATATAATATTCAAGGTTTTTTGATAGTTGACTTAATATTGACTCCTGGTGAAATAGAGTGATAAAGCCAACAGTCTTTAAGGTAAATATTGCTATACAAAAATTAATTGTATCATCTTGCTATGTGTAACCTCAGGTAGGTCAGTTCTTTTCCATTCAAATATGTGCTTTTTGTCTGAGGCCTGGAAACACAAAATAAAACCTTTACTTTTGTGACCTCTCTATGCTAGGGAAAGAGGCAATATTTTCCCACGGTCTTGGGCTAATAAATATATCTTGCTAGTGTGCAGTGTGTATCCCTCCTCCCATGCAAAACCTGCAAAGAGTACTTAATTCTCCCATGATGCTTCTGCAAGGAAGACCTTTTAAAGAGACTCCGTAACAAAAATTGTATCCTGTTTTTTATCATCCTACAAGTTCCAAAAGCTATTCTAATGTGTTCTAGCTTACTGCAGCACTTTCCACTATCACAGTCTCTGTAATAAATCAATGTATCTTTCCCCTGTCAGACTTGTCGGCCTGTGTCTGGAAGGCTGCCAAGTTCTTCAGTGTTGTGGTTCTGCTATGAACTCCCCCTTCCAGGCCCCTCTATGCACACTGCCTGTGTATTATTTAGAATATGGCAGCTTCTCTCTGCTCTCTTATCTTTTACAAGCTGGATAAATCGTCCTCTGAGCTGGCTGGGCTTTCACATACTGAGGAATTGCATAAGGGCAAAGCTGTTTGCAGGAAGAAAAGAGCAGCCTGAAACTTCAGTGCATGAGAACTGCAGGGGGAAAGAAACACACAAATGATCTCTTGAGATTCAAAAGGAAGGGTGTATACAGCCTGCTTGAGTATGGATGTATTTTCTATGTGTGGACATACTGTACATCAACCTGCTTCCTGTTTTGGTGGCCATTTTGTTTGTTTATAAACAAACTTTTTAAAACTGTTTTTAACCACTTTTAATGCGGCGAGGAGTGGCGAAATTGTGACAGAGGGTAATAGGTATGTTTACTTTTGTGCGATTTTAACAATACAGATTCTCTTTAAGTATCCCTTAGTAACAAACCACAAAGGTATTTTGCAGCACTGTACATAAAAGAGGAACCACATAGGCTAAGCATCACTGGAAGGATGGGATTACATACTAATATACAGCAACATATAGCTATAGGAAGTGTTTCTGATGCTGAAACCAGGAAAATTACCATAAAAGTGTGTTTTTTGTAATAATGTACTGCATTGTTCTATATGTCACAACAGTGCCTCTTTAAATAAGAGGGCAAAAACAAGTTTGAGGGGAGTTATTGCAGAAATATGAAGCACGACATGAGGAATAACCTGCCCAACAGAGTTTACAGTATACAACCTGCTGATTTGGCTTAGGCAAATTCTTCTTGTTAATATTTCTGTTTTACCAATTGCCACCTATTGTAGATCATTTTAAAACTTTATAAAAATATTCTTATAAAAACGACAAAGATTTAGATAATAGGGTTATCCCAGAATTAACCAGGGTACGAAACTTTCCCAGGTGATGCAGACACATAAATAAGTAAGACATACAAATCATTTGTATTGTATTCACTGTCAAATAGAAAATGTAGCCTTATTACCTCAGAAATGCATATAACAGTCATCATTGCGGGTTAACAGGGCGCTGATCAGGTGGAGGGAATACATGGTCCCTTGCGCTGATAGATGCTGCCACTGGCACATGCATGCACATGCGTAGGAGCGTGTGAAATCATCTATGGTAGGGTTCATCTAGGAGACATGAGCGGCTGCCTTTTTGAACGTAGGAGCTAAGTCCAAAATGCATAAGGGGTTAAAACTCAGCACCAACTGTTGTGGTGTCAGTCAGCAGTGGTTTGCAGTAGATGCACGTGCAAGACCAAGTCCAAAAATAATGAGTGCTTTCCCCATTAAAAAAGAGAATTAAGTGAGATTCCAAACGTCATTCTCGCTTCCCTGTTGCATCAAGTAGCTTGATAGCAGTTCTGCTTCTCTTGTCTTGTTGCTTTCTTACCTGTAGACTAACCTACGCGTGATGGTTTCAAACAGGTCTTGTTGATAGAGGCAGAAGATAAATTGCAGTTCACAATGACATTCCATGCTGCGCCCTGTTGTAGCAAATCGTTTGATGACAGTTCTGCTGCTCTTGTATATTTATTTATCCTTAAAGAGGAACTGTCACGAAAATCTTAAAATTGAAACACATACAAATAAGAAGCACATTTCTTCCAGAGTAAAATGAGCCATAAATGACTTTTCTCCTATGTTGCTGTCACTTACTGTACGTAGTAGAAATCTGACATTACCAACATTCAGTGCTGCTTAAATCCGATCCGGGAGACATCCGGATAGTTGCTATCCGGATATCTCCCAGTAAACCTGGGCGGGGGGGGGGGGGGGGGAGGCAATCTTATCTGTCTGACGTCTTCTTTGTCCATCCCTCTGCGCCTCCCACCATGCGGTCCACGTGCGTCACGTGATTACAAACACTTCCTCCTTCAACCCGGAAGGAGGAAGTGTTTGTAATCACGTGTCGCCGGATTGGAGCGCATCGTGGGAGGCGCCAATGGACAGACGAAGAATGTTGCGTACACAGATGGTGTCCTGTTGACTCAGCTACCAATGGTTGGCGTGGGCTCTCCTGGGGCGTGGAGTCTATGTGGCTACGGGTCTTCACCAGAGCACCCCGCAAGGGTTGATGGGCCGCTACCCCTAGTGGGCAACGGACTACTTTGCTGCCTGGTAGCCACAGGTCACGACCCCCAGAATTGCCCCACTGGTAGCACGAGAGAACAGTTGACACTGCGTATGGAGTTCAGCAAATCAGGCAAGGTACAGGTTCGGTAAGCAAAGCGTAGTCAGACAATCCGGGATCAAGGCAGGCAGAGTTCATTCAGCACGGGTAACAGGCTAGGGTCGAGGCAGGCGGAGTTCATTCAGCACGGGTAACAGGCTAGGGTCGAGGCAGGCGGCAGGCAAGCGAAGTCAGGAACAGGCCGAGTCAATATCAGGAAATCAATCAGAAGGTTTGCGGGCAGAGTAACGAGCACAACTGCTGGCAAGCTGCATAAACAGACAGCAGTGTTGCTCTGTCCCAGTGGCCTTATATAGGCGAAAATGGCGGCAAATTTGAACGCTGCGCATGCGCACAAAAGTCCGCATTACGGAAGCGCGCATGCGTACAAACTGATGCATCGGAAAGCCGCGCATCCGTATATGCGTACAAGGCGCCGCGTCTTGCTACGCATGCGTGACCTCCTGTCTGGGGCGGAAATACTCTTGGCGTCACGCCGAAAGGTGTGACGCGGTGGAACAGACACACAAATCGTCGTCTGGACCCGCGCGCACGCGCGCGAACCAAACGTTGGGCCAGACGACCCGGAGAAGGACGCTGAACTGGATGGTGAGCATAACATTGCCCCTCCCCCAAGGGCGACCTCCGGACGCCCTTTGGACCAGGTTTGTCAGGATGGGATTGATGAAAACTTTTGATTAACCGTGGAGCATGAACATTGGATGCTGGTTCCCATGAGTTCTCCTCAACTCCAAACCCCCTCCACTTAATGAGATAAAAAAGGCGATTCTTACTAAATCTAGAGTCTAAAATTTTCTCTACTTCATATTCCTCTGAACCATCAATCATAATGGGAGCAGGAGCGGACAGCAAGCGGTCCTGAAATGGATCTGGAGTTACTTGTTTAAAACAGGACACATGGAAGACTGGGTGAACCCCAATGGAATCAGGAAGTCTCAATCTGAATGCTACTGAATTGATCTGTTTATCGATGGGAAAAGGTCCTATGAATCTGGGTCCCAATTTTTTGGAGGGACATTTTAGTCTGAGGTTGGTAGTTGATAGCCAAACTAAATCCCCAACTTGAAATTCAGGAGGCTTGCTTCTCTTCTTGTCTGCCTGAATCTTTGCTCTAACCTGAGCTTTTTCTAGATTACTTTGTAATTTCTTAAAATTCTCGGTAAGGTGAGACAACCGTTGTTGAACCTCTGGGAATGATGAATCATGGCGTACTGCAGGGAGTAGAGCAGGATGAAAAGCATAATTAGCAAAAAATGGAGTCTGATTGATGGAAGCATGGATAGAGTTATTGTAGGCAAATTCAGCGGTGGCTAACAAGGATGACCAGTCTTCCTGAGAGGCTGAGGAGAAACAACGTAAGTATTGTTCGAGTGTTTGGTTGGTTCTTTCTGTTTGACCATTTGTCTGGGGATGGTAACCGGAAGACAATGAAAGAGAAATGTTGAGCTTGTTGCATAATTCTTTCCAAAATCTTGAAGTAAATTGTGCCCCTCTATCTGAAACAATATCTGAAGGGAGTCCATGAAGCTTGACCACATTTTTGAGGAACGCCTCAGCAGTAGCGGACGCAGAAGGAACATTCTTCATAGGGATGAAGTGCGCCATCTTGGTAAAACGATCAACGATGACAAAGATTGTAGTAAAACCGTCAGATGGAGGTAAGTCTGTAATGAAATCCATGGAAAGCATATCCCAGGGCCGTGAAGGAACTGGCAAAGGTGATAACAAACCCCAGGGTTTGTGACGAGGGCTCTTGGAACGTGCACAGATAGTGCAGGATCTAACAAAGTTCTTACAGTCCGCTAGACACCCTGGCCAAAAGAAGTTGCGTTGAAGTAATTCTTGTGTCTTAGTAACCCCAAAATGGCCGGCAAGCATATTATCATGGCAAAGTTGTAATACTGTTGTTCGAAGTTGAGAGGGAACAAAAATCTTATTGTCATGAAAAAATATACCCTCTCGAGATAGTAATTGTTTGGTGGTTTCTTGTGATAAAGAAGTTGATAATTGTTTTATTTGAGCAAGAAGATCGGGTTGAAGCAAAAGGAAGTTCTTGGGAGACAAGATGGTGTCAGGACTCGGGTCTATAGATGAATCTTCTGGAAACATTCGGGATAAGGCGTCTGGCTTGCCATTCTTATTCCCTGGTCTGTAGGTAACGTGGAAGTCAAAGCGAGAGAAAAATAGGGACCATCGTGCTTGTCTAGGACGCAGACGTTTTGCTGTTCTGAGATATTCTAAGTTCTTGTGATCTGTGAAGACAAGAATTGCATGTTGCGCTCCTTCCAGAAGGTACCTCCATTCTTCAAAGGCGGCCTTTATGGCTAAAAGTTCACGATCTGCAATATCATAGTTCCTTTCGGACGTATTTAGTTTCCGGGAAAAAAAAGCAACAGGATGAAGTATTTCTTTGGGCCCAAAACGTTGGGATAGCACGGCACCTAGTGCTGTCTCGGAAGCGTCAACTTCTAAAATGAAAGGTAAGGACGGATCAGCATGCTTAAGGATGGGAGCTGAAATGAAGAGTTGCTTTAATTTTGCAAATGCTTCTTGAGCTTCCTGAGTCCAAAAGAATTTTTGATGAATCTTGGTTAACTGTGTAATTGGAGCGACCACGGCTGAAAAGTTCTTAATGAAACGTCTGTAAAAGTTTGCAAAGCCTATGAAGCGTTGTACAGACCTTCTATCCTGGGGAACTGGCCAATCTAATATAGCAGAGACCTTATTAGAGTCCATCTTCACTCCTTCTGGTGAAATCTGTAAACCAAGGAACTGTATGTTATTCTTCTCAAAAGCACATTTCTCTAACTTTGCATACAGATTGTGAACACGGAGACGGGAGAGCACCTTCTTTACATGAACTCGGTGCTCACTCAAGGATGAAGAAAAGATGAGGATGTCATCAAGATAAACGGCCATAAACACATCAATGAAGTCCCGAAAAATATCATTCACAAAGTGCTGGAAAGTGGCGGGTGCATTGCAGAGACCGAATGGCATTACTTGGTACTCAAAGTGTCCGTAACGAGATCGGAAGGCAGTCTTCCATTCGTCTCCCTTGCGTATACGAATAAGATTGTAGGCTCCCCTCAGATCAAGCTTGGTGAATATCTTAGCTGTGCGTAATCGCTGAAACAAGTCTGGAACTAGAGGTAGAGGGTAGCGATTCTTAATAGTCACCTTGTTTAATTCACGATAGTCTATACAAGGGCGGAGTGTTCCGTCCTTCTTTTCCACAAAGAATATGCCAGCACCGGCAGGTGAAGTAGAGGGTTGAATGAATCCTTTAGCAAGGTTTTCTTCGATATATTGTTTAAGAATGATGGATTCAGGTTCGGAAAGTGGAAAAACCCGACCAAAAGGAATCTCAGCTCCAGGTTGTAACTCAATCGGGCAATCGTAGATTCGGTGTGGAGGAAGAGTATCAGCAGATTTCTTATCAAAAACATCTCTATAGTCTTGATAGTGAACCGGAAGGAGAGATTCTTGTTCTGGACCCAAGCATAATAGTTGACCAAACCTTGGGAAGCAAAACTGTTGACAGTACTTGGAATGGAAAGTCACAGAGGCAGATGTCCAGTTTATTAAGGGATTATGTGACTGAAGCCAAGGAATTCCCAAGATGATAGGGAACAATGGAGAAGGGATTAGATCAAAAATCAAGTACTCTTGATGTCCTTCTTCTGTGGTGATTAAAACAGGATAAGTCTCCAAGGTGACTGGTCCCGAGCTAGGTGTAGATCCATCAGCTAGTTGTAAAGGTAAGGAGTGTGACTTTTGACGAATAGGAAGTTTTAGCTGTTGAGCGAGTTGTAAGTCGAGGAAGCATGAACAGGCTCCAGAGTCGATGATGGCTTTAATTCGGGTTGTTCCGTCTGGGCCCTGTAACGATAATATTAAAGGTACGTGAGCAGAAGAGGACTGAGGAATCTGAATGTCTTTAAACTCTCTAACCTCTCCCTCACCTATAGGCCTGATAGGACAGTTGTTGCGGAAATGTCCTGAAGCACCACAGTACATACATAGGTTAGCTTGTCTACGACGTTGTCGTTCTTCCGTGGATAAAGGAGCTCTAGTAAGGCCCAACTGCATTGGTTCTGGAGCATCGTCAGAAGTGGTCACATGTGTGGTAGGTGATGAGAAGGGAGATGATGATGCTGGATAATTAGGCAGGTTCCAGGAGGTGCGAGTAACCCCAGCTCGTTCTAGCCTGCGTTCTCTCAGACGTCGGTCTATCTGGGTGGATAACTGGATCAGTTCTTTAAGAGTTACAGGGATGCCTACCCGGGCTAATTCGTCCTTGAGTTGGTCAGATAATCCTAAACGGAATTGAAACTTGAGAGCTGCATCATTCCACTGTGTATCTCCACTCCACCGACGAAACTCAGCTATATACTCCTCCACAGGCCTACGACCCTGCCGGAGATTTTGTAATGCGGATTCAGCTGAAGCAGTGCGAGCTGGATCATCGTAGATCTCCGCAAGGGCCTCAAAAAGAGTGGTCACTGAGGTCAAAGCAGGATGGTTCTGTTCCCGGAGCCGTAATGCCCAAGCCTGGGGTTCACCTTGTAGGAGAGAAATGATGGTGCCTACTTGGGCAGGTTCACTTGCATAAGTTCTTGGGTGTAAGGCGAAAAGTAATTCACAGGCTCCTTTAAAGGTTCTGAATTTAGCACGTTCTCCTGTAAAGCGATCAGGAAGTGGAGTCTTGGGTTCTGGAAGAGGAGTGGTGACTGTCACGTTAGCCGCAGGAACTGGAGGCACATTACTGGGAAGCGACTGAACTTGAGTTTGTAAACGAACGTAGTTATCCTGGATTTCTCGGACAGAAAGACTGAGCTCGGATACCATTTTACACAGGGTGTCCATATCAGACTGAGCTCCGGCAATGTCCATCTTGGCTGTCTGTTCTGTTGCGTACACAGATGGTGTCCTGTTGACTCAGCTACCAATGGTTGGCGTGGGCTCTCCTGGGGCGTGGAGTCTATGTGGCTACGGGTCTTCACCAGAGCACCCCGCAAGGGTTGATGGGCCGCTACCCCTAGTGGGCAACGGACTACTTTGCTGCCTGGTAGCCACAGGTCACGACCCCCAGAATTGCCCCACTGGTAGCACGAGAGAACAGTTGACACTGCGTATGGAGTTCAGCAAATCAGGCAAGGTACAGGTTCGGTAAGCAAAGCGTAGTCAGACAATCCGGGATCAAGGCAGGCAGAGTTCATTCAGCACGGGTAACAGGCTAGGGTCGAGGCAGGCGGAGTTCATTCAGCACGGGTAACAGGCTAGGGTCGAGGCAGGCGGCAGGCAAGCGAAGTCAGGAACAGGCCGAGTCAATATCAGGAAATCAATCAGAAGGTTTGCGGGCAGAGTAACGAGCACAACTGCTGGCAAGCTGCATAAACAGACAGCAGTGTTGCTCTGTCCCAGTGGCCTTATATAGGCGAAAATGGCGGCAAATTTGAACGCTGCGCATGCGCACAAAAGTCCGCATTACGGAAGCGCGCATGCGTACAAACTGATGCATCGGAAAGCCGCGCATGCGTATATGCGTACAAGGCGCCGCGTCTTGCTACGCATGCGTGACCTCCTGTCTGGGGCGGAAATACTCTTGGCGTCACGCCGAAAGGTGTGACGCGGTGGAACAGACACACAAATCGTCGTCTGGACCCGCGCGCACGCGCGCGAACCAAACGTTGGGCCAGACGACCCGGAGAAGGACGCTGAACTGGATGGTGAGCATAACAAAGAAGACGTCAGACAGGTAAGATTGACACCCCCCCCCCCCCCCCCCCGCACAGGTTTACTGGGAGATATCCGGATAGTAACTATCCCGATGTCTCCCAGATCGGATTTGAGCAGCACTGCCGACAGGTTTTGGGTTAGTCCATCTCTCCATAGGAGATTCTCAGCATGGCCTTTTTTTTTTATAAAGACGTTCCCTAAAAAGCATTTATACAAAGATGCTGGCCAGCCTCTTTGCTCACTCTACACTTTTTTGGCAGTTGGGCGGAGCAACTGACATTCACTAAGTGGTTTTAAAAATCAAGAAAACCCTGAGAACCCCCCATGTGAAGAGGGGCTAGTCCAAAATCTGTTGGTAATGTGTAAGTGACATCCACATAGGAGAAAAGTAATGTATGGCTCATTTTATTCTGGAAGAAAGGTTCTTCTTATTTGTGTATGTTTACACATACTTTAAATTTTAAGATTTTCGCGACAGAGGTCCTTTTAGAATAGCCCACACTTTTTTGTTTAAAATATGACCTTATGAATAACACACTAATTTGCCTAACAGTACCGTTTTATCATCCTTCCTTTTCATCAGGTTGTTTATATTGTATATTGTCTAGACTAATTCTACAGAATACCTAGGTCATGTACATAATATTTTGAAGTGAAAAACAAATCATTGCCTGTATGATTCATGCATTCCATAGAATGCTTGGGAATGTGTCCTTTGCCTGTACCATATACGGTACACCATTTTAAAGACCATATTGTGATGATCCGCTCGGCTGCCTGCGCAGGCAGGCAGCTTTTTGACCACTGTTCAGGTCTGCATTCTGCAGGTCTCTGGAAAAGAGACCTTTTGTCAGTTTTGCAGCTTGCTGCTATTGAGGAATTTGCATACGTTTGTCATGCAAATTGCCTAGCCACATCCTTTGTAGCCTTGCTCTATAAATACCATGTGATTCCACAGTACTTCGCTGGTCATTCCTTCAGGGTTTGTAGTAAACACTCCTAGAGTCAGCCATGCTACTTCTTGTTAAAGTTAGCTTAGAGTAATTCATGGGACTGCACTAGGCAGGTTCCCTAGTGCAGTTAGGATTGCATATCTGTTTGTTTGTCTGTTGCGATTGTCCTGTCCCAGCGGTGGTCGACAGGAAATCGTTCTGTGTGTCTGGGTGCTAACCGGAACAGCAGTTGTTACTGGTAGCCCCTTCTGATCTGTCTTGCCTGGATCGCACTCGCCTTGCGCTAGTGCTGTGGATCCTTCTGATCTGTCTTGCCTGGATCGCACTCGCCTTGCGCTAGTGCTGTGGATCCTTCTGATCTGTCTTGCCTGGATTGCACTCGCCTTGCGCTAGTGCTGTGGATCCGTCTGTTCTGTCTTCCTGGATCGCACTAGCCTCTAGCGCTAGCGCTGTGGATCTTTCTGATCTGTTTTCTTGTTCCTGAGTTTAGATCGCACTAGCCGCTAGCGTTAGCGGCTGTGGATCTTTCTGATCTGTGTTCCTGCTTGGATCACACTTGCTCTGGCGGAAGAGCGGTGGATCCTTTCTGCCTAGTTCTTGTTTCTCGTTTGTCTGTCTTGTCTGATACGGGCGTTTGCTGCAGGCTCGGTGAGGTAACCGTTAAGCAAGCATTCACGTTCTTTTGTTTCGTGTTTGTCTGTCGGTGGTTAGTTAGATGTGCTTGTCTCTGTTGTGCTTAACACGCGGAGACCGCACGATAAACGCATTCGCTGTTGCGAATGAGTGCGGTGTTTGCGTTTAGTTAGCGTTTGTTATTTTCTTTATCATTCTCAATGTATTATTTGCTGTGCCTTTGCTTCTCTTGTGTTCTGTTCTAGTCTGTCTTGTGTCACTTCTGGCGATCGCCTTCCTCGCGATCGCGTTCCTACTTTTGTTTCTGCTGATGTGTGTTCACCGTCGCAGGGTCGCGACTAGATTGGTGAACACACATTCGTCCTGTCCCTGTGCTCTTTCTCTTTATGGGCTGTTCAGCCCCGCATTGTCTTGATCTGTACAATCCCCGTCTGGCATCTGTGGCCGTGCAGCGATTGTACTCGTCTGCTCTCCACAGCGCCATCTGCCGGTGGGAATTGCCCTCTGCTGGTGCATTGCACCTAGCCTGGGTTCACCCAATTATACGCTTGTGGAAGGTTTTCGCTGTGTCAGTGCGCATCTCGTGCACTGACCACGAAAACGATTCCGCAATCGTTACAGAATGACCAGCCCAACCGAAATTCCCAGGGCAGAGGGAACCTTCGATTTTCTTCAGATGTCATTGCCTAAGACAAAAGCATATGTGGATCCTATTATAGGTAGGATCGCACACTATATTAAAGCAGTTAAAAGATCTGTGCTCGTCCCTGATCCCCACCCACATGGAGATTATCTAGATACTGGGTTATTTGAACCGCCATTTGCCTCTTGGGAAATTGGGGCCTTGTTGGAGGAATTTGCTTTTGATTGGAAAGCCTTTTGCGATTTTTATATCGCAAAAAGCGCGGATGTCCTGAATGATTGTCTCGACTCTATGTACCTTTTGATTGATTCTGATGAATGTGATGAGTCTGATGTGGATCTGGTGATTTATGTGTGGCAGACTGTTTTGGACGAATTGCACACACACCAACCAATTACTTACAATAAAGAGACACCATTGTCACATGATTATTCCTGTCTTTCTGGGGTAAAGCAAGTGAGTTTGGACACTGTGCGACCTGAAATGAATGGGTGTGCCTCGACTGTGGACACCTGTGTGAATTCTGATGGAGTTTCTTCTGTTTGTTTGGAGGTTGAATCTGTGCGATCTGATGCCTGTTTCTCAGATGTTCCTGCCGATTGTGATCGGCGTGAGTGTGTCGGTTTTGTCAATGATATGTGGGATCCCTTGCCATGTAAAAACAGATCTTCCTCTCCCAGTACTACCTTAAGATCCTCCATCTATGATCTTGCTATGGGGAAAATTCCCAAACTATGCAGGTTCAAGAGTAAGGTTAATATGACTAATAAAGTTTCTCATGTTGTTGTCACAACTTCTTCTTCTAATATTGCTCAGTATGAATGCTCAGGCCTAGTCAGGTATGAATGGGAGCCCCCGTTCCAGAAAAAGCAGCTAGAAGTGCTGGTGTATGAATTGGGGATCGATTCAAAGTCGTTTTGTGAGTACTACATTGCCAGAAGTGAGTCTGTCTTGAAAGCATGCATAACTTCTGCTTCCGCCTTAAGAAAAGAAAAGGGGTGTGAATATGACTTTGTGAGTCCGCTGATTTGTATGTGGAAAATGATTTTGAATGAACAACGTGTAATCCACTCAGTTGATGTTTGTAAAAGCACATTGTCAGCTGGCGTTTCTGAGATCCAGCAATCCAGCCTGGAAACCTCAGAATCCCTGTCTTCAGAATGTCCAGTTTCGCAATCGATTGCGATCTTGGATTTGCAAATTTTGCATTCTGTCTCCTTGGATTCGACATCGTTAGCCGAGTCTAAGAGTGAAACATCACTTTGGGTTTGCGAATTTGACACTGAAGCATTTTTGCTGTGTCCAGAGAAGGTTTCTCTGAGCCTGCCCTGTACCATGAATAACAAAATTATGTCCACTCGCACTTACATTTGTGAGTCCCTTTCTTGCCCTGGAGAAAGTACTGATTCTCCACCCTGTACTCTGGATGAGTCAGTATGGCCTTGCTTAGAATCTCCTGCAGTGTCCCTAGAGGCTCGTCTAGGTATTGCTGCTATTCTCACCTGTTTTTCTGCAATTTTGGACTTACAAGCTAGTTTGACTGCTATGCAGAATTCTGGGTGCAGTGAGATTGAAGTTAGGGAGTCAGGTATTTAATGTTCAGCCCTGTAACATGGATAGTTCAGAATCCTTCATAGAAAACTTGGAAAATTACATTTCTGAGGTCTTAGTTGATGTTTTGGAGGTTTCCAAGTCCCTCCTAAAGGGTGCAGAACTTCTAGGAGATACCTCCTGCCCCCCAGATCCGTCTGAGGTTTTGCCCACTTCAGTGGGCATTGCTGTTGTGCTGACTACCTTTGCAGCTCTTGTGGAGCTTCACTCATGGGTAGTCAATGGTGATATTACAGTCACAGAAAATTCAGAATTTAAGTCTGAGTTTTCTTTTGAAAGACCAGTACCTGTGTCCTCAATTCATGATGATTTTCGGCCCAGTACTGGTTTTGGTCTTGTCGTGTCGGACTCTGAGGTTGGCATGCTCTGATATGGCCTGCCTGCTTGCATGCCCAGAAGTGTTCCCTGAAAGTCCTGATCTTGATGGGTGTCCTTGTAATTCTGAATCCAGAATAGTCATTGGTTCCATAGGAGGGCTTGATAGTTCTCCATGTGAGCCTGGTGATTGTTCTGCCCTCTTGGGATCTCTGTGGAGCTTCAAAAGGTTCTGGGAGATTCCAGGAGAAATTTTGCTTGGTACCCTGGATAAGATCAACAGTGGCTTTTGTGTTGTAAGGGACACTTCGAACAGGTATTGTGGCAGCTTTGGTATTTTCGGACGCTCCCTGGAAAGTGGTGGGTATTGTCTGGAGGGTGTCGATGGCTTCTTCTCTGGCGTTCACAGTCCTGATGGGTGTTATACTGAGACTGGTAGTACTGATGGGCATGTTTTGGTGGCGTTTGCTTCCGATTAGGTCGGTTTCGGCTGGACTGACTCTGGAATTGGGCCTTGTCGGGCTGTCCCGACCTTCATGAGTCTTCAGTTAGAGTCTTTTGCAAATATCAGTTTAGAGGGTCGTCTGGAATCCGACCCTAGAGGGGGGAAGGGTACTGTGATGATCCGCTCGGCTTCCTGCGCAGGCAGGCAGCTTTTTGACCACTGTTCAGGTCTGCATTCTGCAGGTCTCTGGAAAAGAGACCTTTTGTCAGTTTTGCAGCTTGCTGCTATTGAGGAATTTGCATACGTTTGTCATGCAAATTGCCTAGCCACATCCTTTGTAGCCTTGCTCTATAAATACCATGTGATTCCACAGTACTTCGCTGGTCATTCCTTCAGGGTTTGTAGTAAACACTCCTAGAGTGTCAGCCATGTTACTTCTTGTTAAAGTTAGCTTAGAGTAATTCATGGGACTGCACTAGGCAGTTTCCCTAGTGCAGTTAGGATTGCATATCTGTTTGTTTGTCTGTTGCGATTGTCCTGTCCCAGCGGTGGTCGACAGGAAATCGTTCTGTGTGTCTGGGTGCTAACCGGAACAGCGGTTGTTACTGGTAGCCCCTTCTGATCTGTCTTGCCTGGATCGCACTCGCCTTGCGCTAGTGCTGTGGATCCTTCTGATCTGTCTTGCCTGGATCGCACTCGCCTTGCACTAGTGCTGTGGATCCTTCTGATCTGTCTTGCCTGGATCGCACTCGCCTTGCGCTAGTGCTGTGGATCCTTCTGTTCTGTCTTCCTGGATTGCACTAGCCTCTAGCGCTAGCACTGTGGATCCTTCTGATCTGTTTTCTTGTTCCTGAGTTTAGATCGCACTAGCCACTAGCGTTAGCGGCTGTGGATCTTTCTGATCTGTGTTCCTGCTTGGATCACACTTGCTCTGGCGGAAGAGCGGTGGATCCTTTCTGCCTAGTTCTTGTTTCTCGTTTGTCTGTCTTGTCTGATACGGGCGTTTGCTGCAGGCTCGGTGAGGTAACTGTTAAGCAAGCATTCACATTCTTTGTTTCATGTTTGTCTGTCGGTGGTTAGTTAGGCGTGCTTGTCTCTGTTGTGCTTAACACGCGGAGACCGCACGATAAATGCGTTTGCTGTTGCGAATGAGTGCTGTGTTCGTGTTTAGTTAGCGTTTGTTATTTTCTTTATCATCCTCATTGTATTATTTGCTGTGCCTTTGCTCCTCTTGTGTTCTGTTCTAGTCTGTCTTGTGTCACTTCTGGCGATTGCCTTCCTCGCGATCGCGTTCCTACTTTTGTTTCTGCTGATGTGTGTTCACTGTTGCAGGGTCGCAACTAGATTGGTGAACACACATTCGTCCTGTCCCTGTGCTCTTTCTCTTTATGGGCTGTTCAGCCCCGCATTGTCTTGATCTGTACAATCCCCGTCTGGCATCTGTGGCCGTGCAGCGATTGTACTCGTCTGCACTCCACAGCGCCATCTGCCGGTGGGAATTGCCCTCTGCTGGTGCATTGCACCTAGCCTGGGTTCACCCAATTATATGCTTGTGGAAGGTTTTCGCTGTGTCAGTGCGCATCTCGTGCGCTGAACACAAAAACGATTCCGCAATCGTTACGCATATTAAACATAAAAGTACATTTAAAACAACAAACAAGCAAGCTACTAATTGAAAACCACAGCAAACACTTAGATGGAATCACAATAAACCACCTTACCTTTCTTCTATAGAGTGAAAGTACCTTTTAGTCCAATTATTGCTAAGACAACTTAACAATGAAGTCTATAAATTGACGATGTTGAGATTATGTGTAACGAAAAATCCGCAACGCCGAATGGATTGCGGAAATATGGTCGCATTCAATCCGGCAAGCGGACTTTCCAACGCCGGATGCGGAAATTCGTCCACATCCGCTGCGCAAACCCGTCCGAGCACTCTGCTCCAAACTCACCAGTATGCTGCTCACCAGGGCTCTGCCATCTTGCCTCTAGGGGGCGAGTGCACCCAACAGACACGCCTTTATACTCTTAGGAAGCGTGTCAGCTGACGTGGAGATCAGCTGACATTTTAGCCTGCTCTGATTGGTTGCTGCCTGGGGTGGAGACTTCTCTCCCAGGCAGTATATAAGGAAGTGCTTTTCAGTCACACTTCGTCTGTGTTTGCGATACCCTGTGTCAGCACTCAGACCTAGTCAGCCTTGTCTCTGACATTGTGTTATATATTGGTTTATCGCCAAAATATACACATATTATTACTGTTTGATTTATCGTGTATGATTCTGTGCCTGTCTTGACTACTCCTCTGCTTCCTGATTTTGTACTTCGCCAGCCCGTACCGTTATCGACTATTGGCTTGGTTTCCGACTAATCTCTTGTCTCACATTTCTGTACTGCTGCCGCCTGATCTGTTGTCGAACCTCATTTTGTCTGACCTTTCTCCCTTCAGTGGAACGTCTCCCAATGTAGGGTTCTATCAGAGGCTTGCCTCTTGGAGACGACCACCACTAGCAAACCCTTGCTGCTAGAGGCCGAGACTCCTCCACTCCGTCCTTTGGAGGATCTCACACACAGGGTTCCCATTCAGAGGTAACCACACCTCTGAGGAATTACGGTGTGGTGGATATTTCCACAGACTTGAATTTACACTGTATATTATTATTGTCTGCTGTTCTAGCTTGCTGGAGGTTGTATCTCTGTGCCCTATAGAGATACTCTATTGTACCCAGCACCCTCTTGCGTACGATTGTATCGTGTCACGCTATACTTGCATTATTGGTGATTCTGCAGATCACCATATAATCAGGTATAGCATCTGCATTATTGGTGATACTGCAGATCACCAATAATCAGAATAGCGGTGCTTGCTGACACCAATCGTTACATTATGGCTGAACCAGTTATGTGGTTGAGAGTGGAGTGACTTTGTTATGAGCAGAAGGAAGAGTGATGAGTTCTGTACTTGTACTTCGGAGGAGGGGGGGAGGGATGTGGGTGGCCCAACAAAGTTTCATTGGTGGGTCCCACATGTTGTAGATTTGACCTTGCATACAACAATCCTTTGTGGATCAGTTATAACCTTCTAATCTAACAAGAGGGTGATTGAATGCCTGGTGACTATCCTTTCCTCTTCTGAATGAAGCTCCAGGGTTGCCTTGCATAGCAACCTACATTGTTTCTTGGTTTGGAAAAAAAATACAGTAGAATCCCTTTATAGTAAACTTCAAGGGACCAGGCAAACTAGTGACTATTTTAGAAGTTTACACCATCAGAATTCATCATACATTATAAATGTACAAGCGGAAGATCCAGCGTTGCCCGGTTATGTATTTGGCTGTTGTTGGATATACCCACTTTTGCTAACCTTAACACACAAGCACTCAATGACCAAGTTTGTGAGCTTTCAATTCCTTGGCATCAATAATTACAATTTCTCCATAGAAATGAAGAAAATCTGATTGGCTATTTGTGGCTCCACCTTCTTTTCTGAATTTGAACACCAGTCACCCAACGACCAACGGTACCAGGTGTGAGGCCTCTGCTATTAACAGTGTAAGAATGGCAACAATTTAAATATTCCCCTTGAAAATCAATAGGTAAATTGTGATTTGCTGTTGCAGGCTCCACCCACTTTCCTGAATGTTAATCCACCCAATGACCAACTGTGCGAAGTTTGAGAACCCTGCCATTAACAGTGTAACAATGGCTGCAGTTTACATTTCCCAGTAAAATGTTTTTCTTTCTGTTCTTTTTGTAACCTTGACACACAATCACTCAATTACCAAGTTTTTGGAGCTTTCGGGTACATGGCATCAAAAATGTGTGAATGGAAGCAAATATCCAGCAAAGAAATCTGATTGGCTGTTTGTGGCTCTGGCCTTTTAATGAATTTAAACCCCACTCACCCAATAACCGACTGTACCAGATTTGAGGGCTCTGCCATTAACAGTGTATGAATGGCTGCAGTTTAAATATTCCACTTGAAAATCCATAGGTGAATTTTGATTGGCTGTTGTAAGCTCCACCCACTTTCCTGAATATTAATCCCAGTCACTCAGTGACCAAGTGTGCCAAGTTTGAAAACCCTGCCATTAACAGTGTAAGAATTGCTGCAGTTTACATTTTCACATTGAAAACAAATTGCTGTTTTATGCTCTGCCCACTTTCCCAAGATTTTTCACCTTGGTCACCAAGTGACCCACTGTGCCAGGTTTGGGAGTTTTACTACTGTGAGAATGACAGCATTTTTACATTTTTTCCATTGACATAAATGGGTGAAATCTGATTGGCTTTTTGTGGTTCCGCCCAGATGTGCAGGGGGGACACAAAATCCCACGAATATATCATCCATGGAAGTAAGGGATCTGTGTACCAAGTTTTGTTGAAATCGGTCAAAGTGTTTTTGAGTGATGGCGGCATATATATACACACACATACATTACACATACACATACACACAAACACACACACAACTGATTTTATATATATAGATTACATGTCTGGGACTCCTGCAGGTAGAGAAAAGTACCTGCACTGTGTTAAAACTAGTACAATGCAGGCTACATATTAGGTCATAAAAAAAAAATAGGCACCAAGCAAGTAAAATGACACAAATGTACCTAGACCTTCAAATAGACATCATTCCTACATATTCCAGACTAGAAAAGTAATGCAACTTGAGCTTTCAAACGCGAGATGCCAAACACCGCATATCAGCACCCACAGCAGTGGACAGGGTCATGGGAAGTTCACCCACTTACGGTTCACACTGTGTTTCACGTGACTTTGATGATTCCTTCTTCCGGCTTGAACGGAGGAAGCATCAGGGTCATGTGAAACATGTCGTGGACCGCAACCTCGTCATCCTGTGCACTAGTGCTGAAGTGCGGTGTTTGGCATAATTCTGAATGCCAACACTAATTATGATGACCTTCTGCAGTATGAAATGTAAAGTTAATTGAAATGTTAATTTTAATATAGTTAAAATGCAAAACCATTTGTGCAGCCTGATACCTGTTTCTAGAAAAAAAATGACAGTGACAAAACTGACCCCTGCCAGACTGTACCATTTCAGTTTATTGCACAGTTCATAGCTCAATGATAATTCCAAGGCTGGGCATACATGTGGAAATCTGATTCCACAATCTTACCAACATTCAGCTCATATTAGCACTTAACTGAACCATCTATTTACACAACACACAGTAGTGGAAAGATTGCCCTAGACTTTTTGCCGCCTGAGGCAAATTTTGAAAAAATGATTGCTGATGCCACGGCACCGCCGCCGAGCTGGAGGGGTAGCAGGCAGGACGGGGGTATTGGGCCTGGCGGCGGCCTGGGTCCCCTGATCTGCGCTCCCCTCCAGCCTTAAATAGATCAGAAGCAGCCGCTACTCATAAGAGGCACGGGCGGGGAGGACTCACCTCTTCCTCGTTCCAGGCCAGCATGCGCTCCACTGATGTCACTTCCTTCAACGCCGCCCACTGTATTGTAAGTGGACGGCGTTGCAGGAAATGACGTCAGTGGACCGCACGCTGGAACGAGGAAGAGGTGAGTCCTCCCCGCCCGTGCCTCTTACGAGTAGCGGCTGCTTCTGAACTATTCAAGGCTGGAGGGGAGCGCAGATCGGGGGACCCAGGCGAGGGAGGTGGGGGGGGGGGTCCGACCCCCCTCCCCGCTGCTAGGCCCAATACCCCTGTCCTGCCCGCTACCCCTCCAGCTCGGCGGCCGGCTCCCCGCACCCACCGATGGGCGGATGCCGCCCCCTAGAAATGTGCCGCCTGAGGCAAAAGTTTCACCCCACCTCATGAGCGGGCCGGCCCTGCAAAAATTGCTAAATCATACACACTTCAGTAGGCAGCTGGTCAGGCAGGTACAACCCCAAGGATAAAAGAGTCAGCCTGTCCCTTGAAGAAGGGGAGATGGAAAGAGCTGGATGACATGTTCAGAGCCAGCTTGAGTCAAGGGAACACAAAGGCAACTGTTTGGAAAAATGATACACAGCTGACTGCTTTCCCCCTAAGCAGTGTCAGTCAAAGGCTGTTCATAAGGACACACAGACAGTTACCATGAAATGATCAGATTTTGCGAATATCTGTCTGTTTGTACTTAAGGTGGCATTTAATAGAACTGCGTTCGTAGAGCTCTTGCCTTAAAATCCCAGTACAAAAGACCAGCATGCTAACAATCAGATTTGTACTTTTCTTCACAACATATTTAGATTAGAAATTCTGCTGGGTTGGAATCAAATGATGAAATGAGCCTGATTCTCATTTTACACCCTCTCCTGCAGAAACCCAGCATGGTTTCGGTGACCATTAACATGTAGGACAGCGGCAGAGCCATTGTAAAATGAATTGTATCACAGCTAGAGAGGAAATCCTTTTTGTTTGAGTTGTAAATGTGCCAGGTTTCAAGTGTTATGAAATCTCTGGGGCAATTAACAGCCTCAATAAATTACAGCGGCTTAATAACACAGGAGAAATGTCTTGATGGCTTATTTTTCCATATAGAATCATTACTTTCAGTTCCCATTAGTAAAATACAAGACCTGCCCCCTCCACACAATATTCAGATTTAAAGATTATAAAATGTAAACTTTAAAAAACGACAGAAAGAATGAAAACTGATACACTTGACTCTGTATAATGTATACAATTGTCAGATAAAGGTTTGGAAAATGGCATGAATGTAGTAGGAGTTGGTGATGATGTTATTTTGATTTTGTTGTTTTTTCCTTTGTTTCCTTTTGTAACAGCCTCATGCATACATGTAATTTGCAAATGTAAGATGCATTTACAAGAGTGTACAAAAGGTTTATATAAAAGCCTGAAGGCAACAATATAAATGATGGAACCCCATAGCGAAATCCTTAGTGGGATGGGATCGCTGACTTTTCAACCTCTGTCACAAAGGCAGTTCCTTTATGGAGACTCGCGCAGCTGTAAACAATAGCTAATGCTGTAGAACAGTAAATGATTTTATAGAAATCTGAAAGAGGTCTCCGAACTGCTTTTCTTATCATTTAATTTGGTCCAAAATTATTTTTCAAATTGTCGGTATGATATATCCATTACAAGCCCGGTTTACAAGAGGTTGTTGTACATGGTTTGATTGTAATCTGATTGTACAATTAATTGATTTGGGCAGGTCAAAAGAAGTGATTGATTCACTGCATTTTCTGCACCGCAGGTCCTTGGTGCAAGAAAAAAGTTGTGTTTTGAATTAGTTGCCTCTACCTTCATGAAGGTAGGCCAACGTGTTCGTTCATTTTTAAATTGTTTTCAATTATTTTACCCTACTTGCGTGCCTCCAGCTTACTTACTTCAGTTCATAATCACCCCCATTCATAATTTTAGGATTTATGCTACATGCTCTTATTGGTATGTAGCCCCACCTTCCCAATTTTGCTTATCCTAGGCTATGATGTCACACAGCCCTCTGGCCCAGTGCACTCTGGGAGACCACAGTCAATTATAGCTCACTTCAAAACAAACAACAAACAAACATTCTACAGTGATGCACCTTATCAGCAGTAAAGATGCAATCGTCTGTGGTAAATTTAACTACTTCCCGACCGCCGTATAGACAAATGGCGGCCGGGAAGCAGACGCCGCAAGGACCGCCGTATTGACAAAATGCGGCGGTCCTTGTTTGGGCATGGGCGGAGCGATCGCGTCATCCGTGACGCGATCCTCCGCCTCCGCCTGTCGCCGCTCACTCGCCGCAACATCCCGCCGGCCATACGGAAGCGCCGGCGGGATGTTAACCCGACGATCGCCGCATACAAAGTGTATAATACACTTTGTAATGTTTACAAAGTGTATTATACAGGCTGCCTCCTGCCCTGGTGGTCCCAGTGTCCGAGGGACCACCAGGGCAGGCTGCAGCCACCCTAGTCTGCACCAAGCACACTGATTTTCTCCCCCCCCCCGCCCCAGATCGCCCACAGCACTCATCAGACCCCCCCCCCCCTGCCCACCCCCCAGACCCCTGTTTGCACCCAATCACCCCCCTAATCACCCATCAATCACTCCCTGTCACTATCTGTCAACGCTATTTTTTTTTATACCCCCCCTGCCCCCTGCTCCCTCCTGATCACCCCCCCACCCCCCAGATTCTCCCCAGACCCCCCCAGACCCCCCCCCCATGTACTGTATGCATCTATCCCCCCTGATCACCTGTCAATCACCTGTCAATCACCTGTCAATCACCCGTCAATCACCCGTCAATCACCCCCTGTCACTGCCACCCATCAATCAGCCCCTAACCTGCCCCTTGCGGGCAATCTGATCACCCCCCCCACACCAATAGATCGCCCGCAGATCCGACATCAGATCACCTCCCAAATCCATTGTTTACATCTATTCTCTCCTCTAAACACACACTAATTACCCATCAATCACCCATCAATCACCCCCTATCACCACCTGTCACTTTTACCTATCAGATCAGACCCTAATCTGCCCCTTGCGGGCACCCAATCACCCGCCCACACGCTCAGATTGCCCTCAGACCCCCCCTTATCAATTCACCAGTGCATTCATTACATCTGTTCTTCCCTGTAATAACCCACTGATCACCTGTCAATCACCTGCCAATCACCTATCACCCATCAATCACCCCCTGTCACTGCCACCCATCAATCAGCCCCTAACCTGCCCCTTGCGGGCAATCTGATCACCCACCCACACCATTAGATCGCCCGCAAACCCGCCGTCAGATTACCTCCCAAATGTATTGTTTACATCTGTTATCTTCTCTAAACACCCACTAATTACCCATCAATCACCCATCAATCACCCCCTATCACTGTTACCTATCAGATCAGACCCTAATCTGCCCCTTGCGGGCACCCAATCACCCGCCTACACGCTCAGATTACCCTCAGACCCCCCCCTTATCAATTCGCCAGGGCATTATTTACATCTATCCTTCCCTGTAATAACCCACTGATCACCTGTCAATCACCTGCCAATCACCTATCACCCATCAATCACCCCCTGTCACCCCCTGTCACTGCCACCCAACAATCAGCCCCTAACCTGCCCCTTGCGGGCAATCTGATTACCCACCCACACCAATAGATCGCCCGCAGATCCGACATCAGATCACCACCCAAGCGCAGCGTTTACTCTCCTCTAAACACCCACTAATTACCCATCAATCACCCATCAATCACCCCCTATCACCACCTGTCACTGTTACCCATCAGATCAGACCCTAATCTGCCCCTTGCGGGCACCCAATCACCCGCCTACACGCTCAGATTACCCTCAGACCCCCCCTTATCAATTCGCCAGTGCAATATTTACATCTGTTCTCCCCTGTAGTAACCCACTGATTACCTGTCAATCACCTATCAATAACCCATCAATCACCCCCTGTCACTGCCACCCATCAATCACCCCCTGTCACTGCCACCCATCAATCACCCCCTGTCACTGCCACCCATCAATCAGCCCCTAACCTGCCCCTTGCGGGCAATCTGATCACCCACCCACACCAATAGATCGCTCGCAGATCCGACGTCCGATCACCTCCCAAGTGCAGTGTTTACATCTGTTCTCTACCCTAAACACCCACTAATTACCCATCAATCACCCCCTGTCACTGCTACCTATCAGATTAGACCCCTATCTGCCCCTAGGGCACTCAATCACCCGCCCACACCCTCAGAATGCCCTCAGACCCCAGCCCTGATCACCTCGCCAGTGCATTGCTTGCATCTATTCCCCCCTCTAATCACACCTTGAGACACCCATCAATCACCTCCTGTCACCCCCTAGCACACCTACCCATCAGATCAGGCCCTAATTTGCCCCGTGTGGGCTCCTGATCACTCGGCCAAACCCTCAGATCCCCCTCAGACCCCCTTCCGATCACCTCCCCAGTGCATTGATTGCATCTATTTTCCCCTCTAACCACCCCCTGAGACACCCATCAATCACCTCCTGTCACCCCCCTAGCACTCCTATCCATCAGATCAGGCCCAATACAACCTGTCATCTAAAAGGCCACCCTGCTTATGACCGGTTCCACAAAATTCGCCCCCTCATAGACCACCTGTCATCAAAATTTGCAGATGCTTATACCCCTGAACAGTCATTTTGAGACATTTGGTTTTCAGACTACTCACGGTTTTGGGCCCGTAAAATGCCAGGGCGGTATAGGAACCCCACAAGTGTCCCCATTTTAGAAAAAAAGACACCCCAAGGTATTCTGTTAAGTGTATGACGAGTTCATAGAAGATTTTATTTTTTGTCAAAAGTTAGCGGAAATTGATTTTTATTGGTTTTTTTCCTCAAAGTGTCACTTTCCGCAAACTTTTGACTAAAAATAAAATCTTCTATGAACTCGTCATACACCTAACAGAATACCTTGGGGTGTCTTCTTTCTAAAATGGGGTCACTTGTGGGGTTCCTATACTGCCCTGGCATTTTAGGGGCCCTAAACCGCGAGGAGTAGTCTAGAAAACAAATCTCAAAATGACCTGTGAATAGGACGTTGGGCCCCTTAGCGCACCTAGGCTGCAAAAAAGTGTCACACATGTGGTACCGCTGTACTCAGGAAAAGTAGTATAATGTGTTTTGGGGTGTATTTTTACACATACCCATGCTGGGTGAGAGAAATTTCTATGTAAATGGACAATTGTGTGTAAAAAAATCAAACAATTGTCATTTACAGAGATATTTCTCCCACTTAGCATGGGTATGTGTAAAAATACACCCCAAAACGCATTATACTACTTCTCCTGAGTACGGCGGTACCACATGTGTGGCACTTTTTTACACCCTAAGTACGCTAAGGGGCCCAAAGTCCAATGAGTACCTTTAGGATTTCACAGGTCATTTTGCGACATTTGGTTTCAAGACTACTCCTCACGGTTTAGGGCCCCTAAAATGCCAGGGCAGTATAGGAACCCCACAAATGACCCCATTCTAGAAAGAAGACACCCAAAGGTATTCCGTACGGAGTATGGTGAGTTCATAGAAGATTTTATTTTTTGTCACAAGTTAGCGGAAAATGACACTTTGTGAAAAAAAACTATTAAAATCAATTTCCGCTAACTTGTGACAAAAAAATAAAAACTTCTATGAACTCACCATACTCCTAACGGAATACCTTGGGGTGTCTTCTTTCTAAAATGGGGTCATTAGTGGGGTTCCTATACTGCCCTGGCATTTTAGGGGCCCTAAACCGCGAGGAGTAGTCTTGAAACAAAAATGACCTGTGAAATCCTAAAGGTACTCATTGGACTTTGGGCCCCTTAGTGCAGTTAGGGTGCAAAAAAGTGCCACACATGTGGTATCGCCGTACTCGGGAGAAGTAGTATAATGTGTTTTGGGGTGTATTTTTACACATACCCATGCTGGGTGAGAGAAATACCTCTGTAAATGACAATCTTTTGATTTTTTTACACACAATTGTCCATTTACAGAGGTATTTCTCCCACCCAGCATGGGTATGTGTAAAAATACACCCCAAAACACATTGTACTACTTCTCCCGAGTATGGCGATACCACATGTGTGGCACTTTTTTGCACCCTAACTGCGCTAAAGGGCCCAAAGTCCAATGAGTACCTTTAGGATTTCACAGGTCATTTTGAGAAATTTCGTTTCAAGACTACTCCTCACGGTTTAGGGCCCCTAAAATGCCAGGGCAGTATAGGAACCCCACAAATGACCCCATTTTAGAAAGAAGACACCCCAAGGTATTCCGTTAGTAGTATGGCGAGTTCATAGAAGATTTTATTTTTTGTCACAAGTTAGCGGAAATTGATTTTAATTGTGTTTTTTCACAAAGTGTCATTTTCCGCTAACTTTTGACTTCTTCTATGAACTCACCATACTCCTAACGGAATACCTTGGGGTGTCTTCTTTCTAAAATAGGGTCATTTGTGGGGTTCCTATACTGCCCTGGCATTTTAGGGGCCCTAAACCGTGAGGAGTAGTCTTGAAACGAAATTTCTCAAAATGACCTGTGAAATCCTAAAGGTACTCATTGGACTTTGGACCCTTTAGCGCAGTTAGGGTGCAAAAAAGTGCCACACATGTGGTATCGCCGTACTCAGGAGAAGTAGTATAATGTGTTTTGGGGTGTATTTTTACACATACCCATGCTGAGTGGGAGAAAGATCTCTGTAAATGGACAATTGTGTGTAAAAAAAATTAACAAATTGTCATTTACAGAGATATTTCTCCCACCCAGCATGGGTATGTGTAAAAATACACCCCAAAACACATTATACTACTTCTCCAGAGTACGGCAATACCACCTGTGTGGCACTTTTTTGCAGCCTAACTGCGCTAAGGGGTCCAAAGTCCAATGAGCACCTTTAGGCTTTACAGGGGTGCTTACAATTTAGCACCCCCCAAAATGTCAGGACAGTAAACACACCCCACAAATGACCCCATTTTGGAAAGTAGACCCTTCAAGGTATTCAGAGAGGGGCATGGTGAGTCCGTGGCAGATTTCATTTTTTTTGTCGCAAGTTAGAAGAAATGGAAACTTTTTTTTTTTTTTTTTTCTCTCACAAAGTGTCATTTTCCGCTTACTTGCGACAAAAAATAATATCTTCTATGAACTCACTATGCCTCTCAGTGAATACTTTGGGATGTCTTCTTTCCAAAATGGGGTCATTTGGGGGGTATTTATACTATCCTGGAATTCTAGCCCCTCATGAAACATGACAGGGGGTCAGAAAAGTCAGAGATGCTTGAAAATGGGAAAATTCACTTTTTGCACCATAGTTTGTAAACGCTATAACTTTTACCCAAACCAATAAATATACACTGAATGGGTTTTTTTTTATCAAAAACATGTTTGTCCACATTTTTCGCGCTGCATGTATACAGAAATTTTACTTTATTTGAAAAATGTCAGCACAGAAAGTTAAAAAAATCATTTTTTTGCCAAAATTCATGTCTTTTTTGATGAATATAATAAAAAGTAAAAATCGCAGGAGCAATCAAATAGCACCAAAAGAAAGCTTTATTAGTGACAAGAAAAGGAGCCAAAATTCATTTAGGTGGTAGGTTGTATGAGCGAGCAATAAACCGTGAAAGCTGCAGTGGTCTGAATGGAAAAAAAGTGGCCGGTCCTTAAGGGGTAGAAAGCCCTAGGTCCTCAAGTGGTTAAGAATGTAACTCAGGGAGAGGAAATATTTTACAATGTGCTAACACTGAGCAAATACTTTATAAAGTAATACTATAAAAGTAAGTAATTTTATTAATTAAGGTATGTTCAGTAAAGTTTATCTTCAACTACCGAAGGACACACCAGTGGGCCAACACTTCTGTGAACCAGGACACAGCATGCAAGATCTCAAAGTACTTATTCTTAAAGGTAACTTAAAAAATGAACAAGCAAGAAAGATTTTTGAGTACAAATTTATGAAAAGACATTAACAGAAGGGTTACATTGTGGAACGGGATTCATGACTCCTTATGTAACACGATTGACTTGGCTTCATGATCTTCAGAAACCTGCTAGATTTCATGTTTGGTTGCATGAGCTCACTGGCTCCAGCCTGCTGATCACCTGACATCTAACTGCTAAACAGCAACCAGCACAACTGCCATCTTCGTGTTTACTATTTACATGCATCAGTGTTTTACTACAGCCAACATCTGGAAATATGCCTGAAGAAGGGGACTAGATCCCAGAAAGCTTGCATTATTTAATTTTATCAGTTAGCCATTAAAAGGTATTACTTTTACAAGACTTTGTTTTTTTCTACCTACATATCTTTAACTACCAGATATAAGTAACCTTTTAGCAACCTATGCTATGATCCAATATGACCTGGGAAATTGCCACAAAGTTTTGCTTTGATCAGTGATGTCCGCATAGATTCCAGCTCAGGAGCGCTGTTAATAAATCAGTTTCAGCAGCTAACAAATGAGAACAAAGCAGCAAGTAAGGTGAAAAATGTATATGTACAATAAAGATGATATCAAAACCTGCTCTATAAATCATGGTAAATGTGAATGTAAAGGGCCTCTGAGATGCCTGACATTTAAAAAACAGTGAGATAATCTCATTAAAAAAAAGCACACAGTACTTTATTCAGAACCACACATTAAAATATTTGGATGCTGAAAGCATCCTAAAACATTTAATTAAAAGCAAAAAAGCCTCCCATGAATCACAGTGGCAGAGCCTGTATAAATTCTACATATAATTAGATGGCTAGAGATTAGAGTTGGGCCGAACCTCCGATTTTAGGTTCGCGAACCGGGTTCGCGAACTTTCGCGGAACGTTCGGTTCGCGTTAAAGTTCGCGAACCGCAATAGACTTCAATGGGGATGCGAACTTTGAAAAAAAAAAATAATTATGCTGGCCACAAAAGTGATGGAAAAGATGTTTCAAGGGGTCTAACACCTGGAGGGGGACATGGCGGAGTGGGATACACGCCAAAAGTCCCCGGGAAAAATCTGGATTTGACGCATAGCAGCGTTTTAAGGGCAGAAATCACATTGAATGCTAAATGACAGGCCTAAAGTAGTGGTGCTCAAATACCCCTTTTTAAAATTCGAGTTTGGTCGAATTCGAATAGTAAATTATTCGAGGTCATTCGAATATTCGAGTCGAATAATTTTTACTATTCGATTCGACCTCGGACTTCGAGCTCACTATTCGAGTCGGTATTCGAGCTCACTATTCGAGCTGACTATTCGAAATTGGCCTTAAATAGCTTCCAACACTTGTTTTGAGGGTGAATGATGCAAGAAACCTCTTTTTTTCCAAGTAACAACAGCAAGTGATTATGTGGGGATGTTCCTTTAAAAAAAAATGTGGAAAGAGAAGTTGTGTCCTTAATTTTGTTCAGTAGTGTTACTGTATATACTTGTTCTTCTTCTTCTATATCGTCTTCTTCTATATCGTCTTCTTCTATATCGTCTTCTTCTATATCGTCTTCTTCTATATCTTCTTCTTCTATATCTTCTTCTTCTTCTTCTTCTTCTTCTTCTTCTTCTTCTTCTTCTTCTTCTTCTTCTTCTTCTTCTTCTTCTTCTTCTTCTTCATCTTCTCCTTCCTTTTCAATATAGTCTTATTCTTCTTCACGTATTTCTCTTTTCAATTTTTTTTTAAAGAAATGCAGCTATTTTTGAGCGTAACAAATAGCTGGTGGGCGCACGCATGTTGGAAGCGCCATTGTATGTGCTCCCTGGCAGTGGAAACACAAAGACAGCAGGAGGTAAATTCAGCAGCAGGAGGAGGAGGATGAGTGTGTGGCAGCAGGCAGTCAATGAGGCAGGCAGCTCGCCGTGACATAATAGCCCTGGTACCTAGCGGTGATACCAGGGCTGTAAATAAACACAACAGGAGGTCCCAGACAGCGGTCGTGCAGCCCACATTGTGTCCAATACACAACTGGGACAACACAGTTTTCAACCCGGGCACCTCAGAAAAATTAAACCTTTTTTTGTTTTTTTAATGGTTTGTTTGGTTTTGGTTTTGCAACCAATATAGCTATTGTTTGACGTAATAGCTGGTGGCAGAGTGGCAGCAGAAGGTAAATCATCTGTGTACCCTGGCAGTGGGAAACACAGACAGACAGCAGCAGCAGGAGGAGGAATGGAGGAGTAGGCGAGCAGCTATTGTTTGACGTAATAGCTGGTGGCAGAGTGGCAGCAGAAGGTAAATCATCTGTGTACCCTGGCAGTGGGAAACACAGACAGACAGCAGCAGCAGCAGCAGGAGGAGGTATGGAGGAGCAGTGTGAGTGTGGCAGCAGGTAGGCAGCGTGACATAATAGCCCTGGTACCTAGCGGTGATACCAGGGCTGTAAATAAACACAACAGGAGGTCCCAGACAGCGGTCGTGCAGCCCACATTGTGTCCAATACACAACTGGGACAACACAGTTTTCAACCCGGGCACCTCAGAAAAATTAAACCTTTTTTTTATTTTTTATGGTTTTTTGTTTTTTGGTTTTGCAACCAATATAGCTATTGTTTGACGTAATAGCTGGTGGCAGAGTGGCAGCAGAAGGTAAATCATCTGTGTACCCTGGCAGTGGGAAACACAGACAGACAGCAGCAGCAGGAGGAGGAATGGAGGAGTAGGCGAGCAGCTATTGTTTGACGTAATAGCTGGTGGCAGAGTGGCAGCAGAAGGTAAATCATCTGTGTACCCTGGCAGTGGGAAACACAGACAGACAGCAGAAGGGCAGTACACAGCAGCCCACTGTAGGTGTAAAATGTGTGGCTGCAGGCGACGTAATAGTCAAAGTGAACCAGGCTGGCTTAGTGAGCAGGAGCCAGGAGGTGGTAAAGGGTGGTAAGGCACATTAACGATGGTTCCGGCAGCCAGTTCATGTCCCCCTCTCGCCGACAACAGGGGCCAGGAACTCGCCTTCCACCCACGCCTGGTTCATCTTGAGAAACGTTAGTCTGTCCACAGACTTGTGAGACAGACGTGAGCGTTTCTCGGTGACCACGCCACCAGCTGCACTGAAGCAGCGCTCGGACAGCACGCTGGAAGGGGGGCAGGACAGCACTTCCAGGGCGTACTGCGCCAGCTCGCTCCAGATCTCCATGCGCTTGACCCAATACTCCATGGGATCAACAGGGGCATCGCTGTCAAGCCCGCTGTACGACCCCATGTAGTCAGCCACCATGCGGGTCAGGCGCTGGCTGTGACCGGAGGAGGATGCTGCTGCATGCATCTCCTCTCTAGTCACTGCTGCCGGAGCCTCTACAGTCCTGTAGAGCTCGTGGCTGAGAGACAGCAGGTCTGTGGGGCGCTTGCTGCTGCTGGATGCAGGCACCTGCTGCTGCCTCTGTGCTGGCTGCTGGACAGTGGGGGTGGAAGGCTGGGGGAAGGCTTCCTCCAAGCGCTCAACAAGGGCCTGCTGCAAGCTCCTTATTTGTTGCGCTGGGTCTCCTCCTGCAGGCGGCAGGAACTGGCTCAACTTCCCCTTGAGGCGTGGGTCCAACATCATGCTGATCCAGATGTCCTCCCTCTGCTTCATCTGGATCACCCTGGGGTCCCTGCGCAGGCACGTCAGCATGTGCGCTGCCATTGGGAAGAGGCGGGCCACGTCTGCTGGCACATCGACGTCAGTGCTGTCCTCATCCTCCTCCTCTGCCGCCTCATCCTCTCTCCACCCCCGCACCAACTCAGCTGCGCTGTGCTGATCCCCCTCATCAGCAGCCAGGTCAGGGACCTCCACCAAGTCCTCCTCCTCCTCCCCCTCAGAGGTGGACTGCGCAGCTGGTTGCCGCTCCTGCTGGTCCAAGGCTGCCGCTCCCTGTTCCAGCAAAGCATCGAGGGCCCTGTTCAGCAGAGAAACCAGGGGCACCCACTCGCAGACCATAGCATGGTCCCTGCTCACCATGTTTGTGGCCTGCAGGAAGGGAGCCAGCACTAAGCACACCTGCTGCATGTGCCTCCAGTCATCATCGGGGACGATGGACGGGAAGTTGCTGGTCTTGTCCCTTCTCTGAGCTGCGGAAACAGTGGCCAGGGCAAGGTACTGTTTGACAGCGCGCCTCTGTTCAACCAGACGCTCCAACATCGCCAGGGTGGAGTTCCAGCGAGTCGGAACGTCAAGGATCAGCCGATGGCGTGGCAGATCCAGCTCCTTTTGCACGTCTTCCAGGCTCGCACAGGCTGCAGCCGAGCGCCGGAAGTGACGCACAACATTCCTTGCCGTTTCCAGCAGTTCGCCCATCCCCTGGTAGGTGCGCAGGAACTTCTGCACCACCAGGTTCAGCACGTGGGCAAGACAGGGGATGTGGGTCAGGTTTCCCCTGTCTATTGCGGCAACCAGATTGGCCCCATTGTCGGCCACCACCTCTCCGACTCTGAGGCCTCTGGGGGTCAGCCAAATCCTCTCCTGCTCCTGGAGTTTGGCCAACACATGGGTTGCCGTCAGCTTGGTCTTCCCAAGGCTGACCAAGTGCAGCAGCGCTTGGCAGTGGCGGGCCTTCACGCTGCTGCTGAGGCGGGGGGTTTGGCCAGGTGTGCCGGAGGATGGCAGAGGATCGGAGGAACCTGCTGCAGTTCCCCTGAGCCTGCGGGGTGGCACCACCCACTGTGTTGCTGCTGCTGCTGTGCCCGCTGCTGCTCTCCCATCCTCACCCCCTTCCACCAAGCTGACCCAGTGGACAGTGAAGGACAGGTAGCGGCCTGTCCCGAAGCGGCTGCTCCAGGAGTCCATGGTGACGTGGACCCTTTCACCAACCGCGTGCTCCAGCCCTCGCTCCACATTGGCCATCACAAAGCGGTGCAGTGCAGGAATGGCCTTGCGGGCAAAGAAGTGTCTGCTGGGGAGCTGCCAGTCTGGGGCTGCGCAAGCAAGCAGCGCACGAATGTCGCTCCCCTCCTGCACGAGCGTGTACGGCAGGAGTTGGGAGCACATGGCCCGTGCCAGCAAGCCGTTCAGCTGCCGCACGCGACGGCTGCTGGGAGGCAGAGCCCTAACCACCCCCTGGAAGGACTCGCTCAAAAGGCTCTGGCGTGGCCTTTTGCTGACACGGGAATCAGCAGACACAGCAGAGGAGGCCACTGAGGACTGGCTGCCAGAACAGGCCTCAGTGTCGGCGGCAGGAGTTGCAGAGGGGGGAGGAGCAGTGCGTTTCCGCACTCCTGCTGGTGCTGCTGGAGGAGCAGGAGGGCGGGTGGCTGCTGTTGCTGCTGCTGCTGCTGAAGGCTGTGCAGTGATGGGTGTGGTGCCACTGCCAGCACCAGATGCCTTCAGCCTCTGGAACTCCTCATGCTGGTGGAAATGTTTAGCCGCAAGGTGGTTGATGAGCGAGCTGGTGCAGAACTTTAAGGGGTCTGCACCTCTGCTCAACTTCCGCTGACAGTGGTTGCAAGTGGCGTACTTGCTGTACACAGTGGGCATGGTGAAATATCGCCAGATTGGTGACTTAAACATCCCCCTACGGCATGGAAGCGCTGCTGCCTGTCTCCCTGTGGTGGTTGGGGGGGGGGGCTTGGGGGGCTTGGGTGCGGCTGGTGGTGGTACTGGCAGATGCTGCTGCTGCTGAGCCTGAGACACCAGCAGGCTGTGGGACCTGCCTACTGCTGCTGCCAATGCTTGCAATGATGCGCCTCCTTGCAAGGCCCACAAGAGCATCCTCCTCCTCCTCCTCAGAGCTGCTGAGGACGACATCCCCTGGAGGTGGTGGCACCCAGTCTCTGTCTGTCACCGGGTCATCATCATCCTCCCCCTCCTGAAACATGTCCTGCTGGGATGAGGACCCCCCAAACTCCTCTCCGGATGGGCTGCTTGACTGTCGCCACAGTCTTGCTGTCCAATCCCTCATCCCCCAAAGTGCCCATCAGCATCTCCTCCTCAAGATCGCCAACAACAGCAGACAATTTACTCATGATGCCTGGGGTCAAAAGACTGCTGAATGACAGGTCGGCGAGTGACGGTGAACTGGCCTCCTCCCCAGACCCTGCTGGGCGGCTAATGCGAACAGGGGTGGTGGTGGTGGTGAGGGTGGAGGCCTCGGATGCAGAGCTGATGGCGGGCTGCTCATCCTCCGTCATGAGTTGCACCACAGTGTCTGCATCCTTTTCCTCAATGGGACGTTTCCGACCCGGCTGGAGGAAAATGGGAGCAGGTGCTACACGCTGCTGCTGCTGTGTCTCTGCAGCGTGAGTTGCAGATGCTCCTGCTGGGCGGCGCCCAAGGCGTCCACGGCCAGTGGCTATGGGAGGAATGTTAGCCACTGACGCTGCTGCTGCTGCTGCGGAACTGTGCATGGTGGCGCGCCCGCGGCCGCGGCTTGCCACAATGCTGCTCCCTCTCCTCCTGATTCCCTTGCTGCCCTTCCCCTTGCCCAAACCGCGCTGGCTGCCACTTCCAGACATCTTAAATGTTTTGGGCGTATAGACAAAAGTTTTGTAAAAGGGCGGGTGAAAAGTGGGGTACTTTAATGGAGTGGGTTGGTTGGTGAGGTGACTGAGTGAGTGTCCCCTAGTACAGTAAGTAAGTAGTAACAGTCAGGAAGTACAACTAGCAGTTACAATAGTCAGTAGTAATCACAAGTAAATTTAGTGTGTGTACACTCAGACAGTGAGTGCACGCACGCAGGAGCTAGTAGCCTATGAACACAGTGACTGAGTGTCCTAGACTCCTAGTACAGTAAGAGTAAGTAGTAACAGTAAGTAGAACTAACTAATTACAATAATCAATCAGCGATCAGAAGGAAATGGAGTGTGGGTGTGTGTACACTCAGACAGTGAGTGCACGCACGCAGGAGCTAGTAGCCTATGAACACAGTGACTGAGTGTCCTAGACTCCTAGTACAGTAAGAGTAAGTAGTAACAGTAAGTAGAACTAACTAATTACAATAATCAATCAGCGATCAGAAGGAAATGGAGTGTGGGTGTGTGTACACTCAGACAGTGAGTGCACGCACGCAGGAGCTAGTAGCCTATGAACACAGTGACTGAGTGTCCTAGACTCCTAGTACAGTAAGAGTAAGTAGTAACAGTAAGTACAACTAACTAATTACGATAATCAATCAGCGATCAGAAGGAAATGGAGTGTGGGTGTGTGTACACTCAGACAGTGAGTGCACGCACGCAGGAGCTAGTAGCCTATGAACACAGTGACTGAGTGTCCTAGACTCCTAGTACAGTAAGAGTAAGTAGTAACAGTAAGTAGAACTAACTAATTACAATAATCAATCAGCGATCAGAAGGAAATGGAGTGTGGGTGGTGTGTGTACACTCAGACAGTGAGTGACCGCACGCAGGAGCTAGTAGCCTATGAACACACAGTGACTGAGTGTCCTAGACTCCTAGTACAGTAAGAGTAAGTAGTAACAGTAAGTAGAACTAACTAATTACAATAATCAATCAGCGATCAGAAGGAAATGGAGTGTGGGTGGTGTGTGTACACTCAGACAGTGAGTGACCGCACGCAGGAGCTAGTAGCCTATGAACACAGTGACTGAGTGTCCTAGACTCCTAGTACAGTAAGAGTAAGTAGTAACAGTAAGTAGAACTAACTAATTACAATAATCAATCAGCGATCAGAAGGAAATGGAGTGTGGGTGGTGTGTGTACACTCAGACAGTGAGTGACCGCACGCAGGAGCTAGTAGCCTATGAACACAGTGACTGAGTGTCCTAGACTCCTAGTACAGTAAGAGTAAGTAGTAACAGTAAGTACAACTAACTAATTACGATAATCAATCAGCGATCAGAAGGAAATGGAGTGTGGGTGTGTGTACACTCAGACAGTGAGTGCACGCACGCAGGAGCTAGTAGCCTATGAACACAGTGACTGAGTGTCCTAGACTCCTAGTACAGTAAGAGTAAGTAGTAACAGTAAGTAGAACTAACTAATTACAATAATCAATCAGCGATCAGAAGGAAATGGAGTGTGGGTGGTGTGTGTACACTCAGACAGTGAGTGACCGCACGCAGGAGCTAGTAGCCTATGAACACACAGTGACTGAGTGTCCTAGACTCCTAGTACAGTAAGAGTAAGTAGTAACAGTAAGTAGAACTAACTAATTACAATAATCAATCAGCGATCAGAAGGAAATGGAGTGTGGGTGGTGTGTGTACACTCAGACAGTGAGTGACCGCACGCAGGAGCTAGTAGCCTATGAACACACAGTGACTGAGTGTCCTAGACTCCTAGTACAGTAAGAGTAAGTAGTAACAGTAAGTAGAACTAACTAATTACAATAATCAATCAGCGATCAGAAGGAAATGGAGTGTGGGTGGTGTGTGTACACTCAGACAGTGAGTGACCGCACGCAGGAGCTAGTAGCCTATGAACACAGTGACTGAGTGTCCTAGACTCCTAGTACAGTAAGAGTAAGTAGTAACAGTAAGTAGAACTAACTAATTACAATAATCAATCAGCGATCAGAAGGAAATGGAGTGTGGGTGGTGTGTGTACACTCAGACAGTGAGTGACCGCACGCAGGAGCTAGTAGCCTATGAACACAGTGACTGAGTGTCCTAGACTCCTAGTACAGTAAGAGTAAGTAGTAACAGTAAGTAGAACTAACTAATTACAATAATCAATCAGCGATCAGAAGGAAATGGAGTGTGGGTGGTGTGTGTACACTCAGACAGTGAGTGACCGCACGCAGGAGCTAGTAGCCTATGAACACAGTGACTGTCTGACTGAGTGTCCTAGACTCCTAGTACAGTAAGAGTAAGTAGTAACAGTAAGTACAACTAACTAACAATAATCTATCAGTAATCAGAAGGAAATAGAGTGTGTGTACACACAGACAGTGAGTGAGTGCACACACGCAGGAGCTAGCTAGTAGCCTATAAACAGTGACAGTCAGTGAGTGTCCTACTCCTAGTACAGTATAACTACAATACTATTAGTAAAGGACAGCAGAAATACTGGTATAGATGAGAGAAATAAACAGAGGACAGCTGCCCACAGAGGCAAGGCCCCCCTGAGGCCTAAACCTGTAAGCTTGCAGCAGCTGCCTGTCTCTAATGTAACACACAAGCTACTAACTAAAATACAATGTCTATCTAACTAACAACAATATAGGTGTATATGGCAGGTGTAGGTGAGCAAAAACGCTAGGTAAATGATCACAATAGAGCACTTGCTAAGCCAAAGCACAAAGGAGCAACTCTCTCTCTGTACAAGTCTCAGGCAAGCATGGAGAAACGGAACATGGCGGCCGCTATTTATAGGGTAGGGGCTGGCCAGGGTCCCCCTCTGTGATTGGCTGCCGTCAGAGGGCCTGGGAGCCCTCTGATTGGCTCTAAGGACATCAATCTGGGCTATGACGCTATTCGAGCTCGGTACCGAGCTCGAATAGCGCCGTTTGCTCGAATAGCTCGAATAGTGAATGGGCTATTCGAGTGTACTCGGATAGCCCATTCGAATAGCTACAGCTATTCGGAGCTCGAATACCGAGCTCGGATAGCTGAAAAAGAGCTCGAATATTCGAGCTACTCGAATATTCGAGCTCTGCTGAGCACCACTGGCCTAAAGTGCTTTAAAACATCTTGCATGTGTATACATCAATCAGGTAGTGTAATTAAGGTACTGCTTCACACTGACACACCAAACTCACCGTGTAACGCACCGCAAACAGCTGTTTGTACTAGTGACGGCCGTGCTGGACTGGTGCGCACCATGGCGAGAGTGCAGGTTTTGGTGGCTTTACAGCCCATATGGTCGGCCTGGCTGATGTAGCTGAATGACAGAACAGTGACTGTCCAGCTGATCAAATTTGGTCTGACCACAATGAAGCAACGACCTTATTATCTTTTGTGTGCCCCCCGAGACACTCATCTAGGCGCCGGTCATTGCTTCATTGTGATACGCAAGCCCCTTCACCACGGCAAGGTAATGATCACGAAGGGGAATGGGCGCATGTACATGCCTTTTCTTTTGTTGTTGCAGCTGCCCTCAGTGCAGCCAGAAAAATTAGGCAGTCATGTACACGCACCATAAAAATTATTACAGCGGCCGCTGCTAGCAGCGGCCTAAAAAATTCAGCAATCCGCCTGGAGTCCCGGACCCTGTTGGTGGTGGCGGAGAAGGTAGTGAAGCGGCCTGCAGGCAGACATGCTGTGTGGAGGGACTGGGAGCGACTTAGTCTTTTTGGGGCAGGCCAGGCAGCCAGTCACACGGCGTGCAGGCAGAGATGCTGTGTGTGCGCGGGGACTGACTTAGTCTTGGGGCGGGCAGCAGCCCTCCGGGATCCATGCCTCATTCATTTTGATAAAGGTGAGGTACTTAACACTTTTGTGACTTAGGCGACTTCTCTTCTCAGTGACAATGCCTCCAGCTGCGCTGAAGGTCCTTTCTGAGAGGACGCTTGCGGCAGGGCAGGAGAGAAGTTGGATGGCAAATTGGGACAGCTCTGGCCACAGGTCAAGCCTGCGCACCCAGTAGTTCAAGGGTTCCTCATCGCTGTTCACAGCAGTGTCTACATCCACACTTAAGGCCAGGTAGTCGGCTACCTGCCGGTCGAGGCGTTGGTGGAGGGTGGATCCGGAAGGGCTACGGCGAGGCGTTGGACTAAAGAACGTCCGCATGTCCGACATCACCATGAGATCGCTGGAGCGTCCTGTCTTTGACTGCGTGGACACGGGAGGAGGATTAGTGGCAGTGGTACCTTGCTGGCCTTGTGCCGTCACATCACCCTTAAAGGCATTGTAAAGCATAGTTGACAGCTGGTTCTGCATATGCTGCATCCTTTCCACCTTCCGGTGAGTTGGTAACAGGTCCGCCACTTTGTGCCTGTACCGAGGGTCTAGTAGTGTGGCCACCCAGTACAGCTCATTCCCCTTGAGGTTTTTTATACGGGGGTCCCTCAACAGGCAGGACAGCATAAAAGACGACATCTGCACAAAGTCGGATCCAGTACCCTCCATCTCCTCTTGCTCTTCCTCAGTGACGTCAGGTAAGTCAACCTCCTCCCCCCAGCCGCGAACAATACCACGGGAAGGTTGAGCAGCACAAGCCCCCTGCGACGCCTGCTGCGGTTGTTCTCCTGCCGCTGTCCCCTCCTCCTCCTCCTCCTCCTCCCCCAAAGAAACACCTTGCTCATCATCCTCTGAGTCTGACTCGTCTTCTGCACACGACCTCTCTTCTTCCTCCTCCTCCCCCCTCTGTGCTGCCGCAGGTGTTGAGGAAACAGCTGGGTCTGATGAAAATTGGTCCCATGCCTGTTCCTGCCGTAACGGTTCCTGGTCACGCTCATTCGCAGCTTCATCCGCCACTCTACGCACAGCACGCTCCAAGAAGTACGCGTAGGGAATTAAGTCGCTGATGGTGCCCTCACTGCGGCTCACCAGGTTGGTCACCTCCTCAAACGGCCGCATGAGCCTGCATGCATTTTTCATCAGTGTCCAGTTGTCGGGCCAGAACATCCCCATCTTCCCAGACTGTTTCGTTCTACTCCAGTTGTAGAGGTACTGGGTGACGGCTTTCTTCTGTTCTAGCAGGCGGGAGAACATGAGCAGGGTCGAGTTCCAGCGAGTGGGGCTATCGCAAATGAGGCGTCTCACCGGCATGTTGTTTTTACGCTGAATTTCTGCAAATCGTGCCATGGCTGTGTAAGAGCGCCTCAAATGCCCACAGAACTTCCTGGCCTGCTTCAGGACATCCGCTAAGCCAGGGTACTTTGCCACAAATCTTTGAACCACTAGATTCATGACATGTGCCATGCAGGGTATGTGTGTCAGCTTCCCCATATGCAAAGCGGCAAGCAGATTGCTGCCGTTGTCGCACACCACGTTGCCTATCTCCAGGTGGTGCGGGGTCAGCCACTCATCCACCTGTTTCTTAAGAGCAGCCAGGAGAGCTGCTCCAGTGTGACTCTCCGCTTTGAGACAAGCCATGTCTAAGATGGCGTGACACCGTCGTACCTGGCATGCAGCATAGGCCCTGCGGAGCTGGGGCTGTGTAGCTGGAGAGGAGAACTGCCACTCAGCCAAGGAGGAGGAGGAGGACAGCGAAGAGCATGTAGCAGGAGGAGAGGAGGTGGCAGGAGGCCTGCCTGCAAGCCGTGGAGGTGTCACAATTTGGTCCGCCGCTTTCTGCTTGCCATCGTTCACCACCAGGTTCACCCAATGGGCTGTGTAGGTAATGTAGCGGCCCTGCCCGTGCTTGGCAGACCAGCCATCCGTGGTCAGGTGTACCCTTGACCCAACGCTCTTCGCAAGAGATGACACCACTTGCCTCTCAACTTCACGGTGCAGTTGGGGTATGGCCTTTCTCGAAAAATAAGTGCGGCCTGGCATCTTCCACTGCGGTGTTCCGATGGCCACAAATTTACGGAAGGCCTCAGAGTCCACCAGCCGGTATGGTAACAGCTGGCGAGCTAACAGTTCCGCCACGCCAGCTGTCAGACGCCGGGCAAGGGGGTGACTGGCCAAAAGTGGCTTCTTCCGCTCAAACATTTCCTTCACGGACACCTGACTGCTGCTGTGGGCAGAGGAGCAGGAACCGCTCAAGGGCAGAGGCGGAGTGGAGGAGGGTGCCTGTGAAGGTGCAAAGGAGAAAGCGGCAGAAGCAGATGATGCACCTGAAGGAGGAAGAGGAGAAGGAGGGTGACTTTTCTTTTGTGTGCTGCTGCTGCTTTTGCTCAGGTGGCCATCCCATTGCTGTTTGTGCCTTTTCTCCAGGTGCCTTCGTAAGGCACTTGTCCCTACGTGAGTGTTGGCCTTTCCACGGCTCAATTTTTGTTGGCAGAGCGAACAGATGGCTTTGGTCCGATCTGAGGCACACACATTAAAAAATTTCCACACCGCTGAGCCACCCTGGGATGTGGGCACTATGGGGACCTCAGCAGCTGATGCTGAAGGGCAAGTTGGCTGGCTGTACATAGGTGGCGATACATGGTGCCGGACTCTGCCACCAGCTGTTTCTGACGAAGAGCTGCCCCAGCTTCTTTCAGCAACTTCTCTCCTCCTACTACTCTCTGACTCCCCCTCTGAACTGTCCCCCTCTTCATCTCCTCTATTGGGAACATACAGAGGATCCCTATTACCGTCATCATCGTAGTCATCCTGCCCAGCTTCGCTTGCCTCAGACAAATCCAAACTTGCACCATCAGTAGGTCCTTCATCCTCCTGACACGTTACATCCATAGTGTTGCCGCGTAACTCAGACATATTAGCTGGTGAAAATTCATCTGGCTGTAACAACAATGGCTGTGCATCAGTGATTTCAACACTAAATAATTCTTGCGAAGTGTCAAATGCAGCGGAAGTGGTGCTAGTAGTAGCGCTGGTGGCTGAGCAAGATGAGGTGTTCTGTGTCGCTAAATACTCAACCACGTCCTGACAATCTTGGGAGGTGATGGGACGTGCCTTCTTCCGAGCACTGTACTGTGGGCCAGGTCCACACGAAATTACATTTACACGACCTCGCGCAGACCTGCCGGGTGGCCTTCCTCTGCCTCTGCCACTACCTCTTCCTCTTCCTCTACCTGTTTTGTCCATATTGGGTATGCACGGAGTGGTATATCACACTGCGTGCACTCACGTAGGTAGGTGGGTTCACTTAACTGCACAGGTATGCGCACTGATGCGGTGGGTTCACTGAACAGAACAGGTATACAGTGGCGGGTTCACAGAACAGGTATGCAGTGGCAGGATCACTGAACACAATAGGTATGCAGTGGCGTGTTCACTAAACAGGTATACAGTGGCGGGTCCACTGAACAGAACAGGTATACAGTGGCGGGTTCACAGAACAGGTATACAGTGGCGGGTCCACTGAACAGAACAGGTATACAGTGGCGGGTCCACTGAACAGAACAGGTATACAGTGGCGGGTCCACTGAACAGAACAGGTATACAGTGGCGGGTTCACAGAACAGGTATACAGTGGCGGGTCCACTGAACAGAACAGGTATACAGTGGCGGGTTCACAGAACAGGTATACAGTGGCGGGTCCACTGAACAGAACAGGTATACAGTGGCGGGTTCACAGAACAGGTATGCAGTGGCGGGTCCACTGAACAGAACAGGTATACAGTGGCGGGTCCACTGAACAGAACAGGTATACAGTGGCGGGTCCACTGAACAGAACAGGTATACAGTGGCGGGTTCACAGAACAGGTATACAGTGGCGGGTCCACTGAACAGAACAGGTATACAGTGGCGGGTTCACAGAACAGGTATACAGTGGCGGGTCCACTGAACAGAACAGGTATACAGTGGCGGGTCCACTGAACAGAACAGGTATACAGTGGCGGGTCCACTGAACAGAACAGGTATACAGTGGCGGGTCCACTGAACAGAACAGGTATACAGTGGCGGGTTCACAGAACAGGTATGCAGTGGCAGGATCACTGAACACAATAGGTATGCAGTGGCGTGTTCACTAAACAGGTATACAGTGGCGGGTCCACTGAACAGAACAGGTATACAGTGGCGGGTTCACAGAACAGGTATGCAGTGGCAGGTCCACTGAACAGAACAGGTATACAGTGGCGGGTCCACTGAACAGAACAGGTATACAGTGGCGGGTCCACTGAACAGAACAGGTATACAGTGGCGGGTCCACTGAACAGAACAGGTATACAGTGGCGGGTTCACAGAACAGGTATGCAGTGGCAGGATCACTGAACACAATAGGTATGCAGTGGCGTGTTCACTAAACAGGTATACAGTGGCGGGTCCACTGAACAGAACAGGTATACAGTGGCGGGTTCACAGAACAGGTATGCAGTGGCGGGTCCACTGAACAGAACAGGTATACAGTGGCGGGTCCACTGAACAGAACAGGTATACAGTGGCGGGTCCACTGAACAGAACAGGTATACAGTGGCGGGTTCACAGAACAGGTATACAGTGGCGGGTCCACTGAACAGAACAGGTATACAGTGGCGGGTCCACTGAACAGAACAGGTATACAGTGGCGGGTCCACTGAACAGAACAGGTATACAGTGGCGGGTCCACTGAACAGAACAGGTATACAGTGGCGGGTTCACAGAACAGGTATGCAGTGGCAGGATCACTGAACACAATAGGTATGCAGTGGCGTGTTCACTAAACAGGTATACAGTGGCGGGTCCACTGAACAGAACAGGTATACAGTGGCGGGTTCACAGAACAGGTATGCAGTGGCGGGTCCACTGAACAGAACAGGTATACAGTGGCGGGTCCACTGAACAGAACAGGTATACAGTGGCGGGTCCACTGAACAGAACAGGTATACAGTGGCGGGTCCACTGAACAGAACAGGTATACAGTGGCGGGTTCACAGAACAGGTATGCAGTGGCAGGATCACTGAACACAATAGGTATGCAGTGGCGTGTTCACTAAACAGGTATACAGTGGCAGGTCCACTGAACAGAACAGGTATACAGTGGCGGGTTCACAGAACAGGTATGCAGTGGCGGGTCCACTGAACAGAACAGGTATACAGTGGCGGGTCCACTGAACAGAACAGGTATACAGTGGCGGGTCCACTGAACAGAACAGGTATACAGTGGCGGGTCCACTGAACAGGACAGGTATACAGTGGCGGGTCCACTGAACAGAACAGGTATACAGTGGCAGGATCACTGAACAGGTATGGAGTGGCAGGATCACAGTACAGGTATGCAGTGGGCTGAGGGCTCACTGAACAGAACAGGTATGCAGTGGCAGGATCACTGAACAGGTATGCAGTGGCAGGATCACTGAACAGGTATGCAGTGGCAGGATCACAGTACAGGTATGCAGTGGGCTGAGGGCTCACTGAACAGAACAGGTATGCAGTGGCAGGATCACTGAACAGGTATGGAGTGGCAGGATCACAGTACAGGTATGCAGTGGGCTGAGGGCTCACTGAACAGAATAGGTATGCAGTGGCAGGATCACTGAACAGGTATGCAGTGGCAGGATCACAGTACAGGTATGCAGTGGCAGGATCACAGTACAGGTATGCAGTGGGCTGAGGGCTCACTGAACAGAACAGGTATGCAGCCAGGAAGAAGTTAAGCCTAACTAATCTTTCCCTATATGAGAGACTGCAGCAGCTCGCCCTACTCTCACTAATGCAGGCACACGAGTGGCCGTAATGGCCGCCGCTGCCTGCCTTATATAAGGGGGGGTGGGGCTCCAGGGGCTAGTGTAGCCTAATTGGCTACACTGGGCCTGCTGACTGTGATGTAGAGGGTCAAAGTTGACCCTCAGTGCATTATGGGGCGAACCGAACTTCTTCCGCAAAAGGTTCGCGTGCGGTACCCGCACGCGAACCACCTACGTTCGCGCGAACCACGTTCGCCGGCGAACCGTTCGGCCCAACTCTACTAGAGATATATAATCTCATCGCGATGCCACTGGCCTCCATACAATGTTATTCTGATATCGTCGAAGGATACAACAGCTTAAAACCAGCCAAAATATTGTTTTTGTTTTTTTCAACAGAAAAATTGCCTCTCCTTTTTGTACAATCTATATTTTGTTATAGTGCATGCTTATGGACCCACCCAGAGTGTACAATGCATTTTTAACTCAACCAATAAGCAGAGTTTGTACTTACAATGTGGCCACAACCCACTAATGACAGACTGATGGTGCCCATACATGGTACAATTTTTTTCGTTCAATCTTACCATTTCTATGTAATATAAAGGAACTGCCTAAATTATCCTTTCAGTATATTCACTTCATTTACCCTTATACTACATAGAAATGGTAAGATTGGATGAAAAAAATTGTACCATGTATGGGCACCATTAGACTAAGTTCATATAGGTAGTTGAACTGTATGATATGGTATGATGGTATGTCATTTTGTATCGTCACATTTTGGATTATGTTTTGCTTTGCTACACTTTGGATTAAAGACAGCGTTTTTGCAGTGCCGACTCTCCTCTCCCTTCCTTCCTTGTAAGAATACTGTATGATTTGTGCATTGTTCAGCTGGCAGCCCTGCTGATCTATCTGGCTGCAGTAGTGTCTGAAGTACACCGGAAACAAGCATGCAGCTAATCTTGCAGCTGTGTAGGGTGATCAAAGAGGGACACCCTGGGAGAAAAAGAACAGAGAATAGTGTAGTAAATCACAACAAAGAGTCAGTTGATTTAGGTAGCGAGTGGTACTCACATGCAAAGGTAGCAGCTGGGCAACCAACCACTGAAGGCAGGTGGAGATCAACAAACCCGACTCCACTCGGGTATCCAGAGGCACTGGATGCGGTCGCACTTTTAGCAAAGGATTCCAAGTTGGTTGTAAGGGTGGGAGAACACCCAAACTCCAAACCAAAATAGAGTGGGTAACACAAGGGAGAAAGAGGCGCCCAAATGGTCATAAAACTGTGTTAAAAGCAGCTAAAGAAGAAAAAGGTTGAGGTGGCTTACCGCAAATGACAACAAATTCGTATATAAGATTCACAAATTTTATTAAGCACTAAGCAACGCGTTTTTTGGGCAGAGACCCAAGGCCACCTCTTTCCCCCTTGTGCAACTAATCTTGTCAGTTCTGACAATATTGTAAGAAACACCTAATCTGCTGTATGCTTGTTCAGGGTCTATGGCTGAAAGTATTAGAGGCAGAGGATCACCAGGACAGCCAGGCAACTGCTATTGCTTAAAAGGAAATATGGCAGCCTCCATATAACTCTCACCTCTGGTTCACGTTAAGTCCCTTCATTGTCAGTATTTGCAGAGGAACTGGAATAGAGAAATAGGTGCTGAACATCTAAAGCCCTGTTTTCTTTGGAAGTCTTAATGGTGAATTTGGGGAGGGGGCCTTCTCAGTAGTTAAAGGTTTTAATTATTTGAAAGAAATGGTTAAAATGACAATTAAACAGGAAAATAAAAGATACTTCCTACTCCTGCTTTATTAGTGCATGCAAAACATGCATACATTTTGACATTTCTCCTCTCTGTTAATGATCAGTGCCTCTGAAAACTGTACACATAATACAGCGTCCAACTAACAATCCAAATTCCCTTTTACTTGGTAAGCAGAGAGTTCACCATGTGGCATGTATTCAAGGTCATACATAACAAAGTAAGATGGGGAAGATACTGAATTTACATGACAAACTTTGATACACAGAGTAACTGATCAAGTGAGGGGAATTTATTTCCAGAAATGCATGCCACCTGCATTCCCCATTGCAGTGCTGACCCCATTAAATCACATTGAATGGGACATCAGTACACACAGTAGTGCATTGTCAGAACTCATTGTGGCACAGTGCGCACATCAGACACATCAGACGGTTTTGCATATTGCACACTAAGCTGCAATGTTGAAATCAGGACAATGTGACATTGTGCCCAGACCCTTAGAGGAAGGGCAGTGCACTTTCCTTGCACAATCCTGCCATTTATTCCCACGTGATTTCTAAGATCAGCCCTCAACAGCATGTTTTACATTTAAACAAACAAGCAGGTATTGGAGTGGGCAGAATTAGGTCAATTCAAATCATACTTCAGTGGCTGAATGCCAAATACAACCATTAACTTGATTCTTCTCAGTGGAGTTCAACAGGAACTGGGAATGTTTGGGGTTAATCATGCGTAGCTCTGGGACCCAATGTGGGTCTCTCTGATACAAATGTCTATTAACAGTGCATTGGCTAGATCTGTACACATTAGGTATATTAATTGATCATTGATCATTTTACTTTGTGAAAGACTGGCTATATTTTCTGCTTACTCCAGCTGGTCTGATCAGTTCCACTCAACACCACAGATAGAATATTATTCCACCTAAGTAATTGTAATAGATAGCGGAGATACCGCCGCAGAGGCAAGCGGCATGGCGGCTATCTCCGCGTATCAGCCGGCGGCCTCTGCCGCGCAGTTACATGCAGCTGCTCTGCCTGGTCCTTCTATTGCACATAGATTGAGGGCTACACTCGCGCGCTCCAGGCGACAGGACCTTTATATAAATAGAAGGGGAGTCAGCTGATCTGCCTAGTCAGCTGACTCCAACGGTACTTTGGATTGGCTGAGTGGTGGGGGCGGCGCTGCGGGGCATCTCTGTATATATAGTACTAGTATGTCAGTTGCTCCGTGTCTGCTGTTGCGAATGCTATCGTGTTAGCGCTCAGACCCTAGTCAGATCCGAAAGTGTGCTAGAACCGGCTGGAGCTGGGGATCCACACTTAACCAGATTCTGTTGATAGCTTAAAGTACTAATTGCATTGTATTATCTGTTATGACCTTCTGCTTCCTTTGACTATACTCCCGCTTAGTGATTCTCTACTTCTGCCCATCTGATTCCTGTTGCCAAACTCTGCCTGAACTTGACACTGAATCAGCCTTCTGTCTTTGTACTGTATCTGTCCGTATGTTGCCTACTCTGCTTATCTGACCTTCCTGTCCTCACCAGTGGGCCTAGTCACTGGTGAGGGATCTGTACTAGCCTTCACCTACTCCTCAGGTGAAGCTTAGCTGCAATATAGTCTTATTCACCTGCTCCTCAGGTGATCAGCCTTGCAGCACAGTCAGTGGTTCCTGCTTCTTAGGAGTCCACTGGCTGCAGTATAGTCCTAATCACCTGCTCCTCAGGTGATCAGCCTTTGCAGCACAGTCAGTGGTCCCTGCTCATCAGGTATCCACTGGCTGCAGTATAGTCTTAATCACCTGCTCCTCGGGTGATCAGCCTTTGCAGCACAGTCAGTGGTCCCTGCTCCTTAGGTGTCCACTGGCTGCAGTGTAGTCTTAATCACCTGCTCCTCAGATGATCATCCTTGCAGCACAGTCATTGGTCCCTGCTCCTCAGGTGTCCACTGGCTGCAGTACAGTCTGAATCACCTGCTCCTCAAGTGATTATTGGCTGCAGTACAGTCTGAATCACCTGCTCCTCAGGTGATCATTGACTGCAGTACTGTCTGAATCACCCGCTCCTCAGGAGATCTCCTATGACTCATTACTGTTGCACCAAACACTATTCCACATTGGTTGTCCTGTGTCTGGCTATACTAGCATTATTGGTGATTCTGCAGATCACCACATAATCAGGTATAGCATCTGTATTATTGGTGATACTGCAGATCACCAATAATCAGAAAATTTGTTTTGCTGACACCAATCGTTACAGTAATATAAAATAGGGGTTGATGCACTAACCGCTGGTAATATTGCTGTGCGCAAGCAGCGCACCTCAATATTACCGTTACTACTGCCAGCAATGTACCATGAATTACTCTATTAATTTGACCCGCGGTACATGATGAATGCAAGCATTGCTATGGTAATGCTTGCAACTAACGCACGTTACAGTAGTAAAGCTCACATTAATCATGTACCATAATCCTGTAGCATAATGTGCAGTGCACCGCTGATGGTAGTAATGGTAATATTGCTGTGTGTGGCCGGTGCACGGCAATAATATCGGCAGCTATTGCATCAATTCTTACATTTTTCTAGACCATGCATGTCAAACTCTGCCCCGTGGGCCAAATCTGGCCCTCAGAGCCATTAAATTTGGCCCTCAATGGGTTTCCCCACTTTTCATTATATTTGGCCCACTCTAGACCACCATCGAAGCTATATTGGAGGTGAAGCCCAAGAACACAGGGAAGCCATATGGGGGAATTAGGGAAAAACCCTAATTACTAGGGAACTGTATAGGGGAGGGTGGGGGCCACTAGACACCAGGGAACTGTATAGGGGAGGATGGGCGCCACTAGCCACCAGGGATCTGTATGGAGAGGGAGGACCACTAGACACCAGGTAACTGTATAGGGAAGGAAGGAGGACCACCAGACACCAGGGAACTGTATAGGAGTTGGAGGGGGGCAATTAGACACCAGGGATCTTTATAAGGTGGCCCGCGGCTAAGTCCAATGTTCAATTTCGGCCCACTTTGTATTTGAGTTTGACACCCCTGTTCTAGACTGTAGGGCTACAATCAAAAAACAAAAATTAAAAAGAGAGAGCTTAGGCATTAAGGTTAGTTTATATAAAGCATACAGCCCTAGAAAACACAATATTGTATGTACAGTAAGTGCATGGAAGGTGCAATTTCCAAATAATAATGTAATGTATGTCATTTAACATCAAGGCAATTAAATATCACACAATACAGATATATGAATAATACTTTCAGGTGCAGGTATACATAAGGATATAAGATCATTAAATAAAATATAATACATCCTTTAACCACTTCACAACTGAGGGGTTTTACCCCTTCAGCATCCGAGCAATTTTCACCTTTCATCACTCCCTCCATTCATTCACCTATAACTTTATCATTACTTGTCACAATGAAATGAATTATATCTTGTTTTTTTTCGCCACTAATTAGGCTTTCTTTGGGTGGAACATTATGCCAAGAATTATTTTATTCTAAATGTGTTTTAATAGAAAAATAGGAAAAGATTTGGAAAAAAATCATTATTTTTCAGTTTTCGGCCATTATAGTTTTTAAATAATGCTTGCTACTGTAATTAAAATCCATGTATTTTATTTGCCCATTTGTACCGGTTATTAAACCATTTAAATTATGTCCCTATCACAATGTTTAGCTCCAATATTTTATTTGGAAATAAAGGTGCATTTTTTTCAGTTTTGCGTCCATCCCTAATTACAAGCCCATCATTTATAAAGTAACAGTGTTATAGCTTCTTAACATAAATATTTAAAGAGTTCAGTCCCTAAGGTAACTATTTATGTATTTTTTTTATTGTAATTTATTTATTTATTTTTTTGCAAAAAAATGAAAATGGTAACAATTAGGGAGTGTGGGAGGTAAGGAGTTAATTTAAAATGTAAAAATATGTATTTGTATGTAAAAACTGCTTTTGACTGTAGTTTTACTATTCAGCCACAAGATAGCTGCAGTAAATTTTTGTGACTGGTCCTGTAAGCGTAGCAAGTATACTTACAGGAAGTGTAGTGAGGATGGGAAACGTTTCTTTTTCACAATGAACTCACAGCTTCTCATGGAAGCAGCCGATCATTGCTGCGGGGACTTAGATCAACGAATGGGAACAGTTTTCCCGTTCATTGATCTCTGGGCAGGCGGTAACATGAACAAGCGCGGGAGCGCACGCACGAGCGAGCGGAGCAACGGACAGCGATGGTAGTGGCGGGGGTGCGTGTTACCCTGTGTGTAACTCTGTGTGTGAGAGAGAGAAAGCTCCGAACAGCTACAGCTTCTGTGTCCTGTGTTTCTGACTAAAGTGTGTGAAGAGAGCAGAGGAAATATAACTTGTTAACATTTGTAATTGTCACAGCTTTTGATACTGTTTTTTGCTTTCAGAGAAAAATACTCTGTAGTCTGATATGCAATACTGGCTGTGCATTGAAGCAGACACCCCTTCTGCAATTGATTTGTCCCAATATAGCTAAATCCTACGCTCAATAAGTTAAAGCTTTTGCCTCTGATATTTAACATGAAAAGTAGGAACATGTTTACACAGCTACTTAGACATTATTTGTACATGCCATTTTAGAACACTTGAGTATTGATAGTATTCCTTTAACACTTAACATGGGACCTGGTGTGAATTATCTGGTGTATGGGACTGAGGAATTAGGCACAGGAAATATTAAATCAATATTTTGAATTCATACAAATTATTAAAATTGTCTTTCATTCCCTATCTATGGTGAATGGTACAGCTTCTTTTTGAAGATTATTTTATGGGCTATATGCAATTGACTTTTTCTCCTTAGTTTTCTTCAAACCGATATTTTTACATCTTGTCAATAAAATGCTTTCTGAAAAGTTATTTTAAACAGAAAATTAAAAATTATCTATTAGCAGAAAACTTGGGTGAAAAAGTGGATTCCATATAGGCCATGGTTTACAGAAGAACCTTCATGCCCCAACATTGACCTGTTCCCCTGTTCCCCTGCTGGCCTTCTAAAAATTAAATTCTTCATTTTGAGTCACCACTGATGATTGAACTTGATGTTCATCACTCCATCTCTGCTACATATCAAATGGTGGACCATAATTCAAATCTTAAAAATATTTTATTTTGCTCTTCCTACAAGTGCATTTTAAACTGGCCATGCAAAGATATGTCTAGAAACTAAACCAAGTTCAGGTTGTAACTTGAACAACAAAATATTTAAGAACCCTTAAGCTGCATTTCTCAATTGTCCAGAAGGGCAGCAAAGTGTTCAAGGGGCAGCATGGTGGTGTGGGTGCTGCCAGGGATTCCATCAACTAACACTAGAGTGAGGGGCCCCCAAGGGGCCCACCCCAACCCCAACGTGCTGGCATTTGTGAAAAATAAAATGAAAATTGGGAGGAGCAGGCATGTTTAATTGGCTCTCCTCATGCCCACCGATCCCCTCATTCTCCTCCATCCCTCTCCGAGACTCAGCAGCGACTCCAGAACTTACTTCTGGGTTGTCGCAGCTTACTGCACAGGCGCTGCCCAATAAAGTGTAGGGAGCGTTCTGCGCAGGCACACTACGTACTTTTAAAGTCACTAGGAAGGGCACCTGTGCAGAGTGCTCCCGGACGTGTGATTGTGTACAAGGAGATGCATAGTTGGGCAGCAATTGCCCAGTATGCCGCGAACACCCCAACCCGGAAGTAAGTTGGGGGGGTCGCTACTGACTAATGGAGGGGGACAGAAGACAATGTCGGAGTGGTGGGCATGAGGAGAGCCCACTAAAAATGCCTGCTCCTCCCATTCTTCACTTTATTTTCCACTAAGGTATCCACTAAAGGGGGGGGGGCGGTTGCAGGCCAGATAATGTGTTAGGGGCCCCAAAATTTATGATGGCGGCTCTGGGTGCTGCTACCCTTATCTCACAGTGCATGGAGTTGGCATTTTCTCTCTATGTTCGCAAATATATTTCTTTTGGGTATACAATTACAGCCAAAAGGCTGTTTTAAGCCCTGCGCTCAAGAATTCACGGATCACCGGGATCCAAATTATATGGAAATGAATGGTTAAATCACCATATGTAATTATCATACATTAGCATATATTTAAAAAACTTTCTGATACCCTGGCAGTTACTTGGATCTGCCAAATATCATTAAAAAATACCAGTCCAGCCAAATATCATACAAACACTTTCCTGGTTCTTAAAAAGACAAATTAAAAAGTCCACATTCTCTCTGGCTTTTTTGAAGCTTCGCTGTAATCAATGTAGGCGAGTAGGTCATTTTAAATATGCATTTCAAAAAGAGTTGACCAGCGCTGCAAAGTATTCATGTGTGTCACTCCCACCACCAACACCATATGGAGAGCGACTCACCAATTTAGTTGGACCACAGATTATAATGGTCAAATGCGCATGCGGAGCATTCAGGCTCCCCTCGCCTATAATCAGTACTCCGCCCTTGCTGCAGTCACCACCAATCGTTGCGTTTCCAAAAAACGCCTTCCGCACTTCTAAGCAGACGGTGGGAGGCCAGACTTGTAAGTGCATAAAAAGGAATAAATAGATGTGATTTTATACAGTGTTGCGCTATGTGAGTTTCTCACTATTTTATCTTGAGGAAAACTGTATATGTTGGAGGCGTTTTTTGGAAACGCAACGATTGGTGGTGACTGCAGCAAGGGCGGAGTACTGATTATAGGCGAGGGGAGCCTGAATGCGCATTTGACCATTATAATCTGTGGTCCAACTAAATTGGTGAGTCGTTCTCCATATGGCGTTGGTGGTGGGAGTGACACACATGAATACTTTGCAGCGCTGGTCAACTCTTTTTGAAATGCATTTCTTTTGGGTACTCTGGTTTCCTCCAACGTCCCAAAAAACATACTGTAGGATGAATGACTTCCCCTAAAGAAAATAACCCTGAACTATAGCCAAGGTAGCAGATAATAACTGCACACTGTAGCTTTTTATGCATTTTGAGTCCTTACGAGAAAAGCACTTGATAATCGTTAATTCATTTACAGTGCGAAGTTAGCGTCGCATTGTAACGTGTAGCGTTATGATAACTCCCTGCTTGCATTGCATTACCTCTAAATGCACACATTACCAGGTACAGAAAAGAATACTTTTCATTGCCTTTATGCTTTACTGTACCTACTGTATGCTTCGGTAACGCATCTTTAATGTGCGTTACCACCCTTTTTTTTGTCTCGTGTTGCAATGCTGTGTTGTGACTTTAACGTCGCATTACAACGCAATGTCCCACTTTAAATGCAGCCTAAAACTACTCCTTCTTTGGATTATTGGTTTTGTAGTCTTAAAACAAGACACATACCATTTACATTGCACTTTTCTCCTGGCAGACTTCAGAACTGCGGCCAATTAGGGTGCTCTCCTCAGGCAACCAGGAGCATTAGGGAGCCTTGCCAAAATACTCCTTTCTGTTTTGCATACTGACTTGAGCCAGGATTTTAACCTTGGTCAAAGGCTCAAATCGTACATGAAAGACATCAGCCTTAACTAGTATGCTATACAGCTGAACCATGACTTTTAGGGAAGCAGCAAGGACATTGTGAACCAATGCCCTTTTCAGGCAGCAACCAGTAAAGAAGTGTTTATATACATATATGTGACTATTTTATCCCATTCTCCCTTACCCTTCCTATTCTGGGAGTTCTCCTAGTATGGGTAGACAGAGGTGCCCCTATTATAGGAGGTCAGTGGTAATCCACCTCTGTGGTATCTTCCCAGTATAGGTAGTCAGTTATAGTACCCCTCCCCAGGATGGAATTAGGTAGTCAGAGACGATCCCTATGCAGAGTGCAAGTGGAGCTAAGTGGTACCTCTCTAAGTTCCAGCAATGAGATGACCATCCTTCCTCTTCCAGAGTCCCAGTCTTCAAAGGTGCAGAAACTACCCCCCAGGGGGACATGCCGGTGGGTCACATAATGAGAGACGCCACTGGTGCCAAGAAGACTGGGATGCTTAAATGACACCCGAGGTGAAAATAAACTAATGAAATAAACAATTGTATCTATCCTCCTTCTCATAAAAATGCATTTTTAGATATTCTGCAGTGTTATTTTATAGTTAAATCTACTTTTTAGGTTTTTACTGTTTTATTCTTTTTGCTCAATGGCACATTCATTGAAGTATGCCAGAGCTAAAAACTATGAACTATTGACCTTTTTCTGCTCTCAGAAGCCATTTTCTGCTAGGAAAGTGTTTTATAGTTGTAATTTCTTATCAGTCAGGGTCACACTGTAATCTGACCCAGTCCTGACTCAGACTGGAACTGCCACTTACATACCTAATGTTTAAAGAAAAAAAAGGGAACACAGCCTAGTTATTAGCTTATTTGTGTGCTAAGCACTGTACATACACATGTCTATCTCATCATGTCACCTCGGGTATCCTTTAAGAAGTATGGTGATCTTATCACTGGAACCTGGAGAGGTACCACTCTGCACATCAATCTGCTTGCACTATGCACTTCAGGGGGGCCAGTCTGGACTCCATGAGGCAGTGCTGGTCGTAATGGAAAAATCTACGCTTACGGATCATTACGCGTAATTTTACGCTATTACGCATTACGCAATTACGGTTACGGCGTAGGAAATTATCTACGGTACATCACTGTAATTACGCGTAAACTTACGCAATTACGCGTAAGGATACCGTAATGAAGGCGCTTACACTACAATGTTACGCGTAGTGCCGTAATACCCATTAATGCGTATTTTTTTTACGCATGCGGACGATATGTACGCAATAGCCGTCAATGTGACAGTTATTGCGTACATATCATTCGTATGCGTCAAAACGTACGCTTATACTGAAGGGCGGGAGAAGATACTATTGGTTGCTTAGGATGTTGACTGATTGGCTACTCTTAGAAAATGGGAGATTTTACGTTAGTAATTACGCGTAAAATTACGCGTAAGTGTTCGTAAAATTACGCATGCCTAGCAATTACGGTAGACAGTGTAATTACGATACCACTTACGGTCTTACGCGTAAATAATTACGCGTAAGACCGTAAGTTACGCGTAACGCTTACGCGTAAATTTACATTGAATTACGATGCGTAATTACGCTCATGCGTAATTTCGGCCCAGCACTGCCATGAGGACCATGTCAACCTTCATCTCACAAATATGCCAATTCCCTTACGCTTTTAAACTTATCTTTGATGTAAAAGTTGGTTTAACCATAGTCATATACAAGTAATAAGTAAGTCATAAAAAGAAACCCCGCACAGAATGCTGAACATGCTAAATGTGAAAAAAACAAAACAGCACACCAGTTCATACCGTCTCACGAGGTATCCTCCAGTGCTAAAAGCCACTTGGGCTGTTACAAGATACTAGTGAGCATGGCAGCACACTCAGTTCTCGTCCTACTTTCAACATAGATTGAGGTTCCCCAATGCAGTTTTTATAAATGTAATGCTTAAATTAACATAATATCAAAGCCTACATGTGCTTCTGACATGAGACAGGGCAGGCACACTGTTGTCAGCTGAGAAACTGATTCAGTTGTAATTACTCTTTGAACTAACATAAAATGTTGTGCATACTCTTATTTATGTGCAAAATGTGCAAATCCTTTCTCATATGTGATACTGTTGATGAATTAGTAGTAATTACATCAGTCGCCTTGGTGGTCGATAGACCATTCAATTTGATAATTATTGAATCGGTGCTGCCAAGAGCAAGCCAGATTGACAAAGCTAACATGCTCAATCAGGTGCACAGTGGTAACGGTGTGCGTTATTGGGACGATAGTCGAACACAGCGGAACCCTCTGGTGCTGCCCCCCCTAGTGTAAGTCTGCCCCCATGCATGCATATATACTTTACCTTTATGCTAGCACCTGCCTCGGTGCCCATCCATCTTCGGCTTCCTTCATTTGTGCCAACATGCTGATGGTGTATAGCAAGTGGCGAATGTGATGTCACACACACGCCACATTCTATACACCGGCAGCACGTGAAGCGCAAATGGAGGAAACTAAAGACTGATGAGCAACTCGGCAGGCAACAGTGAACAGGTAAAATATAAATGCACGTGGGGGGGGGGCACATTTACACTAGACGGGCAGTGACAGAGGCAGTGGGAGTGGTGTCACGAGGCCAATTCCTGAGAGATTGAATTCTGAAATTGATCAGGAATCAGCCTGTGGTGTATGGGCAGCTGACAGATCACTTTCTGATCAGAGTAAAATCTATCTCTTGGTTGAATCTGCCCATCATTGATAGATGTATGGCTACCTAAACAGGCATCACTGTACAGTTTTTAATGACTCCGCAGTGTCCTCTCTCACTACAAATAAATTTGAATAGTTAAGTAATCTGGTAACTTATCAGTATGTTTTTGCTATATAAACAAGGGTGGTTCTCCCATGAAACAGGGTTATTCACATATCTTGGGGTGGCAACAACTACAGGGTGCCACGCCAGCACATGTACTATGTACATACACAGCAAGCAGAGGCTGTCTGTTAGAAACTTTGGTTACTAAACTGCTGTGTATGTGTAAACATGATGGGGGTATCCTTTGGTTTTAAAACAGGGCTCTATATGGAGTTCTCTTAAGTGTCTAAACTGTCAACGTTTCTGACTTTCTGTACGTTCAAGACACTCTCCCCCATCCCCCCCCCCCCCCCCCCCTCACACACACACTGAGCAGGAATGATGTGGGAGCAGGCACATTTGCCCACTGAACACCAATGATGGCCAGATGCAGTGACAGCACTTTGGTTGGGGGCTTATAGGCAGCATGTTGTGGTATTTTTGTATCTATAATGCCCACTGACAACAGTGATGATATGTGGGGGCAATTGTTGCAGTTTATATGTGGGATGATTGCTGTGTTTCATATGTGGGGTAATTATTGCATTTAAAACATGTGGGGGCAAGATGGGGGGAGGGGGGCATCCTCACAATGTTTGCTTCAGGCAGCAAGAGTGTATAAATAATAATAATACTTGCTTAATGTGGTATAACTGAAAAAAAAATATTGCAAGTAGACAAAAATATAAAACCTATTTAAATATACAATACTGGCATTATAAGAAAGAACAGTTCTCAAGCGCATAAAAAGTGTATGTATTTTTTGCTTCTGTTCCTATAAGTAAACCTTTGTTAATATCTTTTATGGGTAAGCCTGACTTGGAAATTAACACTATGCGGTAAAAGCTCATTGAGTGTGATCAATATGCTCCAGCATTCTGTGTTTTCTTTTCTGTGTCAACCATTCATTTTTCAACTGACAATTAGACCTACAAGGAACATTTTGGCAGGACTGCTAAAAGCTTTTCAATGATAAACCCCCAAGTAGATTTGGCGCAAGTGATTTGCATTGAATTAGGAATACAGATTAGTGTTTAGAAACGTCCCTAATCTGAGCCATTCCCCTGAGAAAACACGCAGTACCTTGATGTACCCCTGTTAGCATTCTGCCCTCTTGTTATGATGCTGGCTTTTCAGAAGATAAGGCTATGTTTTGCATTCTCTGAATGTACCATGCAGTAATTCTGCTGTCTGAAAACTCTGTAACGTCAATAATTGATGCACTTGAGAAGTGGTAATTAAATTAGTTAATTATGCTGGTAAAATTACATGCAATTATGTGACTGCAGGGTATGTTTAGTAAATTAGGCTTTCCAATACTTACTACATATTGTGGTGCCAATTCTGTTCCTTGATGATTAGGTAGCTTTGATACTTCTTAATTGATTTAATACCTGGATCTTCATTAGTCTTTGATTGCTTTGAATGTTTAGCCTTTTTCCTTTAACTGATGCTTAGTCGATATCAATAACATATATTTCCCTTCTTCCTTTTAGATGACTGCTAGTGCAAAAAAAAAAAAAAAATCGAATAAGCATATTCAAATAAATATACAAGTACTTCATATCTTAGTATGCAGTTTCTTAGCTGCACAGAGATTTCCTGTAGTTGAAGAGATGAAGCTGATAAGCATTGTAAGCGGTATACCTTTGATTTCTTCAGTTGAAGGAGAGTGTTTTTCTTTCCTCATGGATAATTGCAGAGAGTTAGGTTTAGATGAAATCATGAAGAATGTAGTACAGTGCACACAAAATATTGTTAAAAACACACACAACTATGCACATGGGGTGTACACTTCAAGAGTTAAGGTAGCCATGCATCTAGCGGTTTTGGCAGCTGTTCAACCAAGAGACAGAGCTCTCTCTGACGGAATCTGATCAGAGAGGGATCTGTTGGCCACCATAAATCACAAGCCTATTTGCAATCTATTTCAGCATAAAATCTTCTGGGAATTGACCTTGTGACACCACCTTGTGACACCACCTTGGTGCATCCTGGCCCTGGCCATTTCCCCCCAAATGTTAGATGGATCCCCTGGTGCATGTGCAATAATACTGTACCTGTCCGCTTTCCCCCGAGTGTCTGCCGCTGTGTCTGCACTCTTCTTCCTCATTTGCGCCCCACGTGGTTGCTGGTGTATTGAACATAAGGTGCATGTGTGATGTCACATATGGTCCCCCCTTGCAATATATACCGGTGACCATGTGGGGGGGGGGGCAATTAGGAAGAAGAATGCGGACACAGCGGCGGACACTCGGGGTGCGGGGTGACACAAGTAAAGTATTAATGCACAGGCACGGGAAGGCTATCTGACATTTGGGGGGGCTGTAAAATGGGGAGCACAGTTATGGTGGGGCTCTGTAAGCTCCCTACTCCCTTGATCCTTCTACTATACTTCCCTACCCCCCCCCCCCACCACCACCACACACACACACACACACACACACACACACACACACACACGCGCGCGCACGCACGCACGCACGCACGCACGCACACACACACACACACACAAACAGAAATTGCAAACACTGCACACTGGTAAGCTGGATGGTCCTTGTTTTTACCCAAGAAAACATGGTATTCAGGATTTCAAAAAAGAATTTAAAATTCTGATTTGTCCGATCACCACTTCATATCAGTCCGTCTTAAATAAACGTGGGCCCGAAGAAGGCAACAATTTTTTAGTCTAGGTTTGTATATGATGTCTTTGTTGTTTGCATGGTAGAACATTAACTTACATTACGTAATTCAAGTTGGCGCTGGGATAAGTAGCCACGGCCACAGGGCTCCGGCTGTAACTGTTTTTCTCCACCTTTCCTGGAGTTCCCCCCTGGCCATGGCACACTGCAGGGGCTTGTTCCAGCTCCCCCACTCCATCGGTGCAGTGTGCGGTGCGCTTGCTTCCCGGGCTCAGGCTCCCCAGCGCTCACTCTGAGGAGGACAGGCTCGCCATGTTGGAGCCCTCAGCTGGCTCGCCCCACGTGGTGTCGCTGATAGTGGTGCTGCAGTGGATCCAGACTCCACACTAGCTGGGACGTTGCTGAGGCTCGGCCAACAGGGCCCCTAACCCAGACAGGACCATCGGCGCCCTTCCACTGCACCGAAGCATACACATGGAGGAGAGAGAGCAGCCAACCGCAAGCTGCACCACGTGGTCTGCTGTGCCGTCGCTGCTAGGGAGACCGGGACGCCGTCAGCGCTGCATGAGCAGGAGACCCAGAAGTAGTGCCACCGCTTCCCCTGTGCAGAGCCCCCCTGGCCATGGCGGGAGCTCCCTCTGGATCACACTCCATCGGATCCACCGGGGTGCCCTCTCTGTGTCGGCTGCTAGGCATGCCTCTTCTCTCTACAGCTGATTGGGGTATCGACACCAGGGGAGACCTCTGCCGCAGGATGGGCCAGCTGTGGCCGCTGCCACTGTGCATATGTGCAGGACAGGTCAGTAATTACTTCCGCCGGCTGCAGCACATGAGCCAAGCCACTGCCCAACCATGGCCTCTCTCCCTGCAGCCCTTATGGTGGCATGGGTAGCGGAGCGGCAGACAGAGGCCTCTCAGGCCACCACTGCAGGCTGGAAGGCCATTGCAGCCCCCCCTCCCTGGACGCACTGCACTACAGCCAGCCATTCCCATGCAGACCACCTGCACTGGTATCTGGGCGTAAGCCTGAGACTAATCTTTTCACCATTCTGCACTGAACTGCACCAGGCCGTATCCTGAGGAAGCATGGCATGGACTGTTTTTCTCCACCTATGGGGACCCTTGGACTCTATCTCTATTCTATCGCACCTTCTTTTTTCTCTGTCTCTCTCACCACCTGCATTTTCCAAGACATGCGGTGGGGTGTCTGTTATTGCTGCAGAGCATTTGAGCGCCGCACAGAATGCAGCAGGCAGCTCCGCTCGACATAGAACTCAGATGGACCCATCTAGCTAAATGTTTTGTGTAATGTGCAATGTGAAATGTAACGTAACAAGATGACTGCTTGCATATCTCTGAAACTACTTTGTGTATTCTATGTTTCTGCTGTTACCGTACCATCACCGACCCTGTATGCGTTAAAAATAATTCCGGGTACAACCTCCATTATACTTGGCGAAATAAATTATTCTGAATTATTCTGATTCTGATTTATGGATGCAGAAATTCATACACACACCGATACAAACAGACCAGCAGTGAGAGCCAGAGTTCTTCCTTAAAGAGAACCTGAAGCAGATTTTCTAAAGATAATAGGACACAGAGGCATGTTCTCTGCACAATGACATGCCTGTGTCCTTCTATTGCCGCTGCCAGTCCCCCCTGGGCTCTGCTGCCCCCCTGAAAAATAGCGCCGGGCTAGCAACAATCTTCCTCCCCGCCTCCTCCATTTCATGGTTCCCCCGTCTCTGTCAGCTTCCTCCAATCAGAAGCTAAGCCGCGACCCGGAAGTACTTCCTGTTAGATACCACCTCATTATGATTTTAGATTGTAAGAGTCGGTAAGCTGGAGATCCTGGGAGCCAGATAATTGTAAGGATTTCTCTCCAGGCCACCCCCCTGTTGGCACATCCCAATTCCCTTTCTCAGTTACTGCCTGCCTTCACTGTAGATGTAGATGTGAAATTTTTAGTAAACTTATACAGCCATGGAAACATTTTGTGAGATTTAGTTTATTTTAAAATGTACTTGCAAAGCAAGTTTTCTAAACCAAACAGGGTCCTGGACTGAAGGGAAATCTGTATAGCTGCTTATAGTCGTTAAGGGTGAGGATCCCTGATTATTCTTCCCTGGCTTTATAATGTTCATCAAGACTAGGAGATAAGGCCTGGTCCATCCTAAAATACAGCTCCCTGACCCATACATAGTTCCAGGTAAAAAGATCATCCCCTCCTTCATGCAACCCATCTCTAATCCAACCCAGATTTTGTTGGGGCCCCTAATCCTCCAATCAAGAATCCGGAACAAATGCACAGCATCAAAATAGCTTCTGATGCCTGGAGGCACCACTGGGGTTTACTGGGGTCAGTCAAAATCAAAATCAGGAGTTGATCATTAGCATAAGCTGATGCTTTAATTTATGTTTCCCCATACCCCTTTATTGCAGGGTCCTGATGAATGGCTAACATTAATATCACTATGGCCAAGTTAAAAAGTGCAGTATTATACCCATTGACTGTTATAAACTCCCATTGGTTGGAGTTAAGGACTTGATTATATTATTAAAATTTTCTCTGAATCCAAATTTGTCTAATACTGTACTCTGAATATGAAAAATCTGGACAGTAAATCAAATGCCTTTTCTGTGTTGATTCCAATCTCTTGTTTTGATTTATAACATTGGAGCAAAAAATCATAATAGCAAGGACTACACATTTTTCCCAGGCCCATTCTACATATTCTTGGTTGGATTTATTTCTTGCCTTACAGGACCAGGTTGAGGATGTGTAAACTATTGAGAACAACTTCACATGGATTCAGACCTTGGAGATTGGTCTCTAGCTTAGTTGATGACCAAGTTATTGTCAACAACATCAAAACTGAGATAGCTTTCTGAAAGTTAATAGAACCCTTTGCAAATATCAGTGCTTTTTAATCATGATTAGAGGAAGGGATTGTTGAATCTAGCTGGTGCCTCCTAGAGTGTCTCTGTGTGGTTGGTTGTATCTTTTCCCTTACATGGGTGTTTATAAGCATGTCTTGGAATTAGCATTGTTTTTAATGGTCTTAAAGGACAACTAAGGTGAGAGGGATATGGAGACTGCTATATTTATTTCCTTTTAAACATTATCAGTTGCCTAGCAGCCCTGCTGCAGTAGTGTATGAATAACACTGAGGTACAAGCATGAAGCTAATATTGTCAGATCTGACAATACTGTTAGAAACACCTGACCTGCTGCATTTTTTTCAGGGTTTATGGCTAAAGGTATTATAGGCAGAGGATCAGCAGGATAGCCAGGCAACTGGTATTGCTTAAAAGAAAATAAATATGGCAGCCCCATATCTCTCTCATTACAGTTGTCCTTTAAGGCTACAGGGTACAGTAAAACTATCTACACTTGGTGAAGTGGCTGTGAAAATGTGAAATGAATAGTGAATACATTATTTATGTTGAATAAATTCTTTATGTTGCCACCTACCAATAGTTCATACATTAATGGAGGTAGTATACTAAAATCATATAATATTTGAAACTTCTCTAATGCCACCACTCTTCATTTTCTGGAAAAAATAAATTTTTTATTTTTCAGAAAAGAAGTGCATGAAAATCAAGAAAGACGCCAAGAAATGTCAAAGAGGGTTTTGAAAACGTAAAATCCTGCGGCGATGTGCGATTCTGCATGCCAAGTGGACTGCTGTTAATATCACAGCAGCCTCTCTCTACTGGCTTCCTCTAGGAGGCATTGAGTAGGCAGTCAGCATCTTTTTTACAGAGAGGAAGGCAATCCGAGAAAAACAAAACCTCTGGCTGAGCTCTGCTAATGTAAACAAAGTTGCACTTAATTTGTTTGTAACATCACTCCACAGGAAGCAATTCAGAAAAATCTAATGTTTAAGTGTCTAACACTGTAAATGTATCTGAGAGTTGATGTGCACTTGCAAAAGGCATATATTTTTTATGAGATGGAGACACTACTTTATCCCAGGCAACCATGATTTCTTGTGCAGTTTATCTTGTTTTCTCTACTGTACTTTATACTTCCATAAAATGAAATTCTGCAAAAGAAAAATAATATACTGTAAAAGAAAAAATGTTATGTGTGCTGTAAAAAACATAAAGGACCATATGCAATTCACTTTTTCTCCTTAGTTTTCTCCAAGTTGATATTTCACACCTTGTCAATAAAATGCCTTTTATACCCCCAGCAAGCAAAAAAATACACAAAATCATTTTGATAGTACTTTTTCTACTACTTTTGGTACTTTTTCAATTGCAAAATGCTGAAAAGTTTATTAAAGAGATGGAGAAAACTTAGGAGAAAATGTGAATTGCATATGGCTCAATGTGTACATTTCAGGAGTGACTTATAACCACATAAGTCCTATATTGTGATATTTGCCACATTACTTTTGTAGTTGACAAAAACACTGTCCAGATTAATTCATTAGCCAGCTCTGTCTACTGAACATCGGTCAATTATAAGTAAATGATGATTGCCAGTTCCTTAGTATGTAATTTGTCATTACGGCTTTTTGCTAGCATTAAACAAAAAATTAAAGTCAGTAGCTTTGTGTGCATGTATTTATAACCACACATTCCCGTGTCCTCCTCTAGACCACTGCCACCGCTCTGGACCCTCTTGACGTTGGCCATGCTGCACCTGCACAAGTATGTCTGTGGCTGCACAATAGCATTGAGCCGCTCATGGTCATATAGTAGGATATAAAATATACAAAGTCAACCAACTCACTTTGTTTACATTGACTTTCCCATAAATAGAGATGGCCTGAACGGTTCGCCGGCGAGTGGTTCCAGGCGAACTTCCAGGATTCGCGATTGCGGAGAACCGCAAACTTTTCCGGAAGTTAGATTCACCCCCATAGTGCGTCATTAGGGTCAACTTTGACCCTCTACATCACAGTCAACAGGCACATTGTAGCCAATCAGACTACACTCCCTCCTGGAGGCACTCCCCACCCCTTATAAAAGGCAGGCAGCGTCAGGCATTAGACTCACTCGTGTGCCTGCACTAATTAGAGAAGGGAGAGCTGCTGTGCAAAGACCTATAGGGAAAGCTTAGTTAGGCTCTTGTAGGCTTGTTAGCTTGCTCCTTGCTGAATCTTATTGCTAACAAAGCACCCCTCAACAGCTCGTTTGAGAGCTAATCTTGTTCTTGTGATCTACTTTTTTTTTTTTTTGTGGCCCACTTGCATTATATACAGCCCTGTCAGTCAGTCACAGCTGGCCTTTGGTTTAATTCTTACTGTGCCACTGCCAGGCCCAGCATATTCAGTGACTACCTGTGTGTGTGACAGGCAGCTGCAGATTTGTAATCCCATCCCAATCACTGCACCTGTTCACTGTTCAGTGCACCTACCTACCTACCTACCTACCTACCTACCTACCTCCGTGAGCGCACTCATTGTTAATACCACCAGTCATTGCACCTGTTCATGGCAGTACCTGTGTGTGTGACAGGTGCACATTTGTAATACTCATTACTGCATATACCTACCTGTTGTGTTCAGTGCACCCACCTACCTACGTGAGCGCACGCAGTGTGATATTTAATACCACCAGTCACTGTACCTGTTCACGGTACATGTGTGTGACAGGTGCACATTTGTAATACCCTTCACTGCATATACCTACCTGTTGTTCAGTGCACCCACCTACCTATGTGAGCGCACACAGTGTGATATTTAATACCACCAGTCACTGTACCTTTTCACGGTACGTGTGTGTGTGTGTGTGTGTGTGTGTGTGTGACAGCTGCACATTTAATACCCATCACTGCATATACCTACCTGTTGTTCAGTGCACCCACCTAACTACATGAGCGCACGCAGTGTGATATTTAATACCACCAGTCACTGTACCTGTTCATGGTACGTGTGTGTGTGTGTGTGTGTGACAGCTGCACATTTAATACCCATCACTGCATATACCTACCTGTTGTTCAGTGCACCCACCTACCTACATGAGCGCACGCAGTGTGATATTTAATACCACCAGTCACTGTACCTGTTCACGGTACGTGAGTGTGTGTGTGTGTGTGTGTGTGACAGCTGCACATTTAATACCCATCACTGCATATACCTACCTGTTGTTCAGTGCACCGACCTACCTACGTGAGCGCACGCAGTGTGATATTTAATACCACCAGTCACTGTACCTGTTCACGGTACGTGTATGTGACAGGTGCACATTTGTAATACACATCACTGCATATACCTACCTGCTGTGTTCAGTGCACCCACCTACCTACGTGAGTGCATGCAGTGTGATATACCACTCCATGCATACCTGTTCATGGTACGTGTGTGTGTGTGCGTGTGTGTGTGTGACAGCTGCACATTTAATACCCATCACTGCATATACCTACCTGTTGTTCAGTGCACCCACCTACCTACATGAGCGCATGCAGTGTGATATTTAATACCACCAGTCACTGTACCTGTTCACGGTACGTGAGTGTGTGTGTGTGTGTGTGTGTGACAGCTGCACATTTAATACCCATCACTGCATATACCTACCTGTTGTTCAGTGCACCGACCTACCTACGTGAGCGCACGCAGTGTGATATTTAATACCACCAGTCACTGTACCTGTTCACGGTACGTGTATGTGACAGGTGCACATTTGTAATACACATCACTGCATATACCTACCTGCTGTGTTCAGTGCACCCACCTACCTACGTGAGTGCATGCAGTGTGATATACCACTCCATGCATACCTGTTAACTGCACCTGTGTGACTGCACATTGTATTAGTCAAGTCAGTGCATACCTTTTACTTCATCCCCCCCTCGATATGGACAAAACGGACAAAACAGGTAGAGGCAGACCCAGAGGAAGGCCACCTGGCAGGTCTGTGCGAGGTCGTGCTGACGTGATTTCGTGCGGCCCTGGACCAAAGTACAGTGCTCAGAGGAAGGCACGTCCCATCAACTCTCAAGATTGTCAGGACGTGGTTGACTATTTAACACAAAACACCTCATCTTCCACAGCCACTAGCGCTACTACAAGCACCACATCCACTGCATTTGACACTTCGCTGGAGTTATTTGGTGGGGAAATCACTGATGCACAACCATTATTGTTACAACAAGATGAAGGCGCTAAGCAAGTTACACCACCTCATATGTCTGAGTTAGGTGACACTATGGACGTAACGTGTGAGGAGGAGGAGGATGAAATACCTGCTGTTGGTGCAGTTTTGGAGGTGTCTGAAGCAAGCAAAGCTAGGGAGGATGATTATGATGATTATGATGATATGGATGCCACGTGGTGCGTGTACATGCCTGCCTAATTTTTCTGGCTGCACTGCAGCTGCAACAACAAAACAAAAGGCATGTATATGTGTCAATTCCCCTTCATGATCATTACCTTGCCGCGGTGAAGGGGCTTGCGTATCACAATGAAGCAATGACTGCCGGCTATGTGAGTGTCTTGGGGTGTGGGGGGGGGGGGCACACCAAAGATAATAAGGTAATTGCTTCATTGTGGACAGACCAAATTTGATCAGCTGGACAGTCACTGTTGTTCTATGATTGAGCTACCACAACCCGGCGACCATATGGGCTTCAAAACCGCCACGGCATGCACTATTGCCATGGTGCGCACCAGTCCAGCACGGCCGTCACTACGCAAACAACTGTTTGCGGTGCGTTACACAGTGAGTTTGGTGTGTCAGTGTGAAGCAGTACTCTAATTACACTCCCTGATTGATGTATACACATGCAAGATGTTTTAAAGCACTTTAGGCCTGCAATTTAGCATTCAATGTGATTTCTGTCCTTAAAACGCTGCTTTGCGTCAAATCCAGATTTTCCCCCGGGACTTTTAGTGAGTGAACTGGGCATCTGGATTCAACTTTTGGATAGCTGAGTGCCAAACCAAATACAGGTGCCCAATTATTAACTGTATCTGACAGCCAGAGCTTAAAGTTAGTTAGATTTCATACAGTAATAATTAGTCCCACAAGTGGATTTATTTATGTTTTATTCCAAATTTTTGCAGAAATCACATATTAGATTAAGAGGGTTTAGCTTTTTCTCGCTTGCTTTTCTGGCTTTTGTTTTTGTGCTTATCATTATCCAATTTTGCATGTAAAACTGGCCACAATGCAATTAAAATTATTTTCCAGCTGGCCCAGGATATATTCCAACTGGACAACGTCCAATTAGCTTTTGCCAGAAGGTGATTGAGTCCCCTGGTAAATGTTACTAAGGATCAATACCGGTATTGCTGGTTCCAGAATGTTTCTGTGAAAGCTTTCCAGGAAAGACATGTTTGTAACCTGGTCCCTCTAATTGCAATAATCTATAATCATAACTGAACAACTTACCTTGCTGGTATCAGGAAGCTGTACTGTCCAACAGCTTCACTCAGTATTAACATAATCTACATACTCAAGAAATAATAGCAATAACCAGTGTGAAAACTCCAAAGGGTTTATGAAGTATGGATCTCACAACACAGTAAAGATAGTTGGTGTACACTGGAAAGGCATTATCTTTCACAATTTGAGCATTCTAATTTTTCAGTTTTGTTTCTATGGGGTGTTTTAAAAGTACCGTATTTTCTGGCGTATAAGATGACTGGGCATGTAAGACTACCCCCAACTTTTCCAGCTGAAATATACATTTTTGGATATACTCACTGTATAACACTACCCCTCTTGACTGTTGGACATTTGCATACTGTACTTTATGTACTGGTACTATACTGTATACACAGCTACAGATACTGATGCTGTACTGTATGTGGTACCCAGTATAAAACAACCAGCCAATCATGGCAAGCGATGTTACTTATCTGCGATTGGCTGGTTGTTGTATGCAAAGCCATCTTGGATTGGTCAGCTATCCCTGTCTCCAAGGCTTCTACATACTTTTATATCACCGTTCTTGCTGCTTTCATACGGTCTCCGGACGTTTTTGAGCTCCCCCACCGTATGTGGCAACCGCAGATTCTCCAGTCCGGCTCAGCAGTTTCAGCACCCGCCCTTTAAGACGACAACCGGGGTATAAGGCGACCCCCGACTTTTGAGAAGATTATCCTGGGTTAAAAAGTATTCTTATAGGCCAGAATATATTTTAATTGTTTATTTGATGAAAAGTAAAAACACTCAAAAATTAGATCCCAGATTAAATTATACACACATAGTTTTCCATTGTAATAAGTACCTCTCCATAACTAATTTTTATCTCTGAAATAAAATTAAATAAATCCCCATTTTAAATATTTTAATGAAAAATGTAGAAATAAATAAAAATTAACACAGAACCAAGCTTACTGCAACAATATTCACTACAAACTTGAAATTTTTGGAGCTGATTATTATTATTTTTTGTATGAACATAGACTTTAACATACTGTATAGGAACTTGTGGGTACGTCTAAGGCAAACTTGAGTTTTTATTATATATTTCATTTATAAATATTAGAGATGGGACGACGAATCCGGCGAATCCACGAATCCCTCGAATATTGTGAAATATTCGAGATTCGTGGATTCGAATCCCGACGCCATTTTCCACTTTACGAATCCGCCGAATCCCGACGCTGCATCGCCGCGCATCCGCCGCTCGCACTCGTCCTCCTCCGACCCGCGCCACCTCCGACCGCCCCGCGCCTCCTCCGCCCGGCCGCCCGCATACTTTGTATCAACTCACCCGTCCAGTGGAGCGCAGACAGAGCGGCAGACCTCTCGCTGACTTCCTGGTTCCCTCTAGTGACGGCTTTTACAATGACGTCATCAGTAAAAGCCGGTCCGGCCACTAGAGGGAACCGAGAAGTAAGGACGAGGTCTGCCGCTCTGCGCTCCACTGGACGGGTGAGTTGATACTTATGCAGGGGTGAGCGAGGAGGCACGGGGGACGGAGGAGGCCATGGGGGTGAGCGGAGGAGGCACGGGGGGGGGGGGAGCGACACCTACCTACCTACCACTTTACCTACCTACCTGCCACTATACCTACCTAAAGGCCCCCTATACGTACCTACCTACCTACCGGGCACTATACCTACCTACCTACAGGCCCCTATACCTACCTAAAGGCCCCCTTTACTACCTACCTACCACTATACCTACCTACCTACAGGCCCCTATACCTACCTAAAGGCCCCCTATATGTACCTACCTACCTAAAGGCCCCTATACCTACCTAAAGGCCTCTATACCTACCTACCTAAAGGCCCCCTATACGTGCCTACCTACCTAAAGGCCCCTATACCTACCTACCTAAAGGCCCCTATACCTACCTACATACCTACCTATACTTAAGGCCTTATACCCTGCTACCTATACTGAAGGTCCCTTTAACTACCTACCTACCTACAGGACACTATACCTACCTACCTACCGGCCACTATACCTACCTACCTACCTACAGGCCACTATACCTACCTAAAGGCCCCCTATACGTACCTACCTACCTACCTACCTAAAGGCCCCTATACCTACCTACCTACCTAAAGGCCCCTATACTTACCTACCTACCTACCTACCTAAAGGCCCCTAAACCTACCTACAGGCCTCTATACCTACCTACCTACTTAAAGGCCCCCTATACGTGCCTACCTACCTAAAGGCCCCTATACCTACCTACCTAAAGGCCCCTATACCTACCTACCTACATACCTACCTATACTTAAGGCCCTATACCCTGCTACATATACTGAAGGTCCCTTTAACTACCTACCTTCAGGACACTATACCTACCTACCTACCATCCACTATACTTACCTACCTACCTACAGGCCACTATACCTACCTAAAGGCCCCCTATACGTACCTACCTACCTACCTAAAGGCCCCTATACCTACCTACCTAAAGGCCCCTATACCTACCTACCTACATACCTACCTATACTTAAGGCCCTATACCCTGCTACCTATACTGAAGGTCCCTTTACCTACCTAAAGGCCCCTATACCTACCTACATACCTACCTATACTTAAGGCCTCTATATACCCTGTTACCTATACTGAAGGCCCTATACCCTGCTACCTATACTGAAGGTCCCTTTACCTACCTAAAGGCCCCTATACCTACCTACATACCTACCTATACTTAAGGCCTCTATATACCCTGCTACCTATACTGAAGGCCCATATACCCTGCTACCTATACTGAAGGCCTATATACCCTGCTACCTATACTGAAGGCCCATATACCCTGCTACCTATACTGAAGGCCCATATACCCTGCTACCTATACTGAAGGCCCATATACCCTGCTACCTATACTGAAGGCCCATATACCCTGCTACCTATACTGAAGGCACATATACCCTGCTACCTATACTGAAGGCACATATACCCTGCTACCTATACTGAAGGCCTATATACCCTGCTACCTATTCTGAAGGCCCATATACCTTTCTACCTATACTGAAGGCCCATATACCTTGCTACCTATACTGAAAGCTACCAATATTGAAGGCACCCATACCTAGCTAGCTATACTGAAGGCACCTTTACCTCGCTACCTATACTGCGGGCAACTATACCACGGATCGCACAATTCGTATGTGCAGGATTCGTTAGATTCGGGATTCGAAAGGTTCGAGATATTCGAGAACCTTTTTAGATTCGGATCCGGATTCGGATTCGAAGAAATTGTGGATTCGTCCCATCCCTAATAAATATACATATATATATTTCCCTCTACTTTTGTGTAAATGTGGTTCCTATGATAAAGTACAGTAGAAACAAGAAACACTAATGGGAGGTCCCTGCCATTGTGATCTTACAATCTAGAATCAAAGCTTGATGCTGGGATAATATGTAGAGTTTGCATTCAAAATTGTGATTCCTGGCAGCTCATGTTCATCTGTACTTGGTGAGCACACCCTGTGAATTATCAGTCTTTTAGGCCCCATTCACACTTGCTGATCGCAAAACGCTAGCGATTTTGTTAGCATTTTGCTTTGGCGTTTTTTTGGCCAAAAAAGAATCACCATTCACACCTTGCGATGTTTTAGCGATTGCTCTTTGCGCTTCTATAGCACTAAAACGCGATCGCCGGGAAATCGCCTGAAAATGGTGCAGGCTATGCATTTGCGTTTAGCGTTTTTGGACGATTTGCAGCGATTAGCGCAAATCGCCCAAATGAGAACAGGCCCATAGACTTTTATTACCCTAGCACTTTGAGAAGCGCTAGCGATTGAGCATTTTGCCAAAATCGCCGGCAAAACGCTCAAGTGTGAATGGGCTCATTTCTTAAAGGGAACCTGTACTGAGTACAAATATTTAAAATAAACACATGAGGTAAATTCAAATGAACATTACATAGTTACCTTGCCATCAGTTCCTCTCAGAAGCTCACCATTTTCTTCTGACAATAATCCCTTCCAGTTCTGACAATATTTTGTCAGATCTGAAATATTTCAGTTGCTGTCAGTAACATATCAGTTGCTGTCAGTTATAGCGGAGAGGAAAACTGATGTACCAGGTAATGTCCATGTTTCCCTATGGCTCAAGTGGGCGATGTTGCAGTTTAACTGTGTGCTGACCAGAAAGCTGTTATGGGTAATGGCCATTTTCAAAATGGAGGACGGAAAATTCCCTTGATCACAGTGAACAAACAGGACGTGGGACAGGAGAAAGACACTGAGGAGTACACTACATGGAAGGTAAGTATGACTTGTGTATGCTTATTTTGACTTTTGATTTTCAGTTCAGGTTTTCTTTAAACAAGCTGTTTAAACTGTTGAATACATTTCAGGATCTGTAACCCACTCATCCTCAAGAGGTTCCTTTTGGGGGTACGTTATCTGCAGGTACTTCATAAACCCTTTGGAAATTTCACACTGGTTATTGCTATTATTTCTTGAGTATTTTGGTTATGTTAATACTAATTAGCAGGTACCTTTGTGGCTGCAGAAGCTGTTCTCTCTGTGGCATGGCCTTTAAATTGTCTGAGATGCTTTTCCTGCAGACGAAAGTTAGTTGCTGCTTGGATTATGGTGTAGCTGCAAGTGATGTCCCCAGGTGGTGAGATAACTTGGGGTGCTGCCTGCTCTGCTCCCCTCTGGAGGCCTAGGGCATTCTCCAGGGAAGCTAGCTCCAGGGTCACAAAATTACATTCTTGTTCCCAAAACGTTGAGTAACTCCCAAAAGAGGTTATGTGAACATGAGACAGTATGCACATGGCATCCCTACCAGCATGTATTTCAATATGTGAAACCAATATCTTCTTGCACAAATTAAAAATATACTGTATAATAGTTGGATTTCAGCTCAGTATTTGTGCAGAGTAGCAATTTCTATATGCGAGTTCGACCCGCCCTCATACTACATCATTAGGGTCAACTTTGACCCTCTACATCACAGTCAGCAGGCACAGGGTAGCTAATCAGGCTACACTCCCTCCTGGAGACCCCACTTATAAAATGCAGGCAGCGTCTGCCATTTCACTCACACGTGTGGCTGCAGTAATTAGAGAAGGGAGAGAACCTGGCTTCTGATGTATGGAAAGCTAAGTTAGGCTCTTGTTTTAGGCTTGTTAGGTTGCTCCTTCTTGCTGATCTTTTTGCTACAATGCACTCCTCGTCCTCAACAGCTCTTTTGAGAGCTAATGTTAATCTTTTTTTAGACACTTGTGTTGCGTATACAGCCCTTGGTAATTCCTACTGTGCCACTGCCAGGCCCAGCAAATTCAGTGACTACCTGTGTGTGTGACAGCTGCACATTTGTAATACCAATCACTGCATACCCACCTGTTCAGTGCACCTACCTACCTACGTGAGCGCACGCACTGTCACTGCACTTGTTCACGGTACCTGTGTGTGTGACAGCTGCACATTTGTAATACCATTCACTGCATACCTACCTCTTCAGTGCACCTACCTACCTACCTACGTGACCGCAAGCAGTGTTATATACCAGTCACTGCACCTTTTCACGGTACCTGTGTGTGTGACAGCTGCACATTTGTACTAGTCATTGCATAATTGCTCACAGTACCAGTGTGACCACACGCTGTTTAATATACCAGTCTGTGCATACCTGGTAACAGCACCTGTGTGACAGCTGCACATTGTATTGTAATACCAGTCACTGCATACCTTTCACTGCACCTGTGTTACTGCACATTGTATTAGTCAAGTCAATGCATACCTTTCACTTCACCCCCCCATATGGACAAAACAACAGGCAGAGCAGGGATGGTTTTAGTCAGCCAACTTCGGCTACGAAGTCAAATTATTGCTTCGTATGCATTTTGGAGACTACGCGTTAAAATAAGCAATTACGCGTAGTGCGAAACGTAGTGTATGCGATTGCTTATGCCTGTATGCAGAAAATTTTACACATTAATTCCTTTAAATTGCTTATACCAGGAACTCTTCTATGCGTACATTCCCCTTTCCAATGCGTAAATTTATAAGTATACAATCGCATGCGGAAAATTAGACGCGAGTAATGCATTCATAGTTCACTACGCAACACACATGTTAACTACACATAGTGGGCGTAAGCTACGCGTAGAGGTACTTCGCTACGTGTAAATTCACAAGCTTACTTTTGAAACTTCACCTATGAACTACGATGCGTAGATGCGAACTATGATGCGTAAATTCGCACTGGTGTAGTTTCTGCTCATCCCTGAGGCAGAGCCAGAGGCAGAACCAGAGGCAGGCCACCCGGAAGGTCTGTTTGAGATCATGCTGACATGATTTCGTGTGGCCCTGGCCCAAAGTATAGTGCTCAGAAGAAGGCACGCCCCATCAACTCCCAAGATTGTCAGGACGCGGTTGACTATTTAACACAGAACACCTCATCTTCCACAGCCACCAGCGCTACTACAAGCACCACATCCACTGCATTTGACACGCCGCAGGAGTTATTTGGTGGGGAATTAACTGATTCACAGACATTATTGTTACAACAAGATGAAGGCGCTAAGCAAGTTACACCACCTCATATGTCTGAGTTAGGCGACACTATGGACGTAACGTGTGAGGAGGAGGATGATGAAGTTTATGAGGTGTCTAAGGCAAGCGAAGCTGGGGAGGATGATTATGATGATTATGATGATATTAATATGGATGCCACGTGGGATCCTAAGAGACAAGATGACAGTTCAGAGGGGGAGTCAGAGAGGAGTAGGAGGAGATGAAAGCAGGGGGAGCTGGTCTTCAGAAACAGCTGGTGGCAGTGTCTGGCGCCATGTATCGCCACCTATGGACAGTAGCCAACATGCCCTTCAACGTCAGCTGCTGATGTCACCATGGTGCCATCACCCCAGGGGGGCTCAGCGGTTTGGAATTTTTTTGTGTGTCTGCCTTAGATCAGAGCAATGCCATCTGTTCTCTCTGCTGCCAAAAATTGAGCCGGGGAAAGGCCAACAGCCACGTAGGGAAAACTACCTTACGAAGGCACATGGAGAAAAGGCACAAACTGCAATGGGAAGAGCACCAGAGGAAAAGCAGCACCCAAAAGCAAAGCCACCCTCCTTCTCCTCTTCCTCCTTCAGGTGCATCATCTTCAGCCGCTTTCTCCCTTGCTCCTTCACAATCACAGCCACCCTCCTCCACTCCGCCTCTCACCTTGAGCGGTTTCTGCTCCTCTGCACACAGCACCAGCCAGGTGTCCGTGAGGGAAATCTTTGAGTGGAAGAAGCCAATGTTTGCCAGTCACCCCCTTGCCCGTCGACTGACAGCTGGCTTGGCGGAACTGTTAGCTCGCCAGCTGTTACCATACCAGCTGGTGGACTCTGAGACCTTCCGAAAATTTGTGGCCATTGGGACACCGCAGTGGAAGATACCAGGACGCAATTATTTCTCCAAAAAAGCGATATCCAAACTGTACCAGGAAGTTGAAAGGCAAGTGGTGTCATCTCTGGCACACAGCGTTGGGTCAAGGGTCCATCTGACCACGGATGCCTGGTCTGCCAAGCACAGTCAGGGCAGGTACATTACTTACACAGCCCATTGGGTCAACCTGGTGACCGCTGGCAAGCAGGGAGTATGTGGCTGTGCAGAGGACCTAGTTGTGACACCCCCACGGCTTGCAGGGAGGCCTGCTGCCACCTCCTCTCCTTCTCCTCCTACTCCTCCTGCTACATCTTCTTCACTGTCATCCTCCTCCTCCTCCTTGGCTGAGTGGCAGTACAATTCTGGTGCTGCAATCTCCTCTCCAGCTACACACAGCCCCAGCCCCCCAGGGCCTATGCTGCATGCCAGGTACGACGGTGTCACGCCATCTTAGACATGTCTTGCCTCAAAGCGGAGAGTCCCACTGGAGCAGCTTTCCTGGCTGCTCTTAACAAACAGATGGATCAGTGGCTGACCCCGCACCAACTGGAGATCGTCAACGTGGTGTGTGACAATGGCAGCAATCTCATTTCGGCTTTGAATTTGGGAAAGTTGACCCATGTACCCTGCATGGCACATGTGCTGAATCACAGGGCGTCTTGAAGCAGTCCAGCAAGGTGTGTGGGCATTTCAGGCGGTCTTACACGGCCATGGGACGCTTTGCCGATATTCAGTGGAGAAACAACTTGCCGGTGAGACGCTTGATTTGCCCAACTCGCTGGTATTCAACGCTCCTGATGTTCAACTGCCTGCTACAACAGGAGAAAGCCATCAAACAGTATCTCTACAACTACAGTCAATTGACATGCTCTGGGGAGATGGGGATGTTATGGCCGAAGTACTGCACACTCATGCGAAATGCCTGCAGCCTCATGCGGCTGTTTGAGGAGGTGACAAACCTAGTGAGTCGCAGGGAAGGTGCCATCAGTGACTTGATCCCATATGCTTTCTTCCTGGAGCGTGCCATGTGTAGAGTGGTGGATCAAGCTGTGGAGGAGCGTGAACAGGAACAGTAGGAAGAGTTGTGGGATCAATTCTCATCAGAAACAGATGTTTCCTCAACACCTGCGGCAGTACAGAGGGGGAGTAGGAGTAGGAAGAGTCGTGTGGGGAAGAGGAGTCAATTGAGGATGGTGTTTTTTTTTTTTTTTGAGGAAGGGCAAAAGAACAACCGCAGCAGGCGTCGCAGTGGGTTTGTGCTGCTCAACTTTCCCATGGCATTGTTCGTGGCTGGGGGGAGGAGGATAACTTATCTGACATCACTGAGGAAAAGCAAGAGGAGATGGAGAGTACGTCTGGATCCAACTTTGTGCAGATGGCATCTTTCGTGCTGCCCAGCCTGTTGAGGGACCCCCGTATAAAAAAACTCAAGGGGAATGAGCTGTACTGGGTGGCCACGCTACTAGACCCCAGGTATAGGCACAAAGTGGCGGAGATGTTTTGAAATCACCTGAAGGCAGAAAGAATGCAGCACTTGCAGAACAAGCTGGCAACTATGCTTTACAGTGCGTTTAAGGGTGATGTCACAGCACAATGGTATAAAGGTGCCATTGCCAGTAATCCTCCTCCTCCCATGTCCACGCAGGCAAGGACAGGATGCTCCAGCGATCTCATGGTGATGTTGGACATGCGGACATTCTTTAGTCCAACGTCTCACCTTAGCCCTTTTGGATCCAGCCTCCACCAATGCCTGGACCTGCAGGTAGCCAACTACCTGGCCTTAAGTGTGGATGTAGACACTGTGAGCAGTGATGAACCCTTGGACTACTGGGTGCGCATGCTTGACCTGTGGCCAGAGCTGTAACAATTTGCTATCCAACTTCTGTCTTGCCTTGCCTCAAGTGTCCTGTCAGAAAGGACCTTCAGTGCAGCTGGAGGCATTGTCACTGAGAAGAGAAGTCGCCTAGGTCACAAAAGTGTTCAGTACCTCACCATTATCAAAATGAATGAGGCATGGATCCCGGAGGGCTACTGCCCGCCTGAAGACTAAGCCAGTCCCCACACACAGCATCTCTGCCTGCACGCAGTGTGATTGCCTGCCCCATGACTAAGTCGGTCCTCACACAGCATCTCTGCCCGTAGGCCGCTTGACTGCCTTCTCCGCCACCACCAACAGGGTCAGGGACTCCAGGAGGATTCCTGAATTTTTAAGGCTGCTGCTAGCAGCGGCCGCTATAATAATTTTTCTGGTGCGTGTACATGCCTGCCTAATTTTTCTGGCTGCACTGCAGCCGCGGTGAAGGGGCTTGCATATCACAATGAAGCAATGACGGCCGGGTTTATGAGTGTCTCGGGGGGGGGGGGGCACACCCGAGATAATAGAGTCGTTGCTTCATTGTGGACAGACCAAATTCGATCAGCTGGACAGTCACTGTTCTGTCATTGGGCTACTTCAGCCCAGCGACCATATGGGCTGGAAAGCCGCCATCACCTGCACTCTCGTCATGGTGCGCACCAGTACAGCACAGCCGTCACTACACAAAACTGCTGTCACTACACAAACGGCCGTCACTACACAAACACAGTGTGTTTGGTCTGTCAGTGTGAAGCAGTACACTAATTACACTACCTGATTGATGTATACACATGCAAGATGTTTTAAAGCACTTTAGGCCTCCAATTTAGTATGCAATGTTATTTCTGCCCTTAAAACGCTGTTGTGCGTCAAATCCAGATTTTTCCCCGGGACTTTTGCCGTGTATCCCACTTCGCCATGCCCCCCTCCAGGTGTTAGACCCCTTGAAACATCTTTTCCATCACTTTTGTGGCCAGCATAAATGTTTCTAGTTTTCAAAGTTCGTCTCCCCATTGAAGTCTATTGTGGTTCGCGAAAGTTCGTGCAAACTGAATGTTTGCGAACCTAAAATCGGAGGTTCGGGCCATCTCTATTTACGGCTTACAGATAAACTAGATATAGCCGAACTTCTGGAAACTCTTAGCTTCTAGGAATGTAAAGCCCAACACCACCCATGATAAAGCACTCAAAGCTGGTATTGGCCTAAATCCAAAATGACAACTAACAGGTTACAAAAAACACACACATATACAATACATAGACATATATAACAATTGGTAAATTCGTTTTTATACTGGAAACAATTTTGTTGCCAGAAGGTAAAATATAACTAGTGGCTTATCTTTGTTTATATCGCGGAACTGTATAAATAAAAAAGGAATAAAGTAATTAAAGTGTTTGGCAGCCACACATTATTTGTGAGTTTTAGTGAATTTTAATCAGCACTTTCTATCAGCAATGCATTTTCCTGTATGTATATTTGTACCACCATTTTCTTACACAGCATACATCTGTACTGACCATTAATGCAATTTATAGCTTACCTTACATTATTGTAAATGGAGTTATGCAATACTTTTACCCTTTCTTCGCAAGTTCCTGATCAATCCGCCTTACATTTTCCATTGATTTGATCAATCCATGATCAATATACTTTGGATGTAGCTACTGCATAAAAGCACACACTGGCAGTGAAGAGATTAAACAATCATACATATACAGTGGCCATGACATGCAGCTGCAGTGGTGGTTATTTGAAATTCTTGCCGGTAGTGATGAGCGAATATGGCTATTTTTGTTTTACCATCATTTTATCGAAAATGCCATATTTTTGCACAAATGAGAATATTAATAAAAATTATATGGGCATCAAAAAATACCTAGAAGAGATGTTAGAGGTCCTGGACGTTGCTGTTGAGGGGGAACAGCGGAGTGCTGCTGCAGTGGTGCGAGGGTGGAGAGAGGAGTAAGAGGCTCAGGGGCCAGAGGAGGAGGAGGAGAGCGTTGCGGCCGCTGACCCTGATGTCTCTGCTGGACGGACCACTCTGTTCCCCTGCGCACAGACCCCAGGGTGAAGCAGATGTGTTTTTGGGAGGACGCCTGCATCAGCATGATCCTGGACCCACAGCTGAAGGGAAAGGTGGCTCAGTTCCTGCCTGCTGGAGACCCTGAGCAGTGAACAAGGGAGATGCAGGAGATCCTTGTTTTCGGCGATTGGAGGAACCCTTCCCCCAGCATTCCACCCCCTCCTTCCCTGTCCAGCCAGCACAGCAGCCGGTGCCTGCAGCCAGCAGCAGAAGCAGCATCAGGCGCCCAGGAGACCTGCTGTCCTTGACAAAGGCACTCTACATGACGGTAGAGAAGCCGAGAGAGGAGGTGCGTGCAGCAGCATCCTCCTCTCAAAGTCACAGCCAGCGCCTGACCCGGATGGTGGTCGACTACATGGGGTCCTTCAGTGGGCTTGACACCGGCAAGGAGCTTGTGGACCCCTTGGAGTTCTGGGTCGAGCGCTTGCAGATTTGGAGTAAGCTGGCACAGTACGCCCTGGAGTCCTGTCTTGCCCCCCTTCCAGTGTGCTGTCTGAGAGGTGCTTCATTGTGGCCGGAGGCGTGGTCATGGAGAAGCGCTCTAGTCTGTCCACAGAGTCCATGGACAGACTCACATTTTTGAAGAACAACCAGGCCTGGATTGAAGGCACGTTCCAGGCACCTGTTGTCAGCGAGAGGAGGACATGAGGTGCTTGGAAATTATTGTAGGTGCTGTGGTACCACCGCTAGGAACCATGGTCCGTTACATTGCCTACTGCCACACAGCACTCCTCCTCCTGCTGCTGCTACTGCTTTATTTAACCTCCTGCTGTCTGTGTTCCCACTGCCAGGGTCCACAGAATTATGCGCTGCTGCCATGCGCCTCTTGCTATTACGCCACTACAATAGTTACAGTTTGTTGTAAAAAAATATATATATTTCTGAGGTGTCTGGGTTGAAAACTCATGACTGCTGTCTGGAACCTCCCGCTGTTGGTGTTTATTTACATCCATGGTACCAACGCTAGGTGCCATGGCCCGTTACATTGCCTGCTGCTTGCGTCACACCTCCTCCTCCTCCTCCTGCTGCTGCTGTATTTAACCTCCTGCTGTCTGTGTTCCCACTGCCAGGGTCTACAGAATTATGCACTGCTGCCATGCGCCACTAGCTATTACGCCACTAAAATAGCTTCATTTTGTGTTTAAAATAAAAATCTTTCTGAGGTGTCTGGGTTGAAAAGTGTGCTGTCCCAGTTGTGTATTGGACACAATGTGGGCTTCACAACTGCTGTCCTGAACCTCCTGCTGTTGGTGTTTATTTACAGCCATGGTACCAATGCTAGGTGCCATGGCCCGTTACATTGCCTGCTGCCACACATCACTCCTCCTCCTCCTGCTGCTGCTGTATTTAACCTCCTGCTGTCAGTGTTCCCACCGCCAGGGTCCACAGAATTATGCACTGCTGCCATGCGCCACTAGCTATTGCGCCCACTACAATAGCTACATTTTTTGTTTAAAAAAAAATCTTTCTGAGGTGTCTGGGTTGAAAACTGTGCTGTCCCAGTTGTGTATTGGTCACAATGTGGGCTTCACGGCTGCTGTCTGGAACCTCCTGCTGTTGGTGTTTATTTACAGCCATGATACCAATGGTAGGTGCCATGGCCCGTTACATTGCTAGCTGCCACACATCACTCCTCCTCCTGCTGCTGCTGCTGTATTTAACCTCCTGCTGTCTGTGTTCCTACTGCCAGGGTCCAAAGAATTATGTGCTGCTGCCATGCGCCACTAGCTATTACCCCACTATAATAGCTACATTTTTTGTTTACATTTTTTTTTCTGAGGTGTCTGGGTTGAAAACTGTGCTGTCCCAGTTGTGTATTGGACAGAATGTGGGCTTCACGACTGCTGTCTGGAACCTCCTGCTGTTGGTGTTTATTTTATTTACAGCCGTGGTACCAATGCTACGTGCCATGGCCCATTACATTGCCTGCTTCCACACGACACTCCTCCTCCTGCTGCTGCTGTATTTAACCTCCTGCTGCCTGTGTTCCCACTGCCTGGGTCCACAGAATTATGCGCTGCTGCCATGCGCCACTTGCTATTACCCCACTACAATAGCTACATTTTTTGTTTAAAAAAAAATCTTTCTGAGGTGTCTGGGTTGAAAACTGTGCTGTCCCAGTTGTGTATTGGACACAATGTGGGCTTCACGGCTGCTGTCTGGAACCTCCTGCTGTTGGTGTTTATTTACAGCCATGATACCAATGGTAGGTGCCATGGCCCGTTACATTGCTAGCTGCCACACATCACTCCTCCTCCTGCTGCTGCTGCTGTATTTAACCTCCTGCTGTCTGTGTTCCTACTGCCAGGGTCCAAAGAATTATGTGCTGCTGCCATGCGCCACTAGCTATTACCCCACTATAATAGCTACATTTTTTGTTTACATTTTTTTTTCTGAGGTGTCTGGGTTGAAAACTGTGCTGTCCCAGTTCTGTATTAGACACAATGTGGGCTTCATGACTGCTGTCTGGAACCTCCTGCTGTTGGTGTTTATTTACAGCCATGGTACCATCGCTTGGTGCCATGGCCCGTTACATTGCCTGCTGCCACACGTCACTCCTCCTTCTGCTGCTGCTGCTGTATTTAACCTCCTGCTGTCTGTGTTCCCACCACCAGGGTCCACAGAATTATGCGCTGCTGCCATGCGCCACTAGCTATTATGCCACTACAATAGCTACATTTTTTGTTTAAAAAAATATCTTTCTGAGGTGTCTGGGTTGAAAACTGTGCTGTCCCAGTTGTATATTGGACACAATGTGGGCTTCTTGACTGCTGTCTGAAACCACCTGCTGTTGGTGTTTATTTACAACCGTGGTACCAATGCTAGGTGCCATGGCCCGTTACATTGCCTGCTTCTTGCGTCACTCCTCCTCCTCCTCCTGCTGCTGCTGTATTTAACCTCCTGCTGTCTGTGTTCCCACCTCCAGGGTCCACAGAATTATGCGCTGCTGCTATGCGCCACTAGCTAATACGCCACTACAATAGCTACATTTTGTTGTAAAAAAAATATATATATATTTCTGAGGTGTATGGGTTGAAAACTGTGCAGTCCCACTTGTGTATTGGACACAATGTGGGATTCACGACTGCTGTCTGAAACCTCCTGCTGTATGGTGTTTATTATTACAGCTGTGGTACCAACGCTAGGTGCCATGGCCTGTTACATTGCCTTATGCCACATATCACTCCTACTCCTGCTGCTGCATTTAACCTCCTGCCGTCTGTGTTCCCGCCGCCAGGGTCCACAGAATTATGCACTGCTGTTATGCGCCACTAGCTATTATGCCACAAATTTAGCTATGCTGTTGAAGAAAATTTTTTACAACAGTTGAGTTCTGTAAGGGAAAAAAAATTAAGTTGGGTACAAGAGGAAGAGTATGAACACAAAAAAATGGTGGTGAAGAAGAAGAATAAGAACAAGAATATCCAGGTGAAGAAGAAGAATAACCAGGTGAAGAAGAAGAAGAACCAGGGGAAGAAGAAGAACCAGGGGAAGAATAAGAAGAAGAACCAGGTGAAGAAAAAGAAGAAGAAGAACCAGGTGAAGAAGAAGAACCAGGTGAAGAAGAAGAAGAAGAACCAGAAGAAGAAGAACCAGATGATGATGATGATGAAGAAGAAGAACCAGTTGATGAAGAAGAACCAGATGATGATGAAGAAGAAGAACCAGATGATGTTGAAGAAGAAGAAGAAGACGAAGAAGAACCAGGTGAAGAAGAAGATGAAAAACCAAGTAAAGATGAACCAGAAGAAGAAGAATTGGAAAAATGTGAAGATATGAAACCGAGAGCCCAATATGGTGTAGTACGTCTTAATGAGTGGAATAAGACAAAACATCAACGAGTAATATACTCACAAGTCTGGGTTACCCCTAAGGTAACCACTGGAAATGCAGGTGGGGAGAATTATGACCTGACCCCACTCAGGTTTAAGAAGTCGCTCTCTGTAGACAGGAAAAAATGGGGATACACCCCTCCACCAAGGGTGGACTAGATCAATGGATAATAGGGAGTAACAGAGGCGCCAAATTAGAGTAAAATGTTTTAAAAACAGCTTAAAAGGAGGGGGGTTGGTGGTTACCACCCTCAAGTATATAGTGACCAGCCAATGAGTCGTATATATATAAATAATGCAATTTATTTTAAAATCTCCAGACAAGCAACGCGTTTCACGGGTCTAGAGCCCGCTTCATCAGGCAATCAATTTTGGAGATATACACAACTTTGTCAATTAGAAGCTCCAGCGCCAACAGTTGGCGCTGGAGCTTCTAATTGACACAGTCGTGTATATCTCCAAAATTGATTGCCTGATGAAGCGGGCTCTAGACCCGTGAAAAGCGTTGCTTGCCTGGAGATTTTAAAATAAATTGCATTATTTATATATATACGACTCATTGGCTGGTCACTATATACTTGAGGGTGGTAACCACCAACCCCCCTCCTTTTAAGCTGTTTTTAAAACATTTTACTCTAATTTGGCGCCTCTGTTACTCCCTATTATCCACAGAAGAAGAAGAAGAAGAAGAACCAGGTGAAGAAGAAAAAGAAGAACCAGGTGCCAGTGAAGAAGAAGATGATGAAGATGATGGTGATGAGAAAGAAGATGGTAAAACAGAAAAAGAAGACGGTGAAGAAAAAGATGGAGAGAAGAAAAAGAAGAAGGTGACGACGGTGAAGATGAATAAACAAGAAATGCAGAAAAAAGTTTTCAATCAAAACTTTTTTTACATTACACCTATTTAATTGTGATTTCCCTCAAAAAAAAGTGCTTTAAGACCATCCAAATTCATAATCACGACTATTACCGCAATTCAATTACCAATCATGACTCTTCATGAATTCGATTTCGAACCAAATTCTATGGTCGTGATCATGGCCGAATCCGAATTTGACCTGGACCCGAATTCGAATGTACTCGAATCGAATTTGGCTACATTCGAGCATCCCTGGTCTTCGATAGTCTCTGGACCAGAGATGTTTAGTAAACAAAATTCCTTTGGGTGTGATTTTAAAATGAATTGGAGCTCACTTCAAATGAATATTTTAATGTTCAATAAAATGTCAAAAATGAAAACATTCTCTGCAGATGACTATGTCTTTGAAGTCCAATGGTTCACTTTGCTGCTCATTGCTCCCTTTTTCCTTTAGTAAATCAACCCCACTATCTTGCTGTGACCTAGCTGCCTAGGAACATCAGTTAACAGATTAAAGTATATTTCTTCTTTATTTGGAGTTCATGATGTCAAATCCCAACTATTTGGCAGAGGTTTAGACCTTAGCTATTGTCACACGGTGCCAACTAATTAAATTTCTGTCTACATGCAAAGTACTTTTTTGGAAATGGTTTTCAAAGTGTCTCTGCAAAAAATAAAAAATCTATATATATAAATAAAAAGTAAGCCTGGTTTGTTTTCATAAGCCCTTGACATAGTAAATGCAACAAATTTTAGTTGGGTTCCTATTTCAGTACCGCATATTCTTAAGGGGAATGAAGATGTGAGGGGAGTGTAAAATGTGTTCTTCCATTTTTCTTTTATTACACTTTTTTTAAAATCAGGAAAATATAAAATATGTCAACATGAATGTTTATTTTTTCGCTCAGGCCTCCTTGATGCTTTGACCGGTGAGTTTCCCATCAAGATGTCATTTTTATTTCATTGTAATATAGTTGGTAAGGATAGGAAAAATCCACAGAGAACAATGTGGCGTAATAGTTTATCACTTAGCCAGCCATGTCTTTTATAGAATTTACTACAGCAGAAAATCAAGAACGATTTCTGCTCACAAACCTTTCAAAACACAAAGAACATTTGAAAATCTTTGTATTCAAAACAGTATTACCCATTAAACATAAATATAATCAGCAATAGTAATGACTAGAGATTGTAGACTAGGACAGTTTAAGGGCTTTGTGTCATTCATCTATTCACAAAAAAATGTTGTTTTGCTATGTTTTCACAAATGCTATTGCTTTACGTTCTGGTAAGTCAGTGCTCTGAATTCTTGGCTAAGTCACTGATATAAAAGCATAGGATTAAACAGGAGTCCAAGATGCTAAAATATTATTTCCATACCTTGCTCATAGCTGTACTGAAAATAATGTAAATTAAATGTAATTTAAGAATAAAATTTGCTTATTTTCAAAACACAACTTACTTCTGTTTTAAATTATGTAATCAGTGTTTGCCTGACTAAATAATTTACATTATGAAATTTGTCACAGTGGGTAACATCTTGCTGGCAGGTGAATCGCTGTGGAATGTTTGCATATTGAGTGTTCTGAAGCCAGTTAAAATAATACCTGCTCCCTCAGAGTGCTTTGTGAGGATGGGGGGGGGGAGAGGCATCCAGAGATATATCAAATTGAGTTAAAAGCAACTAAAGTGTATAAAAGAGTTGGCTTGCTTCAATAATGACAATTTCATATAACAATGAATTTTATAAAGCACCGGTAACGCGTTTTGTGGACAGAGCCCACTTCTTCAGGCCAATTGTAGTGCCGCAAGAAATTTATCCGGCCAAGCAACGAGCGTCCTGAATGGTTGCTAGTAATTTGAGTAAAGTGGAAATCAAACAAATTTGTATTTTCAAACACCAAACTTGACAAAAGTAAACTAAGTCTGTATTTCCCCTTTAAAGGCTTATTGACCCAAACCTTGTAAGGGTTATTTGCCTCCCTCTGGATCAACAGGGACAAGTGCGGGCTCAGGACAGTGATCTTTTTATACTGGATGAACTTTCTACACGGATGATTTTTTTTTTCAACCATCGAAGTGGCCTCATGATTTGTTGTTATGTCCCTGATATTTGTGAAGGAAAAGATGATTTTTGATTAATGGTTTTTGAGATGTTTTTTGATTCCTCTTACGTGATAGACCAGGTAATAGACCGCAGCAGAGAGAAGGATGTAAATATTCTTTAACCATTCAATCTTTTGAGGTGGTGAGTTAATTGGGAAGCGTATAACGCTAATATTGGATTCTCTAGGTAAAACACCATGTGAAGAGTGAAGAATGTTGTTGTACTTGTTTATTTCTATGGTGGTGCTAATCACCAACTGACTATAGCACTATCTCTTGGTAAGCACATATGGACAGTACAGCATTCTGTTTTGTTTCAAGCGTATTCTGCTCAGGCCAGAGCCGACCTTTGGGGGTGGCAGGTGGGGCAATCGCCCCAGGCCCCGCACCTGGAGAGGCCCCGCATCCTCTGCAGCGGTGGGGAGAGTGGGCATAGTAGTTAAAACTCACATGTCTTCCTCCGATCCTCACAGCTACCATCTATTTCCGCTCCCAGCATCTATGTATTGGTAACAGCGCCCCCTATGATGACGTGACCGCATGTCACCACAGGGGGGCACTGTTACCAATACACAGATGCTGGGAGAGGAAATAGATGGTAGCTGTGAGGATCGGAGGAATACACGTGAGTTTTAACTACTATGCCCTCTCCCCACCCCTGTAGCCACCTTCATATCTAACCTGTACTGCGGGGCACCTACCTATCTAATCTATGCTGCAGGCACTTATCTAATCTATACTTCAGGCACCTATCTAATCTATACTGCAGGCACCTATCTATCTAATCTGTACTGCAGGCACCTATCTATCTAATCTGTACTGCAGGCACCTATCTAATCTATACTGCAGGCACCTATCTTATCTATACTGCAGGGCACCTACCTATCTAATATATACTGCAGGGCACCAATCTAATCTATACTGCAGGCACCTATCTAATCTATACTGCGGGGCACCTACCTATCTAATCTATACTGTAGGCACCTATCTAATCTATACTGCAAGCACCTATCTAATCTATACTGCAGGGCAGTGGGCACCTACCTATCTAATCTATACTGCAGGGCACCTATCTAATCTATACTGCGGGGCACCTACCTATCTAATCTATACTGCAGGCACCTATCTAATCTATACTGCAGGCACCTATCTAATATGTACTGCAGGCACCTATCTAATCTATACTGCAGGCACCTATCTAATCTATACTGCGGGCACCTATCTAATCTATACTGCAGGGCATCTACCTACATCATCTATACTGCAAGGCACCTATCTAATCTATACTGCGGGGCACCTACCTATCTAATCTAAACTGCAGGGCACCTATCTAATCTATACTGCAGGGCACCTACCTAATCTACACTGCGGGGCACCTATCTATCTAATCTATACTGCAGGCACCTATCTAATCTATACAGCAGGGCACCTACCTATCTAACCTATACAGAGTGTGTGCTTCCACAGTGTGTGTGTGTGAATCCACAGCATATGTCTCTAGGCCCCGCATATGACACTCGCCCCAGGCCCCGCATACTTTAAGGCCACCTCTGGCTCAGTGTAATGATCTGCTCAGCTGCCTGGCAGCTTTTTGACTATTGTTTAGGTTTGCATGCTGCAGGACTCTGGAAAGGAGACCTTCTGTCAGTTTTGCAGCTTGTGCTTGCTGAGGAATTTGCATACGTTGTCATGCAAATTGCCTGGCCACATTCATTGGAGGTGTGTACTATAAGTACTATGTGTTTCCCACAATGCTGGGCTGGTCATAAGGATTTAGTCCTGTGTAACACTCCTGGAGGAGTGTCAGCCTTACTCTCTGTTTGAAGATCAGCTTAGAGTAATTCCTGGAAAACTGCACTAGGCGGGTTTCCTTAGTGCAGTTAGGATTGCTTATCTGTTTGTTTGTTCTGTTGCGATTGTCCTGTCCCAGCGGTGGTCGACAGGAAATGGTTCTGATCTCTGTTCTTGGAGTATAGCTGGTGCAGCGGTTGCTACCAGCTATCTCTTCTGATCTGTCTCACTTGGATCGCACTAGCATCTTGCGCTAGCGCTGTGGATACTTCTGTTCTGTCTCCTTGGATCGCGCTAGCCACTTTCCGCTAGTGCTGTGGATCCTTCTGTTCTGCTACTCTGTACCTGGATCGCGCTAGCCACTTTCACTAGTGCTGTGGATCCTTCTGTTCTGCTACTCTGTCTGCCTGGATCGCACTCGCCTAGCGCTAGTGCTGTGGATCCTTCTGTTCTGCTACTCTGTACCTGGATCACACTAGCATCCTGCACTAGTACTGTGAATCCTTCTGTTCTGTCTTCCTGGATCGCGCTAGCCACTTTCGCTAGTGCTGTGGATCCTATCTCTCGCTTGTCCCTGTTTTCGTGTGTCTGTCTTGTCTGCTACGAACGCTTGCTGGAGGCTCGGTGAGGTAACCGTTAAGCAAGCGCTTGCGTCCTCTGTTACATGTTTGTCTGTCGATGGTTAGTTAGGCATGCTTGTCTCTATTGTGCTTATCACGTGGAGACCGCGCATGAACGCGTGCACTGTTGCGAATGAGTGCGGTGTTCGCGTTCAGTTAGCGTTTGTTATTTTCCGTATCTCCTCATTGTATGATTTGTGCCTTTGCTATCCTCGTATTCTGTTCTGATCTGCCTTGTGTCACTTTTGGCAATCGCCTTTCTTGCGGTTGCGTTTCTGTTTCGTATCTGCTGTTGTGTGTGCACTGTCGCGGGGTGGCGACTAGATTGGCGCACACACATACAACCTGTCCCTTTGCTCGTTCTCATTCGTAATCGCTTCCCTTGCGATTGCGTTCTGCACTTCGTACAATTCCTGTCTGGCATTTGTGGAGGTACAGAGGATTGGTTCCTCTGCACTCCTCAGCGCCATCTGCCGACAGGAATTTCCCTCTACGGGTGCGTAGCACCTTTTGCTGGGTTCCTGCAATTATACGCTTGTGGATGATTTCTGCCATATCAGCGCACGCCTTGTGCGCTGATCACGGAGAAGGGTCCACAATCGTTACACTCAGGCAATAGTCACAGTAATAGCCATACGTTAAATGGCTTTTCTAGCAATTTTCTTAACTTAATAATAAAAATGTCAAAATCAGTTATCTTCTTTTACCTTTATCTTCTAGTGAAATAAATTGAACCTTAATCAAGAAATCTTCATAAAAATACATATAAAGTTTGCATAATGAGGGTTTTTGCAAATTTTGGTAATTTTTGCATATATGGGAATTTTTGTAAAAATATGTTTTGTTGTAACTTTATTGACATCAGTACATTTCATGAAAATTCTAATTTCCACAAAGACTCAGTGTGTGTTTCTTAAGAATAATCAGCCTTGCAAAAATTGAACTTTTTGCAAAACCATCACTATGCTGCAATGTTATTTATACTACAAAAAGTATTAAAATAGTAGTTATGAGAAAACTCACGTGTCTTCCTCCGATCCTCACAGCTACCATCTATTTCCGCTTCCAGCATTTATGTATTGGTAACAGCGCCCCCTATTATGACGTGACCGCATGTCACCACAGGAGGGCACTGTTACCAATACACAGATGCTGGGAGAGGAAATAGATGGTAGCTGTGAGGATCGGAGGAATACACGTGAGTTTTAACTACTATGCCCTCTCCCCACCCCTGCAGCCACCTTCATATCTAACCTGTACTGCGGGGCACCTACCTATCTAATCTATACTGCAGGCACCTATCTAATCTATACTGCAGGCACCTATCTAATCTGTACTGCAGGCACCTATCTAATCTATACTGCAGGCACCTTCTTATCTAATCTATACTGCAGGCACCTATCTAAGCTATACTGCAGGAACCTATCTAATCTATACTGCAGGCACCTATCTAATCTATACTGCGGGCACCTATCTAATCTATACTGCAGGGCATCTACCTATATCATCTATACTGCAAGGCACCTATCTAATCTATACTGCAAGCACCTATCTAATTTATACTGCAGGGCAGTGGGCACCTACCTATCTAATATATACTGCAGGGCACCTATCTAATCTATACTGCAGGGCACCTATCTAATCTATATTACGGGGCACCTACCTATCTAATCTATACTGCAGGCACCTATCTAATCTATACTGCAGGCACCTATCTAATCTGTACTGCAGGCACCTTCTTATCTAATCTATACTGCAGGGCACCTATCTAATCTATATTACGGGGCACCTACCTATCTAATCTATACTGCAGGCACCTATCTAATCTATACTGCAGGCACCTATCTAATCTATACTGCAGGCACCTTCTTATCTAATCTATACTGCAGGCACCTATCTAAGCTATACTGCGGGCACCTATCTAATCTATACTGCAGGGCATCTACCTATATCATCTATACTGCAAGGCACCTATCTAATCTATACTGCGGGGCACCTACCTATCTAATCTAAACTGCAGGGCACCTATCTAATCTATACTGAAGGGCATCTATCTAATCTGTACTGCAGGCACCTATCTAATCTATACAGCAGGGCACCTACCTATCTAACCTATACAGAGTGTGTGCTTCCACAGTGTGTGTGTGTGTGAATCCACAGCATATATCTCTAGGCCCCGCATATGACACTCGCCCCAGGCCCCGCATACTCTAAGGCCACCTCTGGCTCAGGCAATAGTCACAGTAATAGCCATACATTAAATGGCTTTTCTAGCAATTTTCTTAACTTGAAAGAATAAAAATGTCAAAATCAGTTATCTTCTTTTATCTTTATCTTCTAGTGAAATAAATTGAACTTTAATCAAGAAATCTTCATAAAAATACATATAAAGTTTGCATAATGAGGGTTTTTGCAAATTTTGGTAATTTTTGCATATATGGGAATTTTTGTAAAAATATGTTTTGTTGTAACTTTATTGACATCAGTACATTTCATGAAAATTCTAATTTTCACAAAGACTCAGTGTGTGTTTCTTAAGAATAATCAGCCTTGCAAAAATTTAACTTTTTGCAAAACCATCACTATGCTGCAATGTTATTTATACTACAAAAAGTATTAAAATAGTAGTTATGAGAAAGAAATGAGCCTCATACTGGGCATTGTTGTCAGTGAATAACAGTTAATTTCAGCAGTATACCTTCAGGTGTTTTTGGCTGCTATGATTACTTTATGAGTAATTGAACTAGTACTGACCATGTCTTCGGTGATTCATTATTTATAATTACCTGTCTTACCTCAACAGAGCTTTATTGGTTGTAATCAGCTGAATTCACAGTTTTAGTCCTTATTCAAGGGTAAGCTACCACTTTCCCATTTAGCTATGAATTATCAACCAGTTTTGCAAATATCAGTGCGACACCACGAGTAATCAATGTTATATGCTCAACAGCTCAATCTGTATAACTTGATTTCCACTGGCTTTTCTGTAAATGTATTGCTTCTTGAAAATATTTACCACCTGTTTCATTGTTGATTTTTCTAATACAAATTATGTTAAGAATGTGGTTTTAATTAGATATATGGCTGAACAAGTTGAATGGAAAAGCAATTGTTGTTGCAAAGGAAATTTAACATGAATATCCCATCAAATCAAATTTTTTTTGAGTTTGTAAAGATTAAAAGGGTTTAGGTCCCATTCGCACTCAGAACAGCAAAACACGATTGTGATCGCCTAGCAATTGAGATTGCGATTTTGCATTGCTATTTTTTCTGAATTTTGACGCAGTTGCGTTTTGAGATTCTCATTCCAGTAAATGAAAATTGCAATGCAATCGCCTGGAAAATGCTGCATGCAGTGTGATTGCAATTGGTGGAAATTACAGTCAAGCCGGAATTGCCGCAGTGTGAGTAACTTGTGCTGCAGTGCTTTGCTAATTGCTGGCGATCAGCAAAGCCTAAAATGCAGGCTGAAAGCGACCAAGTGAGAATGGGGCCTTCAACTAGAGATAGTCAATGAGATGCTAACAGTTTTGAGGTGATGCACATTTATGTTAATTTTATGTCAATGGGTGCAGCTTTAAGTTGGACCTATCAAAATCACAGCAATTACCGCATTTGATTGCTCTACTTACAGGCTGCATAAATCTTCATAAAATTAACATAAACTTTGCATCAACTAATAATTATTAGCATTCAATTGACCACATCTAGTTATAGTAGCTTTGCCGGTGGTCTACATACTCTACCGATGACTCCAGTGAAATGGTGAATGAAAAAACACAAAGCAAGTTACTGATTTAAGTTACCAAAAAACACAACTTACTTCTGTATTTGAAGATAAATTTATTTTTGCAGAAATTTGCAAGACTTCTAAAAGTATTGAGTACAGAATAATATGTGGGCAATCCTTTTTTTTTTTTTAGAAAGGTCATGTTAAACATGTTTAACAGAAGGCCATTTCGAGGGTGCAACAGACTGGCAGGATGACAGTAGCATTCACTGTAGTTGATGGGCTTTGAAATCACATACACAAATGCAGGTAAAAAGGAGCAGTGCAGTAAATCTGGAGCATATAAAATTAACACTTTTTTTGTAGAGTGGCAAAGGGGCAGAACAACCTCTATCTGGTTTTTAATACTGTCACTCCCTTCCTTCCTTGATAAAACTGTGGATTTTTGGAAATTCCAATTATAACCTTGTAAGGCCTGACAGGTTATGTTCCTAATTAGTCTCTATGCCCCAATCTAGTGCCGCAGCTCTGAGCTCAGCCCACGTCTTCACCTATAGACAAGTCCCCATTTGAACAGGACACAAGATACGTCTCCTGACTTCGGTTATCCCCAGGTCTTAACGTGCAAGGCATACAAACTGAAGTAGAGAGAACAAAAACCTGCTAGGACCCCACTAAGGCTAGTAACACAGTTTAGATAGTTCATAAGTATCACACAGCAATTACATTGATTCAGGAGGACGAGGCCCTCTGCGTCGATTGCCAGTGATGACAGATGTATGAGGATCAGGCAGTGAGGGATCCAGGCAGATTTGCGAGAGTTCATGCAAGTCCACATGCAGCATTATTCAACAGGCAGTGAATGCTCCAGGCAAGAAGAGATTTCAAGCAAGGATCACATGTAAGGTTATTCAATATGCAAGGATTAGTTCAGGCTTACTTAGAGTGTCCAGTAACTTAGCAAAGGTCAGTCCAGGCAGCAAGCAAGGGTTATTCAAGAAACAAGGCAGAGGTCGGTCCAGGCAACAGACAAGGGTTATTCAAGAAACAAGGCAGAGGTCAGTCCAGGCAGCAGGCAAGGGTTATCCAGGAAACAAGGCAGAGGTTGGTCCAGGAAGCAGGCAAGGGTATCCAGGAAACAAAGCAAGGGTTAATCACAGCAGACAGGAATCGTCAATACAAGCCAAAGGTCAAGATCTAGTAATATCAATAAGTGAGTGCGCACCCAGCAACTAGCCAAAGCTATGCTTATCACAGGTGATGACTGGGAGCACTCTGCAGGTTTAAATACAGCTTTCAATCAATCAGTAGCTGGCCACACTCCGCACATCCAATCACACAGCGTTCAGCCTACCTAGGTGTCAGCTGTAATGTCAGCAGCGGGGAACAAGTGCAGAGACCTGGAATCGACGGATTCCGCCAGGGTCTCGGCGGAAACTTCAAGAGCAGGCAAGTTTCTTATAAACCTACATGCCCACATTTTAATTGTAACCATTTTTTTTCCTCACAGGCCTGCTCCAACAACAAACTCTATTTGATGATAAAGGTGTGTTCATCGGTACAACAATATGAATTAACAATGGAAAAACAGTAAAGATATGTCAAAAGAATTAAATACCCAGTATAATGTGTCCTAAATCAACTCCTCGGGTAAATAAAACACTAAGGGTAGCACATTCCTCAATTAAAACTCCTAAAGGAGAGTGCTGCACCAACGTTCCGTATAATCAATGTAAGAATGTGATATGCACCAGATGATCTTTTTTCTATCCAGCAAGGTGACCACTCAAATCTCTGTGTGAGCCCTCCTCACTGGCCACAATTCACTAAGCTCATCTCCTGTCTTTAATAACATTTATGTGCTGTTTTTACTGATACCACCATGGTGATAAAGCATTTAGTATTCCCTAAACAATTTACTTCTGTCTTTAAGTTAAAGCAGACTTGAACTCAGACCATCCTCTCTGCTGTAAAATACTGTATATGCAACAGCATAATAACCTTTAAAGAAAAACATTACTTTGTTACAGCTGATACAAATCCTGTAATAAATCTGCAATGTATCTACATCCTGATTTCATGGAAGCAGACATATTGTGAGCATACTGTGCTTTCAAATTTGCCTCTCTGTCATAGCAGTCAGCTGACACAGGTGAGGGATCAAATTACAACTTGTGATTAGACAAAAATCAGGGGGAAATAGACAGGCTAAACTGTCTAAAAACATACAGGGTGCATTACTATGTATTCCTTCTATTTGTTCAAGAGTTCAGGTCCACTTTAAGAAGTGATTTATAAAGTTAAGATTTCAATACTTTAAATAACAACATAACTCTAAAGTTAAAGACAGGATAATAAATAAAAATAGTAAAAGTTAATTCACACAGAGGAATACAAGTGGTAACAACTGTAAAGTGTGTGAGGAATTATCACCTGGCCTGAGATTTTGTTAAGTAGAGTGTTACTACACAAAGTGAAGCATTCTGAGCTGTATGCTTTATTTTTTTTACTAGTTTATGCATAACTCTCTCTCTTTCCCTGTTGTCCTACTCAAGCTAGCTGTAATCATACTTGCAGCAGGAGGGGGGGAGCTATATTGCCTGCATGTGCTTCTCCTTTCCCTATCTACTGCATGTGAGAATAACTACAGAAGTGATAACTTAAGGACTGGAGTGATAAGACAACACTCTTACTGTGAAAGCTTATCACTACATGTTATTAAGCCATGCTTATTTAATGAATTAACACTTAAAATACTGATTGATGTGTAGTGGTAGGTTTTCACTTGCCTTACTTAGTGAATTGTGGCCAATGTATTCTCATATGCTTCAGGAAACTTCAACAACAAACAGTAAGTATAGGTAACACTGCAATGAAAGAAATAGGCAGTAGACATGATTCAATCAATGAACCTATCGCAGGCAGTAGACTGGGTGTAGTTTAAAGAGGAACTGTGACTAACAATTGAACTTCATCCTAATCAGAAGCTGATACCCCTTTTCCCCTGAGAAATCTTTACCTTTTCTCAAATAGATTATCAAGGGGATCTGTATGGTTGATATTGTTGTGAAACCCCTCCCATCACACTGTGGGAGCCTTGTTGCATTGTGGGAAATAATGGCTGTTTCCAGCTGCCAAGCAACCAATATCTCCCATTGTGCATATGTGTAACTATACAAAACAACCTTTTCGACTATTGCTTTGTTAAGGGGTGTGGTTATAGATAATGGCAGTTGGTGCTGTTTGATTTTTTTCATGCCTGCCAGTAGTAAGGCCAGAAACCCACTAGGAGCGATTTTCTGAGTGTTTTGCGATTTGAAAAATCTTGCTAATGTAATGCTATGGGTGTAATCCCACTTGAGCAATGTGATTTTATAAAAATACCCCATAGCAGTGCATTAGCAAGAGCTTTTTCAAATCGCTATCGATTAGAAACCGCTCCTGTTGGGTTTCTGGCCTAAAGATGATTTTGTGCAGGCTGATTGTGGATCAAACAATATGAACAAATTACATGGTGAATATCAATCATTGCAAAGGTCAACCAATTCAAGGTCAGCAAAGGGAACAGAAGGCAATACTGAAGTCTGGCAATCCAGATTAGCAAGAGGCTGGGGCAAGACAAGACAAGTTAATTGGGCCAGACTGGAGATAGAAGAAGAAAGGTGTAAAGCTGATCATAATGTATAGCACAGAGGTGTCTTTTCAGTAGGTGCTTACATAGACTTCTTTATACACAGGATACTCTAATTGAAATGCATATAGGAACATGCCAGCAGTTGTGTGAATTGGTTGCATGCCATCAGCAGTAATCATAAGACAACCGTCAGTATTACACACAATCATAGCACTCCCCTCCCCCAATTTACATCCTCTGTGGCTCCCAGAGGGACTGTGACTATAGCTGGGAAGGAACTGAGAAGCTGCACATTTTATATTGTGAGTGTACATCGTAATATGCCTTATATGTAAGTTCATTTGTTTACTGGTACACCAGCAAGATTCTCCATTTCAGGCAGACAGTCTTGTTTTCCTTCTCGTTAGAAGCATGGGTAGACGCTTTGCTAAAAACTCGACCTTATAAAGGCATATAAAATATTTACATGCTTGTGGTTCATTAGCTTGCTACATTGACACTTTGTGACGGTTTGACAGAAATGCCTTCTATTTTGTTTCATGGAGTACTCAGGCTTCTATTAAACATCTATTTTTCTGTCCTTTGTATCTGTTAAAATGTTTTCATTTAGGCAGCAACAGAGTACACACTGGATGAACAGAAAGAGGCAAACATTGGCACTTGAAATGCAAGAAATAATTCTGAACCATTTGGAAAAATTACATTTCAGTCTCCTGTAAACAGAAATAATGTAATGTAAATATTATTCACTTTTCTGTTTAACTGCAAAAATCTTCTGGCACATGAGCCAAGATACACGGATTTAAATGTTATTCCTTTTGTAGATTCATCCGAATGCGACTTTTGTCGGTGATCTGCATCAGATGATGAAACAGAAAGCCTTAACAAACGTTGCACTTCCTTGCACTTGATAATCAGCTATTGTTTATTTCAAAGCATGATAAGCATGTCTCCCAATGGGGCTTGTTAAAGCCTCATGCGGTTCAGGGGAATCACTGATAGCACAGTAAGATATCTCAGAAAAAGCATCATGCATTGATGAGCTTTTGTACCTCAGCTGGGACACGAGGCTCATTGTGAGACCCTCTCTACCACTAATGGTGTCATTTGGTAAAGCCATCTCAAAGCTTCATCAGCAGCTACATCATTTGAAGTGGTGTTGAATGGAATATAGAGTCCCTTTACGGTGTGGATCAGACAGATAACACTGAAGAGCTTTTCCCTGTTAAATATAGAGAGAGATGTGTGCTTTATTTGGGAGATACGCATTAGCAATGCAGCAAAGCACTCACCCCACAATACACTGCTGTAAAATGCTTAAAAGCAGTGTTTCCTAAGGGTGCTGACATATGAAGTAAAGTAATAAATCTACCAGCAAGAAAGAGTGATTAAAGATACATTGCTTACATGCTTACATTCAAGAGGTCAGAAAGAAAAAAGAAAAAAAAAATATATATGTATATATATATATATATATATATATATATATATATATATATATAATTTTCCAGACTATGACACTCCGGACTATAAGCACCTAGGTTTAGAAGCCAAAAATCAGGGGGAAATATCAGGGGGGTCTTGTTGTGGACCTCCCCCCCAGGCTGTCTGAACAACTCTATTTGAACTACACTGACCTGCTTCACTACACTAGCCCCCTACGCTCCCACCAGCTAAGCTACACTACACACTACACTACACTACTTACACTATACTACACATTACACTTTAATACACTACCACTTCAAGCCCTCATCAGATCCTGCCACTGTACTCCTCTCCCCCTCCCTCCCATCCTGCTTCTACATGCACTCTCCTTCTTCTCCTCCTGCTGCTGCAGGTATACAATTCCCATGTGGCAGCCTGCCACTATACAGCTCAGGACCTCCATACTTCATGGTCCTGTACTTATTAGTGGTTCTATTACTGTAATCCCCGAGGTGCAATTGTGCAATTGTGCTGGGTGGGGTCATGCATAACGTGTATGGAGGACCCAAGCTGTATAGTGCGTCTTATATTCCAAAAAATATGGTGTGTATATATATATATATATATATATATATATATATATATATACACTGTATATACAGTTATGTTATAGACATACATTTCATATATTTTTTTTAATTATTTAGATTTTTGATTAACAAAGCTGAATCATAGCTTTCTGACTTTGAGACAATTCTCTCTTCTTTTAGGCAACAATAACCTTTTTATCCTCACCACTTTGATTGTACTTGTGAATTTACAATAAGGCCTGAAACCCACTAGGAGCAATTTTCTTAGCGCTTTGTGATTTGAAAAGCTTTTGCTAATGTAATGCTATGGGTGTGATCCCACTTGAGCGATGTGATTTTATAAAAATCCCCCATAGCCTTGCATTAGCAAGAGCTTTTTCAAATCACTAGCACTTAGAAAAAGCTGCTAGTGGGTCTGAGCCCTAAACCTTATCCAGTCTCTGATAGTTACCCCTTCAAAGCTACAAATGTGTGTCTTGTTCACACACTAGATGTTCTTTACCTGAAACGGTTTGTTCAGGACTGTTTTGGACAAGAATCTTGCAAGTGTACAGCTGTCCCCCTTGTTTAGTGGTTGAACATGATGAATGAGCCTATGTTTTTTTACTAACTTGTTTGCTGGATGTTGCTCACATAGGCATTATCCTGTCCTCCCTTCATTGACAGTACAAGCTGCTAAGCAATAGTCATATAGTTTGCAATGTCACCTTGACAAATGAGTCCCAAATGTTAAGTGCAACATGGAAGCTTCATAAATATGCTAGATAGTTCTCATTTGGGGTCACCTCTACCAAGAACCTATTGTGTACAGTGATCATGAAGCATCGGCCAGAGATCTGGGCTGCTGGATCATCTCGTCCGTAAGCAGGCCGGGACATTTGTTCTCCTCCTTACCCCTCCCGCTTAAAACTGATCCATTGCCCATCTTGCCGTTTTCCCTCTGCCTTCCTTCATAGCAACAGAATAAGATCCTTGCCTACAGACCAGTGACATGACAGAATCTTTGTCAGCCCAGAACTTGCATTTTGATCTCTGTGAGTGACAGTCATCATACGTGTGTACGATGCTTCATTGAAAATATGTACCAGCTTTTAGAGCTTAATCACTTGTCGGTGAGCACAGTTTACTTTCTGAATAGTGAATGCAAGTTTAAAGGTGACCTTTCATTAATGCAAACATGACCATTATCGTCAAAGAATGGTGATATTATCTATAGTTGAGTGGCAGCTCTTTTGCACTAGCACAATGGATCCATCAGTCTGCATTGCCTGTTCATTTTAATTCACATCAAGGCTATAAATCAACAATGAGTTGTCAGTCTGGTTTGTTGGATCCAGATGGTAAACATGATATACTTATATGTAAGTTGTCATATTTAATGGATGACATTGTTTTACATCCATTTTTAGCACTATGTATAATAAATAAACAAAGCAAATGTGCATAAAAGTACCGCAAATTCTCTTTCATGAAATGTAATTTCTATTTTTTAAATATGAGTACTAGAATATGACCACATGGCTTTCTTTAAAGTATGACTATTTAACTAAGTCCAACAGATAAAGAAATATTCATTTTGTAGAAAACTGTTTTTAAAAAAGTGTGTAAATGCCTACTATTGACTCTACCTGGGACAGGGAGCAGTTGTAAAGAGGTTTAATTATGACACTCGATAAATAGCGGATGCTTAGCGGGCACCAGAATTTTACCTCCTTGTCACTAATTGTGGCTTTTTCTATTCCTCCATATGGTGGCAGGGAGTAGGTACACTTAGGCAAGAGGGTTAGGGTTGGGCATGGGGTGGAGTGCTCCAGGGTTAAGCAGCGGGGGTGAAGTGGTTAGTGTTAGGCAGCAGGGTGGAGTGGTTAGGGTTAGGCACTGAGGGGGGGGGGTCTTAGGCTTAGGCATAGGTAAAGGGAGGGTTCAGTGTGAGAGTAGGAATGGGTGTAGGTATACATTACCTGGTCCTGGCCGATCGTGTCTCCTCCCCTTTCTACTAGTTTGCAGTTGTCGATTGGCTGGCTCCAGGACTTCTGCGAACTAACCTGGAAGTGGAGGAGACATGATTGCCGTTGCCGGGACGGGGTAATGTACGATAGATGCTGTTAATGAAATCTTGCTACTAAGGTTCTTTAACTTTTTAGGATATTTCTAAAACATTAAATAACCTTAGTAGCAAGATGCCATTATCGGCATCACTCTGCGCCATTTCTTTGCGGCGCTATTTTTAAATGTATGCAAGACAAGCCATATCATGCAGTGTTTGTTTTTGATTTAGGAGTCTCTGTTTAAATTGCAGTCACTAAATTTCTCCACTGCAGTTTGTTCCTAATTAACATATTGCTTACACTACAGATTCAGTATGAGCTCCATTTAAAGTGAACCTCAGTAATAAAAACTCATACCTACCTAAGAAGAGGGAAGTCTCTTGACACTATAGAGGCTTCCTACAACATCCTCTGGTCCCCCGTTGTTGAGCACGACCTGCCCCAAGAATTACTGTTGTTGTCAAAATTAACATCGGGCCTGTACTCCTCTTCAGTCACAAGCACAGCCGTGCTGTTCCTGTTCAAGCACACTCACGCCTGTGCAGTAAGCCGGAGCCACTCATGCACAAGCGGCTCTTTGGTACTGCACAGATGCACTCACGCGAGTACAGCCCCCATGTGCAGGAGGGTCCCGGGCAGCAGCAATGGTCCAGAGGACAGCGTGGGAAGCCTCTGGCGGATCAAGAAGCTTTCCTCCCCTTAAGTATGTACTCGTTTTTCACCAAAGGTATACCTAGGGTTTGCTTTGAGAAGTAACCGTAATGACATTTAGTAAAATGTAATACATTATTCAAGAAGCAGGATACCTATTTTTACCTTAATTATCTGAAAATATTCCTAAAGCTATATATTACTGTTTATTGGCTGGTAACCCCGCCCTGCAAATGATGCTTAGCCTAGGGTAATATGTCACCCAGTCTTCTGCCTCAGAGCTTTCTGGGAGACCAGGTTTCAACAACGAAGTAGAGACCTAAAGGACACTGATAGGCCTCAAAGATTATGAGGGGCTGAAAGAAGCCCCAGAAAAAGTAAAAAGTATTTATTTTCCCATTTCAAGTGTGCTTTAATTTTGAGTGTAGTGGAGAAAATACTTTAAAAAAATATTACGTTTAGACCTAAAAATAAAATCAAAAAGTTTGATTTCATTTTTTTAAATCAGAAAAATAATATTTGTCACATTTTTTTTAGATAACTTCCTACTAGTTCAAAATAGGGCTTATCTTGCTACACTGTTGTATAGAAGAGGTCTGAGGTGCAAATAATTTTGAATTGCATGGAGATTATATGCAGCATGGATTTGGATAAAAAGAAACAAAAATTGCATTTTGATTGTCTCAGTTCTTAACTGCATACTGTATATGAACATCAAGAAACTAGCAGGGTTTGGGCAACAGACATGCATTGTTTTACTCTTTGTATCACAACAAAGCACAGCAATATAAAGAATGTCCATCAATGGCACATCAACTGTACTGTACATTCACATGTTCACGGTGGAGAGGTGTGTCAGAGAGGTAATTTTACTGATATTCTATTATCACTTTACCTAACCTTCTTCTCTCACTAGTCATCCCTTTACCATTTAACCAGTAAAGCTATACTTTTCAGAAAAATATCACACACCACAACTGTCACATGGCCCCTCCACCCAAACCTTGTGTGCGCACACACCAAAACCTTTTCACCACACAAGCGCAGCTGCATCCATGCCGTGCATAATTACAATTGGCGTTTAGTATACTTATAGCTTTTCTGTTATAAGGTATGCCTGACAACCTGATTCAGTTGTTCCTGATTTACTCAATACTTAGGATAAGTTCACACTGATCCCATTGTGATGTCCATGTGGCACATCACAACAAATTTTGTCACAAACATAGAATTTTCTGTTGGCGAACAGCGAACACAAACTTCCGCAAATGTTCGCGAACATGCAAACCCAGCGAACTTAGACTTCAATGGGCAGGTGAATTGTGAAGCCTACAAAGACTGTTTCTGGCCACAAAAGTGATGGAAAAGTTGTTTCAAGGGGTCTACCTGGACTGTGGCATGCCGGAGGGGGATCCATGCCAAAAGCTCCACCAAAAATTACTTAGTTGACGCAATACAATACAATACCAATACAATAATATTTGTAAAGCGCTTTTCTCCCATAGGACTCAAAACGCAAAGCCGGGTTTTAATCCTTAAAGGGCAGAAATCACATTACATTCCTACAAATAATTCACTGGAGTGGTACTGTGCGTGCAACTTAATGTAGCAATAGCAGTCGTGTGCACACAGCTCTGGGTGTCAGAGGGCTGTGGAGTGTCACACATAAAGAAATACAATAGTACTATCAGAATACAGTGAAATAATTATGCACTGGAGTGGTACTGTGTGTGCAACTTAATGTAGCATCAGCAATAGTGTGCACATAGCTCTGGGTGTCAGTGGGCTGTGGAACGTCACACACAAAAAAAACCACAGGAGACCGAGGTACTAGAACTCAAAAGGGCTGTTTGGGGTGTTGTACTTTCACAGTAAGTAAGGAACAAGAACACAGGCCTTACTAATGCTTTCCCTACCTATCTGCAGCAAGTCTGAACTTGCTTTCACTAACAGTCAGCAGCCAGCAGAGAATGAATCCAATATGGCCGCCACAACTGCTTTTTAATAGGGGGGTCCAGGAGGGGATGCTAACTGATTGGCTGCCATGTGTCTGCTGACTGTGATGTAAAGGGTCAAAGTTTGGCTCCATGATGATACATAGGGGCGGGTTTAACACGTCATATGTTCACAGATTGCAGAGAGCGCGAACAGCAGAAATTCGCCGGGAACTGTCCACCGGTGAACTATGTGGCGTGTATCAAAAAAGGGCGCCTGGAAAAAAGGGCGCAGGGTATAGCCGAAATTTTAAGTTTTAATGCAAAACCATATTTTTCTTTTAAGGGGTTGTAAACGAAAATTTAGTGCTAAATAGGTTAAATAAACGGAAATGAAATGGCAAAATACCGTCTATAACAACAAACGAATTCTGAAAAGAAATGTCAAATATCGTCTATAAGAAAAAACCCCTGGTGGTGCCTAACCCTAAGACCCCCCGGTTGATGCCTAACCCTAAGACCCCCCTGGTGGTGCCTAACCCTAAGACCCCCCCTGGTGGTGCCTAACCCTAACCACCCTCTGATTGCGTATATTATACTGTAACTATACTTAACCCTCCCTGTACCTATCCCTAACCCCTAGACCCCCCTGGTAATGCCTAAACCTAACCATCCCCACCGCACAAACACCCTAAACACATATAAACAATAATATATTTAATCCTTAAAATACTTCTTTACAAATAACATGAATAAAATATATATTTGTAATAGAATAAATAGCTTTAAAATAGCCTTAAAATCACGTATACATTAATATTATAAATAGAGAAAAGTATATATAAATGTGAGGAAACGCGGAAAAGCCGCCGTCTCTCAGGGTGAGGTGGCTGTTTCCGCGTCCAGCATGACGTCACAATGCGGAAAAACCGCCGCATGCCGCATAGGCAGAGCGGCGGAATCCGCATTGGGAACGGCGGAATCTGCTTTGAGAACGGCGGAATCCGCATTGGAAGCGGCGGAATCCGCGTTAGAGGCGGCTCCCACGCTCGGTTCACTGGATACATTGCAAGGCAGTACTGGTGTGGCTGGGACTGAAAGTCCTCCAAGATTCAGAATGACACTCGCGCACGCACAGAGGCAAAGCTTATATAGCAGCCAGAAGTAGGTCAGCTGACCAAGCTGGTCAGCTGACGGTTCTGAGCCCTCTCATTGGTCCAGCACTTAGGGAGGGGCTGGAGAGTGGCTGTGTAAATATACTGCTGGCTGTTCAGTTGCTGGTTGTCTGGCGTTGCGATCATTATGTGGTAGCACGCAGACCTGAGTCAGATCCGAAAGTGTGCCGGGACCAGCTGGAGCTGTAATCCTACACTTAGCTAGATTTGTTAATAGTTTAAAGTACTAGTTTGATTGTGATTATCTGTTATGACCTTCTGCCTGCCCGACCATTCTCCTGAATTCTGATCCTGTACTTTGTCTTTCTGATACTCTGTTGCCGAATCCCGGCTCGTCCTTAGACTCTGCATCTGCCTTCTGATTTTGTACCTCGATATTTCTGATACCCTGCTGCCGATACCCTGCCTGTACTTCAGACTTCGCCTCTGCCTTCTGAATCTGTACTTTATCTGTCCGTGTGTTTACGACCTGGCTTGTCCAACCTCGAGAACCGACCTTACTGTTAGAGGCGGTTCCCAGTCCTGATAGTGACACTCCCTCTTGAGTGTCACTCTCGTTCTGTCGTTCCTTCTCTCAGCCTGACTCCTCCCTCCGGGAGAGTCCAGAAGGAATTGGGCAGTACTCCTTACTGCTCTGAGGCCCAGTCCTCTCATTACTACTGTTTGCACCAAACACTCTGCTTAGGTGTTCAGAGGTTATCTTGTATAACGGATTATCGGTGATACTGCAGATAATTTATAATCTGGTATATATCTGTATTCCCAGTGATACTGCAGATGACCGGTAATCAGATCCTCTCTGTGCTACACCGATCGTTATAGAACGCCAGACCCAAAAAACAGATGGACGCACGTGCTGATCCTCTGGGTGTGCTTGCCACTTCGGTGGATAACATCCATCAAGCACTGGGCCAGCACAAAGCATTAATTGATGCCCTATAAGGCTCTGTGCGAACCCTCCAGACGTCAGTTGATTCGGTGCGATCCCCTCATAGTGATGACATACGTATGCCCGTACCTGATAACTTTTCCGGCCACAAGTCTGACTTTCGGAATTTTAAGAGTAGAGTGTTATCATATTTCGAGTTGAGACCCCGATCCTCAGGGACTGAGACCCAACGGGTCATATTTATTAAAACCTTGTTATCTGGTGACTCCCAGACCTGGGCGTACAATTTGCCTGCCGGAGACTTAGCTCTTACCTCGGTGGAGGAATTCTTTAAAGCCATGGCGGTAATTTACGATGACCCAGACCTTGCCTCGACTTCTGAGCGGAAGCTCAAGTTTTTACGTCAAGGCAAGGGTCCGGTCGAAGATTACGCGGCCGAATTTAGGAGGTGGTCAGTTACGGCCAGGTGGGACACTTACGCCCTGCTAGATTGTTTTTTGTCAGGGCTGTCCGATGAGGTCTCTGACCTGATGCTAAGTCAGCCCGAGCCCAAAACAGTCGATGAGGCCATCTCAGCGGCCATCCGAATTGACCGTAGGCTGCGCTACCAAAAACAGACTAGGGGTAGTCAACGTGTCAGAGTAGTGTCTTACGCTACACCTCAGGTAGCATCATCTTCTTCAGTCTCATCTGCTCCGGTCTTACCTCCACCCGAGCCTATGCAGATAGGTCAATCAAAATTGTCCCAGGTGGAGCGAAGACGGAGGATGACGGAACAGTTGTGCCTGTATTGCGCTGGGGGGGGCATAGGGTACGAAACTGTCCTAATAAGCCGGGAAACGCTACCGCCTAGGAGTTGTAGGGGGTAACACCCTAGGCGCCCGTTTTATACCCCTAAAAGAAAAACGTTTGCTCCTTCCATGTACGATTACATGGGGGGACAAATCTGAAGCCACAGAGGCCTTTGTTGATTCAGGCTCAGCGGCTAATTTTATGAGTTCCGAGTTTGCAATGAAGTTGGGCATTCCGCTCACCCCAGTAGAACCACCTATCCAGGTTACTGCCGTGGACGACTCCCCGCTTCAAAGGGACCGTCCGCTGTCTCAGACACCAGAGGTGGAAGTCACTATTGGGGTACTGCATGGGGAGAGATTGAGGTTTTTTTGTTTTACACATGACCACCTCCACAATTGTCTTAGGTATGCCCTGGCTGCAGCTTCACTCGCCACAGATTAATTGGGCTGCAGGACAATTAACCAGTTGGTCAGACTTTTGTTCCCAGCAGTGTCTAGGGAAAGTGACATTAGGTCAGACCAAGATTCAAGTGGAGGGGGTTCCCGAGCAATACTCTGAATTCTCGGATGTATTCTGTCCCAAGGCTGCTGATAAGTTACCTCCTCATCGCCCTTTCGATTGCCCCATCGATCTCCGTGCCGGTTTTATGCCCCCCCCGAGGTCACCTGTATAATTTGTCTGGACCGGAGAAAGTGGCCATGCAGGAATACATCCGTGACAATCTAGCCAAAGGGTTCATTCGCCCCTCCCGGTCGCCTGCGGGGGCCGGCTTCTTTTTTGTTAAGAAAAAAGATGGAGGTCTTCGACCTTGCATCGATTACCGAGGCCTGAATAAAATCACGGTGAAGAATAGTTATCAGCTACCATTGATAGACGATTTGTTCACACAGGTCACTAACGCTAAGATCTTCTCAAAGTTAGATCTGAGGGGTGCATACAACCTGATCCGCATTAGAAAGGGCGATGAATGGAAGACGGCCTTCAACATACCCGACGGGCATTACGAATACTTAGTGATGCCCTTCGGGTTGTGTAATGCGCCAGCCGTCTTCCAAGAATTAATTAATGAGGTATTCAGAGAGGTGTTGGGCAGATTTGTTCTGGTATATCTCGATGATATACTGATCTACTCTGACAATCTCTCTGAACACAGGAGCCATGTCAAAATTGTGCTGAACAAGCTGAGACAAAATATGCTGTTCGCCAAGTTGGAAAAATTTATTTTTGAGGTGACATCCGTCACGTTTCTGGGGTATGTCATTTCTACCTCAGGTCTGTCAATGGACCCTGCTAAAGTCACAGCTGTCCTGGAATGGCCGCAACCTGTGGGGCTGAAAGCCCACCAGCGATTCCTGGGTTTTGCGAATTACTATAGGAGGTTTATAAAAGGGTACTCCACGATCATTGCACCCCTTACCAGTCTCACAAGTAAGAGGGCAGATACTACCCACTGGTCTTCTGAAGCTCAGAAAGCATTCTCTACTTTGAAGGAATTGTTTTGTTCCGCACCGATCCTAAGACATGTTGTCACCTCTTATCCTTTCATTGTTGAGGTTGACGCCTCGGAGGTCGGGGTAGGGGCTGTGCTGTCTCAGCGGTCAGGGTTACAGGGAAGACTACATCCCTGTGCCTACTTTTCTCGTAGGTTCTCTCCGGCAGAGAAGAACTACGACATAGGCAACAGAGAGCTCCTGGCCATTAAACTGGCCTTTGAAGAATGGCGTCACTGGCTCGAAGGAGCAGAGCACACTATCACGGTCTACACGGACTACAAGAATTTATAATACATCGAGGGAGCTAAGAGATTAAGTCCCCGTCAGGCACGATTGTCATTATTCTTTACAAGGTTCAGATTCATAATTACTTACACTCCATGCAGCAAAACATTAAGGCAGACGCTTTGTCCAGGTGCTTTGAGCTGGAGACAGCACATCCCTCAATCCCTGAGTCTATTGTTCCGCAGAAATTGGTGCTGGCTGCAACCGATACTTGGGAGGACTGGAAGGAGACATTAAGCCCCTTCCAGCAGGACATCCCAGAAGGGAAGCCTGAAGGGGTTATGTTCATTCCCCTGCCCTTCCGTCTCCAAATCCTAGAGATGTTCCATGCGCATAAAAATGCTGGACATCCCGGAGCAGCCCGAATGCAGGATCTTGTAGCCAGGTGTGCCTGGTGGCCCTCCCTGTCAGCTGATTGCAAGGAGTTTGTTAGGGAATGTGCAATTTGTGCAAAAAGTAAGCCCTCCCGGCTGGCCCCTGTCGGTACCTTACACCCTTTGCCCGCCCCGAGTGAACCATGGACCCACTTGTCCATGGATTTTGTGGGTGAGCTCCCCATGTCTGAAGGTATGTCGGTCATTTGGGTGGTAGTCGACCGCTTCAGCAAGATGGCCCATTTCGTGCCCTTGAAAGGACTCCCCTCGGCCCAGGAATTGGCCGACCTATTCATCATCCACATTTTCCGGCTGCATGGCATTCCGGAAAACATAGTGTCGGATCGGGGAGTCCAATTCATCTCTAGATTCTGGAGGGCATTTTGCCACCAAATGGGCATGAAGTTGTCTTTCTCATCAGGCTACCACCCACAGACTAATGGGCAGACTGAACGGATTAATCAGTCTTTGGAGCAGTTCTTAAGATGTTACGTTGCGGAGGCACAAGATGACTGGGTAAAATTTCTGGCCTTCGCGGAATTCGCACAGAATAATTTAAAGAGTTCTTCTTCTGGTTTTTCTCCGTTCCAGATTGTGACAGGGAGGTCGCCCAAATTCTCCCCTTTGCTTGGAGGTTCCAGCCAGGAGACTTGGTCTGGGTGTCCACACGTCACTTGAGTCTGAGACAGCCCTCAGATAAGCTAGGTCCCAGGTTTGTGGGTCCGTTCCCGGTAGCTAAGAAGATCAACAACGTTACGTATTCTGTTGATCTTCCCGCCAGCATGCGTGGGGTAAGGTCCTTTCATGTATCCCTGCTCAAACCAGCAGTCCATGTGGGCTCCACTCCTCCTCCTCCTGTGATGGTAGATGAACGACCTGAATATGAGGTAGAGAAAATATTAGATTCACGCATTGTACAGAACTCAGTACAATATCTGGTGCACTGGAAAGGGTATGGCATTGAGGAGAGACAATGGGTACCTGGGAGTCGCATGCATGCGGACGAATTAAGGAAGGAGTTTCACGCCTTACATCCCGAGAAACCTGGTAGGAGTTGTCCGGAGTCCACTCCTCGGGGGGGGTACTGTGAGGAAACGCGGAAAAGCCGCCGTCTCTCAGGGTGAGGCGGCTGTTTCCGCGTCCAGCATGACGTCACAACGCGGAAAAACCGCCGCATGCCGCATAGGCGGAACGGCGGAATCCGCATTGGGAACGGCAGAATCCGCTCTGGGAACGGCGGAATCCGCATTGGAAGCGGCGGAATCCTCGTTAGAGGCGGCTCCCACGCTTGGTTCACTGGATACATTGCAAGGCAGTACTGGTGTGGCTGGGACTGCTAGTCTTCCAAGATTCAGAATGACACGCGCGCACGCACAGAGGCAAAGCTTATATAGCAGCCAGAAGTAGGTCAGCTGACCAAGCTGGTCAGCTGACGGTTCTGAGCCCTCTCATTGGTCCAGCACTTAGGGAGGGGCTGGAGAGTGGCTGTGTATATATACTGCTGGCTGTTCAAGTGCTGGTTGTCTGGCGTTGCGATCATTACATGGTAGCACGCAGACCTGAGTCAGATCCGAAAGTGTGCCAGGACCAGCTGGAGCTGTAATCCTACACTTAGCTAGATTTGTTGATAGTTTAAAGTACTAGTTTGATTGTGATTATCTGTTATGACCTTCTGCCTGCCCGACCATTCTCCTGAATTCTGATCCTGTACTTTGTCTTTCTGATACTCTGTTGCCGAATCCCGGCTCGTCCTTAGACTCTGCATCTGCCTTCTGATTTTGTACCTCGATATTTCTGATACCCTGTTGCCGATACCCTGCCTGTACTACAGACTTCGCCTCTGCCTTCTGAATCTGTACTTTATCTGTCCGTGTGTTTACGACCTGGCTTGTCCGGCCTCGAGAACCGACCTTACTGTTAGAGGCGGTTCCCAGTCCTGATAGTGACACTCCCTCTTGAGTGTCCCTCTCGTTCTGTCGTTCCTTCTCTCAGCCTGACTCCTCCCTCCGGGAGAGTCCAGAAGGAATTGGGCAGTACTCCTTACTGCTCTGAGACCCAGTCCTCTCATTACTACTGTTTGCACCAAACACTCTGCTTAGGTGTCCAGAGGTTAGCTTGTATATCGGATTATCGGTGATACTGCAGATCATCTATAATCTGGTATATATCTGTATTCCCAGTGATACTGCAGATCACCGGTAATCAGATCCTCTCTGTGCTACACCGATCGTTACAATAAATATATACAATACAATAGATAGCCTTACAAGCATTAGAAATCTTAAAATAACAGTAACATTAAAAGCGATATTTTAGTAACTATAATCAACGCATTATAAGTGTAAAAACAAAGTTAATACCAAAAGCGATGTATTTCTAATACAATAAGGTAGAAAACGGTATTTACGCATTATGCATATGAAAACAAATTTTTAAATGATCAAAGAAGTGTAAACGAAAATTTAGTTGTTATACTTTTGTAAGCGAAATTTTTAAACGAAAAAATAAGTAAAAACTGATATAAGTGAAATTTAAAAACGAAAAAATAAGTATAACACAAACTGCAAACGTACTTGTAAACGATATTTGTTATAAACCTTATTCTGTAAACGAAAACGTTTGTTAACACGATCCCTGTAATCGCTATTTCTCGGGCGCCCTTTTTTCCTGTCGGGCGCCGAATAGCCGATATTTTGCATTGCAGTCTATGGCGGCGCCCTTTTTGTCCACTATCCCTGTGCGCCCTTTTTTACTAGCTCCAACAGTGGCCTCAATTCACAGAGCTTTATCAAACACTTTATCAAACGTTTGATAATTTTCCTCATGGGTAAAATCTCATTTTGAATTCACTAAGGTGTTATAGATTTATCGTATGTTTTATCGACGAAATGTTCAATAAATCTATAACACCTTAGTGAATTCAAAATTAGATTTTACCCATGAGGAAAATTATCAAACGTTTGATAAAGTGTTTGATAAAGCTCTGTGAATTGAGGCCTATGTGGGCCATCTCTATGCACGACATGCAACCCATAATACCTTGCACCGGTCATTTGTAACTGGTAGTGCACAGCTTTGGTCACATCTTTACAATAGAACCCAACACACCTTCTGAGCTAAGGTGCCCCACTTTGGGCCCATTGCATTACGTTGCTGTGGGATTACAATTTACATTATAACACATATGCATAGTGTGAACAAACCTTTATGTGACTATTAAATAAAAGCAAAAATAAATGTCATCCTACTTGTTTTCCATTTCTGTTAAAAATACCAGCTGTGTTTCTTAGCGACAAGCAGTGTAACTCCTCACTTTAGTTATATTGTCATAGATTTTAGGCTTGTAAAGGCAGGATCCAGTCTCCTATTGTTTCTTTTATTTGATGGATGGCTTGCTTAGATCACGTTATTGTCACATTTATGTTGCAAATCACCTCTGTATTAGGCAATCATGTTTATATCTTGTTCTGTAAAGGCCAATGGAAGATGGTCGTGCTATATAAATCAATAATGACAACAATAATAGCAGATATATAGTACTGCCAAGCAGAAAAGTACTTCCATTTTAGACTTGGGCTATTAACAAAACTCTTGACTTTTTTTTTTTTACCGGAATGGGCAGAGGCACAATTTACTTGTAATTAGCTTGACTGGCGTGCAAAAGCTTTATGTTTGCCACAATAACTGGTTTTGTAAAAAGCAAACAAGAGGCAGGATATAAGATTGCCTGCATTATTAGATTTATTTGCGAGCCGAATCATGAGTCACCTATACAGTATAAAAGCAAACGGTTCCATCGTCTTCGCTGGCAAGGCCAGGTGCATTCACTTCCTAAGAAGCCCATTGTGTACAACACACAGGGAAATGGATCTATTTCCTTCATTTATGAAGGTTCACTTTGCAGTTCCATTACTCATTTCACAATGATTTTCTTGGGCTTTATGGAAAAAAAAATATCCAAAAGTGACGGACCCTGCTTTGCTGTGGCTCCTCTCTACACTCATATATAAAATTGCTCCTAAATGACACTGTGTGTTAGTTATGATTGTTTTAATGACTGTAGTCTCTCAGCAGAAAGAAAAGCTCTTTTAAAAGGTTGCTATTTTTTTCCTCGGCTTGACTACACTTCTGCAGTACTTCCTGTGGCAAGAAAAACACGAGATTGCTGTGAAATTTAACCAGTTACCGTCTAGCGACTTACTTTTATTATAATGAGACCCTTAATGTTGCAAATGCACTTTTTGGATAGACAGCAACCGTGTGTGGAAGTCTTCTGTATTTCAAACAGTAATTCTGTGTTTGGTGACTGAATTTTGCACATTGCCTTGGAGTTAAAGCAAACCTGCCACAAAAAAAATAGTTAGACATCTCAGTAGAGGGAAGCCTTTGGATGACCCAGAAGCTTCTCCGATTTTCAAATGGTTTGTGATGTTCACCCCCTGGTTTTTAAAGTTATTATTCCCTGTGAGCGTGCATGACCACACCCCTTTCCAGCACAGTCAAAGCATAAAATTAGGCAAGTTTGCACTTTTTCCAGAGGATCCAGTTGGTAGGATCCAGTTGGTAGCTGATAGAAAGGTGAGGTGATTTTAACTGTAATATATTCCTATTTGTTTCACTCTTGGACCTTGGAGATTATTCCTATAGTAAGAGATGTGAAGAAAGTAGCATTTTTTGCACAGTTAGCATAGGACTCACCATCAGGACTATGGGGGACACTTTGGCACAGCCAATAAGCTTGAACGCATTTGCATTGCGGGACCAAGAGCCCCTGTGTCTTGTTTTCCTTTTTTGTGTGCTGCAGTCCCTTGATAAGTGTGTGTAATAAACTGCAGTCTCTATCTGCATGGTACAACAGATACACTGCAGGTTTGTTTAGATCCCCTAATCCTCTATTTCCTTGCCACTCTTACAGAGGGTAAAAGCTCATGCAGGGGCCAAGGAGGCCTGTAACAATGCTTTCTAATGGGAACCTTCAGTATGTCTGCTGTAGTGTAGGTCAATAATTGTGCAATGTCAAATAAACAAAAACACCCAATGTATAATTCCATGCAATATTAAGGTACAACGTAAGGATAGAAATAGCATTTTACAACTCTTTTATGATTTCCAGTGCTGACAGGCCCCTCAATGGCCTCGATTTATAAAGCATTCCACTTAGCAAAATGCGTATTCATAAAGGCTGTTTCCGCATGAGAAGCTGACATTTCCGAGCAGAGCGATAAATCACCGCCTTGTGCGGTGATTCTCATAAGAAATGTACCAAAATGTCCATTCATAAAAATTAGCAGTATGCGGACGGGGATTACCGCTACCTCGGATGTAGCGAGAAGCATGCGGAATACATTTCAGTGAATGGGACAGACCTCCCAAGCAGCAGCAGAGAGAGCAGCGCACGCAGGGACTCAGCCAGCTTCTGTGTTTCTGCAAGGCTACCGACAGCCTACCACCAGCCTACAGCGGGAAATCTCCGCTCTGTTATCGCAACAGGCAACATTTTATGAATGACCACCCAGAAGTCAGAAATACCGAAAGCGGAGTTTACTACACCTGAAAAAAAAAAAAAAAAAAAAAGAATTAACACACATTTACATTATAAATCTATGGTTTACCTCCCACCCTCCCAAAAGTACCCAAATAAAATGTTTAGTATAAAAAAAAAAAAAAAACATTACAATACAAAAGTTATAGGCTAATGAATGGGAGATGAACATTTCTCACGTGAAAACGACGGAACCTGAATGGGTTAAAGACATAAGGCTAACGTGTTCACTAGAAGGCTTGAAACTACTCTTAAAACTCAAATATTTTGGTCACATATTGAGATAAATGGACTCATGGAGGGCAGTGAATTTGATTCTGGGGTTAAACAGAAGTCAAGGTACAGATTTCCAGAGAGAAGCAGCTGGTTAAGCATAGTGATACTTCAAGTCACAACATTCATATTAGATTGCAGAATTGAAAGCCAGTTAGGTGAATACCAGATAAGAGATATGGTGAATGTTGTAGAAGTCAAGATCATAGCATAGCATAGAACAACAGGAACTCGGTAGACCCTGGGATGAGAAGGAAATAACTAAGCAGGTGGATGTGGCTGGAAATAAATATATGGATAATAAAGTGACGGCACTATCTACAGTTAAAGTGAACCTAAAGCCAAAGACAAAAAATGAGATTAACTCACCTGGGGCTTCCCTCAGCCCCTTGCAGCCGATCGGTGCCCTCGCAGCCCCGCTCTGATGGTCCAGGAGGCCGCAAAAGCAGCATAGGGGGCGATATACAGGCAAGGGACCGCGGACAATCACTCGCGTTCCCATGCCTGTCGGCCGGTGATGGCCAAACCGAAAGTGTTCGCCGGCGGGTCCTGGACCATCGGAGCGGGTCTGCGAGGACACCGATCGGCTGCAGGGGGCTGAGGGAAGCCCCAGGTGAGTTAATCTCATTTTTTGTCCTTGGCTTTAGGTTCACTTTAAGGCAGGCCCACACACAGCTGCTTAACAATAACACTTTTGAACACTGACCCTTCTTTTTTTAATACATGTTCACTAATGCGCTTTTTTAAAAGTGAAAACAGCAATTGAGGCTTTCATAATCTCTCAGTATCTGGCTCTTATAAATGACATCACTCTCTGAGCTTGCAACATGTAGGGGGTGATCATTATAATAATGATAATTATTTTTTATAGCGCTATGATGTAGAGATAATAGAGATAATAGCAGGTACCATGACTGCATGCACAGTTCATGTGCAGTAAGAGTGAAACATTCAGTAACACAAGCATAAAACATACACAAAGGCAATGCACAGTATGATAACATTCAGCAATACAGTTCAATGTGCATTTGATAGAATAAGCAGTACAACTGACACAAGTAAAAGTAGGGTACTAAGGGCAGAACCTGGCCTTTCCAGCACTCAATCAATCTGTTTCATTATGGTTTTTATTAACAGTTGTTTATAGAGTACTGTATAGTTAGTAATTGTACAATTTGTTTTTTTAAATATATGATTCTTCCCAGTCACATAACCCAACTCCACCAGATCTTCGGTGTATTTTACTTCAGAAGCCTTAACATTTTTAAAGTTGATTATATTTCAGTTACCTTGGTTTTTCCGCTTAAAGTGAACTTGGAGTGAGAGGCATATGGAGGCTGACATACTTATTTCCTTTTAAACAATACCAGTTGTCTGGCAGTCCTGCTGATCATTCTGGCTGCAGCAGTGTCTGAATCTAACACGTGAAACAAGCACGCAGCTAATCTTGTCAGATTTTTGTTATACGCATCTGATCTGCATGCTGGTTCAGGGTCTATGGCTAAATGTTTTGGAGGTACAGAATCAGCAGGACAGCCAAGCAAGCTGGGTGTGCATTTTTTAAAATTAAATATATATGTCAGCCTCCATGTGTCTCTCACTTCAGGTTCCCTTAAAAGGAACCTGTAGTGAGTAAAATAATTTAAAATAAACACATGACGTAGCTGCAAATTAATATTACATACTAACCTCACTGTCAGTTTTCTCCAGAAGCTCACCATTTTCTTCTTACAGTGATCCCTCCCAGTTCTGACAATATTTTGTCAGAACTGAAATATACCAGTTGGTGTCAGTTATATATCAGCTGCTGTCAGTTACAACTGAATGTGCAACGTAAAATCCATGTTTCTCTATTTCTCAAGTGCGTGATATTACAGTTTAACAGTATGCTGACCAGGAAGCTGTTATGGGGTAATGGCCATTTTTAAAATGGAGGACAGAGAATTCCATTGATCAAAGTGGACAAATGGGACACAATAGTGGATAACGAGATTGAGTAGTAGACTACACAGGAGGTAAGTATGACCTGTGTATGGTTATTTTGACTTTTTATTTTCAGTTCAGGTTCTCTTTAAAGTTTATCTCTAGCATAAACATAAATTTAATGTATAATGATATTTCTATATCTTAACACCTTGCAGACCAAAGTCTCTGGTCCCTTTAAGGACCAAATGTTTTTTTCTTTTTTTTACTTCCTGATCACTGTGATTGGCTCACAGTGATGAGGAGGTTAGGAGCCAATGAAAATGGCTCCTGACCAATGCACAGAACTCTGCTGTCTTTAGTGCTGGTGGCTCTGGAGCTATTAGTGTTAAAACTACACCGCATCAGGCTTAGACAGCCACAAGTGCGGCATAGTTTTAACTATCAGCAGTCCCGAAGCAGTTAAGAAATGCACATCTATGTAAATATTGCATTAATAATTTATTGCTTCTTGAAATGTGTAAAACACCTACAGAGATAATTTTTCACAACAAAATTCTTTGTGTTAGGAGCTATGATGATTGCTGTATTGCGTAAGTCTTCTAATTAAAAGGATGCTCACGTAACGTCTTTGGGGATTAAAAAAATAACGCCCAAATACGGTTGCTCAAAGAAATATGTTGATTACTCATTTTACATAGTTGCTGAGCTGACAATACAAAAGTATTAAATTGCATGTCATATCACCCTATGAAAAATAAATCAGATGTGTAAGGCTGACATTTCATTACTGAAAACAATCTACTAAATGGTAAACGTTTGATACACTGCTGCTTTTTTATTTTTCACTGAGTCATCTAATTTAAACTAAACTTTAATGGTTACACTCTGCCCCCAAATATATATGCAAATAGTAGAGAACAGCGTTGGCACTCAGTGCCTGAAGGAAGATATGGATCTGCTTGGCTCTACACACACATAAAGTCCGGTATGTAATCCTCGCATGTGAGTGAGTAGACAATCAGGTGCATAGAAGAATGAAAATGGAGGTCGGCACTGCTGCTATTGGCTTTTAATTCAAAGACTTGCCACGTCAAATGAACATTCATCCTGTGCATTGAAGTTTGTAGATAGAATAGGTGCACATAGCAGGTGTGGTGCAATGAATGGTGGTGGTGGGTGCAGGGCACTGTGTTACCTTACAGCCATTTCACGCTCTTAGCGCTTCTCCAGAGGCATAGTGGCAGGCTGAGGGCTTCCACATAAGAATGCTGGGAGGCCTGACTTCAAGGTGTATGGCTAGCGTATGGATACACCCTTGGCGATGCAGAAATCCAGTATGCGTGACGCATGGAGAACATGCGTACCAAACCACGCAACGCTTCTACACACAGACCCATAGAGGCATACTACGCGTAGCATCTTCCATAACGCTGATGTACATTACGATCAAGGAGGAATGCCTACATTTTGTCTTGACACATAACTTAACTGTTTTCTCTTTGACACTAAGTGGTTTCAACAGGTATCCATCCGCTACCGCCATAGGCACAGCTGTGTCTTGCACTTATGTCAATATTTTTTTTTTACATAGTGGGAGGAGTCACATGTTCATTCTGATCTTAATCCTTTCAAACATAGTCTCCGTCTGTGGTCCAGGTATGTGGACGACATTCTCGTGTTTTGGTCTGGGACTTGTGAAGCTTTCAATGACTTTGTGGCATCACAATGATGTCAATATGTCTTTTACTGACACAATGAGTCAAACTAAGATTGTTTTCCTTGACCTGGAGTTTGAAATTCACGGAGACCGACTAATCTCCAAAGGGTATCGAAAACCAACGACCACTAATGCATTACTACATCATTCTATTGTCCACCCTAAATATGTGACCCGATCACTTCCTAACAACCAGTTCCTCAGGCTATATCGTAACAACGTTTGCGATTCAGAATTCCATTGCGGAGAAACTGGGTGTGAGGTTGCTATCGAGGGGCTTAATCAGGAGGCCTTTAAAAAGACAAATGCTCAGAATAGGGAGTCTCTTTTGGAGCGAAAAAAGGTTCACTGGGACAACCAAAACAGAAGAAAATTCAATTTACATTTGGTCACATTGTAATGTCAGATACTGTCAAGGAAATAATACAGAAAATTTGGGACATTCTACTCAGAGATCCCTTGTTGAAACCTCTGGTAGAGGACGGCCCTCTCTTTTCCTTCAGGAAAGCACCTACCATTGGATCTTTGATTTGCAGGAGTGAGTTTAGATCTGTGGGGGAAATGTGACTGGTTGAAGGGAAGCCTACCACAGGGAAAACACAGGTGTGGTCATTGCATTTTGTGTGGACAACTCAGGAGTCTTATCAGCTCGGCCCCATTAGGTGTACCGTGAAGGCCTTCATAACGTGCAAGACAACGTACCTGGTCTATGCCTTGTGGTGTCCATGTGGCCGGTTCTACATAGGTGAAACCACCAGACAAATGAGTAGGAGGTTTCAAGAACATTTCAATTCTCTGGGATCAAGAAAGGTATCACCGAGACTTATGGAGCATATGAGGGAAGCTCACAACAATGATCCCACAAAATGATCCTTTGCAGGCCTCATTGTTTTTGAGAAAATAAATTTTAAAGTTACAATAGGAAAAAAGAATACATTCAAATGTGGTAAATGACAGATAATGTAGCAACCTAATGATAGTGTAAATTTACATACATGAAATGAAAGAGCAATGAATTTCATGACGATGTTTCCTGGAAACCCTGTAGAAGTGGCAACACTTTGGCCAGGGATCACTATACAGCTGCAATATGGCTGTATAAAGATCCATGGCAACTTTACCTATTTTTGAATTTTTTTTTATGTTAAGAGTGTGGGAAAACAATGATGTAGGGTCCTCCCTCTTCTTTAACCCCTTGTCCCCCATACAGGCTGGGATAGCCAGAATGCGGAGCCCCAGTAGCTATACCAGCACGTATGGTCAGTGGTATGGGGGGCTCTGGGGGAGAGGGGCGGCCAAGCCTCCCCCTCTCCCCCAGAGCCCTTGGCCAATCCATGGACAAGGGGCTCTTACCCACCTCCGGTGCCCCAGGAGGAGGTGGGGGCCGTCGACACCCTGGGGGTGTTCATGGTGGCATCTGGGAGTTCCCTTTAAGAAGGGAACCCCCAGATTCCTGCCCCTCTCCCAGGATAAATGAGTATAGGGGTACCCCTTACCCATTTCCACAAAGGGTTAAATAAAAAAAATACACACCAGGACTCTGGGGAGTCTGGGCCAGTACTCCGCATTTTGGCTATCCTAACCTGCGTGGGGGACAAGGGGTTAAAGAGGTGAATGCAAATGAGCCCTTGTTTGCTGTGAAACTGTTTGCCGGCAAACTGTTCTGCTCTTTTCTAATGCTGAAACCAATGGAAATGAACTTTGGGAGGTCCATTAAGTATTTTAAACTTAATTTGCCCAGGTTTATTTAAATAAAAAAAACACAAGCTGGAAACGCTGTACAGTTTACTGTACAGTGCTATCAAATGCATCACACTAGGGATCGCTGCACAAAGTGCTTTTGTGACACCAGCGATCTCCAGCAAGGCCTGTTCTAGCTGCCTGCACCCACTGTAGTTAGCCAGGCGTAGGTGCTCCCAGTATATGTAGCTATGCATAAGTGCCCCCAGTATAGGTAGCTAAGCATAGATGCCCCCAGTATAGGTAGCTAGGCATAGTGGTCCCCAGTATAGGTAGCCAGGTATGCTCCACTCCCTCCACCAGGCACCGCTCATTTTCCTGATCGAGTCGGCGGCCACCCTCCTCCACCACATTATCCGCCAGCCCTTGTTGCATGCCTGGTGCACCATGCAGCACTGTCTGAGAGTGAGACCTCAGATCAGCGGTGACCTGCAGTGGAGACGTGAGAGCAGTGGTCTAGTAATGGCGCATATGCAGGAAGTAACAACTTGCTGTATATGTGCTGTTTCCTGCAGCGAGGGCCAGCAATGTGGTGGAGGAAAACAATGCTGGGACGGAAGGGGAGGCAAGCTGTGGACGGGATGCTGCCCCTTGGAATATGCTGCCTGATGCAAGTCGTTCAGGTGGCGTCATGGCCAGACCACCCCTGATCTCCAGTGGGTCCCAGACCTAACCATTGCTGCAGTTAGAAAACTGATGAATCGAATTTCCCCTTGGTGGGATTCAATTGAATCTTGCCCCTCAACGAATACCTTTTGGTGTCTTCTTTCCTAAATAGGGTCATTTGTGGGGTCTGTCCTAGCATTTTAGGGTCTCTGCAATCATTACATGTGTGCGTAATATTAGGAGTTTCTGTTATACTCCTTATATTAGGCATACGGGTAATGGACTATTTTTTTCGTTCAGCCCTGGGCTGACAGGAAAAATGAACGGTAAAGATTCCTTCATTCGCATCAATCAATGTGGATGAAAAAATATCTGTCAAAAAATGTGCAATAAAGAGGGGAAAAGCGACTGCCAGGACAAAGGAGCTCCGCCTATCATCCAAACCCACTTCAGTTCACATGCCCTGGCAAACCTGATTTCTCCATTCACATCGATCGATGTGGATGAAGAAACCATTGCCATTTTTGATACAAAGTGCTTGCCAAAGCATATGAAATCCAACACCGCCCCTCAGCTCATTGTATCTTTTTTACTGCGGAGGAGAAATCTCATCCTGCAGCGCTGCATGCACCGCCTTGTGTACAATGCTTCTGTCAGGATGCACATGAGTGCTGCAGCTGGTCGGTCGTTCGGTCTGCCTGGAAGGGTATTGGTTGTTGTTAATTGAGAAAAAAGAAAAAACAAGCAAGCAAGCAGCAATGCAATACATTCATTAACATTAACTTTTATAAATTTTATTGGACATTTCAAACAGAACATTAACATTTTAAACCAACATTTTACTTACTTACCTTCCGAGGATAAACCTCTCCTCCCCCATGGAACAATGTGCAAAGCGCAAAGCGCACAGAGATGTGGTGAAGTACATTATGCACTTTGTCACAACTGAAAGGAGAGGGTTCTGGCAGCCCTGTATATTAGGGTCTCTCAAAACCTCATGTTTGGATTCACACTGCATATTGGCATATTTGGTGGGTTACGTCGGCCGCACCACATCACCAAAAATAGGCCTTCAGGGAATACCACATTAGTACATGGTATTTCCTGTCAGCATTCGGCCAAGTAGGAAGTGAAAAAACGTTGCGTCGCCATAGACTAACATGATGACTTCTGGGCTGACACAGATTGCTGCAGGAGCCACATTATAACATAGGTATGTGCTAGTGTTACATCAGACATGGTGTACCGTCACATGGGAAGTTGCTGTACGCAACAGTGCGTTTTTTGTGGAGACTACGCTAAGGTGATCCATATGTGCTGATATATCTGACTGCGATCAGTACTGATCACTTACAGATACTATATAGTACCAATGCTGATTAGCGACAGTGATGAAGTAGTCACTGCGGTGCGGTGGGCTGGGCGCTAACTGATGTTAACTACCTAACAATGGGGCTTAGCGAACTAACTGGCCTAACTGTTAGCACTAGCGATACTAAAACAGTGACAGTTTTCACTGATCACTGTTTTTAGATCACTAGGATAGTGACAGGGGGGTGATAAGGGGACAATCAGAAGTGATCAGAGAGCATTCAAAGGCGATCAGAGGCCAATCAGAGGCGATCAGAGGGCAATCAGAGGCCAATAAGAAGGCAATCAGAGGTGATCAGAGGTGATCAGAAGGCAATCAGAGGTGATCAGAGGTGATCAGAGGGCAATCAGAGGCAATCAGAGGCGATCAGAGGGCAATCAGAGGCAATCAGAGGGCAATCAAAGGCCAATAAGAGGGCAATCAGAGGTGATCAGAGGCAATCAGAGGTGATCAGAGGTGATCAGAGGGCAATCAGAGGCAATCAGAGGCGATCAGAGGCCAATCAGAGGTGATCAGAGGCGATCAGAGGGCAATCAGAGGTGATCAGAGGGCAATCAGAGGTGATCAGAGGGCAATCAGAGGCAATTGGGGGGTTAAATGTGCTGATGGTGCTACTTGCAGGGCTGCCTGTCCTCTCTGGTGGTCGATCCGAGCAAAGAAGACCACCAGAGGAGGAGGCAGCCAGTATAATAGACTGAATTTACTAAATAATGTGTATTATACACTTTTAACTGGTCAGTTTCGTAAATCAACAGCTTGCCGACGCTGATCATTGGCCTGGAAGCTGTTGTCTCAGCTCCCCTGGGCGTCATGCAGGGAACGCGCACTCGTCGTGAGAGTGCCCATCTAGTGATGAGCGTAATGACCTAAGTACGATTTTGTGAAATGTTGCGTAATGCGCGAAATTACGATTACTGCTAATATCACAAATTATGTGCAATTTTGTGTTTATGGGAAATTTCGTAATTACGATTTTTTTAAGTAACAAAAACAAATCAGAATTTTGTGTTTAACTTGTAAATTCGTCCGTTCTCGAAATTGTGTTCCAGTCCAGAGCCTCCTTATATATTTAAAGCTACAGCACTTGCAGGGACCTTTGCATTATCAGATATTGCAAGGCCCCAAACCAAGTGTCTCAGCATGCATGACCGCTAAGTGCACCTTGACAAAGAGCACCTGTCTTAGAAGTGGCTGCAGGTAAAACCTCCTGATAAATTTAAAGTGACAGCACATGCAGGGACCTTTGTATTATCAGTTATTGCAAGGCCCAAAACCAAGTGTCTTAGCAAGCATGAACGCTTGACACCTTGACAAAGAGTACCTGTCTTAGAAGTGGCTGTAGGTAGAGCCTCCTGATGCATTTAAAGTGACAGCACGTGCAGGGACCTTTGCATTGTCAGATATTGCAAGGCCCCAAACCAAGTGTCTCAACATGACTGCTAAGTGCACCATGGCAAAGAGCACCTGTCTTAGAAGTGGCTGCAGATAGAGCCACCTAATACGTTTAAAGTGACAGCATGTGCCTTTGCATTATCAGTAATTTCAATCAGTAATTGCAATCAATGAGTGACTTTTCTGAGTTTAGTCATTACCTAAATGGGCATAATTACTATTAGAAAAGAAATTACATCCATTTTCGTAACTAAAATAACTGTGTTTCTACAGAAAACACAAAATTACGAAATTTTGCGTTAAATGCAAATTTGTGCTGAAACGCGAAATTACGAAACCGATATTTCGCTTACGGAATTTTGAATTACAGTTTGTATGGCAATTACAAAATTACTAATTTGTGTCGTAGCAGCAAAATTTGCAAACCGTAATTAAGAAAATGCGAAATTACAAAACTTTCGGCTCAACGCTATGCTCGTCCCCTGCTAATCTTGCGATGAGCGAGAGAGCCACTTTGCGGCTGCCATGGTTGCAGATCATGTACTTACATATAACGTTTATAATAAAGTCCGACCACCTGAATATCATTTGAAGATGAGAAGCATAAACTGTGCTGCATGTATGCATGGTGGCGATGTATTTATTGTCACTTTCTAAATGCAAATATTGGCAAGAAAGCATTTCAAGAAAAGTGGCACAACTAATATGCTGCCTTAGTTCACCAACTGCAGAAACAACACATGATGGATTAGATAGAATAAGCAAAGCACACAAACACTTAATAGGTCATTGTAAAGCAGCAAGGCAGAAAGCCCGACACCATGCAAGAAGAAGATAAATCACAAGTGTTTTTTACACCTAAACACCTCATGACTCACCTTATAATTCAGGTTCTGGGACTTCAGAATATGTGATGTATATGATATATAAACATATATACAGTATATATATATATATATATATATATATAGAGAGAGAGAGAGAGAGAGAGAGAGAGAGAGAGAGAGAGAGAGGGATTTGGCAAAATGAGACAGAAATTAAGAGGTACACACAAAGAAAGAGTGAGGGATACATTTACTTGGCAATATGAGGTGGGTGGGTGGGGGAGTAAGGAAAGGTGGTTGAAGTAGTGGTGGGAGAGTTGGCAGTATATACAGTACAGTGTAATTTGGATATGTTTGCGTGTGCGTGCATGCGTGTGTAACAAAATGGCAATTAACCATTTCCCTAGCTAAAACCAGTGTTGCTCAGATACAATCCGTGATCACGGCATAGCCGTGCTTCACAAGCATTTTCTTCACTATCCGACATCGTGAAATGAATCCATGATCGAGAATCGATCACGAAATTCAATTACGCATTTTAAATCCATGATTTCATAAACTATAAGGTCTTTTTTAAAAAAAATATACTCTTGTTCTACTTGACGTATCCTGCAAATTTGGTGTTTATAGCATGTAAGGGGGCTTTGCTATTAACTGCTAAAGTTGGCGGGTTTGGGCTGTATTTAATCACCAATACTGTTTCATTGGAAACGTTAAATTCAATTTTCTCAAAAAAACTATAAGATCTTTTTGAAAAAAAAATTTTAAGTTGTAACCATTGATCACCTTTATAATCCATGGAATTTTGGTGATCATAGCATGTATGAGGGCTTTGCTATTAACGTTAAAGTCTAATCCTTGATCACGACCGTGATCACGTATTCTACAGGCAATCACAGCTAAAATCTGACTTGAATTCGGAAGTCAGTTTCAAATCCGGGTCACAATCACAGCTTATCTGGATTTTGAGACTGCCGTGCCCAGATTTATTTGAATCCACGAGCAACACTAGCAGGGGTGTTGCTAGTATCCTAAGAGATCCAGGGCACTTTTGGGCACTCCAGCCAAAAATGGGTGTAACCACGGATCAGAATGTGGGTGTGGCAATGGGTGGAGACAATTTTACATGCAATTAACAGCGGTCTAAGTAGGCCTGTCCAGCAAAATGTTGGATGAAGCCCCCTCTCCATTAATAAAAACATAACACAAAATGTAGAATATCCCATAAATAGACAGTCATTTAAATATAACTAGGCAGAGTTACCTGGTTTCTGGGCTGGATGGTCTGGATTTCTGCTGGGTGGGCGGGACTGATGACAGGTTGTCTGGCAGTCCCCCTATAGCATTCTCTAACCTTCTAGTAGACCCCCTCCCATGCTCTATTGAGCCTCCCAATGCGGTACCACAACTCCCAGAATGCCTCCATAGAAGAACCACAACTTCCTGCATGTCCCCAGCTAGGAGCTCTAGCATCTGATTTATTCTCAGACATTAGGGGGAGAAGCCCAGGAAGAGAAGATGTCTACAGAATCTGGGAGACCAAGCGGCCAGAGGTGAGTACTGCTGTCCAGTGCCTGAGCCTGCCTTGGGGACATTTGGGGCACCACCCCAGAATAGATCCGGGGCATGTGCCACTGATCTTTGGGGCTAGAAACGCCCCTGAACACTAGCTAAAACAGCAAAACAGAGACTTGTATAACTTAAAGAGGAACTCCAGTGAAAATAATGTAATAAAAAAGTGCTTCATTTTTACAATAATTATGTATAAATGATTTAGTCAGTGTTTGCTCATTGTAAAATCTTTTAAATCCCTGATTTACATTCTGACATTTATCACGTGGTGACATTTTTACTGTTGGCAGGTGATGTAGCTGCTGCATGCTTTTTTTGTCAGCTGGAAATAGCTGTAAACAGCTATTTCCCAGAATGCAACAAGGTTCACAGACAGGAAACTGCCAGAAGTACCATGGTACTCAGAGCTTCTTGTGGGAGGGGTTTCACCACAATATCAGTCATACAGCGCCCCCTGATGGTCTGCTTGTGAAAAGGAATATATTTCTCTTGTAAAAGAGGGTATCAGCTACTGATTGGGATAAAGTTCAATTCTTAGTCGGAGTTTCTCTTTAAGTAAATAAAATGTATTTAAAGGGACACTTAAGCCTTAAAAAAAAAGTTTTACTCACCTGGGGCTTCTACCAGCTCCCTGCAGCTGTCCCGTGCCCTCACAGTCACTCACGGATCCTCCTCTCCCACTCCGCCAGTCATTATTGTTTTTCGTCCGACAGGCTCACTGTGGCTGCGCAGGCCTGGCCACCCGTCTGCTACTTTGCATTCCCGTCTGCAATAGCATGCTGCGCAGGACGTAAAGAAAACTACGGGTCGCCAGGCCTGTTGGCGAAACAAAACTAGGTGGCAGCGTGGTACAGGAGGATCCACGAGTGACTGTGAGGGCACGGGACGGCTGCAAGGGGATTTTTTTTAAGGCTTAAGTATCCCTTTAAACTGCATACTGGCAACCTGACAAAGCTTACAAACTGTTAATATAGACAATCTTCTTTTTTTTCAGTCATCACCTCAATGCACCCTGGGTAAATGATCAGTTTTTAATTGGATAGTATATACCGTATTTTTCGGACTATAAGACGCTCCGGACCATAAGACGCACCTAGGTTTAGAGGACAAAAACCAAGGAAAAAATAATATACTAAGCCTGATGCGTCCATGCTGCAGGGGCGTCTTATAGACTTTCCCCCCTACAATTATTATGTCTCCCTTGTGCCTTCCTTGTTTCCCTGTGGTCTCCTCTGTCCCTCTGCTGCTTTTATGTCCCCCTTCTGTCCATTGTCTCCCTGTGCCCTCTGGTGTCTTCCTGTATCCTCTTTCCCCCTTCCTCTGACCCCATGTCATCTGTCCCCCTTCCTCTGTCTCGATTGTCCTGTTTCCTCCATGTCCAGTGTCTGTTAACCCAGTGTCTGCTATCCCTGTCCTCTGTGTTCCAGTGTCTGCATGTCCCCCTGTGTCTGTTGTCCTCCGTGTCCAGCCTGTCCTAGTGTCTGCATGTCCCCGTGTATTAAATACATTCACGTAGCTGCAGCTATACTCAGGCTGTCCTGCCTTATATACATTTTTGTCTGTAATGTCCCTGGGTACTACCGTCTACCGCAAGTGGAAGTCGTTTACAGCAAGTGGAAGTCCGCACAACATACCATACATGCAGCTATCCTCAGGCTGTCCCCGCCTTCATCACCGCACTGTCCCCGCCTTCATCACCGCGCTGTCCCCACCTTCATCACCGCGCTGTCCCCACCTTCATCACCGCGCTGTCCCCGCATTCATCACCGCGCTGTCCCCGCCTTCATCACCGCGCTGTCCCAAGCACTTGGATGTCCGTGATGTCCGCGGCCGGTATTACCGATGCGTTCCTAATCAGGAAGTGTCCCGCTCAGCTTTGGCGATAAATGGGCCAATCAGACGGGGACGCTGGCCCCAACTGCCAATCACGCCGCACACTCTTCACTGTGCACTCTACAGTGATTGGTCCCAATGACGGAGAGGCTGTCCCGCCCTCTAGCCATCTCATCCTATTAACAGGGTTGCTAGGAGCAGTGTGCGGCGTGATTGGCGGTTGGGGCCAGCGTCCCTCGTCTGATTGGCCCATTTATCGACAACGCTGAGCGGGACATTTCCTGATTAGGAAAGCATCGGTAATACCGGCCGGGGACATCACGGACATCCAAGTGCTTGGGACAGCGCGGTGATGAAAGCGGGACAGCGCGGTGATGAAAGCGGGACAGCGCGGTGATGAAAGCGGGGACAGCCTGAGGATAGCTGCATGTATGGTATGTTGTGCGGACTTCCACTTGTGGTACTTGCGGTAGACGGTAGCACCCGGGGACATTACAGACAAAAATGTTTTTAAGACAGGACAGCCTGCGGCTACGTGAATGTATTTAATACACGGGGACACGCAGACACTAGGACAGGCTGGACAGGGGAAGGAGGCGCAGGTCCCAATACGTAGTATTCGGACTATAAGACGCACTGACTTTCCCCTCCCACTTTTGGGGGAGAAAAAGTGCGTCTTATAGTCCGAAAAATACGGTAATCTTACCATCCGGAACTTTAGTTTGTCTTTTCTAGGACACTGAACAGGGGCTGAGCAGGCAGTCTTTGTTCCCCTACCCATAACTTATGCCAGGAAAAGGAAGTGGCTAGACCCAGGTATGCTCACCCAGGGTACAATCAACATATTACAATTTACAGCATTCACTTTACTAAGACTGGAACCTTGCCGTGCTCTGTGATTCATTTTGTTGTTTAGCTAGTTCTGTTACTTTATCAGTTAATCATTAGTTGTTTCTACCTTGCATCACTAAATGTAAAAAGTTTTGCACCTGAACCATCCATCTGTGGTTTATGGTTTCTTCTTCACTTACCAACCTTGCAATATGAAGATCTATGACAAATATGATTTACATGGTGGAACACTAGGGACATTTAGTCCTATAGAAGATACAAGTCAGCAATTTCACATAGTGAGGTTGCTTATTTTCAAGCCAGTCAGTAATATAACTATTGTTTAATGTAGCTGTGGCAATTCCACTGTGTACAATTCACTCCCTGGACTCTTTCACAGGGATAGTGACAGAACAGACCAGCTGTTTCATGTTCCATTTATAGATCAATCAACACATTTTTAAATTTAAATTTATTGTGAGTGTATTTTACATTATGATTTTATTTGGTACTTGTATGATGTATTTTGATTTTTTGCTATACTGATTTATGTAAATTATTATTATTATTGTTTTACATGGTGTCAACATCTTCTGCTGAGGTTATAGCTGAATGCTGAACCAAACAAATTGTTAGATTGGTGCAGCTTCTGGACTAGATATTACTGTGAGTGAGAGGAGTTGACCAAGGTGGAGGATAGGAGGACTTTATGTGTAGAGTGAAGATTTCAGATTTAACGGTATCTTAAAACTAGCTACAAGATGTATAGGTCTGAGCCCACCACACGATTTTTCAACCATTTTTTTCGATGACCAGCGATTTTTTGAGCCATAAGTGATTTCTGTGATCTCACAATGTGGGTACAGGCGCACGATTGTGCGATCATGTGATCAATGTTTAGCGATGTATAGCGATAATGACCATTACGCAAGATCTTTAAGATCCTTGCAAAACTGTGCAGATAACCCCGATCGCTTGACTTCCCTTTTGCACCCATCATGTGCCATCGTGTGATGTTACATGTACCCATCAGGCAGAAGATGTATCGTGGAACGCTCATCGTCAGAGGGACGTCGCTGGATCCATCTTCCTCCATGGGGTGCGCTCAGTGATGACCTGTGTAAAAACGACCTCACATAGCGTAATACTGTATAAACAAAAAGTACAACACACTCCTCAGTGCAAGTGATAAGGTGCTCACACGTGATCCCAGCTCCCCTAAAGGTTGAAAGGCTCACCAGATAGTTTCCACCGAATCGCAGGTGGTAATCTCACATCAGCACATATGTATCACTCAGACCTTCAGTGACCATATCCAATTGATAAAAAAGCAGCCTTTAATAAAACACATACAAATACATCATCGCGCAGTATGTCAGTTCCAATATAAAAAACACACTGCGCCTCTCGCGCACTCAGAACACTTACAGGATCCCTCTGGGGGATAGAGTAGCTTGTCACAGCAGTAAGTCCCTCGGTTCCAGACGCTTGAGAACTTGTTCCAGCCGTTCGCGGCGTCCCGCACTGCCGGTTCCCGCGCCTCCGGACTTCCGCAACTCCAACCACGTGACCTGCGTCAGGAGTTGCGGAAGTCCGGAGGCGCGGGAACCGGCAGTGCGGGACGCCGCGAACGGCTGGAACAAGTTCTCAAGCGTCTGGAACCGAGGGACTTACCGCTGTGACAAGCTACTCTATCCCCCAGAGGGATCCTGTAAGTGTTCTGAGTGCGCGAGAGGCGCAGTGTGTTTTTTATATTGGAACTGACATACTGCGCGATGATGTATTTGTATGTGTTTTATTAAAGGCTGCTTTTTTATCAATTGGATATGGTCACTGAAGGTCTGAGTGATACATATGTGCTGATGTGAGATTACCACCTGTGATTCGGTGGAAACTATCTGGTGAGCCTTTCAACCTTTAGGGGAGCTAGGATCACGTGTGAGCACCTTATCACTTGCACTGAGGAGTGTGTTGTACTTTTTGTTTATACAGTATTACGCTATGTGAGGTCGTTTTTACACAGGTCATCACTGAGCGCGCAGTGGAGTGCATAGCACCAGAAGATTGTGTATACTCTATACAGGAGAGACCACAGCGCACTTAGAGGAACTGGATGGAACTGAGTTGATTTTATATAAAGTTGTGTCAAGGACAAACTATAAGAGAATTGTTATTATTAGCAAGGGCAGCGCAGCAATTTTAAATTAAGATTCCTCCATGGGGTGATGAACATTTAGCTTAAGAAATCGGAGAGACATCAGGTTTTTTTGGTAGGCCACAGAGTAAGATTTTGCAGTCATCAAAATGGAATATGATGTGGCATGTGCAAACATTTTTTTGTAGCCTCTTGTGTAAGGCAGGCTTATATATAGGATATGTTTTGAGCTATAAGTAGGGGTATGTAGCTAATATGGGGCTTAAATGAAAAATCTGACTCAAATAACTTTTACTACTCATTAATACTAGAGTTTGGTCCTGGGCTTTTGTTACGTTTGAAAGAAATTCATTAAAATGCAACATTTCTTGGCACATGATATTTAGAATACACAAACACAGCCGCACTCACTTAATCTCAGTGTTTTAACAAATGTGAACATTTTACTAAAATTATTTAAGGATTTTTTATAAACAGTTGTAACTTTGCTTGGTTGGTCTTTAGCTGGCATGACACTCATTTAAACATCTATGACTTTGCAATATTTAATTATCATCTAACAGAAAAAAAACACTTCCCGGTACTTTTACTGAAGAGCACCCTTTCATTTTCTGCTAAATTATAAAATACCATATGCAAACTCTGCCCTTTTTTGAGCATTGACCATACTTTTCTTCTGTCAATATTTTTTGCTTTACACCAGGTAACTATGGTAGCAAAGTCAACAAACAGCAGATCTTGTAAATTGTCGTTATATTACCATACACATTATATTCTTTTATCAAGGGGACAGAAAGTGAATGAAAATATAGGATTACAGTAATACCTCTGCAATCAAGGAATAAGAAAGATAAGGTTAATAATTTCAATGTGAGAAATAAATAAGCTTTATTGTAAACACAGGAGTGTATTTTTTTCTTAATTACTGTATATCACTGTGGATAAGCCAATTTTTGATCACTCAAATTTTTAGTGTAAGGTGTGTGTGTGTGTGAGGGGGGGGGGGAGCTTATATGTGGGTGATATACTATGTGTGTAGGGCTCCACTATGCAGAGCATGCATTGGAAGCATACTGAAAAGCATAGATATCTCTCATCACATCTTCCGAGAGCTTCTTCACTAATGCTGAGTTCCAGGCTCACGGCAGCCCCATGACAGTTCAGAAGCTGCTAAGTAGATGCAAGGATGGAAACTGGAGCAAGGAAAGGTAGCTATGCTTCCACTGGCACACTCCAATGCACACTAAGCATCCACTGATAGGCTCCAATAGGATCAATGCATGGGGGACTAGGGTACCACATTTTTTTTAAAATTATTTGCGTACATTACTTCGCATGTTACCACAAATGTTTTTAGGTTGTATTTTATGTACATGATAATGCAGTGCAAAGCAACACCAAGTGTGAAAGTAGCCTTAAAGTGTACATCAATTTTTAAAGAAAAAAAACCCCATCACAATAAAAAAACATGCACAACATGCACAACTACAAACGTGACAAAATTTCAGTAAACATTACATAAAACATCTTGTTGCTTTCCTTTGCTCTGGTATACTCACAAAGAATTGTGTTGGTTGTAACACAATTGTTGTATTGGTACAGGAGCAGTGAACAGACAGTTAACACTGCAATGCACATCTCAATGTAAACAGGGCTGTTCAAATGGAAACATTAACTGCAGAATGAATTGGGGATGTGAAAATTTAAATATGAAGTGGTTATGTCTACCAGTGGTCTTTTTTTTTATTTCTCTATTTATTGTTACTACCCATCTCTCCTCTGGATTGCAAGCTCACAATGCAAGGCTCTCCCCTTATTTACAGTTTTTTGTGTTTGATGTACTTGTAAGCATACACCTTCATTCTTAGATAGAGATGGCCTGAACCTTCGATTTTAGGTTCGCGAACTGGGTCCGCGAACCTTCGCCAAACGTTTAATTCGCGTGAACTTTCACGAACCGCAATAGACTTCAATGGGGAGGCAAACGTTGAAAACTAGAAACATTTATGCTGGCCACAAAGTGATGGAAAAGATGTTTCAAGGGGTCTAAAACCTGGAGGGGGCAGGCGGAGTGGGATAGACGCCAAAAGTCCCGGGGAAAAATATGAATTTGACGCAAAGCAGCATTTTAAGGGCAGAAATCACATGAAATGCTAAATTGCAGGCCTAAAGTGCTTTAACCCTCCTGGCGGTATGAAAAATTCCGCCAGGAGGCAGCAAGGCAGTTTTTTTTTTTTAAAATCATGTAGCGAGCCCAGGGAATCCCCCCGCCCGCTTCGATCGCCTTCGGCGATCTCCGATCAGGAAATCCCGTTCAAAGAACGGGATTTCCTGGAGGGCTTCCCCCGTCGCCATGGCGACGGGGCGGGATGACGTCACCGACGTCACCGACGTTGTGACGTCATTGGGAGTCCCGATCCACCCCTCGGCGCTGCCTAGCACTGATTGACCAGGCAGCGCACGGGGTCTGGGGGGGGCCCGCGCACTGCGACAGATAGCGGCGATCGGGCGCGGGGCGGCGGCGATCAGTGTGCTGGCACAGCTAGCAAAGTGCTAACTGCGTCCAGCAAAAAAAAAGTAAGCAAATCGGCCCGAGCAGGGCCGGAGAAAACCTCCTGCGCGGCTTACCCCGAACTACGTTAGGGGTTACCGCCAGGAAGGTTAAAACATCTTACATGTGTATACATCAATCAGTGTGTAACGCACCACAAACAGCTGTTCGTGTAGTGACGGCCGTGCTGGACTGGTGCGCACCATGGCCAGAGTGCAGGCTGTGGCATTTTTCAAGCCCATATGGTCGCCGGGCTGTGGTAGCTCAATGATAGAACAACAGTGACTGTCTAGCTGATCAAATTTGGTCTGTCCACAATGAAGCAACAACCTTATTATCTTGGGTGTGACCCCCCCCCCGAGGCACTCATATTGCCGTTGGTCATTGCGATACACAAGCCCCTTCACCGCGGCGAGGTAATGATTACAAAGGGGAATTGGCACATGTACATGCCTTTTGTCTTGTTGTTGCAGCTGCAGCGCAGCCAGAAAAATTAGGCAGGCATGTACACGCACCAGTAAAATTATTATAGCGGTCTTAAAAATTCAGGAATCCACCTGGAGTTCTGGACCCTGTTGGTGGTGGCAGAGAAGGCAGTCAAGCGGCCTGCAGGCAGAGATGCTATGTGGGGAGCGACTTAGTCTTGGGGCAGGCACTCACACGGCGTGCAGGCAGAAATGCTGTGTGTGGGGACTGACTTAGTCTTCGGGCAGGCAGTAGCCCTCCAGGATCCATGCCTCATTCATTTTGATAAAGGTGAGGTACTGAACACTTTTTTGACTTAGGCAACTTCTCTTCTCAGTGACAATGCCTCCAGCTGCTCTGAAGGTCCTTTCTGACAGGACGCTTGAGGCAGGGCAAGACAGAAGTTGGATGGCAAATTGGGACAGCTCTGGCCATAGGTCAAACCTGCACACCCAGTAGTCCAGGGGTTCATCGCTGTTCACAGTGTCTACATCCACACTTAAGGCCAGGTAGTCGGCTACCTGTAAGTCGAGGCGTTGGTGGAGGGTGGATCCGGAAGGGGCTAAGGCGCGGCTTTGGACTAAAGAATGTCCGCATGTCCGACATCACCATGAGGTCGCTGGAGGTCCTGTCCTTGCCTGCCTGGACATGGGAGGAGGATTATTGGCATGGGTACCCTTATTCCTTTGTGCTGTGACTTCACACTTAAACGCATTGTAAAGCTTAGTTGCCAGCTTGTTCTGCAAGTGCTGCATCCTTTCTGCCCTCTGGTTGTTGGTAACATGTGTTGGTAACATGTCCGTCACTTTGTGCCTATACCGAGGGTCTACCGGTAGTAGCGTGGCAACCCAGTACAGCTCATTCACCTTGAGGTTTTTTTTTATACAGGGGTCCCTCAACAGGCTGAACAGCACAAAAGACGCCATCTGCACAAAGTCGGATCCAGATGTACTATCCATCTCCTTTTGCTCTTCCTCAGTCACGTCAGGTAAGTCCTCCTCCTCCCCCCAGCCATGAACGATACCATGGGAACATCGAGCAGCACAAGCCCCCTGCGACGCCTGCTGCGGTTGTTCTTCTGCCGCCGCCTCTTCCAAAGAAACACCTTCCTCATCATCTGAGTCTGACTCCTGTTCCCCACATGACTCTTCCTCCTCCTTCCCCATCTGTGCTGCCGCTGGTGTAGAGGAAACATCTGGTTCTGATGAAAATTGCTCCCACAACTGTTCCTCCCATAACTGTTCCTGTTTACGCTCCTCTACAGCTTGATCCACCACTCTACGCATGGCATGCTCCAGGAAGTAAGTGTACGGGATCAAGTCGCTGATGGTGCCTTCACTGCGACTTACCAGGTTGGTCACCTCCTCAAATCGCCGCATGAGCCTGCATGCATTTCGCAGCAGTGTCCAGTTGTTGGGCTAGAACATCCCCATCTCCCCAGATTGTGTCCTTTTACTGTAATTGTACAGGGACTGAGTGACGGCTTTCTCCTGTTGTAGCAGGTGAGAGAACATGACCAGGGTTGAATTCCAGCGAGTCGGGCTATCGCATATCAAGCATCTCACCAGCAAGTTGTTTCTCCGCTGAATGTCCACAAAGCGTGCCATGACTGGTAGAAATTGGCTTCTTCCGCTCAAAGATTTCCCTTACGGACACCTGGCTGCTGTGGGCAAAGGAACAGGAACCGCTCAAGGGCAGAGGCAAGGTGGAGGAGGGTGGCTGTGAAGGTGCAAGGGAGAAAGCGGCTGAAGATGCTGCACCTGAAGGAGGAAGAGGAGAATTCGTAAGGCAGTTGTCCATACGTGGGTGTTGGCCTTTCCGTGGCTCAATTTTTGGAGGCAGAGAGAACAGATGGCATTGCTCTGATCTATGGATGACACGCTAAAAAATTTCCAAACCGCTGAACCCCCTGAGGTGATGGCACTATGGTGGCATCAGCAGCTGACGTTGAAGGGCATGTTGGCTGGTGCCAGACACTGCCACCAGCTGTTTCTGACGACGAGCTCCCCTGCTTCTTTCATGAACTTGTCTCCTCCTACTCCTCTCTGGCTTCCCCTCTGAACTGTCCCCTTGGTCATCTCGTCTCTTAGGATCCCCCGTGGTATCTGTATCATCGTCATCATCATAATCATCCTGCCCAGCTTAGCTTGTCTCAGACACCTCCAAAACTTCACCAACAGCAGGTACTTCATCATCCTCATCCTCACATGCAATGTCCATAGTGTCGCCGCCTAACTCAGACATATGAGGTGGTGTAACTTGCTTAGCGCCTTATCTGGTTGTAACAATAATGGCTGTGAATCAGTTAATTCCCCACCAATTAACTCCTGCAAAGCGTCAAATGCAGCAGCTGTGGTGCTTGCAGTAGCGCTGGTGGCTGCGGAAGAATAGGAGTTCTGTGTTAAATAGTCAACCACGTCCTGACAATCTTAGGAGTTGATGGGATGTGCCTTCTTCTGAGCACTGTACTTTAGGCCAGGGCCGCACGAAATCACATCAACATGACCTTGCACAGACCTGCTGGGTGGCCTCCCTCTGGGTCTGCCTCTACCTCTGCCTCTACCTGTTTTGTCCGTTTTGTCCATATCGGGGGGGATGAAGTGAAAGGTATGCACTGACTTGACTAACACAGGTGCAGTTAACAGGTATGCACAGAGTGGTATATCACACTGCGTGCTCTTACGTAGGTGGGTGGGTGCACAGTGAACAACAGGTAGGTAGGTATATGCAGTGGGTATTACAATGTGCACCTGTCACACACAGACAGGTACTGGTCAGGCACAGTGACACTGCGTGCGCTCACGTAGGTGGGTGGGTTCACAGTGAACAACAGGTAGGTATATGCAGTGGGTATTACAATGTGCACCTGTCACACACAGACAGGTACCGGACAGGCACAGTGACACTGCATGCGCTCACGTAGCTTGGTTGGTGCACAGTGAACAACAGGTAGGTAGGTATATGCAGTGATGGGTATTACAATGTGCACCTGTCACACACACAGGTAGTCACTGAATGTGCTGGGCCTGGCAGTGGCACACACAGTAGGAATTACCAAGGCTGTCTATGCAACACAAGTGTCAGTGGGACACGCACAAAAATAAAAATAGATCGCAAGAACAAGATTAGCTCTCAAAAGAGCTGTTGAGGGGTGCTTTTTTAGCAATAAGAATCAGCAAGGAGCAAGCTAAGAAGCCTACAAGAGCCTAACTAAGCTTTCCCTATAGGAGTCTGCAGCAGCTTTCCCTTCTCTAATTATCTTATAATGAAACTAAGCGCTCAACAGGTCTACAGTATGCATATATACACAATTCTTCTTTTACTCTCAGATGAGCCTAGTATGATACCCCCTTAATTATGAAATCCAATCATCCTCACAGAAATAGTGCATAGTTCATGTACTCTTCATAATGTGCAAAATTAGACAAAAGTCCTAGTGCTCAGGCCCAGAAACGATAGTCTGGGCAATTATCCTTAAAAAACTCCTCTCGACTGTATTGCCAATCCTTATCCTTTTACACTTGTCACAAATCCGAGCTTGCAATATTGTCATCAATAAGAGGAATCCTTAATTCAACAACGGTTATGCTCACCAGATGTAGACGCCAATCACTACATTTGGCATTTAGCGTATGTGGCCCAGCCTGTAAAAACCTTCTTATGTCTTCAGTAGACTCACCGCCGTACATGCAAAAAAACAAGAGGAACTTCTATGGTATAGTATGTTGATTACATGTACACTTCACCCCGTGTCTGACACACAGACCTCCACCAGTGTGATCCAGCACCTCAAATCCGTATACAAACACGCTGGCCTCTGACCAGATCATATGGCTGACCAATCAAGACCAGCATCAGCGCTTGCAGCAGTATTCAATTCCTTCTCAGACACGTCCCTCCAGTATCTCAACACCTTTGAACTCAGACAGACACTCCAATAGTGTAACACCGTTTATTCCAGTAAAAAATTGTTTAAAATTGCACTTACAATCTCCATTAAAATATGCGCATGTAAAATTATCCTCGAGGTTCAGCGTCTCCCTCCGTGGCTAGGCTCCGCCCAACTAGTTTCGTCGTAATGACTCATCAGGGGCTTGGCCTACCACCGGAGGAGACGCCTATTATATATCCATCAGTCTCCTTTCTACATTGTCGTGTAAAGATGCCGCCCACCAACTCCATTAGCCTCAGCGGAGGTCATTGTATATTGCGGAATACCGCCACCTATCTTGCCCCCACTAGTCCTATTTAGTAACATAATATGTAACAACATATAATACCCACCATTAAAGATGAAAATCTAATATCTACTTCTAGTGTTCTCTTCCTGGGGCTTGCGTGTAAACGAACACCGCCCCCTCCTATGTTGTGCACTCTCATTGGTTGGCGACGGCGTATGTCGACCTCCCCTCAGCGGGAGTTCCCATCACCATAGTGATTTTTTACACTCTCCTACCCTTATATTCACACGCTGACAGCTCAGAGACTAGCACATGCGTACTTCCTGCATGGTGCTGCATATGCACACTGTGCAACAACTAGCCATCATAGCCGTTCAGTAAAGGTCACACTAGTAGTATAATGAGATCCAGTGACAGATCAACAAATCATTCCCCCTAAGTATTATCCCCTACCAATAAGCCACTACAGCTGGATGGTGCTATAATTGAATATTGGAATCTGTGTGCATCATCTTCACACATCCACATAAACCACATCCAAACCCCTATATATATTGTTATAATACACAGAATCACAAAAAACTGTAAAATATTTTGAACAATAAACAGATAATAAAAAATGATAGTCCAGAATCCACTCTACCGCTTATTCAATCATCTGAAATATAGCAATTAATGTCTAATTCCACATTCAACCCCCCTGGTCTTAGTGTTTTCAACTCATATATCCAGCGAGTCTCCATTTTGGAGATCTCCATCACCTTGTGACATCCTCTCCATCTGGTAGTCAGTTTTTGGATACCCTGGAAAGTGAGTAGACTCGGGTCTCTGAAATGTTTATCATCAAAGTGTTTGGAAACACTATGTCCCTGGAAGCCCTTTAGAATGTTATTAATATGCTCCCCCACCCGTGCCTTTAAAGATCTCTTAGTTCTTCCCACATACTGCAGCCCGCATGGGCACCCCAAAAGGTATACCACATGGGTGCTGCAGCAGTGCATGAATTCTCGTATCTTGTGACTATGACCTGTCATGTGGCTTAATACAGTCTGTGTTTTAATTCCCTGTGCTCTCTCGCATACAGTACATTGTCTGCATGGGAAAAAACCCACCTGTCCCCACATATCAGTCCTGTTAGTGACTTTTGGGCCATCTATGTATGTTCTAACCAGTTTCCGTTGCAAGTTATCTGCCCGTTTGTAAATGAAATGTGGCTTAACCGGCAGTGCAGCCCCCAACACTGGATCAGTTCTCAACAGCCCCCAATGCTTTCCAATCACTTTCTCTACTTCCCTATACTGGGAGTTGTAATCCAGGATGATGGCATGTTCAAAATCATTCTGTTTGTTCTGTGTGCCCCTTTCTGCCAGAAACCCATCTCTACTGCATTGAAGGACTTCTCCAGCTGTTCTTTCTAACTCCCTCCGTTCATACCCCTTCTCCACAAATTTCTCAATTAGCATTCCTGTTTGCATAATATAGTCAACATCCTTCATGCAATTCCTGCGGATCCGACAAAATTGCCCCCTAGGTATATTCTGCAACCATTTCGGGTGATGGCAACTACCAATAGGTATGTGGGAGTTCCTGTCTGTTTTTTAAAAAAAAAAATTTGTCCCCACTGTCTCTTCTTTTTTCATAATAACGATGTCAAGGAAATCCAATTCCATTGCATCGCTTTTTGCCGTGAGATGGATGCCCAGGTCATTGTCATTGAGCCAACCAACATATTCCTGCAGTTCACCACTTGTACCTTCCTAAATCCAGAATAGATCATCAATAAACCACCACCTTCTCTAATTACCAGGCACACGAGTGAGTGAAAAGCCTGACGCTGCCTGCCTTTTATAAGGGGGAAGGGCCTCCAGGAGGGAGTGTAGCCTGATTGGCTACAATGTGCCTGCTGACTGTGATGTAGAGGGTCAAAGTTGACCCTCATAATGCACTATGGGGGAGAATCGAACTTCCGGTAAAGTTTGCGGTTGTCCGCAATCGCGAACCCCGGAAGTTCGCCAGGAACCGTTCGCCGGCGAACCGTTCGGGCCAGCTCTATTTCTTGAATAGCATTATTAAATTTTCTATTATTTACAGTATATATGTGTTTGTATACCTATATTCTTTGATTTTCCAACTGTTTTAGATATAAATAGTTGAAATATTGTTACTCACTGTTTTCCATATTGTACAGTAGCAGAGAAGATGATTGTGCTGCATAAATAAAAAATAATAATGGGTTCAGTAAAGCTTAATTTAGTATACCTATAGAATAACTGTCTGGAAACTGAACTGAAAAGGGTATTTTAAAATCATTACATGGCAAAAAGGTTAAAATATCATTGACATATAAATATATAATAATAATAATCCTATCTAATAAAAGCCAACTGTCTCTGCATCCAGCGTGTGTCCCTGTGTGTGTGTGTCCCTGCTTTAAACAAACTGCGCATGTGCGCGGAGACACTGAGGGGGAGTGACGTGCGGCTTCAAGGGGCAGACGGGGCATGTGCGTGCGCGTTACAGGTGCGCGCCGGTGTGCGTGCGGCGGGTGCGTATGCGGCAGGAGACCTAGAGCCAGTTTTTAAACGTGCTTAGCTCAGCTAGTATATAATATTATAATATATAAGCTATATATTATATAATATCAGCTATAAACATTAGCAGTTCTGGATATGTGCCTGGCTTTCAGGGGCATAAAGAAATGATGCAGTGATGCATCATGGGAAACCACAGTTAATCATTTAAGCTGAATTATTACAAATATATTCTGTTTTAACCAATGGAGAGAGAACAGAGGGGCACCACTTCTTTAAATCCCTTTACTCCAGTTGGTCAAGAGCAGATACAGAGCAGTGGGGGTATCAAGTGCCTGACTGCTGTTTCGCTGGCTAAATCAGCTTCTTCAGACGCAGAATGGTACATTCTGCCAATGAAGAAGCTGGTTAAGCCAGCAAAACAGGGATTTTAACCACTTCACAACTGAGGGGTTTAAAGAAGTGGTGCCCCACTCTTCTCTCTCCATTGGATATCTTAAGAATCTTGAATGTGCATCTTTCCCCAGCTCCGGTTGTTCCGCCCTGCTGCATTTGGTGCCAGGTACTGTTTCTTCATTTATACTAATATTCTGTTTTAAGAATGAAAAATTATATACAGCATCGATTTTTCATAAGAGGGCTTTTAGGTCTCTTTTAGCCTCTTTTACCTTCCTGGTAATTCTGGGTCACCAGGAGCGATCTCTGTATTCTGTGACATATGCAGCATTGTTGCCATAAAAAGCACCTCCACTAGAAATGACAATCTGTCATGGTGGATCGGAGGGAGGTCTCAGATTTAATTACTTACCCGATCTGCCCTAATTTGGACACAGGTGATGCTCTGCCTTCCTCTTCAGGAATGTATTCATAGCCATGTTTCCAAAGTCTTCCAAAGCTCTTCAGAAACCTTTGCCTGCATTGCTACAGCCCGCCCCAGCTTGGCAGCCACCAAATAGGCCATGGCTGCCAAGCTGGGGGTGGGCTGCCACAATGCAGATGGGTGGCTAGAGCCTCAGCAAAGATCGGAGACAAAAATGCCACTGCCGCATTTCTGAGGGGGCCAGAGTGATCACCAGTATGAATGAATTACGGTGATTAAGGTGAGTAATTAAACCTGAGACCCCACCAGTCCTGTATCAGTAAGGGCTGGTGTACACCGAATGCTCTTCTGAGTGCTTTTTAAAACACTAGCGCTTTGAAAAATACACTTGGCTAATGTATTTGTATGAGATGTATCACACCAGAGTGATGTGATTTTTTCCCAAACGCAAACACATGTCCTGCAGCATTTCTGAGGTGATTCAACCTCAATGTTAAGTATAGGAAAAGTGGACAATTTATCCAAAAAACACTATAACAGATCGATTTTCCAAGAGTTTTTTTTTAACAAAAGCTGTTAACTTCCAGCTCAAATTGTACAAAAAATAAAAAATATCTTCACCAAAACACACACAAAATCGCTAGGCATAACTAGAAAATTGCTAGGCACATGCCTGGAATCGCTTAGAAAAAATAATTTCTAAAAACGCTTAGCATTTGCGATTACTCTAGCGATTTTTGGTGTGCACTGGCCCTAAAACAGAGCATGAAATTACTGGCTTTGTCTTTTATACGTCAAGTTACTAGTACTTTTTAACAAGGTGGAGTTACACTTTAACCAGTACATTATTAAAAACTGAGATGTAAACATGCAGTAAAATTATGCATACATAAATGTTTTTGTATTTTTATTCTGAATTATTCTTAGCTATTAGATTTCAACAGCAGTACTGGTAGTAGATTAAAAATATGAAAGACAAATTCTGATTATTGTACCACTTAGATGAAATATTATTTTTAAAAAATGTGTATTTGGATTGAAAAAAATAAGAAAAAAATACGCAAATTAAATTCAAATAAAGTCAGACAAAATATTGGCAGTTGTAAAAGAAATATTTTTTTTCTAGAGAGGATCTGAAATCTTTGGCAGTAAGCCAACTGGAAAATCGCTGCCAATAAGACAAAATCTTGTTATCTCACAAGATGAAAGTGTTCTTCATATAAAAGATTACAAATAACATTAAACAACAATCTCCATGGTGCCTACTTCTTAGAAACAAAATTAAGTGTTAGACAGCCTTTCCAGGATAGTAGGAAATCTGAATACATTTACAAATGACTTCTACATATTTTATTTTTAATGAATGTTTATATTTAAACTTGTCTATAATGATACAAGTAATTACACTGGAAAGCATTGATTTTTATTTTAGAAATGCTTGGCAATATTGTAAAAATGTTTTTGCATATTTAATAAAAAAAAATCTATACTGGGTTAATTCTAAAGTTGCATCTTTACTGCAGCCTCACATGGAATTCAAATCTATCTCATTGCTTGGCTTGGTGACATGATCCTTTAAAGGAAGGGTTCACGGAGTTAGTTAAAAAAAATAAAAATACTAATCCACTTACCTGGGGCTTCCTCCAGCCCGTGGCAGGCAGGATGTGCCTTCCACGCCGCTCCGGAGGCTCCCGGTCTTCTCCGGTGGCTCACCCGACCTGGCCAGGCCGGCTTCCAGGTCAGGCTCTTGTGCGCTCCAACATGCATCTCACGCGGTCGCGCTGACGTCATCGGACGTCCTCCAGGCTGTACTGCACAGGCGCAGTAGTTCTACGCCTGCGCAGTACAGTCCGTAGGACGTTCGAAGACATCAGCGCGACAGCGTGAGACGCACGTTGGAGCGCAAGGAGAAGCCCGACCAGGAAGCCGGCCTGGCCAGGTCGGGTGAGCCATCGGAGAAGACCAGGAGCCTCCGGAGCAGCGTCGAGGGCTCGTCCTGCCTGCCACGGGCTGGAGGAAGCCCCAGGTGGGTGGATTAGTATTTTTATTTTTTTAACCAACTCCATGGACCCTCCCTTTAAAGAGTAACTTTCAGACATAAAATACAAAATCAATTCTCTATTGCAGGCTGGTACATTGGTAAAAAAGGATGCTAACCAGGCAATTCAAAAGTTCAAAATCATTTGTACTTTTTTTTTTCAAATAGGTTTTCTCTCCCCATGCCCCCAGGCTCTAACTTCGTGCACAGATGGAAAAGAGAAGTGATATGGCATGCTGAATCAGCCTGGTTGGCTGAAGCCTCTGTGACTCACCTCTCTCACTCAGAGGCTGTCTCCTGTCATGCACTGCACATTGAGGAAAGATAAAGGCGGCACACACAGAATCACCTAATAATGGTTCCAGGCACTGCAGTTCCCTTCGATACTATCTGCACTACCGCCGGTCTTAGTGCAGAGAATAGATGGGATCAGCAGCGCTTGGATTTATTAGTAGGTGAGTTTGTGCCTTCTGCATGTATTCCTCTCTGCTGTGCTCAGAATCAGTGTGGGGTGGAGGGGGATGCAGGGTGGGGGGAATCTAGCTGGAGGACACAAGATGGCCCCTGCCAGGAACAGAATTCTCCTCATTTACTATATAAAGTTCTCTGAAATCTAAACCTGGACACTAGAATACATCTGTTATGTAAGTAGTGCAAGTATTTATCTACTTACATATGTGTTTTTTTGAGGGGCATATTATGGCTAATTGTTTCTCTTTAACCACTTGAAAACCATGGGCTTAAACTCCCCTAAAAAACTGGCCATTTTTCACTAAATAGGCCACTGCAGCTTTAAGGCCTCGCTGCAGGGCCGTCCAACTCAGCACACAAGTGATTCCCCCTCCCTTTTCTCCCCACCAACCGAGCTTTCTTTTGGTGGGGTCTGAACGCTCCCCCAATGTTAATTTTTTTTATAAATATCTATTTCATTATTTTATAAATAAATTTTACCTTTTTTTTACATTTTTTCCCCAGCCCTTCCTCCCTCCCCGCCAGCCAATCACTGTGATCAGCTGTCATAGGCTTCAGCCTATGACAGCCAATCACTGCAGTGTCTCCCGGGGGGCAGCCGAGTCACACGGCTGTCCCCAGTACAGCGCTGTCTTAGATCGCAGCGCTATACACTGTTATTAGATGGCAGTTTCGCCATCTAACAGTCTCCTAGTGAAGCAATAGAAAGAATCCTGCAGGGCACACCATCAAAGAAAATGAGCCGGGTGCTTGATACTGAGATATAGGCTGTGTCTCCAGTAGATCAGTGAACAAATGTATCAGCACACCGATATGGCTTAGTTCACGCTCTTTTATTGAGCCATGCGTTCCCACAAAGGTAAAAACCGACAATTGTTTCGAGGGCCACGCAGGGTCCCCCTTCTTCAAGGCGTGTGGTTACAAACACATTAGGATTTAACAGACTTTATATACCAACCTAATCCCTAATCACCCCACCCATAGTGAAATTCAGCAATGATGTCATCTCCATTGTTTAAACATCAAAACATGCCTCAATATTAATCCTATCTTGCAATCAGTATACTTATCAAAATGATGATACTGTTCAGTGCGCTCAGCGCTACTGTGCCTGCATTTTCATACCTGTCAGAAGGTTCACCGTTCACATCCTGTGATCAATATGTGGATAATTGCCCCAGCGATTTGAATGTACTTGGCGACAAACAGCCGTTGTCTAGAGCCCTGGTTGGTAGTCCCTCCGTTAGCTGCGCCGTGCAGTCACACCCCTCATTTCCTATTGGCAGAGGGGCGGAGATCTATGGAGATGCTACTCAGCGTGATCCCAACTTGCTTCCGCACGCTGTTGGGCCCCGCCCCTTGCGTCATATTTGTAGAAGAGCGCCGACCCACATATACAATGCATCCGCCCTTGCATGACGGAATATCAACTTCCGCCCATACTTAGCATGTAGAGACACAGCGTCTGCCCCTACGTGACGTATAGGTCACACCGCACAAAGACTGTGTTACTTGTTGCTAAGCAACATCTGTAAACACATACTCGCTCACTTATAGAATAAATGATACGCTCATAGCCCATATAAATTGAGCTGATGCGTATCTCTGAGTTAACGTGAACAAACAGATCGCTCTTGCAAAATTGTGTGTCCAATAAGTCATGCATGCATAGGTAACATGGACAACTCAACACGCTGGCCCTGCACATAAGTCCAAAAGCTGTTTATTATGTCGCCCCGGCACCCCCTCGCTGAGACACACTTACCCACCAGGATGTAATCTTATGAATGATGGACCAGGGAACCTCTGAGATGGCTGAAAGATAAAGCAAAAAAGGGGGTTATTATATTTACACATTTATAGGTAATAAAATATTGGCATATTCAATGTTCAACATATACGGCAAGACAAAAAATAGATAAATTAAAGAGTGTTCATGTGTACGAAGATAAATATTAACCTACTAGGAAGACAACAGTCATAAACAATGTATATCAGAGTATGTTTCTAGAATAATGTTCTATGTTGCTTCAATTAGTCCATACTATCTCTCCTTAACCACCCTGGCGTTCTATTGAGATCGCCAGGGCGGCTGCGGGAGGGTTTTTTTTTAATTTAAAAAAAACTATTTCATGCAGCCAACTGAAAGTTGGCTGCATGAAAGCCCACTAGAGGGCGCTCCGGAGGCGTTCTTCCGATCGCCTCCGGCAAGCATAAGTAACAAGGAAGGCTGCAATGAGCAGCCTTCCTTGTTTGGCTTTCCTCGTCGCCATGGCGACGAGCGGAGTGACGTCATGGACGTCAGCCGACGTCCTGACGTCAGCCGCCTCCGATCCAGCCCTTAGCGCTGGCCGGAACTATTTGTTCCGGCTGCGCAGGGCTCGGGCGGCTGGGGGGACCCTCCTTCGCCGCTGCTCGCGGCGGATCGCCGCAGAGCGGCGGCAATCAGGCAGCACACGCGGCTGGCAAAGTGCCGGCTGCGTGTGCTGCTTTTTATTTCATCAAAGGGCCTGAGCGGCACCCTCTGGCGGTAATGGACGAGCTGAGCTCATCCATACCGCTAAGGTGGTTAATGAAACAAGTTAATGGATTATTTTTGTTTAATCCTCCTGGCTGTACAGTGCCCAACTCATAAATCCAAAAGGCTTCCCTCTGTAGTAATTTAGTGGCTCTGTCTCCTCCCCTCAATGAGACCTTGACCTGTTCGATAACCTGTCCTCTGAGCTGGCATGCTCCATGCTTACATTCAAGGAAATGAACTGCGACCGGCTTGGTGTAATCTGGACTCTCACTCCTCTCATGGGCCCTCCAGGCTACATTTATGTCACTTCTATGCCATATCGGTGTGCTGATACATTTGTTCACTGATCTCCTAGTGAAGCAGGGATGCGTGCGATCCCCTGCAAACTGGCCCCCAGTACTGCACACCGATTGGCTCTAGGCGGTCCTGGGGCTACCGCCGCATTCATGCCAATTGGCGTAGAGCAGTCTTTAGGTGGTTAAAAGGACCCAGAGCAGTAAAAAGAAACGAAATTGGTACTTACCTGGGGCTTTCTCCAGCCCAAAGTAGGTCGGGAGGTCCCCCGGCATCTTCCTGGCTCCTCTCCTGGTCCCTTCGCCACATACAGCACCGGCGACACCCGGGGCCAAGTGTCGGGCTCCCACTTCCCTACTGGTGACGCTCTTCGTCATCACGCCAGCCGCTGCGTGTCATCACGGTGGCCGGCGTGACAGTACTGCGCTAGAGAAGCTGAAGCTAACACCCCCCTTTGCCTGTAGTGAGTGCTAAGCGTGTAATGCAGTCTAGTGGGGATCTGCACATCAATGCAGATAAATCATTCAGGTATAAGTTCACCCCCTTTTGCCTGTAGTGAGTGCTAGGTGTGTTGTTGGGGTCCGCACATCAATGCAGTTAAATCATTCAGGTATAAGTTTTGTTCGGAAGCGCTGCCATGTTTCCTGCTCTGCGCTAGAATTGGCCCGAACTGTTCGCCGGCGAACTTCCGTGGTTCGCGTTCGCGGAGAACCACGAACTTTTCCGGAAGTTCGATTCGCCCCCATAGTGCATCATTAGGGTCAACTTTGACCCTCTACATCACAGTCAGCAGGCACATTGTAGCCAATCAGGCTACACTCCCCCCTGGAGCCCCCCCCCTTATAAAAGGCAAGCAGCGTCAGGCTTTTCACTCACTCGTGTGCCTGCAGTAATTAGAGAAGGGAGAGCTGCAGTGCAGAGACCTATAGGGGAAGCTTAGTTAGGCTCTTGTAGGATTGTTAGCTCGCTCCTTACTGATTCTTATTGCTAAAAAAGCACCCTCAACAGCTCTTTTGAGAGCTAATCTTGTTCTTGTGATCTATTTTTTTTTTGTGGCCCACTAGCATTATATACTGCCCTGTCAGTCAGTCGCAGCTGGCCTTTGGGCCCTTGGTTGTAATTACTACTGTGCCAGGTGCAGATTTGTAATAACCATCACTGCATATAACTACCTTTTGCCCACTTCAGTGCACCCACCTACCTACGTGAGCGCACGCAGTGTCACTGTGCCTGTCCGGTACCTGTCTGTGTGTGAAAGGTGCACATTATAATACCCATCACTGCATATACCTACCTGTTGTTCACAGTGCACCCACCTACCTACGCGAGCACAAGCAGTGTCACTGTGCCTGTCCGATACCTGTCTGTGTGTGACAGGTGCACATTGTAATACCCATCACTGCATATACCTACCTGTTCTTCACTTCAGTGCACCCACCTATCTACGTGAGTGCACGGAGTGTCACTGTGCCTGTCCGGTACCTGTCTGTGTGTGAAAGGTGCACATTATAATACCCATCACTGCATATACCTACCTGTTGTTCACAGTGCACCCACCTACCTACGCGAGCACAAGCAGTGTCACTGTGCCTGTCCGATACCTGTCTGTGTGTGACAGGTGCACATTGTAATACCCATCACTGCATATACCTACCTGTTGTTCACTTTAGTGCACCCACCTACCTACGTGACCGCACGCAGTGTCACTGTTCCTGTCCGGTACCTGTCTGTGTGTGACAGGTCCACATTATAATACCCATCACTGCATATACCTACCTGTTGTTCACAGTGCACACACCTACCTATGTGAGCGCACGCAGTGTGATATTTAATACCACCAGTCACTGTACCTGTTCACGGCACGTGTGTGTGACAGCTGCACATTTAATGCCCATCACTGCATATATCTACCTGTTGTTCAGTGCACCCACCTAGCTACGTGAGTGCATGCAGTGTGATATTTATTACCACCAGTCACTGTACCTGTTTACGGTACGTGTGTGTGACAGGTGCACATTTGTAATACCCATCACTGCATTATTGTTACAACAAGATGAAGGCGCTAAGCAAGTTACACCACCTGATATGTCTGAGTTAGGCGACACTATGGACGTAACGTGTGAGGAGGAGGATGATGAAGTACCTACTGTTGGTGCAGTTTTGGAGCTGTCTGAGGCAAGCGAAGCTGGGCAGGATGATTATGATGATGACGATGATACGATGCCACGTGGGTTCCTAAGAGACGAGAAGACCAAGGGGGCAGTTCAGAGGGGGAGTCAGAGAGGAGTAGAAGGAGATGAGTTGCTGAAAGAAGCAGGGTAACTCGTGGGCTGAAACAGCTGGTGGCAGTGTCCAGCGCCATGTATCGCCACCTATGGACAGCCAGCCACCATGCCCTTCAACATCAGCTGCATAATGCCATCACCCCAGGGGGGCTCAGCGGTTTGGGAATTTTTTAATGTGTCTGCCTCAGATCAGAGCAATGCCATCTGTTCTCTCTGCCTCCAAAAATTGAGTCACGGAAAGGCCAACACCCACGTAGGGACAACTGCCTTACGAAGGCACATGCAGAAAAGGCACAAACTGCAATGGGAAGAGCACCAGAGGAAAATCAGCACACAAAAGAAAAGCCACCCTCCTTGTCCTCTTCCTCCTTCAGGTGCATCATCTTCTTCAGCCGCTTTCTCCCTTGTACCTTCACAGCCACCCTCCTCCACTCCGCCTCTGACCTTCAGCGGTTCCTGCTCCTCTGCCCACAGCAGCAGTCAGGTGTCCGTGAGGGAAATCTTTGAGCGGAAGAAGCCACCCTCTTGCCCGGCGTCTGACAGCTGGCTTGGCGGAACTGTTAGCTCGCCAGCTGTTACCATACCAGTTGGTAGACTCTGAGGCCTTCCGTAAATTTGTGGCCATTGGGACACCATAGTGGAAGATACCAGGCCACAATTTTTTCTCTAAAAAGGCAATACCCAAACTGTACCATGAAGTTGAGAGGCAAGTGGTGTCATGTCTAGCACAGCGTTGGGTCAAGGGTCCATCTGACCATGGATGCCTGGTCTGCCAAGCACAGTCAGGGCAGGTACATTACTTACACAGCCCATTGGGTCAACCTGGTGACCGCTGACAAGCAGGGAGTACGTGGCTGTGCAGCGGACCAACTTGTGACACCTCCATGGCTTACAGGCAGGCCTCCTGCCACCTCCTCTCCTCCTCCTGCTACATCTTCTTCGCTGTCGTCATCCTCCGCCTCCTTGACTAAGTGGCAGTTCAACTCTACTGGTGCTGTGAACTCCTCTCCAGCTACACAGCCCCAGCTCCCCATGGCCTATGCTGCATGCCAGGTACGACAGTGTCACGCCATCCAAGACATGTCTTGCCTCAAAGCGGAGAGTCACACTGGACCAGCTCTCCTGGCTGTTCTTAACAAACAGGTGGATCAGTGGCTGACCGCGCACCAGCTGCAATCGGCAACATGGTGTGTGACAACGGCAGCAATCTCATTTCCGCTTTGAATTTGGGAAAGCTGACACATGTACCCTGCATGGCACATGTGCTGAATCTAGTCATTCAAAGATTTGTGTCAAAGTACCCAGGCTTAGAGGACGTCCTGAAGCAGGCCACGAAGGTGTGTGGGCATTTCAGGAGGTCTTACACGGCCATGGCACACTTTGCTGATATTCAGCGGAGAAAAAAGTTGCCGGTGAGACGCCTGATTTGCGATAGCCCGGCTTGCTGCAATTCGACCCTCCTTATGTTCTCTCACCTGCTAGAACAGGAGAAAGCCGTCACCCAGTACCTCTACATCTGCAGTAGAAGGACATAGTCTGGGGAGATGGGGATGTTCTGGCCCAACAACTGGACACTCATGCGAAATGCATGCAGGCTCATGCGGCCGTTTGAGGAGGGGACCAACCTAGTGAGTAGCAGTGAAGGCACCATCAGCGACTTGATCCCGTACGCTTACTTCCTGAAGCGTGCCGTGCGTAGAGTGGTGGATCAAGCTGTGGAGGAGCGTGAACAGGAACAGTTACAGGAGGAAGCGTTGTGGGATCAATTCTCATCAGAACCAGATGTTTCCTCAACACCTGCGGCAGCGCAGAGGGGGAGGAGGAGGAGGAGGAGGAGGAAGAGTCGTGTGGGGAGAAGGAGTCAGACTCGGATGATGAAGAAGGTGTTTCTTTGGGAGAGGAGGAGGAGGCTGCATCAGAAGAACAACCGCAGCAGGCGGCGCAGAGGGCTTGTGCTGCTCAATGTTCCTGTGGTATTGTTCGTGGATGGGGGGAGGAGGAGGATTTACCTGACGTCACTGAGGAAGAGCAAGAGGAGATGGATAGTACGTCTGCATCCAACTTTGTGCAGATGGCATCTTTCATGCTGTCCAGCCTGTTGAGGGACCCCCATATAAAAAAAACTCAAGGGGAATGAGCTGTACTGGGTGGCCACGCTACTAGACCCTCGGTATAGGCACAAAGTGGCGGAGATATTTCCAAATCACCAGAAGGCAGAAAGGATGCAGCACTTGCAGAACAAGCTGGCAACTATGCTTTACAATGTGTTTAAGGGTGATGTCACAGCACAACGCAACAAAGGTACCACTGCCAGTAATCCTTCTCCCATGTCCACGCAGGCAAGGACAGGATACTCCAGCGATCTCATGGTGATGTCGGACATGTGGACATTTTTTTGTTTAACGCCTCACCTTAGCCCTTCCAGATCCACCCTCCACCAATGCCTGGACTGGCAGGTAGCCGACTACCTGGCTTTAAGTGTGGATGTAGACACTGTGAGCAGCGATGAACCCTTGGACTACTGGGTGCGCAGGCTTGACCTGTGGCCAGAGCTGTCACAATTTGCCATCCAACTTCTGTCTTGCCCTGCTTCAAGCATCCTGTCAGAAAGGAACTTCAGCTCAGCTGGGGGCATTGTCACTGAGAAGAGAAGTCGCCTAAGTCAAAAAAGTGTTCAGTACCTCACCTTTATCAAAAATGAATGAGGCATGAATCCCGAAGGGCTACTGCCCGCCCGAAGACTAAGTCAGTCCCCACATACAGCATCTCTGCCTGCATGCTGTGTGACTGCCTGCCCCAAGACTAAGTCGCTCCCCACACAGCATCTCTGCCCGCAGGCCGCTTGACTACCTTCTCCGCCACCACCTACAGGGTCCAGGACACCAGTCGGATTCCTGAATTTTTTAGGCTGCTGCTAGCAGGGCAAGGTAATGATCACGAAGGGGAATTGGCACATATACATACGTTTTGTTTTGTTGTTGCAGCTGCAGTGCAGCCAGAAAAATTAGGCAGGCATGTACACATACCAGAAAAATTAGTATAGCGGCTGCTAGCAGCAGCCGCTATACTAATTTTTCTGGTATGTGTACATGCCTGCCTAATTTTTCTGGCTGCACTGCAGCTGCAACAACAAAACAAAACGTATGTATATGTGCCAATTCCCCTTCGTGATCATTACCTTGCCGTGGTGAAGGGGCTTGCGTATCACAATGAAGCAATGACCGCCGGCTATATGCGTGTCTCGGGTGGTGGCACAAAGATAATAAGGTTGTTGCTTCATTGTGGACAGACCAAATTTGATCAGCTGGACAGTCACTGTTGTACTATCATTGAGCTACCCCAGCCCGGCGACCATATGGGCTTGAAAACCGCCACGGCCTGCACTCTCACCACGGTGCGCACCAGTCCAGCATGGCCGTCACTACACAAACAGCTGTTTGCGGTGCGTTACACAGCTAGTTTGGTGTGTCAGTGTGAAACAGTACTCTAATTACACTCCCTGATTGATGTATACACATGCAATATATTTTAAAGCGCTCTAGGCCTGCAATTTAGCATTCAATGTGATTTCTACCCTTAAAACGCTGCTTTGCATCAAATCCAGATTTTTCCCCGGGACTTTTGGCATCTATCCCACTCATACATGCAAAAACTCAGATGTTAGACCCTTTGAAACATCTTTTTCATCACTTTTGTGGCCAGCATAAGTGTTTCTAGTTTTCAAAGGTCGCCTCCCCATTGAAGTCTTTCACGGAAAAAACCGAAGTTCGCGTTCGTTGTCGGCGAACTGAAAATCAGAGGTTCGGGCCATCTCTATACTGCGCATGCGCGCCAGTTCTGTATGCAGCGGAGGGACCGGGAGAGGAGCCAGGAGGATGCTGGGGGACCTCCCGACCTACGGTGGGCTGGAGAAAGCCCCAAGTAAGTACCAATTTCATTTCTTTCTGCTGCTCAGGGTTCCTTTAAACATCATGCGACCCATACTAGCAAATTGTTGACTAGCAGCATGACTAACATGCAGCTATGCATCTGAACATAAATAAATGTCAGCTTTAATAAATACTGTATATTCCTGGGTATAAGACTACTTTTTAACCCTTGAAAATCTTCTGAAAAGTTGGGGGTCGTCTTATACGCCGGGTGTCATTGATGCCGGGTGTTACGCCCTATCCTGTTACCGCCTCTCAGATCTCCCTGCTGAGCGCAATCTATTCTTCCATACCGCTCTGATAAACAGGTAGACAAGGAGAGCTGACCAGTCTACTTAAGGAGAGTTGACCAATGCAACAAGTTAATTGACTATATACTGTTATATACTGGGTAACACATACAGTACAGCACCAGTATCTGTTCATACACAGCACCAGTACACAATTCTTTTATTTTAATTTTAATTTGGTGTGCGTTGGAAGAGGGGTAGTCTTATACTCTATATTTTAACTGGAAAAGTTGGGGGTCGTCTTATACGCCCAGTCGTCTTATACGCCGGAATATACGGTAGCTCCCAACTTTCTACGTTTTTTAGCTTTAGATAAAAAAATTAAGTAAGTTTGTAGTAAAGGGCTATGGATGTTATTATCTTAATTCCATTTAAAATAATGCTATTTGTCACCCTGTTGTATTGTTCCACTATCCCTAATTCTTTATAATTACATGATCCAGAACCAGTATGTAGATCAGGCGTTCAACTTGCTGCATGTTTGTCTGAAGCATGTGGACCAGACACTACTACAGGCAAAAGATCAGCATCTTACTTAGCAAAGGAACTTTAAAAAAGAAGGAAAAAAGCATCCTCCATATTCCTCTCACTACAGTATTCCCACTAGCATTATGAATGGAATGTGCAGCATTTACTATTGATGATGTGAGGAGTTTTATATCACTTCTTTTTCTAGTATTTTAAAGCAAAGCCAGTGCACTAGCTTATCACTGAAACAGGTTTTCCAAATATCTTTGAATGAGAAATTTAAGCATCAGGGCACAGCAGTGAAATAGTTTGAGATCCGAAGATTCTTCAAAGAGTAAAACGTAAAAAAATTAGCAGTGTATTTGACTTAAAGAGAAATTGTGACCAAGAATTGAACTTCATCCCAATCAGTAGCTGATATTTACATGAGAAATCTATTCCTTTTCACAAAAGGTTCATCAGGGGCCTCTGTATGGCTGATATTGTGGTGAAACCCCTCCCACGGGGAACTGTAAGGACCATGGTCCTGTCAGTTTCCTGTCTGAACCTTGTTGCATTGTGGGAAATAGCTGTTTACAGCTGTTTCCAACTGCCAAAAAAGCAAGCAGCAGCTACTTCCACTGACATCACCTGCTAGCAGTAAAAATGTCACCATGTGGTAAATGTCAAAATGTAAATCAGGGAGAGAAAATATTTTACAATGGGCAAACACTGACTGAATCATTTATACATAATTATTATAAAAATGAAGCACTTTTTAATTACATTATTTTCACTGGAGTTCCTATTTAAGTCTTTTCAAATTAACTTAATATAAGGCTCGGAAAAATAATTAAATACACCTATATTACTTGTGCTTGATTTGAAAATACTGCCTTATGTACTGCAATATTTACATTGGAAGAATTAACTGTGAGTAGATTGTACTTCATGCTCAAGCTAGGTACACACACTAGATGACACCCAGCCAAAAATGCTATTAAGAGTTATCACAGTCAAGATTTGTGTGTACAGGAGATACCCCATTGATGCCTGAAGATCCAATAGAACAGATATTTATCGACAATAACACTTACATAGTTATATAGTTATTTGGATTGAAAAGAGACGTACGTCCATCGAGTTCAACCAGAAAACAAAGTACAACACCAGCCTGCTCCCTCACATATCCCTGTTGATCCAGATGAAGGCGAAAAACCCTTACAAGGCATGGTCCGATTAGCCCAAAAAGGAAAAAAAATTCTTCCCGACTCCAGATGGCAATGAGATAAAATCCCTGGATCAACACCACTGGGCATTACCTAGTAATTATAGCCATGGATGTCTTTCAACGCAAGGAAAGAATCTTACAGTAAAATGTCATATAGTTGGGGCTTTTGATAGCCTCCTTTGATGTCTATTTTGTTTTTAATAATGTCCCTTATTATCTCATCGTCTTCTTCTCTGATTTCTTCTTTAGACCTCTTATTTCTCCCCTTCTCCTTTGCATGGTTCAGTAAACCTTGTTGCTTTGCAATTTCAGTGGCCTGGGTTTGATACTTTGGCATTGTTGCTAAGTATTTACAGTATTGGCTTCATTATAGCTGCTTCTCCGGCTGTAACACCGAAAAATTGAGATGACAACCACTGTAACCAGGATAACGATCCTCACATCCACCTTAGGTGCCAATCTCCTACTGTAATAATGGTAGTAGTGTCTGTAGTATTCCTCGGGGTGATCCATCATGTAATCATAATCCTTTCGAGTTTCTTCGTCCTTTAGAGTTTTGTAGGCAGTGGCTACCAGAAGGAAATTGGTATGTGTGGTCTTCCAAAGGTCTTTTGGAATTTTTTCCCCTTGTTGCTACTGTTCTCTTACACATGCCTAGAAAATTTGGTGGTTCTAACAAATATAGCGGCTTTGCTATTAACCTTTTAAGTTGGTCCATTGACATTGTCAAAATTACTGTAGGTTTAACAAAAATTCTTGATACCATCAAAAATGTTCACGAATCTGCCAGATGCATTCTCGCTTATCCCTATTTACATGTGCACTGAGCACATGGCCCTGCATTACACTTCAGAAAGAGGCTGATCACAGTGTCTCTCTTGATGGGTGCTTTGAAACTTGAAAACACATGCAAAAACACTCGTTCTAATGAAAAGGTAATAAAACTCACATTTGTGGAATCAAAATCAAAATCAGTTCTTCCATATTCTGAGCCTATTTCAGTTTATTTATTTGCTTCACTCTCTCTAAGTAAATCTGTGAATGGCATTTTTTACTCCTATTTGTCTTTCCAGAAATGGTATCACTTACTCTGGTTGCAAAACAATTTAAACTTATGAAGAAGTGGAACTCTTTATGTGCACTTTTAGTTATAAATGTAATTTATAGAATACCCAGTTAATGCCTAGGATTGTACAGGGAGGGCAAATGGAACCTAAAAGCCTCTTGCTAAAAAAATCTGAAAAACACTGGTGGAGGTGCCTTAGATATATAAGGTGCAATTGATATAACTTATAATTAGGAGGGAAAATGGGCTTGATTCATTAAGCGTATCGCTCTGAAACAGCACAGACTAAATCTTATTGTGCACATAAATGAAATGAACGCAACTTAATTCTACCGTGTGCATGCGACGTGCACTGCTGGCAGTGCTCTTGTTGCCAGTAGCGCGTGTAGCATGCATGTGCTAGAATAAGTCATGCTAATTTCATTAACGCGCTCAAGGAGATTTAACTCGTGCTGTTTCAGCGTGATATGCTTAATGAATTAACCTCAATGTGCCTTACCTCTTAGGAAGAACCAAATTCAGTCGAGCACACAAGCAAAATGCATTTCACGGTACTGGCCTGTTTTTTCAGTTCAATAAAGTGCCTCACATACAATGTAAACAAGTTTCAGTGCCTCTAAGATGTGCTGCTCTTCTGCTTGGTAATATAAATAGAATTCTGGTATGCACATTATCTCCAAATTACAGCAATTCCATTGTACAGTATATACATAATTATTCATACCCCTGGCAAATGTTGAATTACATTTACTTTTATTCAACCAGCAAGTCACTTTTTAATGGGAAATTACATAGGTATCTCCCAAAAGATAATAAGATGATGTACAAGAGGAATTATTCGATGGGTATGATTGCTTACTTCATCAATTTTGTTTTCTCTTCAGATTTGCTTTAAGCTAAATAAAAAAACACTATGGGCCTCAGTCTGATCCAATTCACTTTTTCTCCTATGTCTTCTCCTAGGTGATATTTTCACATTCTATCATAAAAACGCCTTTCAAGCCACCAGCAAGCAAGGAAATACGCAGAATAATTTTGACAGTATTTTTTGTACCTACTTTTTGATACTTTTTAAATTATAATTGCAGAGTGCTGAAAAGTTATTTTAACCAGTTCAGCCTATCTGGACGAGCATGTTCGTCCAGATAGGCTGTGGTGCTGCAGCGGCACCGCGCGCACTCCTGCACGCACTCTTGCGCACGCTCCTGCCGCCTGCCGTTAGCCCCCCAATCAGTGAATGGGAATATAGTTCCCATTCACCGATCTAAGTCCCCCGCAGAAAAAGCGACGATCTCTTATCAGAGACCGCCGTCTTTCTGCAAAAAAAAATCCTGTCCCCTTTCTAGTTCCTGGATGCGAGATCATTCCCATCCAGGACTTTTTTGTCTAGAGGATAATAATAGGCCCTAACTAGTGTTGGGCGAACATCTAGATGTTCGGGTTCGGGCCGAACAGGCCGAACATGGCCGCGATGTTCGGGTGTTCGAGCCGAACTCCGAACATAATGGAAGTCAATGGGGACCCGAACTTTTGTGCTTTGTAAAGCCTCCTTACATGCTACATACCCCAAATTTACAGGGTATGTGCACCTTGGGAGTGGGTACAAGAGGGAAAAAAATTAGCAAAAAGAGCTTATAGTTTTTGAGAAAATCGATTTTAAAGTTTCAAAGGGAAAACTGTCTTTTAAATGCGGGAAATGTCTGTTTTCTTTGCACAGGTAACATGCTTTTTGTCGGCATGCAGTCATAAATGTAATACATATAAGAGGTTCCAGGAAAAGGGACCGGTAACGCTAACCCAGCAGCAGCACACGTGATGGAACAAGAGGAGGGTGGCGCAGGAGGAGAAGGCCACGCTTTGAGACACAACAACCCAGGCCTTGCATGAGGACAAGAAGCGTGCGGATAGCAATTTGCGTTTTGTCGCCATGCAGTCATAAATTTAATACAGATGAGAGGTTCAATAAACAGGGACCGGAAACGCTAACCCATCACAGATGTTCATTGTTCATGTTACTTGGTTGGGGTCCGGGAGTGTTGCGTAGTCGTTTCCAATCCAGGATTGATTCATTTTAATTTGAGTCAGACGGTCTGCATTTTCTGTGGAGAGGCGGATACGCCGATCTGTGACGATGCCTCCGGCAGCACTAAAACAGCGTTCCGACATAACGCTGGCTGCCGGGCAAGCCAGCACCTCTATTGCGTACATTGCCAGTTTGTTCCAGGTGTCTAGCTTCGATACCCAATAGTTGAAGGGTGCAGATGGATTGTTCAACACAGCTATGCCATCTGACATGTAGTCCTTGACCATCTTCTCCAGGCGATCGGTGTTGGAGGTGGATCTGCACGCTTGCTGTTCTGTGTGCTGCTGCATGGGTGTCAGAAAATTTTCCCACTCCAAGGACACTGCCGATACCATTCCCTTTTGGGCACTAGCTGTGGCTTGTGTTGTTTGCTGCCCTCCTGGTCGTCCTGGGTTTGCGGAAGTCAGTCTGTCGGCGTACAACTGGCTAGAGGAGGGGGAGGATGTCAATCTCCTCTTTAAAGTCTCCACAAGGGCCTGCTGGTATTCTTCCATTTTGACCTGTCGGACTCTTTCTTCAAGCAGTTTTGGAACATTGTGTTTGTACCGTGGATCCAGAAGGGTATAAACCCAGTAATTGGTGTTGTCCAGAATGCGCACAATGCCTGGGTCGCGTTCAATGCAGTCCTAGGCCGAAGAGGTCATAGCCTAGGGTCACAAAAACCTGTTTATTTGGGCTATTTCAATGGTAGTGATGGTGACGTACATAAATCTCAGCCATGGCCGTTAGCAACGTCTGAATTTCACGAAATGTCTCATGCAGGTAGAAGACATATTGTTAGACTTGGATTCCAAAGATGGGGTCCCTACATCTCTGCAAACCAGAGTTACAGGGGTCCAAAATTGGTAAAATCCCCCATAGACTTTCATTGCCTCCCTATTTCACTTTCCAAAATCTCACATCTTTTCAAAGGGCAATGGCTCAGCAGTACCAAATTTTCTAGCATTGTAGGGACCCTTAGGGGGAACATGACTGGTGAGTTTCGGGCCCCTAGGCCAAAGAGGTCATAGCCTAGGGTCACAAAAACCTGTTTATTTGGGCTATTTCAATGGTAGTGATGGTGACGTACATAAATCTCAGCTATGGCCGTTAGCAACGTCTGAATTTCACGAAATGTCTCATGCAGGTTGAAGACACATTGTTAGACTTGGATTCCAAAGATGGGGTCCCTACATCTCTGCAAACTAGAGTTACAGGGGTCCAAAATTGGTAAAATCCCCCATAGACTTTCATTGCCTCCCTATTTCACTTTCCAAAATCTCACATCTTTTCAAAGGGCAATGGCTCAGCAGTACCAAATTTTCTAGCATTGTAGGGACTCTTAGGGGGAACATGACTGGTGAGTTTCGGGCCCTTAGGCCAAAGAGGTCATAGCCTAGGGTCACAAAAACCTGTTTATTTGGGCTATTTCAATGGTAGTGATGGTGACGTACATAAATCTCAGCTATGGCCGTTAGCAACGTCTGCATTTCACGAAATGTCTCATGCAGGTAGAAGACATATTGTTAGACTTGGATTCCAAAGATGGGGTCCCTACATCTCTGCAAACTAGAGTTACAGGGGTCCAAAATTGGTAAAATCCCCCATAGACTTTCATTGCCTCCCTATTTCACTTTCCAAAATCTCACATCTTTTCAAAGGGCAATGGCTCAGCAGTACCAAATTTTCTAGCATTGTAGGGACCCTTAGGGGGAACATGACTGGTAAGTTTTGGGCCCCTAGGCCAAAGAGGTCATAGCCTAGGGTCACAAAAACCTGTTTATTTGGGCTATTTCAATGGTAGTGATGGTGACGTACATAAATCTCAGCTATGGCCATTAGCAACGTCTGAATTTCACGAAATGTCTCATGCAGGTAGAAGACATATTGTTAGACTTGGATTCCAAAGATGGGGTCCCTACATCTCTGCAAACCAGAGTTACAGGGGTCCAAAATTGGTAAAATCCCCCATAGGCTTTCATTGGGCCTACTATTTACCGTTCCAAAATCTCACACCATTTCAAAGGGCAATGGCTCAGCAGTGGCAAAACTCACCAGTCATGATCCCCCTAAGGGTCCCTACAATGCTAGAAAATTTGGTACTGCTGAGCCATTGCCCTTTGAAAAGATGTGAGATTTTGGAAAGTGAAATAGGGAGGCAATGAAAGTCTATGGGGGATTTTTTACAGGAGGGCAGCAAACAACACAAGCCGCAGCTAGTGCCCAAAAGGTATCGGCAGTGTCCTTGGAGTGGGAAAATTTTCTGACACCCATGCAGCAGCACACAGAACAGCAAGCGTGCAGATCCACCTCCAACACCGATCGCCTGGAGAAGATGGTCAAGGACTACATGTCAGATGGCATAGCTGTGTTGAACAATCCATCTGCACCCTTCAACTATTGGGTATTGAAGCTAGACACCTGGCACAAACTGGCAATGTACGCAATAGAGGTGCTGGCTTGCCCGGCAGCCAGCGTTATGTCGGAACGCTGTTTCAGTGCTGCCGGAGGCATTGTCACAGATCGGCGTATCCGCCTCTCCACAGAAAATGCAGACCGTCTGACTCAAATTAAAATGAATCAATCCTGGATTGGAAACGACTACGCAACACTCCCGGACCCCAACCAAGTAACATGAACAATGAACATCTGTGATGGGTTAGCGTTTCCGGTCCCTGTTTATTGAACCTCTCATCTGTATTACATTTATGACTGCATGGCGACAAAACACAAATTGCTATCCGCACGCTTCTTGTCCTCATGCAAGGCCTGGGTTGTTGTGTCTCAAAGCGTGGCCTTCTCCTCCTGCGCCACCCTCCTCCTGTTCCATCACGTGTGCTGCTGCTGGGTTAGCGTTACCGGTCCCTTTTCCTGGAACCTCTTATATGTATTACATTTATGACTGCATGCCGACAAAAAGCATGTTACCTGTGCAAAGAAAACAGACATTTCCCGCATTTAAAAGACAGTTTTCCCTTTGAAACTTTAAAATCGATTTTCTCAAAAACTATAAGCTCTTTTTGCTATTTTTTTTTCCTCTTGTACCCACTCCCAAGGTGCATATACCCTGTAAATTTGGGGTATGTAGCATATAAGGAGGCTTTACAAAGCACGAAAGTTCGGGTCCCCATTGACTTCCATTATGTTCGGAGTTCGGCTCGAACACACGAACATCGCGGCCATGTTCGGCCCAAACCCGAACATCTAGATGTTCGCCCAACACTACACGTGACCCGTTTGGCCAATCACAGCGCTAGCCGAACGTTCGGGTAACGTTCGGCCATGCGCTCTTAGTTCGGCCATATGGCCGAACAGTTTGGCCGAACACCATCAGGTGTTCGGCCGAACCCGAACATCACCCGAACAGGGTGATGTTCTGCAGAACCCGAACAGTGGCGAACACTGTTCGCCCAACACTAGCCCTAACTGGTGCAGTTGCATGGGCCCTAGAGTACATGGGACCCCTGTGCGGCTGCACGGCCTGCACGGGCCTATGTCCGCCTCTGACTCAATGCGCAAATTAAGACAGTTGGGCCCATATACAATTCACTTTTTCACCTGAATTTTCTCATAGGAGATAATTTTTCATCTTCAATTTAAAATAACTTTTTAGCACTTTGCAATGGAAAAAGTACCAAAAAGTAGGTCAAAAATTAATGCAAAAGTTATTTTGAGTATTTGTTTGCTTGCTGGTGGCTTAAAAGACATATTTTATTTTAGGTTGTAAAAATATCACCTTGGAAAAAACTCAGGTGAAAAGGGGATTTGGATTTGGCCCCTAATGTCACAAATGATGTAATACAGGACTTCATACCATACAATTATTCTTAGTATAGTTCTCATGAATTCAACGTGAGTCACTGTATTGTACACACTACCTCTTTAAATGCACAACTCTTTTTATATTGAGAAATAAATATACTTATTATGCCACGTGTTCCCAGTTCAGGCCTTGTGTAAACACAGCTACAGAAATGAACAGGATTCAATGGAGAATAGAAACGATTGCAAATAAAAGTTATCTATTCATTAAATGCATGCAGCTGGGAGATAATTTAATATAAAGTAATTGCTCAAGGATGGGACTTAGAGAAAAGGCTTTCATTCTGTCAGCCTACACTAAATCCAACAAAGGAGGAATGTCCACACCAGCAAGACAACTACAGATGAATCACGTAAATAACGTATTAAATCAATCTTGTGTCAGTACATATTTTCCCACAGACTTACAGTTTGCTAAATTAAATACATCTAATTACTCGCCTTACTTTTTTTCCCCAGCTTCAGATAATTTCAGATTTCAGCCATCTGCAGTCTTTTGATGCCTAAACAAAAATGCGTTTACCCAAATCTATTTTTATGATTTTTTTTTGTTATTGGAAAGTCGTGCATGATTAATGGAGTCTAAACTTGGCAGGAAGGCTTATGTCAAGATATTTTACAGCGAACAACCAATAGCAAGGAGTGGCTTATGGTGGAAACAAAACTGTCTTTGTTTTTGTATGGGAGGCCATTATTCATTCCAGCGGAGTTATCACAAGATAGTAATACACTTCTGTTTTACTTTTGCATGTCATGCCCATTAGAACAGACAGAAGACAGAAAGTACAGAAATGACACTGTTTGAAGCGCTCTCAGAAGTGATACCACAGACTTCTACTGTTTTGTGCAAAGAAGCACCATATGTTGTATAGACTGAATAAACTAGCTTCTAAATGTAAAGGACACGATGACTCTAGTTCTAAAATATATGTTTATTATTTGTCACTACAGAAGCTATTTTAAAACAGAATGTTGTTAAAAAGATCCAGTCCAGGTTCAGGGTTTTAATGCAATTTGTGTATACTCGGTATATTATAATTTATAATGCACAACGATTTGTATGTTTCAAATAAGTGTTTGGATAATTCATTTTTTTTAATTAGCTGACTGGGTTTGCAATTCTGACTTCCTGTCCTTATGTCAGTTATGCTGTACTGGACTGAACAGCTATGTATGAGCTGTCCAGACTCCTCCCCTATCACATCATTACCTACATTAAAGGAATACTGTAGTGGGTCGGGGGGAAAATGAGTTACACTTACCCGGGGCTTCTAATGGTCCCCCACAGACATCCTGTGCCCGCGCAACCACTCACCGATGCTCCGGCCCCGCCTCTGGTTCACTTCTGGAATTTCAGACTTTTAAGTCTGAAAACTACTGCGCCTGCGTTGGCGTGTCCTCGCTCCTGCTGATGTCACCAGGAGCCTACTGCGCTGCACGCCTACTGGTCTGGGCCTGCGCAGTACGCTCCTGGTGACATCAGCGGGAGCGAGGACACGACAACGCAGGCACGGTGGATTTCAGACTTTAAATTCTGAAATTCCAGAAATGAGTCAGAGGCGGGCCGGAGCATTGGTGAGTGGCTGCACGGGCACAGGATGTCTGTGGGGGACCATTAGAAGCCCCAGGTAAGTTCAACTCATTTTCCCCCGACCCCCCTACAGTGTCCCTTTAAGGTCACAGGGAACAGCTGGGAGGGGGCACCAGCCATTCTTCTGTTATAAAGACAGTGCTAATCCTAACCTCCTCCCTGAGCTGCACAGGAAGCAGCAGGTGGGGTAGGTAAAGAAACTGGAAATATATCTGAACATATAAGCGCTGTGTAATATGTTGGCGCTTTATAAATACAATAAATAAATATTACAGTATCAAATTCATATCATAGACACAAATCCAGAAGGAAACCGTTAAAATATACTTCATTATCAGTATTACAATTCACAGTGGTCCTCTTCTCTCAAATCTGGCAGTAATATTTTCACTGTGACTTATATAATTAACTAAAAGCAAATTATTTAGGATAGTTTATTGATCAGAAACACGATCAGGTAACTGTGTTGGTGTAGAGAAAAAGTGAACACCGCTCACCACCCCACCATTGCTGCCAGGAGCAGGACCACGGGCAGCCACACCACACCATCAGCACTGGAAAGAGGAAAGATCCGCTCCAACGGGTACAATAAAAGTCCAATTTTTATTGAAAAATGGTCATGCTGGACATAGCAAAAATACCTCACGCGTATCGGAGCCTCACAATCGCTCCATAGTCATAGCTAAAAATGGAGAGCATTTTAAGCAATGACTAAGGAGCGATTGTGAGGCTTCAATACGTGTGAGCTATTTTTGCTATGTCCAGCATGACCATTTTTCAATAAAAATTAGACTTTTACTGTACCGGTTGAGCAGATCTTTCCTCTTTCCAGTACTGACTGTGTTGGTGGGTTTCCGTTCCCTTTTCTCCTCCCACTATGTATTGAGAAATGTATGTCATTTAGTCTTGACAAAAAGAAGAAACATTATCAGGAGAAGTGGTACATTTTTGCCAACTAGAAAGCTGATTTGTTAATGCGGTAATGGAATGAATCATTCCTTTTCAACTGATAGCTTTAATTGCAAAGAATCAATATTTTCTATAGTCAGTCCCAGGGGTGTAACTGTAAATCATGGGGCCTTCAGCAGAACTTTAATGGGACCCCCAAATGTTCACATTCTTTTCCTTGCCAACCCCTTGTGACCATCACAGCCTGGGGCCCCTCCTACAACAACAGACATAAAACAAGTGTGGACATCGTAATTAGAGATGGCCTGAACTGTTCGCCGGTGAGCAGTATTCTGTAAACATCCACTGTTGACATTTGCGGTGAACAGCGAACATTTGGCTTGTTTGATTCGCCCCTATACATTATCACTAAACTTTGACTCCTTACTTCACAGTCAGCAGACACATGGCAGCCAATCAGCTAGCACCCCCTCCTGGACCACCTACCCCCCTATCAAAAAGCAGTTGTGGTGGCCATATTGGATTAATTCCTTGCTGGCTGCTGACTGTTAGTGAGAGCAGGGTCAGACTTGCTGCAGATAAGTAGGGAAAGCATTAGCTAGGCCTGTGTTATTGTTCTTCACTTGCTGTGAAAGCACTCCAAACATCCCTTTAGAGGACTAGCACATCGGTCTCCTGCGTTTTTTTGTGAGTGACACTCCACAGCCTACTGACACCCAGAGCTTTGTGCACACTACTACTGTTGCCTCATTAAGTTGCAGTCAGAGAACCACTCCAGTGCATTGTTATTTCACTGTAGTACTATTGCTGATAGTACTATTGCATTTCTCTGTGTGAGACATTCCACAGCCCACTGACACCCAGAGCTGTGCATAATGTGATTTCTTGCCTCTTAGGAATTAAAACCTGACTTTGCGTCAACTCCATAATTTTTGGTGGGACTTTTTGCATGGATCCTCCTCCGGCATGCCACAGTCCAGGTGTAAGATCCCTTGAAACAATTTTTTCATTACTTTTGTGGCCAGAAACAGTCTTTGTAGGTCTAAAAATTAACCTTGCCATTGAACTTTATAGCAGTTCGCCAGATTCGCCTGTTCGAACATTTGGGGAAGTTCGCAATGGAAAATTCTATATTCGCAACATCTCTAATTGTAATGTGCCTACCCATTACGAGTTTAGCCACAAAAACACCTGATCTGAAGGATGGGCCCCTTTCAGAGGGAGTGAAGTAGCAGTTGGGGACCCCTTACAGCTCTGGGGCCCCCTGCTTCTCCCTTGTAATTTGGCCACTGGTCAGTCCTTAATTTACTCACTACCTTTACACAGCTGCAAGTTAACCTCTCTGGCGGTATCCCTGCATCAGGCTTGGAATGGAAAAAAGCAGCCAGGAGCGGTAATCATGAGTTTGACTCAGGGTAACTCACTTCCCCTGGAATCCAGACACCGGCAGTCATTCTCCTTCCTGTCCTCCAAGGCTCTGCATCCCTTTGGTGAGATCGCTGTCTGTCATCATGAAGACAGATGGTAATCTCACTACAGGGCTACAGTGCCACCCGGAGGATGGAGGGAGAGCTGCAGCGCTGGATCCCAGGGAGGTGAGTAAGTACAGGGGCTGCTGCAGGCTCTCTAGCGATATGATTCTATCCCAATTTTAGGGTCTAAAAGCCTGCTAAAACATTGCACCAGTTTTAGACCCTACATTCCAGAAATAATCATACCGCCGATGAAGTTAATAGATTTATAGTCAGGCTCGTTAAGATTAGCTCCTGCACATGTATGGTTCCTAGTCAATAGCGGTTTGCAGAAAGGGAAAATATTGTATTCAACTATATTCACATTGAAGAAGTGTATCCACCGTAAAACTTTCCTTGCCACAGGTACACAGACAGCAATAAAGACCCAGAAATAGACTAGCTCCTCTCCAAATCATCCAGCACTAGAAGGAGTTTAGCATTGATGATTTACATGACCGAAACATCTTCTGTGTCACTGTACAGCGTGATATAAAAAACTGATTTGTAACACAGATACATACCATACTTTGTGCTTGCTAAGTATAAATGCATACATACACCAATGATAAATAAAAACTGCAGTCTAATAACATGACAGCATATGCCAGTAGTACATACATTAATGCAAATAAAGAAAAAAAAACATTAGGGAAGGGTTCTGTTCTAATAAGCTTACAATCTAGATAGCATTTAAATAATATTTACAAAAACACAGCTCATTTTTAAGGTTAAAAATGAACTAAAGTAGGAAATGGTGTCTGCTTTTTGAGCTATTTTCATACCACACACATCACAATATCCCTTTCATCACTGTGACCGTGACTGCATGTCACTTCATTGCAATGCCTCTTAGCTCAATGTCTATGTTAAACAAGGCCTTCTGTGTGGTAACAGTCACATGTTTCATTGAGCTCACTTCCGAGCTTATGTTTTTTTATTATCACAGCATTCATCTCAGATGACTGCAACATGCAAACCATATGCACACAGGCTTGAACGAAAATGACAATGTATGTGTTCATTACATTCACTGCCATGTGAGAAGTCAGATGATGACAGACTGAAACTTCTCTTTTCAAGTCTCTACAGTCAATTATTTTAGCCACGATTTTCAATGCCGAGGTGATATGCTTCTTAATCTTCTTTCATGGCAACCAAAGGATTAATTTTTCATGGATCTGTCTGATTTGCAATGGAGCCATACAAAAGTTGATTCATGTTGAAGAAACTTCTGACAATAAGTACAGATAATCCTTTTTATAGACTTGTGACTGGAGACTTGTTTAGTTCTAAAAGTCCTGTTTGCCACCAATTTTATCAGATCAGTAAATTTGTTTTGAAGTGGTTGGCTTCCACCTCAGTTTTCAGTTATTTGGTAATGAAGTACAACCTCTCTTGCAAGTAAAAATAAAATAAAATAAAAAAATGTAAAAAAATATATTAAATCTTTAGTGAGTTCCAGTGATAGCTTCAGTTCTCTGTGTCTTCCGTAGCATTGGTGTTTGATTTGAAACACCCAAATACTCCCGTATCTAATTAGAATACACTAGAAATACTTCTATCTACCGCTGTTCAGCATCAAACAAGTGGAAGAGGTCAGGAGGAATTCACTGGCTTGTGAGTTAGGTTGTGCTTCACGTGACTCTGATAATTCTTCTTTATGGTTTGGAAGAAGGAGACATCAGAGACATGTAAAAATGCAACGTGACTCACAAGGTAGTGAACTCCTCCTGATCCTGTCCGCTTGCTGGGCACTGAGTTGTGGCAGATGAGAGTAATCAGGTGTTTTAATTCAGCTATGATGTCGCCTCTGGAGGCTTCCCTCTACTGAGGCGAGGTATCTGAGTTTTGCTCTTCTAAAACTTACCAGTTTATTTTAATTATTTCAGTGCAGTTGTAGTTGTGATCAAACTAGATATACCACAAGACTGAGAATGCGTAGTGGGTGGTTGTGAAATATCTTGTACTGAAAGACCATGACTGTTATCACAGAGGACCAACGGGATGACTGTCACCACAGACAAGGTTTCTGGAGTCCATGTGAAACATGCTTCTCCCCACACAGGATTCTATGTCCCTGTGTGTCTGCAGCCACTTATTAGCCACTGCAGAAGCCCATGGCATTTTGACCTAGCTTGTCTTATTTTCTGCAGAATACATCTAACCTTTAATTGATCATCACAGCTGTATGACTTCAATGCTATCCACAATATCTGCTGTACATCTGTCTAATCAGCATTCTTCATAACCAGGATTTTCATTTTATGCAAGAGGTTATGTTTTAAATAAAGGGCCTTGCTATCCTAAATGGAGTTCAGTCACTCCCTAGGATTTAGACATTATGTTCACTCTTTTTACATTTTTTGTTTACTGAGAGCTGTGTTGACACACATGCCATATCTTCAAACTTCTCCAAGTCCAAATAATACAGATATAGACTATTTTCTTTGCTAGTATGGGAAAAAAATGATTAAAATAAAATAATCCGAGCAGCAAGTAGAAAGAGATGGAACGTGAAGAAAGCAGTTGGTGTAATAGTTTGTGCAGGTGCCGTGTTTTGTTGGCTATCTGGCACACATAACGCATTGTGTGATGCATATGTTCTGCTGCTGGAAATGTACTTTTATCCAGACTGCTCAATGTGCAAGTTGAGACAAAGCAATAGCACTGAATGTTTCACACCTTTGTGCTTTGTATGCAGGCGTTGGGCTGACTACATTCGCTAGAGAGAACACTGGAAACTGGTACGGCTGTTAACCATGTACAGATCATCGCTGTGTTCCTCATATCTATTTTTATTCCTCCTGCTTATAACCATACATTTCTTTATATTTATTAAACACTGACTGTTTCCAAATAGTTATTCATGTGATGTTTAGAAATGACCTGGCACTTTGCAATAAACCATTTTTGCACCTTTCCGTGTATTATTTTTTAATTTTTTTTGTTCTGCAAAAACATTACATGCTGGCAAATTTTGAAAAGGGATGCAATGATTGAGAAAAGATAAACGTACTTGGAACACATCAGTGTCTAAATAAAGAGCTGTCACACGTGTCTTTTTGTGCTTAGCTACTGTTTTTGTCAGCTTGTTAAAGAAAAAGCTAAAATGATCATAATGAATTAGCTTGAAAGCATAAGATTTCAGGATTTGAATATACTGCTGTATGTGATCACAGCTGAGTGCAGTGACTGGGGGGGATTGGGAAGCACATTTCACAATGTGGGGAGGGGGCTCTACATGCAACGGTTCAGGTTTACCTAAAGCTTCTAAAAATAATATAATGTTCAGCTAGTATTTATAAAATCAACCACTATATCTCCCATAACCATGCATCTTGGCAGTACCAGTGATCAATCAACAACATACAAAATAAATTGGATGCTTGCAGAAGGATTTGGGAGAACTGGTTGACAATCAGTTAAATAATCCTATTCAATGCCAAACAGCAGCAGCAGCAGCTAAAGCAAATAACAATTTAGGATACATATGCAGGAAAATAAAAACTTGGGATGCTAGCATAATTAACAAATTGATTACTTTTAAAGAGTCATTATGGTTAGTTTCTAAAACTTTGAATCCAACAGGAGAAAAGCACTATATAAATGTTAGCATTTCATTTAAATTTATTCACATCTATATACCCTAAGGGCCTGTTCAGACTATATGCGTTCCTAGCCGTTTTCAGGGAACGCGTACTGGTACCAAAAACGCATAGAAACGGCTCGTAATGCTTTTTAATGGGGTAGTTCACATGTATGCGTATGAGACGCATACGTTTCTCATCCGCATTGCTGCACGCAGTTCTGTGCGATACGCATAGAAACGGACGCAATGAAAGTCTATGGACGCGTATCAAAAACGCGTACTATTGCGTTTTTAGCGTCCGTTTTCCTCTGCGGTTCCCATAATTCTTTTTTTTCCCCTGGGTCACGTGTTTGTGCAAAACGCAATAGAAAACGCATTCAAACGCAAGAAAAACGCATGCGTTTTTCTACTTGCGTTTCTTTGAATTTATACGCGTTCTACAAACGCAGCAAGTATGAACAGGCCCTAAAGGTGCAATCACACTGCATCAGAATAATTTTGCATGTCAACTCACTGGCCATACAATTCTATGAGCCTGTTCACATTTCTGTGTTGTAATGGATCACGTTACTCTCTAACTTGCTACATGCAGGCTTTTAATTAACATATATGGCATAATGCCTGCGGTGTTCATTACAGTTCACACACACATTATAACACGCGCCTTATGCAATGTGCACAGTGGGAATCTAGCCTAAGGCCTTACGACCCTCTACAATTGGAGGGTCTGTCAAATAAAGTACAGGAACAGAAAGTGTGAGTATCTATCACAGCCAAGATGTAAAACGTCCAGCTAAGTACTGGAGGACATTTGCAAAATGAGGCCAATTTTTAAACTTTCCTCTGTGAGAAAATATGCTAATTAAGCTGGATAATCAAGTTAGAAACTGGATCACAGAAGCAAGTTGAGTAAAGGATTGTTGTTTTAGGCCTCTTTCACAGTAGGATGTTGCTTTTTGATGTAACGTTAAAGTCGCAACGCAAATCACAACGCAACGCCCCAAAAAAGTCACAACGCAACTTAATGCCCCATTATTGTCGCATACAGTAGAGCAAACAGGCAATGAAAAGTATGCTTCCAAGTCATTACTGAGCATGTGCAAACAGTCCAACGCAGCTAATAACGTGTATAATGCACAGCATGCAGTACTCTCTAATAACGCTACACGTTACACACAAACGCAACGTGTGCACTGTGAATGTCGCACAGACTTAGTATTGCTGTGCGTTAGTCTGCTTTGAAACATTTTCTAACGTGCGACTTTAACGTCGCACTGTGAAAGAGGCCTTAATGTTTGCTCATCTTTGCTGTACAACATGGCTATCATGAAAACAGAAAAGTTTGCACTTCAAAGCTTGCACTTTACAAAAAAGAATGGTTTGTAGAAAGGAAGAATACATCTTCAATGCTTGTATTATTTTGCAAATCTATAAATATTTCTTAGATTGTCATCAGAACTGCTTTTTACACTATCCTGCCGCAATGTAAATCATAATAAGTCAGAAGTACATTTCATAACACGTTATTAATGTTAATGAGAATGGACAAGCAGTCAGATTGCGACAGAGTCATGATTGACAAAGTGTTGTCTAAATGAATTAAAGTTTTATTGCTCTTTCCTGGAGAGGTTAATTAACTAATTTAAAAATAAATTATAGATATTTGAGGTAGTAAAACTTTAAAAAAATTAAGGCATAGCTATCAATCAAATATTGAAAGAAAGGAATAGAAGATATTACATATCTCCACAGTCGGAGTCAATCGGTAAGGTTAAATTTTTAATTTCGCTGAGAGAAAAAACAGAAGCCCATAAAAACATTCTGTTCTTAATCATAGACTATTCGGTACTATTTTTAGCAATTTGTGTTTCTCATTTTACTGTACATGGTGTCTGTATTAAGCTAATTCCTTGCTTCTATATCTTATCTTTTTATGCATCCATTTCATCCTTATGTACCTGTAAGGAAAACATAGGTGATGTGTGGCGGAGTGTGGAGAAAAGACACATACTTATTTGAATAATAAGTTTTAAATCAGGATAATACCATTAATTGGCTAAAATTAACTAAAAAGAATAAGAATTAGCAAGCTTTCGGCCTTGCAGCCTTCGTCGGGCTAAAATCCTGTTTGCTTGCTGGCTGATGGTACAGACAGCTATATAGATGCAACATCAAAAGATGAGGTATAATTTTTTCTTTTTTGCATATATATCAGCCTGCAAGCAAACAGGATTTAAGCCCGACGAAGGCTGCAAGGCTGAAAGCTTGCTTATTCTTACTCTTTTTAGTTAGCCAATAAATGGTATCATTCTGATTTAAAACTTCCTGCTTTTACTGATGGCTACTATGGTACAATAAACACAGTATTACTCCTGCGCACTCAAAACCAATTTAATACCATCAATTAAATAACAATAAAAATCATACCACACACGAGTAGCTCCACTAAAATCGCAACCACACTGTCACTCACATCCAGACAAATCTGCAGGTATGCAGAGACCTTACAAACCTCTCTCACTGAAAAGTCCTGCAGGATCCTGCTAATGAGCCTGATGGTTCAGAGCAGCAGTTTGAGGATTCAAAAATATGCAACAATAATATGGTACAATACCCTACTGCTACTACTTATTTGAATAATGGAGTAACATCAGCTGTGAATTTCAATTTGACACATGCAGTAAAACAGTGATTTAATAAAACCTGCCACAACATACTGTAATGCTTGTGTGCATAAGCAATACTGTCTGTCTACATATCACAAGTGTAATGCTTGGGGGTTAAACTTTGACCACCCAGAGCAACAAGACTGGTAGCTGATTGATGGAAGAGGCTACACAATCTGCCCAGAGCAATTGCAGCTCTGGGCTTCTGATATCGATACAAATAAGACACAATGGCAGCGCAGTGCGATGTTGCGCTGCCCTTGCGATAGCAAGCACTCAGACAGGTACAAGACAGGACTATAGATTGGAGTGTAACTAGTAGCAACCACAGCTCACAGTCACGTCCACAGAAGCAGAGCAAGCAGGCTAACAACAATCACCAGCAAGCATCCACACAGACAAAACTACAGGAAAGAACATAACTAATAGCAACCGCAGCCTATAGTTATGTTCCCAGAACTAGAGTAGCAGGAATACTACCAGTCACCAACGTGGTGATGGCAGAATCCAAGCGATCAGGATAATGGACTTCACTGATCCATTGCAGATGCAGTGAACATCCATCTGGCATTAAAACTAGGCAATAAACAATAATACAGAAAAATAATAAACGGCTCAAATGGATTAGCAAGTCTGCATGTATATTTATCAAGAACTAGCTAAAGCACAAGTAATAAGGTCGCATTGAACTGCAATAACAGAACTATACAGAGTAGCACAGTGCCCAGTAGACCAGCATAGTGATCGCTATGATGGGCGAGGTCTAAAAGGGGTGAGAGATTTCTATGCCGGCATCGACCAATGGATGCAAGCATGCAAATCTCCCCACAGCTGAATGGCATTCATTCAATCCTGAGCTGGCTTGACCACCATCCGCTAGCTGGATGTGAATGCAAAGAATCCCCATAGGAAATACATGCAGTACTAACAACATGCCTGCAGGAAATCCAGGGCTATCTGGCCGAAGCTCAGCTGTAGTAAGCCATTGGTGGAATGATGACAGCATCCTGAGCTGCCCAGAACTGCAGAGCAATTGCAAATGACAATGTGATTTATTGCGAATGCACAACTGAATGCAGACAGACAAGCCAGAACTGTCCATTTATGGCTCCACCGCAACGGACAGAACATGCCACAGGAGGAATCCTTACACACAGTGGTGCTCACCACCAGGTCGTGATCACGCTTACGCGTGGATTCACGACCATTTTGACGCATTCCGCCTCGGACACGCTAAGCCGTGAATCGATTTTCAACCACGAAAATCTGCTTCGGCTTCGCGTGAATGCGGACAGAAATCCGCATTCACGCTCGTGAAACCCGGCGCTAAAGTCGTGGTTAGCGGAAATGCGTCAAACTATGCGGAAGTGACACATTGCAGGCCAATCAGAGGGCCCCAGCCAGGCCCTAGCAACCAATCACAGGAGGGGAGCTATGCCCTCCCCTCCTGAATATAAAGCGGCGGCCATGATGGAAAAGCTCTGTCCTTGCTAGACTGTGGTGCTGAGAGGATTATCTCCAGGCCATTGTTGTTTGAGCAAGTGCATTTATTGTGTTAAAAACAAAGCGTTTTTTTGCTAACACTGCTCTTATACTGTACACAGTTAGCTAGTCAGTGAGTGATTGCTGTAGTTAGTTGTAGTCAGTGTAGTGTAGTAGGAGTGTGGGAGTCTAGTGATTATTTAACTGTGTGTAGTGCAGGCAGGTTCAGTGCTGCAGTGTAGTCAGTGTAGTGGGAGTGGGGATTATCTGTGTGTAGTGCAGGCAGGCAGGTTAGTGCAGCTGCAGTGTTCACTTGTATATTCCAGTGACAGTTATACACTTGTACTATTTGCAGGCAGCCAGTCACACCGCCGGCGCCGCCACTCTCTGCCAGCGCTGTTCATTCATTCTGTCAGTGACCTTGTGCCGTGCCCAGTGCCCACTGCTCGCTCGCTGGCATATAAGCATCTCATTACACACTTGTATATTATTTCAGTGACAGTTATACACTTCACTTGTACTATTTGCAGGCAGCCAGTCACACCGCCGGCACCGCCACTCTCTGCCAGCGCTGTTCATTCATTCTGTCAGTGACCTTGTGCCGTGCCCAGTGCCCACTGCTCGCTCGCTGGCATATAAGCATCTCATTACACACTTGTATATTATTTCAGTGACAGTTATACACTTCACTTGTACTATTTGCAGGCAGCCAGTCACACCGCCGGCACCGCCACTCTCTGCCAGCGCTGTTCATTCATTCTGTCAGTGACCTTGTGCCGTGCCCAGTGCCCACTGCTCGCTCGCTGGCATATAAGCATCTCATTACACAGTGTGACATCCTTGTGCTGTGCCCACTGCATCCTTCAGTGACCTTGTACTGTGCCCACTGCATCCTTCAGTGACCTAGTTGTATATCCAGTGCCCACTGCTGTGCCCACTGCATCCTTCAGTGACCTTGTACTGTGCCCACTGCATCCTTCAGTGACCTAGTTGTATATCCAGTGCCCACTGCTGTGCCCACTGCATCCTTCAGTGACCTTGTACTGTGCCCACTGCATCCTTCAGTGACCTAGTTGTATATCCAGTGCCCACTGCTGTGCCCACTGCATCCTTCAGTGACCTTGTACTGTGCCCACTGCATCCTTCAGTGACCTAGTTGTATATCCAGTGCCCACTGCTGTGCCCACTGCATCCTTCAGTGACCTTGTACTGTGCCCACTGCATCCTTCAGTGACCTAGTTGTATATCCAGTGCCCACTGCTGTGCCCACTGCATCCTTCAGTGACGTTGTACTGTGCCCACTGCATCCTTCAGTGACCTAGTTGTATATCCAGTGCCCACTGCTGTGCCCACTGCATCCTTCAGTGACCTTGTACTGTGCCCACTGCATCCTTCAGTGACCTAGTTGTATATCCAGTGCCCACTGCTGTGCCCACTGCATCCTTCAGTGACCTTGTACTGTGCCCACTGCATCCTTCAGTGACCTAGTTGTATATCCAGTGCCCACTGCTGTGCCCACTGCATCCTTCAGTGACCTTGTACTGTGCCCACTGCATCCTTCAGTGACCTAGTTGTATATCCAGTGCCCACTGCTGTGCCCACTGCATCCTTCAGTGACCTTGTACTGTGCCCACTGCATCCTTCAGTGACCTAGTTGTATATCCAGTGCCCACTGCTGTGCCCACTGCATCCTTCAGTGTCCTTGTACTGTGCCCACTGCATCCTTCAGTGACCTAGTTGTATATCCAGTGCCCACTGCTGTGCCCACTGCATCCTTCAGTGACCTTGTACTGTGCCCACTGCTGTGCTACTACTACTACCACCAGTATGTTGCCATGGTCCTTCTGTGCTGCTGAACTGACCGCCCGCATTATCCTCCTCCTCCTGACTCAGTCGCTTCCACCAATGTACTCTGTCTGCGTTCACACTGCCTGGGTCACCGGGTGCATTTAATTTTTTGGCCAGCACTATGACGCTGTGCTGCTACTACTACCACCAGTATGTTGGCATGGTCCTTCTGTGCTGCTGCTGCTGCTGCTGAACTAAACGCCCGCTTTGTCCTCCTCCTCCTCCTGACTCAGTCGCTACCACGGTACCACCAATGCACTCTGTCTGCGTTATCACTGCCCGGGTCACCGGGTGCATTTAATTTTTTGGCCAGCACTATGACACTGTGCTACTACTACTACCACCAGTATGTTGGCATGGTCCTTCTGTGCTGCTGCTGCTGAACTGACCGCCCGCATTGTCCTCCTCCTCCTGACTCAGTCGCTTCCCGCTGCTGCACTCTGCGTTCACACTGCCCGGGTCACTGGGTGCATTTAATTTTTTGGCCAGCACTATGACGCTGTGCTGCTACTACTACCACCAGTATGTTGCCATGGTCCTTCTGTTCTGTGCTGCTGAACTGACCGCCCGCATTGTCCTCCTCTTCCTGACTCAATCGCTTCCACCAATGTACTCTGTCTGCGTTCACACTGCCCGGGTCACCGGGTGCATTTAATTTTTTGGCCAGCACTATGACGCTGTGCTGCTACTACTACCACCAGTATGTTGCCATGGTCCTTCTGTGCTGCTGAATTGACCGCCCGCATTGTCCTCCTCCTCCTGACTCACTCGCTTCCACCAATGTACTCTGTCTGCGTTCACACTGCCCGGGTCACCGGGTGCATTTAATTTTTTGGCCAGCACTATGACGCTGTGCTGCTACTACTACTACCAGTATGTTGCCGTGGTCCTTCTGTGCAGCTGAACTGACCGCCCGCATAGTCCTTCTCCTGACTCAGTCGCTACCACCACTGCACTCTGCGTTCACACTGCCTGTGTCCACTGACAACTCTGCTGCGATGTCATTGCTAATTGCTGCAAAAAAAAAAATTACAAAAACCTCTCTGGGGCCTTTTTGGCGTCAGCCACTCATCCTCCTCCAGCGGTACCTTCGCCGCCAAGTGCCATTGGAACTCGCCTTCACCTCTTTGATTGCTTAACGCGTATATCCCTTTTTAAAACCACGTATTACCAATTAATAGCCCCATTTACAGTGGTGATTTGTCTTTAAAAGCCATTAAAAAAAAATTATGTTGAAGTTATGTTGCCCCTTATCACCTCGATAATCCATGCAATTTGGGGGATTGTAGCATGTATGGGGGCTTTGTTATTAACGTTAAAAGAATTTCCGCCTCCGGGCGGGAATCCACGCGTGATTACGCCATTCACGGCAGAAAATCCGCGTGGTTGCGTGGACGCGGACGAAAATCCGCATGCGGCGGGGCCGAATGCGGATTTTTTTTTGCAACCACGCGGATTGCCGAATTCGTGGATGAGGCACATCCGAGCATCCCTGCTTACACATACCTGTGCACAATAAAACTGCCTGAGAAAAACAATTACAGACTCCTGGAAGTAGAACAAGCACTCTTGTGTTGACTGTTAAAACTTTGATGGAACCCTTCCCTACACTTTGATTTTTTGAGGACTGTGTATTGTAGATGGGCATTTGTATAGCATTACTGACCTGTTAGAAAAAGTGGGGCTGATTTCCTCTAGCATCTCCAGTGATAAGTAGTAGTAAACATGATATGTATTGGTTACGTAGATCCAATAATGGAATGATGCTCACAAGTGTAGGTTACCGCTAAAGAATAACCCTGTAAATGGAGGAGGGGAGAACAAACCCAATCCCACTCAGTTGCTTTCTCTATATGTGGAAGTAAACACCCCTTCACTGTGGGTGGATAAAACAATGTAGATATTTTAGAAAGAGAGGCGACAAAAATAAAATACACTAAAATCCTTTTAAAAATCTGAGGTAGTGGTGAATTTACCTTACAATTGATGACACAGATTGTCTGATTTGAAAACTGTGTTGGAGTACACTCCACTGTGTGATGAATTTCACAGGTAGAACCCGCTTCATTGGGCAATAAAGGAGTCACTTAATCGCCTTTGCACTGGGCACCTCCGTCTCCTTATGTCAATAAAGATCATATGTTTGTAAGGGCAGGTGTTAATACTTTTGGTAATTATAGTGTATCTGATATGAGCAAGATAGTTCCCTATCATATCTGCCATATCTCACTTTTTATGTGAGATTTATGTGAGATTTAATTGTTAAAGGGTAACAACACTTTGTTTTGGGGGCAGAATTGTTCCAGTTGCTGCATTGTAGACTGAAGCTCCTGCTCCAACTTCATCATATTTTGTTCATGTGATACTTCATAACCCTACCATGCTTAGCATGACTCTACTAACTATGATTAGTACACACACTTTTAATAAAATTAATCTTGACATATTGTATAAATTCAGTTTCTTCCAGAATTATCTTGCTTTTTTTATAGTCTAAATTTATTTTGACTCCAGCAGCAGTAGCATTATAATTACACCAAGGACATCAAGAGGATTTGAGAAGACAAAAAAAAATCAAGTAATTAAAGCATAAAGTAAAATTGCTTTGATCGTATAGTTAGTAATTTTAATTAAAGACAAACCAAATCTAATAGAAAAAAATATATTGCATCTGACGTGGTACCTAGTTAAATATACAAAGACTTCACTCTGGCTATAAACTATGAGAATTACATATTATCAAAGAAATACCACCATGAAATGGTAAATATTGGAAAAGCGTAAATAAATGATTACTATCTCACCTTACATCAGTGAAGTCTTTTATGCTTTAAAAAAATGATAAATTAAATTTGAAAGTAATGTGGACAAGATTGGTCTGGGCAGAAAATAAAGATGGGCCTATTAACTTGCCAAGTTCAAAATTCTTTCTGAGCTACTGCACAGACTGCCAACTGTCTGGGCCATTTGAATGTTAGATTTAACTTTGCAGTGACATCTGTTGGTTCCCCTATAATGACTTGCAACCCTCTGAGGATCCCTTGTGCCATTCCCTGCACATATCTAAATCATTGTGACAAGACAAAAAACCCCAAAGAATTTCTCACCCTCTTAAATAACCTTGCTACTAAATGGAGGATTCCTGTTCATCTGCTATGATAAACACTAAGGGCCATATGCAATTCACTTTTTCACCTGACTTTTCTCCCAGGAGATAATTTTTCATCTCTGATTTAAAATAACTTTTCAGCACTTTTCAACTAAAAAAGTACTAAAAAGTTGGTGAAATAGTACTATCAAAATTATTTTGAGTATTTTCTTGCTTTCTGGTGGCTTAAAAGGCAATTTATTGACAAGGTTAAAAATATCACCTAGGAGAAAACTCAGGTGAAAAAAGTGAATTGCATATGGGCCTAACTTTCTAAAAGTGGACACCTGCAATTCTGACCCCTTATCAGTTCACTCACTTAACCACTTGCCGACCGCCCACAGCCCATGGGCGGCGGCAAAGTGGACGCCTAAAGGACCGCAATACGCCTTCAGGCGGCGCGTCCTTTAGGCATGCCGGGGGAGCGATCGCGTCATTGATGACGCGCGCTTCCCCCGGCAACTGGCTCCGCCCACCCGCCGTAACATCCCGCCGGCCATACGGAAGCGGCGGCGGGATGTTAACCCCGCGATCGCCGCATACAAAGTGTATAATACACTTTGTAATGTATACAAAGTGTATTATACAGGCTGCCTCCTGCCCTGGTGGTCCCAGTGTCCGAGGGACCACCAGGGCAGGCTGCAGCCACCCTAGTCTGCACCCAAACACACTGATCTGCCCCCCCCCCGCCCACTGATCGCCCACAGCACCCCCCAGACCCCTGTTTGCACCCAATCACCCCCCTAATAACCCATCAATCACTCCCTGTCACTATCTGTCAACGCTATTTTTTTTTTATCCCCCCCCCTGCCCCCTGCCCCCTCCTGATCACCCCCCCCACCCCTCAGATTCTCCCCAGACCCCCCCCCAGACCCCCCCCCCCCCCCCTGTGTACTGTATGCATCTATCTTCCCTGATAACCTGTCAATCACCCGTCAATCACCCATCAATCACCCATCAATCACCCATCAATCACCCCCTGTCACTGCCACCCAACAATCAGCCCCTAACCTGCCCCTTGCGGGCAATCTGATCACCCACCCACACCAATAGATCGCCCGCAGATCCGACATCAGATCACCTCCCAAATCCATTGTTTACATCTATTCTCTCCTCTAAACACCCACTAATTACCCATCAATCACCCATCAATCACCCCCTATCACCACCTGTCACTTTTACCTATCAGATCAGACCCTAATCTGCCCCTTGCGGGCACCCAATCACCCGCCAACACGCTCAGATTGCCCTCTGACCCCCCCTTATCAATTCGCCAGTGCATTAATTACATCTGTTCTTCCCTGTAATAACCCACTGATCACCTGTCAATCACCTGCCAATCACCTATCACCCATTAATCACCCCCTGTCACTGCCACCCATCAATCAGCCCCTAACCTGCCCCTTGCGGGCAATCTGATCACCCACCCACACCATTAGATCGCCCGCAAACCCGCCGTCAGATTACCTCCCAAATGTATTGTTTACATCTGTTATATAAGCAGCAGAGAACTGTTTGGGAAGTGAGTTTCTCCTGTGTGTTTGGTAAGTTTCAGAGCAGTTGGGGACAAGCTCCTGGGTGTGGCAGATCCAGGGCTTGGCTGCGCTCACATGTGGTGTTGCATGCTGGTTCTGGGGCCCCGGGCAGTGAGAGTTCCTGGGGCCCCAGGCTGGCTTGTGCACCATTATTGTTTTTAAATTTTAATGTAGATTCCCATGCAGTTTAGTTAGGAGGGGGGCAGATGAGAGGGTATATCCTGCACGCTGGTGCCCCCTGCTGGCCATATAGCCATTGTCTATATGCAACTGAAACCCTCTCCTATGACTAGCTGAGTAGCTCAGCTTCTGTTTGAATCAATCACTGCAGACTAGGTGTCATGTGTATGTGCACTTCTTGATTGGCTTACAAGCAGCCTGCAGGCTCTATATAAGCAGCAGAGAACTGTTTGGGAAGTGAGTTTCTCCTGTGTGTTTGGTAAGTTTCAGAGCAGTTGGGGACAAGCTCCTGGGTGTGGCAGATCCAGGGCTTGGCTGCGCTCACATGTGGTGTTGCATGCTGGTTCTGGGGCCCCGGGCAGTGAGAGTTCCTGGGGCCCCAGGCTGGCTTGCGCACCATTATTGTTTTTACATCTGTTATCTTCTCTAAACACCCACTAATTACCCATCAATCACCCATCAATCACCCCCTATCACCACCTGTCACTGTTACCTATCAGATCAGACCCTAAGCTGCCCCTTGCGGGCACCCAATCACCCGCCCACACGCTCAGATTGCCCTCAGACCCCCCCCCCCCCCTTATCAATTCACCAGTGCATTAATTACATCTGTCCTTCCCTGTAATAACCCACTGATCACCTGTCAATCACCTGCCAATCACCTATCACCCATCAATCACCCCCTGTCACTGCCACCCAACAATCAGCCCCTAACCTGCCCCTTGCGGGCAAACTGATCACCCACCCACACCAATAGATCGCCCGCAGATCCGACATCAGATCACCACCCAAGCGCAGTGTTTCCATCTATTCTCTCCTCTAAACACTCACTAATTACCCATCAATCACCCATCAATCACCCCCTATCACCACCTGTCACTGTTACCCATCAGATCAGACCCTAATCTGCCCCTTGCGGGCACCCAATCACCCGCCTACACGCTCAGATTGCCCTCAGACCCCCCCTTATCAATTCGCCAGGGCATTATTTACATCTGTCCTTCCCTGTAATAACCCACTGATCACCTGTCAATCACCTGTCAATCACCCATCAATCACCCCCTGTCACTGCCACCCATCAATCACCCCTGTCACTGCCACCCATCAATCAGCCCCTAACCTGCCCCTTGCGGGCAAACTGATCACCCACCCACACCAATAGATCGCCCGCAGATCCGACATCAGATCACCACCCAAGCGCAGTGTTTCCATCTATTCTCTCCTCTAAACACCCACTAATTACCCATCAATCACCCCCTATCACCACCTGTCACTGTTACCCATCAGATCAGACCCTAATCTGCCCCTTGCGGGCACCCAATCACCCGCCTACACGCTCAGATTGCCCTCAGACCCCCCCTTATCAATTCGCCAGGGCATTATTTACATCTGTCCTTCCCTGTAATAACCCACTGATCACCTGTCAATCACCCATCAATCACCCCCTGTCACTGCCACCCATCAATCACCCCTGTCACTGCCACCCATCAATCAGCCCCTAACCTGCCCCTTGCGGGCAAACTGATCACCCACCCACACCAATAGATCGCCCGCAGATCCGACATCAGATCACCACCCAAGCGCAGTGTTTCCATCTATTCTCTCCTCTAAACACCCACTAATTACCCATCAATCACCCCCTATCACCACCTGTCACTGTTACCCATCAGATCAGACCCTAATCTGCCCCTTGCGGGCACCCAATCACCCGCCTACACGCTCAGATTGCCCTCAGACCCCCCCTTATCAATTCGCCAGGGCATTATTTACATCTGTCCTTCCCTGTAATAACCCACTGATCACCTGTCAATCACCTATCAATCACCCATCAATCACCCCCTGTCACTGCCACCCATCAATCACCCGCTGTCACTGCCACCCATCAATCAGCCCCTAACCTGCCCCTTGCGGGCAATCTGATCACCCACCCACACCAATAGATCGCCCGCAGATCCGACGTCCGATCACCTCCCAAGTGCAGTGTTCACATCTGTTCTCTACCCTAAACACCCACTAATTACCCATCAATCACCCCCTGTCACTGCTACCTATCAGATTAGACCCCTATCTGCCCCTAGGGCACTCAATCACCCGCCCACACCCTCAGAATGCCCTCAGACCCCAGCCCTGATCACCTCGCCAGTGCATTGCTTGCATCTATTCCCCCCTCTAATCACACCTTGAGACACCCATCAATCACCTCCTGTCACCCCCTAGCACACCTACCCATCAGATCAGGCCCTAATTTGCCCCGTGTGGGCTCCTGATCACTCGGCCAAACCCTCAGATCCCCCTCAGACCCCCTTCCAATCACCTCCCTAGTGCATTGATTGCATCTATTTTCCCCTCTAACCACCCCCTGAGACACCCATCAATCACCTCCTTTCACCCCCCTAGCACTCCTATCCATCAGATCAGGCCCAATACAACCTGTCATCTAAAAGGCCACCCTGCTTATGACCGGTTCCATAAAATTCGCCCCCTCATAGACCACCTGTCATCAAAATTTGCAGATGCTTATACCCCTGAACAGTCATTTTGAGACATTTGGTTTCCAGACTACTCACGGTTTTGGGCCCGTAAAATGCCAGGGCGGTATAGGAACCCCACAAGTGACCCCATTTTAGAAAAAAAGACACCCCAAGGTATTCTGTTAGGTGTATGACGAGTTCATAGAAGATTTTATTTTTTGTCAAAAGTTAGCGGAAATTGATTTTTATTGGGTTTTTTTCACAAAGTGTCATTTTTCACTAACTTGTGACAAAAAATAAAATCTTCTATGAACTCGCCATACACCTAACGGAATACCTTGGGGTGTCTTCTTTCTAAAATGGGGTCACTTGTGGGGTTCCTATACTGCCCTGGCATTTTAGGGGCCCTAAACCGCGAGGAGTAGTCTAGAAAACAAATGCCTCAAAATGACCCGTGAATAGGACGTTGGGCCCCTTAGCGCACCTAGGCTGCAAAAAAGTGCCACACATGTGGTACCGCCGTACTCAGGAAAAGTAGTATAATGTGTTTTGGGGTGTATTTTTACACATACCCATGCTGGGTGGGAGAAATTTCTATGTAAATGGTCAATTGTGTGTAAAACAAATCAAACAATTGTCATTTACAGAGATATTTCTCCCACTTAGCATGGGTATGTGTAAAAATACACCCCAAAACACATTATACTACTTCTCCTGAGTACGGCGGTACCACATGTGTGGCACTTTTTTACACCCTAAGTACGCTAAGGGGCCCAAAGTCCAATGAGGACCTTTAGGATTTCACAGGTCATTTTGCGACATTTGGTTTCAAGACTACTCCTCACGGTTTAGGGCCCCTAAAATGCCAGGGCAGTATAGTAACCCCACAAATGACCCCATTCTAGAAAAAAGACACCCAAAGGTATTCCGTTAGGAGTATGGTGAGTTCATAGAAGATTTTATTTTTTGTCAAAAGTTAGCGGAAAATTGATTTTTATTGTTTTTTTCACAAAGTGTCATTTTCCACTAACTTGTGACAAAAAATAAAATCTTCTATGAACTCACCATACTCCTAACGGAATACCTTGGGGTGTCTTCTTTCTAAAATGGGGTCATTTGTGGGGTTCCTATACTGAACTGGCATTTTAGGGGCCCTAAACCGTGAGGAGTAGTCTGGAAATCAAATTTCGCAAAATGACCTGTGAAATCCTAAAGGTACTCATTGGACTTTGGGCCCTTTAGCGCAGTTAGGGTGCAAAAAAGTGCCACACATGTGGTATTGCCATACTCGGGAGAAGTAGTACAATGTGTTTTGGGGTGTATTTTTACACATACCCATGCTGGGTGGGAGAAATACCTCTGTAAATGACAATCTTTTGATTTTTTTACACACAATTGTCCATTTACAGAGTTATTTCTCCCACCCAGCATGGGTATGTGTAAAAATACACCCCAAAACACATTGTACTACTTCTCCCGAGTACGGCGATACCACATGTGTGGCACTTTTTTGCACCCTAACTGCGCTAAAGGGCCCAAAGTCCAATGAGTACCTTTAGGATTTCACAGGTCATTTTGCGGAATTTGATTTCCAGACTACTCCTCACGGTTTAGGGCCCCTAAAATGCCAGGGCAGTATAGGAACCCCACAAATGACCCCATTTTAGAAAGAAGACACCCCAAGGTATTCCGTTAGGAGTATGGTGAGTTCATAGAAGATTTTATTTTTTGTCACAAGTTAGTGGAAAATGACACTTTGTGAAAAAAACAATAAAAATCAATTTTCCGCTAACTTTTGACAAAAAATAAAATCTTCTATGAACTCACCATACTCCTAACGGAATACCTTGGGGTGTCTTCTTTCTAAAATGGGGTCATTTGTGGGGTTCCTATACTGCCCTGGCATTTTAGGGGCCCTAAACCGTGAGGAGTAGTCTGGAAATCAAATTCCGCAAAATGACTTGTAAAATCCTAAAGGTACTCATTGGACTTTGGGCCCTTTAGCGCAGTTAGGGTGCAAAAAAGTGCCACACATGTGGTATCGCCGTACTCGGGAGAAGTAGTACAATGTGTTTTGGGGTGTATTTTTACACATACCCATGCTGGGTGGGAGAAATAACTCTGTAAATGGACAATTGTGTGTAAAAAAAATGAAAAAATTGTCATTTACAGAGATATTTCTCCCACCCAGCATGGGTATGTGTAAAAATACACCCCAAAACACATTCTACTACTTCTCTTGAGTACGGCAATACCACATGTGTGGCACTTTTTTGCAGCCTAACTGCGCTAAGGGGCCCAAAGTCCAATGAGCACCTTTAGGCTTTACAGGGGTGCTTACAAATTAGTACCCCCCAAAATGCGAGGACAGTAAACACACCCCACAAATGACCCCATTTTGGAAAGTAGACACTTCAAGGTATTCAGAGAGGGGCATGGTGAGTCCGTGGCAGATTTCATTTTTTTTTGTCGCAAGTTAGAAGAAATTGATTCTTTTTTTTTTTCTTTTTTTTTGCCACAAAGTGTCATTTTTCGCTTACTTGTGACAAAAAATAATATCTTCTATGAACTCACTATGCCTCTCAGTGAATACTTTGGGATGTCTTCTTTCCAAAATGGGGTCATTTGGGGGGTATTTATACTATCCTGGAATTCTAGCCCCTCATGAAACATGACAGGGGGTCAGAAAAGTCATAGATGCTTGAAAATGGCAAAATTCACTTTTTGCACCATAGTTTGTAAACGCTATAACTTTTACCCAAACCAATAAATATACACTGAATGGTTTTTTTTTTATCAAAAACATGTTTGTCCACATTTTTCGCGCTGCATGTATACAGAAATTTTACTTTATTTGAAAATTGTCAGCACAGAAAGTTAAAAATATCATTTTTTTGCCAAAATTCATGTCTTTTTTGATGAATATAATAAAAAGTAAAAATCGCAGGAGCAATCAAATAGCACCAAAAGAAAGCTTTATTAGTGACAAGAAAAGGAGCCAAAATTCATTTAGGTGGTAGGTTGTATGAGCGAGCAATAAACCGTGAAAGCTGCAGTGGTCTGAATGGAAAAAAAGTGGCCGGTCCTTAAGGGGTAGAAAGACTGTGGTCCTCAAGTGGTTAAAGTGACACTGAAGCGAAAAAAAAACCCCATGATATAATGAAATTGTATGTGTAGTACGGATAATTACTAGAACATTAGTAGCAAAGAAAGGAGTCTCATATTTTTATTTTCAGTTATATAGTTTTTTTTTTGTTTTGTTACAACATTGCACCATTCTCTAACACTGCATTTTAAACTATGAAACAGAGGTAATGACCCTTTGAACTTCTCTGCAGTAAAATCTTATCTGAAGTTTTCTTTCATTGTTTCTTTAATGTATAAGTGTTTTAGAAAATAGCACTGCTCTCTGACTAAATTAGTCGGAGAGCTCAGAGAAGCTCTTTTGCATAGATAACAACTGTAGTTTCTTAACTCTTCCTGTACTGGACTGAGACTCACATCTGTGCTACTAATGTTCTATTTCTTTGCTTTACTACACATACAATTCATTATATGATAGGTTTATCTTCACATCAGATTCCCTTAAAAGTACACCTTTCAGTGGCACAAGTTTTGCCATTACCCTCCTTTCATTGATTAAATATGCTGCATTTTTTTTATCAGTTTATACACGTTTGGTTTGAGTAAATTACACCATTAATGAGCAGAAGTTTAAAGGATAACGATATCCAAAAAAATCTAATATGCAGTGGGTAGGGGAGTAAGAGCTAATACTTACTGCTCCTTCCTTTCTGCTTAGTCAGCCTGCCCATGGCCACACATACTGATGTAGCAGCCTGCTACGTCATTATGTACGGCCACAGGGAAGCAGAAAGAACATACTGCACATGTGCGGCACAGTATCTCCGAAAGACAAGTCAAGAGGGTTCTCTGACTTGCGGTGACTTGCAGAAAAGACCGGGAAGGATTACAGGAGAATGGTGTCTGACTAAGCGGAATGGAAGGAGCAGTAAGTATTAGCTCTTACTTCCCTACTCACTGCATATTAGGATTTTTTTTTTACATCTGGTATCCTTTAAGACTCACATTCATATGACCTGATTTGTTTTAATCTTGAGAATTACTGAAGGGGATGTTGTCAATCACCCTGAACATTTGGTTTGAGCATGCCAACCTTAGTCTAAGGGTGTGCCGTTTATCCTCTGTTATCTCCAATGTGCATGATATTTGGAGGAAAAAATCTGATCAACACTACTCATGACTGTGTAAAAAATTAACAATATAACATTTTAATGCTAATTCATTGTACAAAAAAAACCAGACCGTACAGCTGGCATTTCGACGCATCTAAATTCCTTACATTTTTATGTAACCACTTCTTGAAACAAGTACAGTATATCTTCCCCCCTTCAGACTTCATCTTAGCTCTAGGGGCATAGCTAAACATAGATATGTGTAATCTGCCACGATCGCCTGTCACAGGTTCCCATCACCACCCGTTAGAACACTGATTGGTGAATGGGAACATGTGTTCCCAAAGCTAATTAAAGTGCCTGTAATGAATGATCATGGGCATCAGCCAGATGCCAGTGGTAATTCATAAAATGAAAGTGAAAACACATGTATATTTCTTCCTGTGTACTGTTCATAGAATAAAGTGTGGGGACATCTTGTGGATAAAAAGTAAAATTACACATAAATACATAAAAAATATTATATGGTTATTAACCCCTTCTACCCCCTCCCCCATAGTTACCAAATAAAACAACAAAAAACAAAGTGACAGCATTTACAAATACCTAAATAATTACCTTAGGAACTTTTTTTAATGTGTATGTCAGGAGGGTATAGTACTGTTATTTTTGCTAATAGGGGCTTGTAATTAATGATATACTATAAACAAACACAAAACAGAAAACATACATTTTTATTTCCAAATAAAATATTGTCAACATACATTGAATTAGGGACAAAAGTTAAGTGTTGCAATAACCAGGACAAATGGTCAAATAAAATGTGTGGGTTTTATCTACATTAGCATTGTTTGTCTTAAAACTATAGGGGTAGCAAATGGAGAAATAGTGTATTTCTTTCATTTTTTTTTCTTATTTTTCACTTTAAAATGCATAGAAAATAAAGCAGTTACTAAAAAATCTACTAAAAGCCAAATTTGTGGCAAAAAAACAATTTATAGAAACTTAATGAAAAAATGTAGAGTTAAAAATAGGGAAACTTCATAATATAAATGTAATTTAAAACAAAATGAAGACCTCTTTCACATGGTAAGCTGCAGGAAGTTAATTCCCTGCCTACCAGCTGCCTTCATACACCAGCCTGGCACTTGCTAGTACTCAGCATGGGCAGTGAGAGAGGTAGCCTCCCTATGGAGTCACAATTGAGTCTAATATTCTTCTTCCTCACCAGTTATACAAAACTAGAATGAGATTCAAAGCACATTTGCATGGACTTTTGTATGTTCTCTCTGCGCCTGCGTGGATTTCCTCGAGGCACGCTGGTTTCCACCCACAGATATATATATATATATACTGTGTATGTATATATATATATATATATATATATATATACATACAAACACTCCGTAAAACACTGCGGAAGATGATGGCTCTATATGAATAATACTAATATATATCTGTGATTTCGGGCTATAGAAAACTGTATTTTATTTTTTTTATTTTTATAGTGAAGAGTGATAATTCTTTCAGAGTTCAATATTACATGTTATAACTCACCTTAATAACATGATCAGCTGGACTATTAATAGTCAAAACAGCAAGCGAGAATACTGTTAGTAGAAAAAAATCCATAAAGGGTTACCATGAGGCTATTTTATATGGATTTGGATGTTCAAGGCCATCCCTCACAGCTAGATGCATCTTACAAATACAATTGTAAAAAATAACCCTAGGGATTAACCTCTAAATTAACTTTAGTTAATTATATTACTATATGCATTCTCTTTTGGTTTCAGGAAAATGCCATGTTATCAAATTAAATTTCATGCAGGCTTTCTCTTGAAAATATAAAGTATTAGAAAAACTGTAGGTAAATAATGGAAACTTTATCACTCTATTCAAATTAAAACTTTATGTGAAAGAACTGCAGTTCTGTCTGATACCTACAGTATATATTTTTTTCCCTAACAAACACAGTTGGTCTGCACTCTGCACCACTCTAAGATTTTTTGTTTTGTTTGGGTTTTTTCTTTAGTCTTTTTTTTTTTTTTTAAGTATTCTAACAGAACCAGATATATGTGACAGTTACAAAAACTAGGCTCCAAAATATGCATGTGGCAGATTTAGACCATATGTTGTACCAGTCTTCTGCTGTAAGCCTAATAGAAAATGATGCAAATGTAAATATATAATTAATTTAAAACTTTTATTATCCATACAGAATTAATAGTTTCCTTTCTGCAATAATTGTGCAGATTTTTTTTACAATTATTTTTTTCATTTGTTAAACTCATTGTAAAATTAAGGCCCTGCATGAGTGGGACTGAAAAGTTGAAGCAGGTAAAAAGGGTGCTGGAGGCAGCCTGTTCAAAATAGCGCCACCATAGAGGGCAATGGGCAGCAATGTTAAAAGCCCTGATTAATGGCTATAAACGGTAATTTAGGCACTTGATAAAATAGTGGGTGTTAGCCAATATTTACCATTTATAGCCACTTATAACCGGTATTTAGCGGTTTACAGTATAGCCACTATTTACCATTTATAGCCACTAACCATGGCTTTTAGCATTGCCACCTCAGGTGGGGAAAATATTGGGGTTAAGGAGGGGGGTCTTTAGTGTTAGGAAAGTGGGGTGTCATTAGGGGTTAAGATCAGGCACCAGGACGGGGTTAAGGTTAGGCACCATCAGTGGGGTTAAGGTTAGGCATGACCAGAGAAAGTTAAGCTTAGGCCCCCCTGTGAGTTAAGGTTAGGCAGCACTGAGAGGGGTTTTAAGTTAGGCATTGTAAAATATCGGTAAAGATTGCAGATCGGTAATATTATTTAATTAATGGTAATATCGGTAAAGATTATCATTCTTTTCCTATCGGAATTAATGGTAAGTAGTAGAATATTGGTAATTGGACTGATATTTAAGTAGTGGCTATCTCCAGCACCCTTTTTACCGAGCACCTTTTTTACATGTACAGCTAAAAAGTACCAAAATGCTTTAGAAAGTAGAAAACTAATTACAATCCTTTAATCAGCTCAAATCAAGTTAATGCAGATAATTAGATCTCTACAGCAATACATTTTTGAATGCTTGTGCTAAATGGTGGCCCATACATAAAAATGTAAATTTTACATAAGCAGAGCATTCTAGGGCTTATTAACCACTTCCCGACCGCCCACTACACAGGGGCGGCGGGGAAGTGGAGCCCTGCAGGACGGCCTCACCCACAGAGGCGGCGGTCCATTTAAGGGCATGGGCGGAGCGATCGCGTCATCCGTGACGCGATCCTCCGCCGGCGCCTGTCACCGCTCGCTCGCCGCAACATCCCGCCGGCTATACGGAAGCGCCGGCGGGATGTTAACCCCGCGATCGCCGCATACAAAGTGTATAATACACTTTGTAATGTTTACAAAGTGTATTATACAGGCTGCCTCCTGCCCTGGTGGTCCCAGTGTCCGAGGGACCACCAGGGCAGGCTGCAGCCACCCTAGTCTGCACCCAAGCACACTGATTTCTCCCCCCCCTGCCCCAGATCGCCCACAGCACCCATCAGACCCCCCCCTGCCCACCCCCCAGACCCCTGTTTGCACCCAATCACCCCCCTAATCACCCATCAATCACTCCCTGTCACTATCTGTCAACGCTATTTTTTTTTTATCCCCCCCCCCTGCTCCCTGCCCCCTCCTGATCACCCCCCACCCCTCAGATTCTCCCCAGACCCCCCCCCCAGACCACCCCCCCCCCTGTTTACTGTATGCATCTATCCCCCTGATCACCTGTCAATCACCTGTCAATCACCTGTCAATCACCCGTCAATCACCCATCAATCACCCGTCAATCACCCCCTGACACTGCCACCCATCAATCAGCCCCTAACCTGCCCCTTGCGGGCAATCTGATCACCCACCCACACCAATAGATCGCCCACAGATCCGACATCAGATCACCTCCCAAATCCATTGTTTACATCTATTCTCTCCTCTAAACACCCACTAATTACCCATCAATCACCCATCAATCACCCCCTATCACCACTTGTCACTTTTACCTATCAGATCAGACCCTAATCTGCCCCTTGCGGGCACCCAATCACCCGCCCACACGCTCAGATTGCCCTCTGACCCCCCCTTATCAATTCACCAGTGCATTAATTACATCTGTTCTTCCCTGTAATAACCCACTGATCACCTGTCAATCACCTGCCAATCACCTATCACCCATCAATCACCCCCTGTCACCCCCTGTCACTGCCACCCATCAATCAGCCCCTAACCTGCCCCTTGCGGGCAATCTGATCACCCACCCACACCATTAGATCGCCCGCAAACCCGCCGTCAGATTACCTCCCAAATGTATCGTTTACATCTGTTATCTTCTCTAAACACCCACTAATTACCCATCAATCACCCCCTATCACCACCTGTCACTGTTACCTATCAGATCAGACCCTAATCTGCCCCTTGCGGGCACCCAATCACCCGCCCACACGCTCAGATTGCCCTCAGACCCCCCCCCTTATCAATTCGCCAGTGCATTAATTACATCTGTCCTTCCCTGTAATAACCCACTGATCACCTGTCAATCACCTGCCAATCACCTATCACCCATCAATCACCCCCTGTCACTGCCACCCAACAATCAGCCCCTAACCTGCCCCTTGCGGGCAATCTGATCACCCACCCACACCAATAGATCGCCCGCAGATCCGACATCAGATCACCACCCAAGCGCAGTGTTTCCATCTATTCTCTCCTCTAAACACCCACTAATTACCCATCAATCACCCATCAATCACTCCCTATCACCACCTGTCACTGTTACCTATCAGATCAGACCCTAATCTGCCCCTTGCGGGCACCCAATCGACCGCCTACACGCTCAGATTGCCCTCAGACCCCCCTTATCAATTCGCCAGTGCAATATTTACATCTGTTCTCCCCTGTAATAACCCACTGATTACCTGTCAATCACCTATCAATCACCCATCAATCACCCCCTGTCACTGCCACCCATCAATCACCCCCTGTCACTGCCACCCATCAATCACCCGCTGTCACTGCCACCCATCAATCAGCCCCTAACCTGCCCCTTGCGGGCAAACTGATCACCCACCCACACCAATAGATCGCCCGCAGATCCGACATCAGATCACCACCCAAGCGCAGTGTTTCCATCTATTCTCTACCCTAAACACCCACTAATTACCCATCAATCACCCCCTGTCACTGCTACCTATCAGATTAGACCCCTATCTGCCCCTAGGGCACTCAATCACCCGCCCACACCCTCAGAATGCCCTCAGACCCCAGCCCTGATCACCTCGCCAGTGCATTGCTTGCATCCATTCCCCCCTCTAATCACACCTTGAGACACCCATCAATCACCTCCTGTCACCCCCTAGCACACCTACCCATCAGATCAGGCCCCAATTTGCCCCGTGTGGGCTCCTGATCACTCGGCCAAACCCTCAGACCCCCTTCCGATCACCTCCCCAGTGCATGGATTGCATCTATTTTCCCCTCTAACCACCCCCTGAGACACCCATCAATCACCTCCTGTCACCCCCCTAGCACTCCTATCCATCAGATCAGGCCCAATACAACCTGTCATCTAAAAGGCCACCCTGCTTATGACCGGTTCCACAAAATTCGCCCCCTCATAGACCACCTGTCATCAAAATTTGCAGATGCTTATACCCCTGAACAGTCATTTTGAGACATTTGGTTTCCAGACTACTCACGGTTTTGGGCCTGTAAAATGCCAGGGCGGTATAGGAACCCCACAAGTGACCCCATTTTAGAAAAAAAAGACACCCCAAGGTATTATGTTAGGTGTATGACGAGTTCATAGAAGATTTAATTTTTTGTCAAAAGTTAGCGGAAATTAATTTTTATTGGTTTTTTTTCACAAAGTGTCATTTTTCACTAACTTGTGACAAAAAATAAAATCTTCTATGAACTCGCCATACACCTAACGGAATACCTTGGGGTGTCTTCTTTCTAAAATGGGGTCACTTGTGGGGTTCCTATACTGCCCTGGCATTTTAGGGGCCCTAAACCGCGAGGAGTAGTCTAGAAAACAAATGCTTCAAAATGACCTGTGAATAGGACGTTGGGCCCCTTAGCGCACCTAGGCTGCAAAAAAGTGTCACACATGTGGTACCGCCGTACTCAGGAAAAGTAGTATAATGTGTTTTGGGGTGTATTTTTACACATACCCATGCTGGGTGGGAGAAATTTCTATGTAAATGGACAATTGTGTGTAAAAAAATCAAACAATTGTCATTTACAGAGATATTTCTCCCACTTAGCATGGGTATGTGTAAAAATACACCCCAAAACGCATTATACTACTTCTCCTGAGTACAGCGGTACCACATGTGTGGCACTTTTTTACACCCTAAGTACGCTAAGGGGCCCAAAGTCCAATTTAGGATTTCACAGGTCATTTTGCGACATTTGGTTTCAAGACTACTCCTCACGGTTTAGGGCCCCTAAAATGCCAGGGCAGTATAGGAACCCCACAAATGACCCCATTCTAGAAAGAAGACACCCAAAGGTATTCCGTACGGAGTATGGTGAGTTCATAGAAGATTTTATTTTTTGTCACAAGTTAGCGGAAAATGACACTTTGTGAAAAAAAACTATTAAAATCAATTTCCGCTAACTTGTGACAAAAAAATAAAATCTTCTATGAACTCACCATACTCCTAACGGAATACCTTGGGGTGTCTTCTTTCTAAAATGGGGTCATTAGTGGGGTTCCTATACTGCCCTGGCATTTTAGGGGCCCTAAACCGTGAGGAGTAGTCTTGAAACAAAAATGACCTGTGAAATCCTAAAGGTACTCATTGGACTTTGGGCCCCTTAGTGCAGTTAGGGTGCAAAAAAGTGCCACACATGTGGTATCGCCGTACTCGGGAGAAGTAGTACAATGTGTTTTGGGGTGTATTTTTACACATACCCATGCTGGGTGGGAGAAATACCTCTGTAAATGACAATCTTTTGATTTTTTTACACACAATTGTCCATTTACAGAGGTATTTCTCCCACCCAGCATGGGTATGTGTAAAAATACACCCCAAAACACATTGTACTACTTCTCCCGAGTATGGCGATACCACATGTGTGGCACTTTTTTGCACCCTAACTGCGCTAAAGGGCCCAAAGTCCAATGAGTACCTTTAGGATTTCACAGGTCATTTTGAGAAATTTCGTTTCAAGACTACTCCTCACGGTTTAGGGCCCCTAAAATGCCAGGGCAGTATAGGAACCCCACAAATGACCCCATTTTAGAAAGAAGAAACCCCAAGGTATTCCGTTAGGAGTATGGTGAGTTCATAGAAGATTTTATTTTTTGTCAAAAGTTAGCGGAAATTGATTTTAATTGTGTTTTTTCACAAAGTGTCATTTTCCGCTAACTTGTGACAAAAAATGAAATCTTCTATGAACTCGCCATACTACTAACGGAATACCTTGGGGTGTCTTCTTTCTAAAATGGGGTCATTTGTGGGGTTCCTATACTGCCCTGGCATTTTAGGGGCCCTAAACCGTGAGGAGTAGTCTTGAAACGAAATTTCTCAAAATGACCTGTGAAATCCTAAAGGTACTCATTGGACTTTGGGCCCTTTAGCGCAGTTAGGGTGCAAAAAAGTGCCACACATGTGGTATCGCCGTACTCAGGAGAAGTAGTATAATGTGTTTTGTGGTGTATTTTTACACATACCCATGCTGAGTGGGAGAAATATCTCTGTAAATGGACAATTGTGTGTAAAAAAAATTAACAAATTGTCATTTACAGAGATATTTCTCCCACCCAGCATGGGTATGTGTAAAAATACACCCCAAAACACATTATACTACTTCTCCTGAGTACGGCAATACCACATGTGTGGCACTTTTTTGCAGCCTAACTGCGCTAAGGGGTCCAAAGTCCAATGAGCACCTTTAGGCTTTACAGGGGTGCTTACAATTTAGCACCCCCCAAAATGTCAGGACAGTAAACACACCCCACAAATGATCCCATTTTGGAAAGTAGACCCTTCAAGGTATTCAGAGAGGGGCATGGTGAGTCCGTGGCAGATTTCATTTTTTTTTGTCGCAAGTTAGAAGAAATGGAAACTTTTTTTTTTTTTTTTTTTCTCACAAAGTGTCATTTTCCGCTTACTTGTGACAAAAAATAATATCTTCTATGAACTCACTATGCCTCTCAGTGAATACTTTGGGATGTCTTCTTTCCAAAATGGGGTCATTTGGGGGGTATTTATACTATCCTGGAATTCTAGCCCCTCATGAAACATGACAGGGGGTCAGAAAAGTCAGAGATGCTTGAAAATGGGAAAATTCACTTTTGGCACCATAGTTTGTAAACGCTATAACTTTTACCCAAACCAATAAATATACACTGAATGGGTTTTTTTTTTATCAAAAACATGTTTGTCCACATTTTTCGCGCTGCATGTATACAGAAATTTTACTTTATTTGAAAAATGTCAGCACAGAAAGTTAAAAAAATCATTTTTTTGCCAAAATTCATGTCTTTTTTGATGAATATAATAAAAAGTAAAAATCGCAGGAGCAATCAAATAGCATCAAAAGAAAGCTTTATTAGTGACAAGAAAAGGAGCCAAAATTCATTTAGGTGGTAGGTTGTATGAGCAAGCAATAAACCGTGAAAGCTGCAGTGGTCTGAATGGAAAAAAAGTGGCCGGTCCTTAAGGGGTAGAAAGCCCTAGGTCCTCAAGTGGTTAAGATGATCAGCAAGCCTATGTCTGCTCTCAAGATCATGAGAGATAATTTTTATACTGATTCCAATTTTCCATGTAGTTCTGCATCCGAATGTGAATAATGGTAGCCATACTACATGTAGCAATGTATGGGCAGATTCAACCAAGAGACAAATCTCTCTCGTATCTATTATTTATTATAATAAAGTAATCAACAAATACTGTAGTTTATCCTCTTTATGGAGATGACCTTATTGCTTAAATTATTCTGTACTACAATTTATTTTCCCATGGTTTAATTAGAAAAAGGGCTTTCCTAATTTTATTGAAGGTAAGTATAGCTAAGGTATTATTTGTTTATTTTATTAAATAGCATTGCAACTCCAATTAAACTAATAAAGATATATGAATGGTTTCACACACCAATGTGTTACTGACAGGTGAGGTATCATGATAACAAGGGCATCAATAAATGATGAATGCGTGAAATTAAAAGGTAAATGTAATGAATGAACTTTAAATTCCTTACAGTAAAGTGAAAATTAGAAACTAAACAAAGTGCACAGTGCTGGAAAAATAAGATTTCAAATAGACACTTAGCATAGCAAGGAGGCACCATCTGACTTAATACATATTTTTTACTAAATGCATACACTATAATAAAAGTATTTAACAAGCAGTATATTCTCTTTACAAAACACCTTATTGGGTTACCAGTAATTATTCTTTTGTATAATTTATTTTCCGATGTTTGAGCTCCTTATAATTATAACTTAGAATATTTTAAAGTGATAAGAGTAAGTGGGTTCAATCCAATTCAAGTTTTCTCCTATGTGACATTTTCACACCTTATCAATTCAATGCCTTTTAAGCCCCTATGATGCAAGAAAATACTCAGAATAATTTTGTAGTACTTTTTCATCTACTTTTTGGTATGTTAAAACTTGTTTATCTTTCACAAATAATTTATTGCATTAACCAAAAACACTGGATTCACAATAGTGCTCCATTACAGGAAGCCAGAGCCGATAAAAGATAAAAGTTTTGTACATACCTGGGGCTTCCTCCAGCCCCATAAGCACAGATCGCTCCCACGCCGCCGTCCTCAGCTTTCTGCAGCTCCGGTACCGGTCCCATAACTTCAGCCAGTCACGGCCAGTCTGACGTAAGAGACGTGAGCTCTTTACATATCTCTCCAGCAGCCACCGGAGAGATACGTAGAGGGAGCAGTTCTCTTGTGCAGACTGCCCGCGACTGGCTGAAGTTATGGGGCTGGTACTGGAGCTGCAGAAGCCTGAGGATGGTGGCGTGGGAGCAATGCAAGCTTATGGGGCTAGAGGTATGTATAAAACTTTTTTTTGTTTTACCAGCTCTGGTACACTGTAAGGACACACTATGAGGAGCTTTGGAAAGTTGTGACACACTATGGGCTTGATTTACTATGCGGTGCTAACCTACTTAGCACGTCTAAAGTCTTTAGGCATGCTAACCAGGGTGCTAAGTAGGTTAGCACTGGTTTTCTCAATCAGATTGCGCGCTAAGTACCGCGCGCAAAGTTTTGCACGCGCAAAGTCCTATGCGCGCGCTAAGTCCCATAGGCTTTAGTGGGCACTTCACGCGGAGCGGCCAAATTTTTGCGCACGGTACTTTGCGCACGATCACTACTTCTCACATTTAAACTGAGTTTAGACATGGTAAGGGCCAGTGCTAAAGTTAGCACCATTTTGTAAATCGAGCCCTGTACTCGCAGTACTTCCTGCGAGAGCGTGATTGGACAGCATCACTACAGGAGACAGAGACCAGCAGGGCAGCAGCAGCAGCATGCGGAGCGGAGCGGAGCTAGCATCATCTGAAGCTCTGTAAGCTATTCTCCGCTCGTTGCTGGCTGCACTTCTGGAGGAGGGGGGTGCGCGGAAGGGGGGGGCCCTAGGTGAGGGAGGGGGGGAGGCTTCCCCACTGATCTGTGCCCGCTGCCCCCCCTTCCAAGCTGGGGGGGGACTTGCATTTTGTGGGGGTATCTGCCACCAACCTGATTGTATTGTGTGGGGGTATCTGCAGCCAACCTGATTGCATTGTGTGGGGGTATCTGCAGCCAACCTGTTTGCATTTTGTGGGGGTATCTGCCACCAACCTGATTGCATTGTGTGGGGGTATCTGCAGCCAACCTGATTGCATTTTTTGGGGGTATCTGCAGCCAACCTGATTGCATTGTGTGGGGGTATCTGCAGCCAACCTGATTGCATTGTGTGGAGGTATCTGCAGCCAACCTGATTGCATTTTGTGGGGGTATCTGCCATCAACCTGATTGCATTTTGTGGGGGTATCTGCCGTCAACCTGATTTCATTTTGTGGGGGTATCTGCAGCCAACCTGATTGCATTTTGTGGGGGTATCTGCCGTCAACCTGATTGCATTTTATGGGGGTATCTGCAGCCAACCTGATTGCATTTTGTGGGGGTATCTGCAGCCAACCTGTTTGCATTTTGTGGGGGTATCTGCAGCCAACCTGTTTGCATTTTGTGGGGGTATCTGCAGCCAACCTGATTGCATTTTGTGGGGGTATCTGCCGCCAACCTGATTGCATTTTGTGGGGGCATCTGCCATCAACCTGATTGCATTTTGTGGGGGCATCTGTCTGCAACCTGATTGCATTTTGTGGGGGTATCTGCTGCCATTTGACTACTTTATGAATTATCATGAGGCATGTAACTACTTAAATATTTTATCTAAAATGTATCTGGTCAGACCTAATCTCTGTGAATAACACCGCTACTTATTTTGTGTTTTGTATATTTTTTTAAGTCTGCCCATGACTCATCATGACCACGCCGATGTTCCACTGCGTGGTGACACCCATTTAGTTTCGCTGCGGCGCGCTATTTAGACATATCCCTATTGGAGACTGTCCTCAGAATTGCTCAAAATCTATTCCCTACCATATAGTCATGCAAAATTTCTAGAGTACATGTGTATGTGAGCCCAAAATGGGGGGGGGGAGGAGGAGAGGGGGGCGGGCCCCAGGCTGAAACTTCCTTGGTGGGCCCTTGGTGTCCCAGTCTGACCCTGTATATGTACACACTGTATAATAATCTGCTGCCTTATTTGTATGGTTTCGCTACTTTTTCAGTTTATTGATACATTTAATTATTTCATCAATTTTGTGTACCAGTCTTTTATTTATATGCAGGATGTCTACCAGGCTTTTATTCTGATATATTTTGGTGAGTTATGACTTAAGAATTGGAGGCCATAAATTCTTTAAAAAATTTACTGCTTTTAGACCCATAAATCCAGACAGAAATGCACTGCCAGGGAGTTTAAAAGATGTTTTATTGATTATATGTGACAAAAATGTCTTGTGAGAAAACTCAGAAGAAATGTTAATTGAATAGGGCCCATATGCAATTAACTTTTTCTCCTGAGTTATCCCCTAGGAGATAATTTTCATATCCTCTTTAAAATGCGTTCATTTTTAAGAATTTTACAATTGAAAATGTACCTAAAAGTTGTTGAAAGAGTACTATTAAAATAATTTTGAGTATATTCTTACTTACTAGTGGATTGAAAAGCATTTTTGGGAGGGTGGCAAAGGTGGGAAAATATCACCTAGTAGAAAACTTGAGAGAAAAAGTGAATTGCATATGAGCCCAGTGGCCACATGCAATTCACTTGATCATTCGAGTTTTCTCCTAGGAGATAATTTTTCAACTTTTTTTGTAAAAATAGATTTTCAGCATTTTGTAATCTAAAAAGTACCATAAAGTAGGTAAAAAAGAACTATCAAAATTATTTGGAGTATTTTCTTGCTTGCTGGTGGCTTAAAAGGCATTTTTTTGGCAAGTTTAAAAATATCACCTAGGAGAGAACTCAGGAGAAAAAGTGAATTGCATATAGCTCAATGGCTCTTATGCAATAGAATTTTTCTCCAAAGTTTTCTCCTAGATGATATGTTCACACCTTGTCCAATAAAATGGCTTTACGGCCACCAGCAAGCAGGAAAATACTCAGAATCATTTTGACAGTACCTTTTCACCTGCTTTTTGGTACTTTTTCAATTCCACAGTGTTAAAAAGTTATTTTAAACAGAAGGTGAAAAGTGATCTCCTAGGACAGGCTTTCTCAATGAGGGTTCCCTGGAACCCCAGGGTTCCTTGAATACTATGCAGGGTTCCTTGGCATTTTCTCTCATCATGGGGAAACACTGAGCCTTTTCAGCTTGTTCCGTGTTCAGGGCCCCCATATTTTGCTGAAACAAGTAAAAGTGATCTGACCAACGAATCCCCCCCTCCCCAGCTTCCATTTTGTTTTAAAAAAGAAAAAGTGCTCCAAGCCCTGTACAATCCTTCATCTCTCCCCCCCCCCCTCTCAACATTGGCATTCACCAACCTCTGGTTGGGAAAAAAAAGTAAAAATGCTCCAACCCACAGCCTCTATTTTAAAAAAAAATTCAATAAAACTGCGGCAAACACCGATTCCCCCCCTCCCCTTCTCCTCTGGTTAAAAGTGCTCTGAGGCCCCCCCTCCCCCAGCAGCCTCTAAAAGTAAAAGTGCTGTAACCCCCCTCCAGACCCCCAGCCTTGAAAAGTAAAAGTACTCACACCCCCAGTCTCTAAAAGTGCTGACCCCTCCTCAGCCTCTAAAAGTGCTCCGACCCCCAGCCTCTAAAAGTGCTCCTAACCACCCCCCCCCCCCCCCCCTCCTCCCAGCCTCTAAAGGTAAATGAGCTGGATTTTTTTTTTTTTTTTTAAATAATGGATGCCTATACATTTACTTTTCATAGGTTGCTACATAATCAAATACACCTTCCCTCCTCAAAAAGAAAAAAAAATCTTCCAAAGACTATCCTAACTTATGGAAGACAATTAAAGACTATTACTTATTTGCTGCAGGCTTACCACTGAAATACCTCATGTTTTACCTCACTCTATGCATTTACCTCATGTTTTATCTCATGGAAATGGAGGAAAATCTTTCAGAATTGATAAAAGAAGAGGAAAATACCTCATGAGGTATTTACCTACAAAAAAATATTTACCTCACATAGCTACCAGAATTGAGCCCAATGTGTATTACTTATGCTAACTTTGACCTTGACCTCCCATTTGTGCCTTTTTATAAGGCTAACGTCTGCAGGAAAATTTCAAGCTTCTGCAACACTGAAAAACAGCAATATCTCAGCTGAAAAAAATATGATATATATATATATATATATATATATATATATATATATATATATATCTGAAAAGCAGTTACATTACAGCACTCGTCAGGGGGTGAAGGCTTTCATGGTGCAGGCTAGCAAATCTGCTTCATGAAGTAATGTATGTGTCAAAAAGGTCATACTTGAGAGGAGCAGGGGAGACATAAACAGAATACAAAGATGACTGAAGCGTAAGGAGATAACTTTAGAATAAGTTATTTTGAAATATAAAATAATATTTTTGTGTGGAATTATGCTTTAATTTTACTCTAACCTGAACTGACAGGCAGAGCTCTCAGTTTCCAAATTTTCTCTTGATGAAACTTCTAAGGCAAAAGAGACAAAAGCAATTGCTTATAAGGTTTTGTCCTGGATCATAAAGAGCACAAAGAGACCATGATTTCTGTGGCACCTTACCCTTCCAAGAGAGGTTATTAATACAAAAATACATTAGAAAAATTAGCAAGTATTTTTTCCTTTTGAAATCTCTGCAGACTCTTACAGCTAAAATAATGCATAATATGTAACTGGGTTGCTAAGGCAACAACCTATTTTTCATGAATAGCAGAGCTAATGGCATGAGAAGCCTGTGCAAGTTATCAGAGAATCTTTTAGTGTTGCCCCAGGCTGAACACAGTCCTGCAACCTCTTGTTAAAATGAACCCATTGTTTATAGCCTACATGCACTTACCTTGTAATTATTCATACTGTGCTTTATTTTATTGAGCTCTTTTCTTTTCTTCCTTTGTGTTAAATAAACTACAACTGTAAGCAGGCAGGAATGAAAAAAGTAAATTATACTAAGATGCTATTTTCAAATAATGGCACAGAACAATGTAAATCAGAAATTTACATGAAATCAGAATTGCAGGAAATCAGGCTTTGACTATCCTGTACTTGTAATCGTAAACTTAAATATAAAAGGACTACATTTAATCCACCTGTTATTTCATTTTAAAGTGATATATGACATATTTTTCTAGTGCATTAGAAAGTGCAGAGGCACACTCACATCAGCTCCTACTAAAGAACAATGTACAGTCATGCACACACCATTGTCAGATTTGTGGACGCTGATTAGTTTGATTATCTATCTGACATCAAAGTTAGCCAGTTCAGTTAGTAAATATTGATTAATTTACCAGCCGTCCCCGGAATCCCACCTTTTCCCAAGAATCACAGTGACTTCAGAACCTGACAAGGTGGTATGGCTGAACAGTACACAGCCTTTACCCTTAGTTCACCTTTAAAAACATATGGCACCACTTCTATTTATGTGTTCTAGAATACTTAAAGTGTCTCGTGGAACTTGACTCATTTTCAATGTACAGTCATGACATAAAAAACACCTTTGCAGACATATAATCCTCAGTTTAATGTACTTAAATGTATACAAAAAATATAAGCTACAAAATTGTATATACCGGTATATAAAAAAAATAATAATAGTAAATCAGCACACCAACAAAATCATGGTCAATCTCATCATCAACATTTGAGTATCATCAAAATAAGAAATGTGTTTAACCTCTTCAGGACCACAGTGTTAAACCACTCTAAAGACCAGTCCATTTTTTGTAAAATAGGCCACTGCAGCTTTAAGGCCAAGCTGCAGGGTAGAGATGGCCCGAACCTCCGATTTTCGGTTCGCGAACCGGGTTTGAGAACTTCTGTGAACGTTTGGTTTGCAAAAACTTTCGCGAACCGCAATAGACTTCAATGGGGAGGCGAACTTTGAAAACTAGAAAAATTTATGCTGGCCACAAAGGTGATGGAAAAGATGTTTCAAGGGGTCTAGCACCTGGAGGGGGGCATGGCGGAGTGGGATAAATGCCCAAAGTCCTGGGGAAAAATCTGGACTGGACACAAAGCAGCGTTTTAAGGGCAGAAATCACATTGAATGCTAAATTGCAGGCCTAAAGTGCTTTAAAACATCTTGCATGTGTATACATCAATCAGGGGGAGTGTAATTAGAGTACTGCTTCACACTGACACACCGAACTCACTGTGTAACGCACCGCAAACAGCTGTTGGTGTAGTGACGGCCGTGCTGGACTGGTGCGCACCATGGCCAGAGTGCAGGCCGTGGCGGATTTCAAGCCCATATAGTCGCCGGGCTGTGGTAGCTCAATGATAGAACAACAGTGACTGTCCAGCTGATCAAATTTGGTCTGTCCACAATGAAGCAACAACCTTATTATCTTTGGTGTGCCACCCCCCGAGACACTCATATAGCCGGCGGTAATTGCTTCATTGTGATACGCAAGCCCCTTCACCGTGGCATGGTAATGATCACGAAGGGGAATGGGCACATGTACATGCCTTTTGTTTTGTTGTTGCAGCTGCACTGCAGCCAGAAAAATTAGGCAGGCATGTACACGCACCAGAAAAGTTATTATAGCGGCCAAAAGTCAGGAATCCGCCTGGAGTCCTAGACCCCGTTGGTGGTGGCAGAGAAGGCAGTCAAGCAGCCTGCGGGCAGAGATGCTATGTTGGGAGCGACTTAGTCTTGGGGCAGGCAGCCAGCGTGCCGCCAGAGATGCTGTGTGTGGGGACTGACTTAGTCTTCGAGTGGGCAGTAGCCCTCTGGGATCCATGTCTCATTCATTTTGATAAAGGTGAGGTACTGAACACTTTTGTGACTTAGGCGACTTCTCTTCTCAGTGACAATGCCTCCAGCTGAGCTGAAGGTCCTTTCTGACAGGATGCTTGAAGCAGGGCAAGACAGAAGTTGGATGGCAAATTGTGACAGCTCTGGCCACAGGTCAAGCCTGCGCACCCAGTAGTCCAAGGGTTCATCGCTGCTCACAGTGTCTACATCCACACTTAAGGCCAGGTAGTCGGCTACCTGCCGGTCCAGGCGTTGGTGGAGGGTGGATCCGGAAGGGCTCAGGCGAGGCGTTGGACTGAAGAATGTCCACATGTCCGACATCACCATGAGATCGCTGGAGCGTCCTGTCCTTGCCTGTGTGGACATGGGAGAAAGGTTACTGGCAGTGGTAACTTTATTGCGTTGTGCTGTGACATCACCCTTAAATGCATTGTAAAGCATAGTTGCCGGCTTGTTCTGCATGTGCTGCATCCTTTCTGCCTTCTGGTGAGTTGGTAACATGTCCGCCACTTTGTGCCTATACCGAGGGTCTAGTAGCGTGGCCACCCAGTACAGCTCATTCCTCTTGAGTTTTTTTATACGGAGGTCCCTCAACAGGCTGGACAGCATGAAAGATGCCATCTGCACAAAGTTGGATCCAGACGTACTATCCATCTCCTCTTGCTCTTCCTCAGTGACATCAGGTAAGTCCTCCTCCTCCTCCCAGCCACGAACAATACCACGGGAATGTCGAGCAGCACAAGTCCCCTGCGACGCCTGCTGTGGTTGTTCTTCTGCTGCCGCCTCCTCCTCCTACAAAGAAACACCTTCCTCATCATCCGAGTCTGACTCCTCTTCCCCACACGACTCTTCCTTCTCCTCCCCCCTCTGTGCTGCCTCAGGTGTTGAGGAAACATCTGATTCTGATGAAAACTGCTCCCACAACTGTTCCTGCTGTAACTGTTCCTGTTCACGCTCCTCCACAGCTTGATCCACCACTCTACGCACGGCACGCTCCAGGAAGTAAACGTACGGGATCAAGTCACTCATGGTGTCTTCACTGCGACTCACCAGGTTGGTCACCTCCTCAAACGGCCACATGAGCCTGCATGCATTTCGCATGAGTGTCCAGTTGTTGGGCCAGAACATCCCCATCTTCCCAGACTGTGTCCTTTTACTGTAATTATACAGGTACTGGGTGACAGCTTTCTCCTGTTGTAGCAGGTGAGAGAACATGACCAGGGTCGAATTCCAGCGTGTCAGGCTTTCACATATCAAGCGCCTCACCGGCAAGTTGTTTCTCTGCTGAATGTCCGCAAAGCGTGCGATGGCCATGTAAGACCGCCTGAAATGCCCACACAACGTCCTGGCCTGCTTCAGGAGTGGACGTCCTCTAAGCCTGGGTACTTTGTCACAAATCTTTGAATGAGTAGATTGAGCACATGTGCTCAATCAGCTTTCCCAAATTCAATGCGGAAAGGAGATTGCTGCCATTGTCACACACCACATTGCCTATCTCAAGCTGGTGTGGGGTCAGACACTGATCCACCTGTTTGTTAAGAGCAGCCAGGAGAGCTGGTCCAGTGTGACTCTCCGCTTTGAGGCAAGACATGTCTAAGATGGCGTGACACCATCGTACCTGGCATGCAGCATAGGCCCTGGGGAGCTGGGGTTGTGTAGCTGGAGAGGAAATTGCAGCACCAGTAGAGTTGAACTGCCATTCAGCCAAGAAGGAGGAGGAGGATGACAGTGAAGATGATCTAGCAGGAGGAGAGGAGGTGGCAGGAGGCCTGCCTGCAAGCCATGGAGGTGTCACAAGTTGGTCCGCTGCACAGCCACATACTCTCTGCTTGCCATCGGTCACCAGGTTGACTCAATGGGCTGTGTAAGTTATGTACCTGCCCTGACCGTGCTTGGCAGACCAGGCATCCATGGTTGGTCAGGTGGACCCTTGACCCAACGCTGTGTACCAGAGATGACACCGCTTGCCTCTCAACTTCACGGTACAGTTTGGGTATCGCCTTTTTAGAGAAATAATTGCGGCCTGGTATCTTCCACTGCGGTGTCCCAATGGCAACAAATTTACAGAAGGCCTCAGAGTCCACCAACTGGTATGGTAACAGCTGGCGAGCTAACAGTTCCGCCACGCCAGCTGTCAGACGCCGGGCAAGGGGGTGACTGGCAGAAATTGGCTTCTTCCGCTCAAAGATTTCCTTCACGGACACCTGGCTGCTGTGGGCAGAGAAGCAGGAACCGCTCAAGGGCAGAGGCGGAGTGCAGGAGGGTGGCTGTGAAGGTGCAAGGGAGAAAGCGGCTGAAGATGCTGCACTTGAAGGAGGAAGAGGAGAAGGAGGGTGGCTTTTCTTTTGTGTGCTGCTTTTGCTCAGGTTCTCTTCCCATTGCTGTTTGTGCCTTTTCTCCATGTGCCTTCTTCTGAGCACTGTACTTTGGGCCAGGGCCGCACGAAATCACATCAACACGACCTCGCACAGACCTGCCGGGTGGCCTTCCTCTGGGTCTGCCTCTACCTCTGCCTCTACCTGTTTTGTCCGTTGTGTCCATATCGGGGTGTATGAAGTGAAAGGTATGCACTGACTTGACTAATACAATATGCAGTCACACAGGTGCTGTTAACAGGTATGTACGGAGTGGTATATCACACTGCGTGCACTCACGTAGGTTGGTGGGTGCACTGAACACAACAGGTAGGTATATGCAGTGTTGAGGTGGGTGCACAGAACACAACAGGTAGGTATATGCAGTGATGGGTATTACAATGTGCACCTGTCACACACAGACAGGTACCGGGTAGGCACAGTGACACTGCATGCGCTCAGTTCACGTAGGTAGGTGGGTGCACTGTGAACAACAGGTAGGTATATGCAGTAATGGGTATTACAATGTGCACCTGTCACACACAGACAGGTAGCGGACAGGCACAGTGACACTGCGCGCGCTCAACTCACGTAGGTAGGTGGGTGCACTGTGAACAACAGGTAGCTAGGTATATGCAGTAATGGGTATAACAATGTGCACCTGTCACACACACAAGTAGTCACTGACGGGCCTGGCAGTGGCACACACACATTATGAATTATCAAGGCTGTCTATGCAACACAAGTGTCAGTGGGACACACAGAAAAAAAAATAGATCACAAGAACAAGATTAGTTCTCAAAAGAGCTGTGGAGGGGACAGCCATGTCACACGGCTTTCCCCAGTACAGCGCTGCCTTAGATCGCAGCGCTGTACGGGGTAATTAGACGCCAGTTTAGCTGTCTAACAGTCTCCGAGCGGCGATTGCCGCTGGGAGACTGGAGATGCGTGTGCAGCGTGTGCACAATCTCCTGAAAAGCAAGCCCCAAGACTTTACGGCAATCGGCGTTAGGCGGTCCTGGGGCTGCTGCCACGGCCACGCCTATCGGTGTGACGTGGTCGGCAATAGGTTAAATCTGAATGCTGGAAATACTATTGATGTGCTCTATCTGGGTTTTCAACAAACATTTAATATAATGTTGCATAATAAAATTCAGTGTTAAGGCCCGTTTCCACTATACTTAGATGAATCTGCATAGAAAAAAACACCTGCAGATTTGCATGCGGATGCGAATTTGTGTGCGTTTTCAGGCATTTTTTTCATGCGAATTAAAATGCATACGCAAATGTTTTATTTTATTTTACCGTTGCATTATTGACTTCCGCATGCGTAAACGCGTACGCATAAGGGTATTATATATATATACAGTGGGTTGCAAAAGTATTCGGCCCCCTTGAAGTTTTCCATATTTTGTCACATTACTGCCACAAACATGCATCAATTTTATTGGAATTCCACGTGGAATTCCATTGGTCATACAAAGTGGTGTACATGTGAGAAGCGGATCGAAAATCATACATCATTCCAAACATTTTTTTACAAATAAATAACTGCAAAGTGGAGTGTGCATAATTATTCGGCCCCCTGAGTCAATCCTTTGTAGAACCACCTTTTGCTGCAATTACAGCTGCCAGTCTTTTAGGGTATGTCTCTACCAGCTTTGCACATCTAGAGACTGAAATCCTTGCCCACTCCTCTTTGCAAAACAGCTCCAGCTCAGTCAGATTAGATGGACAGCGTTTGTGAACAGCAGTTTTCAGATCTTGCCACAGATTCTCGATTGGATTTAGATCTGGACTTTGACTGGGCCATTCTAAAAACACATAGATAAGTTTTGTTTTAAACCATTCCATTGTTGCCCTGGCTTTATGTTTGGGGTCATTGTCCTGCTGGAAGGGGAACCTCCGCCCCAGTCTCAAGTCTTTTGCAGTCTCCAAGAGGTTTTCTTCCAAGTTTGCCCTGTATTTGGCTCCATCCATCTTGACATCAACTCTGACCAGCTTCCCTGTCCCTGCTGAAGAGATGCACCCCCCGAGCATGATGCTGCCACCACCATATTTGACAGTGGGGATGGTGTGTTCAGAGTGATGGGCAGTGTTAGTTTTCTGCCACACATAGCGTTTTGCATTTTGGCCAAAAAGCTCCATTTTGGTCTCATCTGACCAGAGCACCTTCTTCCACATGGTTGCTGTGTCCCCCACATGGCTTGTGGCAAACTGCAAACAGGACTTCTTATGCTTTCTGTTAACAATGCCTTTCTTTTTGCCACTCTTCCATAAAGGCCAACTTTGTACAGTGCATGACTAATAGTTGTCCTATGGACATATTCCCCCACCTGAGCTGTAGATCTCTGCAGCTCATCCAGAGTTACCATGAGCCTCTTGATTGCATTTCTGATCAGCACTCTCCTTGTTCGGCCGGTGAGTTTAGGTGGACGGCCTTGTCTTGGTAGGTGTACAGTTGTGCCATACTCCTTCCATTTCTGAATGATCGCTTGAACAGTGCTCCATGGGATGTTCAAGGCTTTGGAAATCTTTTTTGTAGCCTAAGCCTGCTTTAAATGTCTCAATAACTTGATCCCAGACCTGTCTTGTGTGTTCTTTGGACTTCACTGTGTTGTTGCTCTCAATATTCTCTTGGACAACCTCTGAGGCCCTCACAGAGCAGCTGTATTTGTACTGACATTAGATTACACACAGGTGCACTCTATTTAGTCATTAGCACTCATCAGGCAATGTCTATAGGCAACTGACTGCACTCAGATCAAAGGGGGCCGAATAATTATGCACACACCACTTTGCAGTTAATTATTTGTAAAAAATGTTTGGAATCATGTATGATTTGCGTTCCACTTCTCATGTGTACACCACTTTGAGTTGATCTTTCATGTGGAATTCCAATCTGATTCCTGTTTGTGGCAGTAATATGACAAAATGTGGAAAACTTCAAGGGGGCAGAATACTTTTGCAACCCACTGTGTATATATATATATATATATATATATATATATATATATATATATATATATATATATATATATATATATATATATATATTTTATTTTTATTTTTTTACACTGGGTTGCTTTGTATGTCATATCATATAACATCTGCCTGCAATCGTATTGTTATCTGTACAGTTCATTTTTAGTGCCCTTGTATGTATGTTCATACACGCATTATCATCTCTGTATATCCAGCATGTTGTAAATAGATCTTGATTGTAATTAATTTTAACCTTGGTTTAGATTTCAGTATTTCCACAAGAAGTGACAATTTGCATTCAGTGCAAATCCTTGTGCGCTTACATGTTACACTGCGTATGATAATAAGAGTAGTGGGAACAAGATAAAAAAGGTTTTTCAAAAAAGCCGTTTAGTTTCTGAGAAAATTGATTTTCAATAGTCAAAGGAAAAAAAGGTTTTTAAACTGCGAATGTCATGTTACTATGTTTAAAAAGCATTTTCCCTTGGAATTTTTAAAACCAATTTTCTCAAAAGCTACAAGGTCTTTTTTTTACTTCTTCCCTCAATTTTCCTTACCCTATGTAGCAGTTGGGGATGAAGTATATGTAGCTTTCCTAATAACCACTAAAGTCAGTGGAAATTACACAACATTATGCATAATTACAAAATTAAGATTCCTCATTACAGTTACAAATGAAATTAATTACAAAGTTTTCCCAAATTCTTAATCAACTTGTGAATTTACGATTGTGCAAAATTTGTGCTCATCGCTAGAGTTAGTGGTAAAAAGAGAGCATCTGCACTCACCAATGGGTAGCATCCAAGCGCTGTTATTTAACGAACACAAGACAGAGGTAAAAGGCTGACATGTTTCGGACAAGAGAGTCCTTATTCATAGTCCTTAGCCAAGAGTTAATAACACTTGGTTGGATGTTACAAAGGAATTTATTTATTTATAGTATTTATAAAGCGTGGACATATTACACAGCGCTGAATATAAACAATATGGAAACATGGGTAGGTAAAATAAATATATATGCACCTAAGCTGTTACTAGCATTTTCTCATTTACTTTAGAAAAATACCGTAACTAGAGCTATATAATACACTACAGTGGTAGGACTTGAGCATGCTTATAAGCAGTATTCAAAGTAGCAGCACTCAATTCTAGGAAGTAGACACAAAAGTACACAAGTCTTATGAACTAAAGGTTCAAATACCCTTCAGAGAAAACTAGGTCAAAATGAACAATGACCGACGATCGATTGGCAAAGGTCAACAATCTCAAGCCACAGACCTGTATACACACAAGAACAAACCAAGAAAGAAGGTATTGAAATATAATGCGTAAGTGACATCTGATCTGAGGTGCAATTAACTGAAATGATCGATATTTGTACAAACATGAGAAATTATGAACAATCGACTGTGGCGCATGTGCTGTACACAAGATCATTATGCATAACTCTTAACCATAACCTACAAAGCTCTCCACAATCTCTCTCCCCTGTACATCTCCTCACTAGTCTCCAGATACCAACCCAACCGCAATCTCAGATCTGCACACGAGCTTCTTCTATCCTCTTCTACAATTACCTCCTCACATTCACGTGTACAAGACTTCTCACGTGCCTCACCCCTCCTCTGGAATGCCCTTCCACAACACATCCGCCACTCTCCCACCTTTGAAATCTTTAAACGCTCCCTCAAAACCCACCTTTTCCGACAAGCATATTCTCTAGCTTAGGCCATGCACCCACTAAATAACCTAATTACGCACTGCCTGTACATATACTGTATACTTCCCCACCTCTTGTTTCCACCCCATTCCTTTAGATTGTAAGCTTGCAAGGGCAGGGCTCTCACCCTTTTGTGTCATGGAATGTTATTAATTCAATTGCTTGCACACTGTTAGACATTTATACATTTTAGTCATCCTGTTAAATCAAATTGTAATCAGCAGTGCTGTATCTTGTATCAGTGTTCATATTTTCATGTATATCATTGTCTGTATCATTATGTATCCCTTGTTTGTTTTCTTACATTGTACAGCGCCACGGAATATGTTGGCGCTTTATAAATAAATAAATAATAATAATAATAATAATAATAAAATAATTTAAGTAACTGTACACACTCTCTTTGATTAGCGATCATCGGTTAAAGAAATCCAACGGGATGACCGACTGCCAATGTCGGTTGTTTGCTGCCATTATTGAGGGTGGGTCGGTCACGTCTGCTCCATGATGATTGGTCGAAACATCATTAATTGGTCATTTTACTAGGGTTCTGACTGATTTTCATGTAATGTGTGTACATAGCATAAAACACAGATAAAAGAACATAAAAAGCCATAGGGTTGGCTTCTGTTTAATTTGAAAAGCCATATCTAAAATATAGATTCCATTTTCAGCCCTGCACTGTAATGACATGGGAAAAATACAGTACATTTTTTTAAAGGAAACCTAAACTGAGAAGGATATGGATTTTTCCTTTTAAAGTAATACCAGTTGCCTGACTCTCCTGATGATCCTACATTTAGCCACAGCCCCTGAACAAGCATGCAGATCAGTTGCTCTGAGTCAGACTGGATTAGCTGCCTGCTTGTTTCAGGTGTGTGATTCAGCCACTACTGCAAGCCAAAGACAAAAGTAGGGCTGCCCGGCAACTGGTATTGTTTAAAAGAAAACATCCATATCCCTCTCAGTTTAGGTTCCCTTTAAGGATGGGGTGATTCCAAATGTTGTAAAAATGTTGTAAAAAGAGTTAAAATTCCTTGTAAGAAGAAATGGACACACTAACCTAAGGACGTTGTTTTATGAGTAATGTGGTGTTCAAGGAGCCAAAATTCAAGTACTGGTATGTTTTTTTTTATCTCAGTAGTCATAACAATTATATAATTACTAGTAGACCTAAGCTCTAGTCTCCATGACAACTCCCCTCCCCTCCTGCCCCTGTCACCGCTGCCTTCTGCTGCCGCCGCATGTCAGTGCACACGCCCACGCACTGTGCGCACCAGGCCGTGCACTGCACACGCACACACCCGACCCCTGGCCGTCCTCCTACTGCTCTAACTGCCGCCCATGTGCCGCACATGTGTGGTACGCAAAAGCACGGACACAGGGAAACACAGGAGGAGGACACAGAGACACAGGGGTTTTTATTGTATAGGATTACAATAATTACATATCATTATTGTGTAAGAACAATATTGTGTAAAAAAAAAGAATCATTAGTGGATCGGATGTAAATCAGTGGTGCAACAAGCATGACTGATCGATGATTGGACTGATTTCCGGCCAAAATAAGTCGAACATGTATAGCAATCAGACATGCTGGGGATTCTCGGGCCGATGTGGTTGATTAGGTATGTGACAGTAATGGTGTTCAATATCAGGACAAATGATGAACACGATGGAACCCCCAGCTGCTGTCCACCAAATGTAAATGTGCCCGCAAATGCCAATGCATTTAAATAATTTACCGGTTTGCTGTTGCCGCTAGTGACAAAGGTGCCCATACAGCTTTTGCTTCCACATTGGCTGCAGGTATGGAGCTCGTGGGGCATGTGTAGGGGATCACACATGTGCCACGTGCTATATGCTGGTAGTCATGTGGGGTGCTAATGCAGTACATGTAGGGCAGGACACTAGCAGCGATGATGGACAGGTTAAGTATTTCAATGCACGGGCACAGGGGGCATATCTACAATTGGGGGGCAGGTATGAAGGCGGCGAGTCAGTGTCACAAGGTTGATTTGATCAGAGAGTGATCTGTCTCTTATTTGATCTGCCAATTAAGGAAGAGAGCTCATTTAGGGTTAAGGATCTGATAAAGAAAGTGTTAAGGTTTGGTAAAAAGTTAACATAAGGGCTATTGGATGATTGCAGTTTGGATTTGTATTAGTGCTGAATTTATAGGTATGATATAATTGTTTCCTTGTACCAATATTTTTCTTTTGAATATTTGAACAGTTTTATTAGTAGCATTATTTGAGTGACTCTGAATAAGTTCCATATATAAAAAAATGGATGTAGTTGTCACAATATTCAAAATTAATAATTTTTGTTTTTTATTTCAGGTTTTCTGAGGTTGAAGACAAAGCATATTGCTCATTGTCTGGAAACATCATTATTGTCAGGAAAACAAGCCAGTGAGAAAAAAGTAGGCAGTTACTTCTGAAATTGAGACATGGGGCTTGATTCACTAACCGACACTAAGCCGGTTAGTGTGCCTTATCACTTAGTGGGCACAAACTACAGTGCTAACCTTATCTGAGGTTAGTGTGCCTTATCTGAGTTAGTGTGCCTTATCTGAGGTTAGTGTGCCTTATCTGAGGTTAGTGTGCCTTATCTGCAGTGTGCGATGTAGCTTTGTGCATCTTTTAGTGTGCACAAAGCTATTTAGTGTGCACAAAGCTACTTAAGGGGCACTAAGTTCAGATAAGGCACACTAATTCAGATAAGGCACACTAATTCAGATAAGGCACACTAACTCAGATAAGGCACACTAACCGGCTTAGCGCCGGAAAACTCTTTTTACTCCGGCGCTAACACTTAGCACCAGTTAGTGAATCCAGCCCATGGAGAATAATATAATGTATTTTGCTATTTCTTATGACCAATGAGGTGGTGGTGAAGGGGGAGGGGGTATTAAACTTTGTTGTCTTGCATTAGTCTGCCAAAGTGTCAGAATGGCAGAGAGAGAATAAATGGGAGCTAATGATTCAGGCTGATTATACTGCAGATACAATAAGTAGAGTTCCCCTACCAACTGTTCCACAAATTATAAAATGACGGGAACAGAATATTTTGTTGGAATAATTTCAGTAAAGAAAGAATGAAAGAGAAAGACTAGTAGAAACAAAAAAGCACAAGGACACCGGGAGCCCGATATCGTGTATTATCGTTGCGTGAGCTGGTCTATTGTAGTAAAATTATACTCACAATTCTGGGTTGCTTTTATGGCAACCACCATCAGAACATGTGGAGAAGTACCGTCTGCACTCGGCCTTGTTGGTTGCCGCTCCCGGAAGAAAAGAATACCACTATAAGGCTATGGTGGTCTAACCCCACGTCGTGAGGTACTATTTAGTATAAACACTGTGGGAGGCGCCCTTAGATTCCAAGATATATAGTACAATATCAATACATCAAAGGTAAGCGTAATGCGTCTTACCTGGTACGAAGACTCAAACACATTAAAGTAGTAGAATTTGAATTTATTTAAAGCGCCGTGTGGCGCCCACGCTGTGCATCCTTAGCATACAGCACGTTATTTGACCTGAAGAAGTGACTTGTGGTCGCGAAACGCGTTGTCCCTAGTGCTTTAAATAAATTCAAATTCTACTACTTTAATGTGTTTGAGTCTTCGTACCAGGTAAGACACATTACACTTACCTTTGATGTATTGATATTGTACTATAATATCTTGGAATCTAAGGGCGCCTCCCACAGTGTTTTATAATGAAAGAGAAAGTTTGGGGCTTGCTGTGTCTAGCAGCAGCAGCAGTGGCTAAAACATCACTAGCAACATTTTCATGAATTATTCCCTTTGCTATAGGTAGATGAAGTGACATCTAGTGGCTACCAGCTGTTTCTGTAGGACTGCTATGTCTTGAGTCCTTATATTTTATGATGATACCTTAGTATACAAACTCATCCACTATAATACGTCCCTTTAAGTATACCTTGCATTATCCCCATTCGCCTAGGTTTTATCTGATACTTCATTAATACTAAACAATTGAATCTGCGCTCATCACCTTAGGCATTATGGAGGATGAGATGAGCATTGGGGACCCCCATCAAAGTTTTGCTGGGGGGGCCATGAATTGTTGTCATGCCACTGGGCTTAACCATATCCTATTATTTCATATGGCAATACAATTGCTAATTTTTGTGCAGGTCAGAAATGTTTGTTGCCACCACACAACAGACAAACCAATATCCAATGAAAACGGGCTCTGTGAATGGGCCCATAGGAACACATGGGTCCATTCAATAGGAATATTTGTTTGCTGTTGTCAGGTCCAGAAAATGGTCAAGTAGAAATACTAGTGTGAATCAAGCCTGAGACTTCTAAACAGTAGCATCAGTTGTATTGTAATGTTGGGGGTGCTGTGGTGAGGAGCAGCATTGCTCAGGGTTCCCAGAAGAGATATGGCAGTGTCAGAAGTGTTGGTGGTTCCCATGTAGATACCATGAAGGGGAGCTTTATTAAGGCTCTCAGAAAACCAGATGAACTGCTTTTTCTTACAGTACTGGCACTAGCTTAGCAGGTCATAAAAAAAGGCTCTTTCGACAGTATGACCTCATTGAAGGGTCTAGAATGGATGACCAGTGGAAGGGTCTAGAATGAAATCTTTTGCATGCAAACTATTTTGGAAGCAAACATCCTCCATTAGTGTAATTTTGTAACACCTGTTTCAGCAGTAACAAGCATGGTTGTGCCTTTAAAAGGCTTTGCAGCCCTATGCTGCTAGTGTCAGTCAAGTCCAGCTCGGTTTTAGATGCACTGGCATGTCTTTCTACTGTGTACAAAACTGTAAGTGCAAAGCTAATCTGTAAAGTTTGTTTAAAAAATCAACTCATTATTTTCTTTACATACACTGTAACACAGATTATTACAATGTGCTTTTTGCAACTAAGGTGATTTAGCATGTAATTATTTCATAAACTGCACCCTGTAAATGTAATGAACTAAGAGCACCAAGTTTTATTGCTTGCTTTATTGCATCATTACATTTATCATTGTGTGATAAAAAATATGATTGATATATATAGGCCATTTACTACATGCCTTTTCTTCTCAATAAACTTTATTTATAAATAAAGTTACGTTGTAGAGTTATATATGTTAAATAGATATAAAAGTCCCTTAGGCCTCTTTCACAGTGCGACGTTAAAGTCGCACGTTAGAAATTGTTTCAACGCAGACTAAAGCACAGTAATACTGTCTGTGCGACATTCACAGTGCACACGTTGCGTTTGTGTGTAACGTGTAGTGTTATTAGAAAGTACTGCATGCTGTGCATTATACACGTTATTAGCTGCGTTCGATTGGAAGCATACTTTTTATTGCCTGTATGCTCTACTGTATGCAACAATAACGGGGCATTAAGTTGCGTTGCGACTTTTTGGGGGCGTTGTGTTGTAATTTGAGTTGCGACTTTGACGTCGCATTAAAACACAATGTCCTACTGTTCAGCCGCTCCAGGATGGGCTGGGAGAAAGTGTCAGTACTTCCTCCTCTCTTTCCATCATCAAGCAAGCCCCCTCCACTCACCGCTATTAGTTCCTATGTGTATGGCATGCTGCGGAGCTGTGCTGTGTGCGGTACGGAGATAATTTACCTCAGAACTACATTGTACTAATAGCTGTATTAGTACACTATCGCTCTGAGCTAAATTATCTCAAGACTGCACACAACGCAACTATGATCTCGCTGTGCGCCTAGGAACTAATAGCAGCAAGTGGAGGGGCCGTGCCTGATGATGGGCAGAGAGGAGGAAGGACGGACACTTCTTCCCAGCCCATCCTTGACGTTCTGCTCAAGTCGAAGATTTCGGCTTAGCAGAACGAGGGGCAGGGGAGCGCTAAAGAGGAAGGAAAGTGCTGTGATTTATATCACAGCACAGGTAATAAAATAACATTAAAGGAATGTTATTTTACAGGGAGGTCAGGAGTACCTTAAAAACATTTCATGCCATAATATACTGTGTTACAAAATAGATAAGGTATTTTTTTTGTTAATTTGGGTACAGCTGTTAGTGTGTGTGTGTGTGTGTGTGTGTGTGTGTGTGCGTGCGTGCGCGTGCGTGTGTGTGTGTGTGTGTGTGTGCATATGTGTATAGCATGTGTGTATGTGTGTGCGCGAGAGTGTGTATATCATGTGTGTGTGTATGTGTGTGCGCGCGCGTGTGTGTGTATAGCAATGTAATGATCACTATACCTTCATACTATGCGGTGATGTAAAATATAAGGTATTAGTTAATTTAAATGGTGATTTTGAACAGCCTGGGGTCAGTCCCCAGGGGAGGACTTATTTCTCTCCTCTCAGCTGTTTATATATGTTTCATTATGCACATTTCTTTGTACTGTTTGAAGCAACCTAATTTGTGCAGCCCCAGGGTTGTACATTGAAAAAAGAGTAATGACTTTCATCACATTCACAGACCATGCTTGAGCTTCCTTTGTCGCACAATTATAATGTACTAAATAACAGATAATGTTTATTGTAGCTTTGGAATGGTACAAGATTTCTCTTCTCATGCTCTGCCATTCTATAATTAGGATCAGATGGGACACGCCATGGTCCGTTTACAATATTCCAGCAGCTATCATACATGGGAATGTTATACCAATATAATGCGCTGTGGCTAGAATGGTTCATTTTACAGCACACAGGGTTGCTAAACATTTGTATTTATAAAAAAAAAATCTGCATGAATATTAAACACTACTACTAAATAAGCAATATAGTTGACTCAACAATGTCTTACTGTTATAATTGTATTATGTTTAAACTTGATGTTACAGATACATCTGAAAAATGTACATATCAGATGTTGCATAATTTTCACCTTAAGAAAAAGGATTTCCATTTTAAACAAAGATATGGGGAATTAAAATACAAGTAAATACTTCCCTCTAGAATCCCAGGATGGCTATACAGAAGCCAATATATAGTACTACACTATAGCCAATCAATGCTAGGTTATTATAGCCATCTGATTCAAACCAATAGGACCTCTGCATCCCTTCCAAGATGTCTGTAATAACTGTAGGTACAGATATCAGTTCATGCAAATGCTGAGCCATGGGGACATTGACAAACCTTCTGTGCTACCCATGATAACCATATACTGCAATAGGTAAACATATAGCATAATTTTATGACAATCACCTGCACTTGGCATAGCATACCATCCTTGCCAAACATGTCTGGCAGCCAGTGGCAGTGAAGCATCCAGTGAAAAAGGGCTTATGGCAACTCCCTTAATATCCCTATAAAAGTCTTCCCATTTCCAGTACTGCTGGAATGTAAAGTGTCTATTCATGTTACAGAGCCATATTAATCTAACATGCATACAGCTGTAATTCAGAATACTGTAGACAAAACATGGTAGGAGGAGCGCTTCCCACGGCAGGTTGCATCTGATTGACCAACTGCATGGATGTGCAAAGCCTAACTATAGGCAGGTTACACAACTTGCATTCAAAACAGATGCGACAAAATGGAGGATGTTGCCTTCCAAAACCATTAGGTGCACAGAGTGTTTCATACTAGACCCTTCCACTGCATTGAGGTATTCTCTTGGAAGAGACCCTAACCTCTAATTAACAAAAAACATAGAGTGAACCTGGGGGCAGCTGGCCATAAAATGGTTTACACATTTTTTGGAGGACAGGAAGAAATTGGCAGTGCTCCTAATCAGGCTGCATCTGCAATAACTACCAATAGAGGGGTGCAGTACCCCTTAGAGGCTAAATACACACCTTGCATTCAAAACATATGCAAACTATACATTAAACCCTTAACTTAGATTAAAACTGAATGCAACCTGAAAGAGAAAATTGATGCAGTTAGCCATAAATAAACTTACATTTCTATACAGCAGGAGGAGGTGGTAGTGCATCCCAAGGCAGGCTGCATCTGATTGACCAACTGCATGGATGTACAGAGCCAAAATATAGGCAGACCTTTTCCCTTCCACATGGCTCCCTGTAGTGAACGGCTTGTGCTGATCGCGTCATACTAGGGGGAGCCACACAGAAGGGGAGAGGTCTGTGATCACCATGGATTAGGTAAGACACTGCCACTATACACTTATACTCAAAGGGGAGCAGGAGACAGGGTGGAGGGAAGTGAAGACAGGAGCAGAGTGGAAAAAAGGGAGAGGGAGGGAGCGGGGACAGAGCGGGCACACCGGAACGAAAGGGGGGACAGAAGAGGTCACCTGGGGTCAGAAAAGGACACACAGGGAACAGAAGGGAGGACAGAAGGGGACACCAGGGGACAGAAGTGGACACACTGGGGACAGATGGAGACACGCTAAGGACAGAAAGGGACACACTGGGGACAGAAGGTGACACACTAGTGACAGATGGGGACACCTTGAGGACAGAAAGGAACACACTGTGAACAGCAGGGGAAAGAAGAGGACACATGGGGACGCAAGCAGACACCAATTGGGGGAGAACACGTACAAGATGCTCCAGGAACACAGACGCACCCTCACCTAAACGATTATTAGGAACACCTGTTCAATTTCTCATTAATGCAATTATCTAATCAACCAATCACATGGCAGTTGCTCCAATGCATTTAGGGGTGTGGCCTTGGTCAAGACAATCTCCTGAACTCCAAACTTAATGTCAGAATGGGAAAGAAAGGTAATTTAAGCAATTTTGAGCATGGCATGGTTGTTGGTGCCAGAGGGGCCGGTCTGAGTATTTCACAATCTGGGATTTTCATGCACAACCATTTCTAGGGTTTACAAAGAATGGTGTGAAAAGGGAAAAAACATCCAGTATGTGGCAGTCCTGTGGGCGAAAATGCCTTGTTGATGTTAGAGGTCAGAGGAGAATGGGCCGACTGATTCAAGCTGATAGAAGAGCAACGTTGACTGAAATAACCGCGTGTTACAATCAAGGTATGTAGCAAAGCATGTGTGAAGCCACAACACACACAACCTTGAGGCAGATGGGCTACAACAGCATAAGATCCCACCAGGTACCACTCATCTCCACTACAAATAGGAAAAAGAGGCTACAATTTGCAGGAGCTCACCAAACTTGGACAGTTGAAGACTGGAAAAATGTTGCCTGGTCTTATGAGTCTCAATAGAGTCAGACTCAGAATGTGGCATAAAAAGAATGAGAACAGGGATCCATCATGCCTTGTTACCACTGTGCAGACTGGTGGTGGTGGTGTAATGGTGTGGGGGATGTTTTCTTGGCACACTTTAGGGCCCTTAGTGCCAATTGGGCATCGTTTAATTGCCACAGGCTACCTGAGCATTGTTTCTGATCATGTCCAGTTGAAGACTGGAAAAATGTTGCCTGGTCTTATGAGTCTCAATAGAGTCAGAATGTGGCATAAAAAGAATGAGAGCAGGGATCCATCATGCCTTGTTACCACTGTGCAGACTGGTGGTGGTGTAATGGTGTGGGGGATGTTTTCTTGGCACACTTTAGGGCCCTTAGTGCCAATTGGGCATCGTTTAATTGCCACGGGCTACCTGAGCATTGTTTCTGATCATGTCCATCCCTTCATGACCACCATGTACACATCCTCTGATGGCTACTTCCAGCAGGATAATGCACCATGTCACAAAGCTCGAATCATTTCAAATTGGTTTCTTGAACATGACAATTTCGTGCCCTAAATGTGCATCCCACAAATCTCCATCAACTGCAAGATGCTATCCTATCAATATGGCCAACATCTCTAAAGAATGCCTTCAGCACCTTGTTGAATCAATGCCACGTAGAATTAAGGCAGTTCTGAAGGCGAAAGGTGGTCAAACACCGTATTTGTATGGTGTTCCTAATAATCTTTTAGGTATATGTATGTATATATATATATATATATATATATATATATATATATATATATATATATATATGTATATATATATATATATATATATATATATATATACATATATATATATATATATATATATATATATAGTATACTTTTCCCTTGTTTTTGCCCTCTAAAAATAGGTGCGTCTTATATTCTGGAGTGTCTTATACGGCGGCTAATATGATATACAGTATATATATATATATATATATATATACTGTACATATATATATATATGTGTGTGTGTGTGTGTGTGTGTGTGTGTGTGTGTGTGTGTGTGTGTGTGTGTGTGTGTGTGTGTGTGTGTGTGTGTGTGTGTGTGTGTGTGTGTACACACACTTCTTTTTTTAAGAACATTACAGCAAAGTTAGGTTATCTAACATATGTTTGTGTTTGGTTATTTGGAGAGTGCAGAGATCTTTACATTCTGCTGCTGTGTCAAAGATGATATAGGCTTAGCAATGAGCTGCAAAGCAATCTATTCCAGTGCCAAAGTTTAATAAAAATGGTAATCTTGCTTTACAGTGCTCTTATATAGTGTTTTTTTTGTCATCACCTCACATAACTGGCTGCTGAAAGGGATGGTCAAGATAAAGAAAGGATTCAAATGATTCTTAAGTGTTATAAGGGAAGCCTGACCGTAATTACGAGATTGCAGCATTACTTTTAAATGACACCAAACAGCTTTCTGATTTTTTTCAAACACACATCTTTAGACAATACATTCAGTCTATCTGGACCTCATCTTATTTTGGCCAATTAGATTCTCTAAATTTTATGTGTAAACTAGTGACCTAAGCTGATTTGAAACGGGCTCTAGGTCTGTCATTACTCACACCCGCCGGTCACGCGCGCTCCCGCCAGCCACGCGTGAGCACCCGACGGTCGCGTGCCCGCACACCCACTGGTGACACGCTTTCACGCCCGCCCGCTCCGATGACTGGCCGCCCGTCCAGCCTGCGTCCTGTCCTAACGGCTGTCAGTGCTTGACATGCGCAGTAGCGCAAAAGCACTGACACACGGACAGGACGCAGGGACACTTGTGTTTTATTAGGTAGGATATCAAGTTGTTATATACCGGAGATATTTTTCATGGATCAACACTTACAATATTGTTAAATTTGCAAGTGTTGATTTCTTACTGAAGCAGTGTTGCTATGTGTGGTGGGTCATCCATGAAGGAGTCATGCACTATGAGCCAAAGGACAGTCAGCATAGGAGGATCAGGCACACAACCACGTGGCATCATAACTGCTATTCAGGACTATTCAAAGTGTACGTCTAATAAATGTGTGTGTTCGTTTGAGCACTGGAAGAAGCCGATAGTAGAATATTTGTGACATTACTGATATTCTTCTATCACCTCCCCCTTACATAGTAGATTATCGGTAACATTACAGATATTTTACTATCGCCTCACCTGACCTACTCTCACCGTAACCCTCCACTACCTATGCCAAACACTAATCCCCCACACCTATGCCTAGCACTAACCTCCCCTACCTATTTCTAACATTATACCCCCACCAAACTATGCCTAACACCAACATTTGCTTTATTTACCGATGCTATCTGCAGTCTTTGCTGCACCCCGCAGTTGTAACCACTGGTTCTGCACTGCAAATGAACTCTGGTTGCCCACCTCCCATTCTTCCCTATAGTAAATGGGCTAAGTTCAACTATACTATTGCCAAACTCTGGTGTATTACCATTGCAAACTATGGCACCAGATTCTCCCCCTCATCCATTAGCTATAGTTCAGCTCAGGGGCGTAGCAGTAGGGACTGCAGAGGTTGCGACAGCATCGAGGCCCTTGGGCCAGATGGACCTCAAAGCGCCCTCCCTCAACTGCAGTATTAGCTCTCTATTGGTCCAGTGCTCATAATGATCACTTCCATAGATACTTTGAATAGTGGTAATTGTCAAGAACCGCAAGGGTCGATCCTTGAGTGGGTCAATCACTCAGATTCAGAAACTTGGTCTCGCTGTTACTTTGCGCATAGATGCCCATATGTGGATTTGCAATCTATGAACTAACTAGCCGAGAGGAGCGTTCGGACTCCAAAGGATTCACCACACATACAATTGAAATGCTTGCCACCACGTGCAAGTCAGCGCATGACTGTAACTATTTTAACACACTGAGAACAATGTAACTCAACCCTTAGTTGTATGCAACGATTGGAACCAGGACTGTCTATCTGTGCCCGATTCAAGCATACGGGTTGTAAATGCAAAATACTATGGAACACAAGGTAACTTTTTTAGAGAAGTAAGTACATAATAAGTAAGTGTATGTTCAGGAACAGGTCATAACTGTAAAATGATTTTTAAACGTTTTAATAACAAAAATGCATTAGACACATTTACATACACTAATTAACATATAAACACAAAGCTTAAAATAAAAGGTAATAATTGTGAAAGATTTACTTAGCCAAAATGCAGTCTGTATGGGAATATTTCCTCAAATAAAGTTCAGTTCAAATGCAGGCATTGATATCAGAGTCCTTGAAACAAAGCATGTGATGGTAGTCCATGTGCTCTGGTCTCCTGGAGCACGTGAGTGAAGATCTTTAGTAAATCTGACATAGTGGGCGGTACTTTAGTAAAAGAGGGGCGTTTTTTACTCCTGCGAAGCAGGAGAGGCAGGATTTTGCCCAAGTCCAGAATGACTCAATTTACCAATAACCTGTGCCATTTCTGTCCGGAGTGGCGCACAGTGAATCCGAGGGCAGATTTGTAGCCTGCGGCCGATGTTTGATCCGATGACACCAAATACCGTTAGATTAGCATGTGTGGTCTGCTAGTGATAATAAATTGTTCAGTTTCCCTGGCAGCTAGCAGGCTATAAATTGGATTAGTTTTTAGGCTGATTTTTAAGAACCTGAAAGTATATTTGTCTTTTGTATGCGATACACACGTCCTGAATTATTAATAAATGGGATATCCCCATTGTTCTGCTGCAGCATTTCAGAGGGAAGGTTTTTAGAGAGAACCAAAAGGGACTGATCGCTATCTGCTTTCTGCTGTACAGGCCAGCATTTGGTCGTAGCACCTATGTGTGAATAGCTAGTGAGGAAGTGGAGGGGTGAGAGGCTCTAATTCAGAGTGAAGGGAAACAAGACATCTGCTGTCCATTTAACCACTTGCCGGCCGCGCACTCATACCGCGCGTCGGAAAGTGGCAGCTGCAGGACCAGCGACGCAGTTCTGCATCGCCGGCTGCAGGCTAATTAATCAGGAAGCAGCCGCTCACGCAAGCGGCTGCTTCCTGTCAATTCACGGCGGGGGGCTCCATGAATAGCCTGCGGGCCGCCGATCGCGGCTCGCAGGCTAAATGTAAACACAAGCGAAAATAATCCGCTTTGTTTACATTTGTACAACGCTGCTAACAGTAGCAGTGTTGTACCAGATCAGCGATCCCCGGCCAATCAGCGGCCGGGGATCGCTGTCACATGACAGGCAGGAGCCTGTTAGAGGCTGCACAGGACAGATCCGTTCCTGTGCAGCCTCGGATCTCCAGGGAAGGGAGGGAGGAGAGGGAGGGGGGGAATTTCACCGTGGAGGGGGGCTTTGAGGTGCCCCCCCCGCAACACCCAGGCAGGCAGGAGCGATCAGACCCCCCTAGCACATCATCCCCCTAGTGGGGAAAAAAGGGGGGCGATCTGGTCGCTCTGCCTGCACCCTGATCTGTGCTGGGGGCTGCACAGCCCACCCAGCACAGATCAGCTAAAACAGCGCTGGTCCTTAAGGGGGGGTAAAGGGTGGGTCCTCAAGTGGTTAAAACTGAACTGACATTCTGCTCTGCTTTGCAGAACGATATGGAATCGATAATCGTCTCGACTTCCGTATCATTCATGACAGTAATCATTACCAAGCTGTACCCTATCCCTTTCTTTCATCTCTGACACTGGTTGTGCTTGGCAGGTTTTGGTGCGCCGTATCAATTGTTATGTATAGAGTGCTTCGGGGGCCCCATGTTAAAACTTGCATCGGGGCCCACAGCTCCTTAGCTACACCACTGGTTCAGCTCTACTATAGCTGAGCTCCAGCACCCAAATTATCTTGTTGGTGCCACCATAGCCTCAGTTTACATTGTGGCCTATGGCAGCTACCAAACTACTAGTTGCATCCAATTTAACTGATTTATCAGAGTAAATTCACCACTGAAGATCATGTAATTTGTGATTGGGTCTGTTCTGGCTTAATACAATGTTGGCTGCTAGACGTAAAGCAAAACATTTCCACTTAATTTTTTTTTCATTTCTTACAACAAAAATATGTGCATATGTTTTAGAGCTGAAAGGGCATTTGTGAGTATGTAGCTTTAACATAGGATTCCAGTAAAACATTTTTTATCATTTTTAAAATATTAAAATACCAAGTTTCACTTTGATAAGAGTGATAACTACATGTGCTATCCATATCATAGTTTTCCCACTGTCCACCTATCCTGCAGTCTCCTGTCAGCAGCGGTGGGGAGCACACATTGCAAGTACAGGACTTGATAAGGCAGAGCTCATGCAAGGGAAATTAATGCATGAGTGTTGCCTCAGAGAGTAATATAATCCTATTATGTTGTGTGGTCACCAGTGTGCAACACACTAGCTGTGTACCTCTGAAGAAGTCTAAGTAACTCTGAAGAAGTCTATGTACCTCTGAGCAGAGCCGGGACAAGGTCCTCCAGCACCCAAGGCTGAGACGCCCAAGTGCTCCCCTCCATCCCTCCCACCCCAGCTGTCACACACTGAATGCTATTAGACTAAGAGGTGCCCCAGGGCCCCCAACACCTTAATCTCAAGTTATCTGGTTTGCAGTCACTACCATGTACCCCCTTTTCTTATTTCTCTCTGCTTCAAACACAATAGGGGAATGATAGCTGAGTGAGTTGTGCGCCCCCTCCTACACTGCGCCCTGAGGCGGGAGCATCTCTCGCCTCTGCTTCAGCCCGGCCCTGCCTCTGAGTGACCCCTTAGGAAATGCAATGTAAAATAGTACCTGCCGACCACAGAGATGTTTCAATTGTTGTGGGGAGTCCCGTGTGGTGAGAGGTCCATCAAATCCCTCGTTAAAGTTCCAATCAATCGTACAATCCACATAGGACTCGACCCTCCATAGATGATTCAATTGATTTTTATTGCATCCATAAGCGGTGATATAGCACACAGAAAGCACAACGTTTCGGGCAGAGGCCCTTTCTCAAGTGCTCAAATCATCTGGTGAAACCATTGTGAAATATAAAGACACAAATTAACACGCCACACCCAATGAATTGGGGGGCGGGCACTATCTTAAACATACATTAACCCTTCCAGGGCCAGAGAGCAGCATGAGCATTAGTAGAAAACATCTATAGAAAACATCTGAGACTGAAGTCTTCGTTAAGACTATAAGGTGACTGTGTCCCCAGCTTCTCCATCCACCAAGCCTCTCGTCTAAGTAAAATGGTTCTGTGGTCACTACCCTCAGGGAATCGCACCACCTCTAAAATGAGCCATCTGAGCTGAGTCACACTATGATTAAATTCTTTAAAGTGTCTCGCTAAAGGGGATTCACGATTGTTGTCTTCCTCCCCACCCTTAGATTTAAATTTATTGGGGTTCTGTATATTGCTCCTATGTTCGTTCAACCTTGTTTTAATATCTCTCTTGGTCTGGCCTACATAGGCCATTCCACATGGGCATTTTATACAATACACAACCCCTTTCGTGTCGCATGTAGCATAATCTTTCAAGGGAATTGACATACCCTGACGGGGATGGCTTATCGCTGAACCCCTGATGATACTATTACAATGCTGGCAATGTAAACAGGGGTAAGTACCCACCCTGGGGGGACCCAAAAACCTTTGTGTGGGCCCTCTAGATCTACCGATGTCAGCCCGGATCAAATGATCTCTAATGGACTTACCCCTTCTATAGACAAATCTAGGTGGCATCCTGCATACGGAGGTCAGCTGGGGATCAGCTTCAATCACCGGCCAGAACTTCAAAATCGCGTCTCGCAGGACAGAAGACTCTCTACAAAAAGTAGTCACAAAATTAACATCCAATGTACTATCCTGTTTTTCCCTATTATATACTCGCAATGTTTCTCGTGACATCCCTCCCACCTCAGCTGCTATTTCCTCACACCTTTTTTCATTGTAGCCACGTTTTATATTTTTTTGGGCACCGGGGCCCCTGTGGGTATCCGAGGTTACTGTAGGTTCATTGATGACCTATTTTTTGGTTGGTCAGGTACTGAGCAGGAGTTGTGTCGGTTTTTTTATACAATTAACGACAAACATGCCACTATTAAATTCAAGATGGACTACCATGCGCACTTCATACATTTTTTAGATGTAGAGGTGAGGAAGATAAATGGTCATTTTGAGACCGATTTGTACAGAAAAGAAACTGATAAAAATTCTTATCTTTTGGCTGGTAGTTGCCATCCTAAATCGTTGATCAATGGGCTCCCTAAGAGCCAATATGTCAGAGCGCGGAGGATCACATCCTCCGATGAATTGTATTGGAAGCAGGCACGACTCCTCTCACAAGATTTTATAAAACGTGGCTACAATGAAAAAAGGTGTGAGGAAATAGCAGATGAGGTGGGAGGGATGTCACGAGAAACATTGCGAGTATATAATAGGGAAAAACAGGATAGTACATTGGATGTTAATTTTGTGACTACTTTTTGTAGATAGTCTTCTGTCCTGCGAGACGCGATTTTGAAGTTCTGGCCGGTGATTGAAGCTGATCCCCAGCTGACCCCCGTAAGCAGGATGCCACCTAGATTTGTCTATAGAAGGGGTAAGTCCATTAGAGATCATTTGATCCGGGCTGACATTGGTAGATCTAGAGGGCCCACACAAAGGTTTTTGGGTCCCCCCAGGGTGGGTACTTACCCCTGTTTACATTGCCAGCATTGTAATAGTATCATCAGGGGTTCAGCGATAAGCCATCCCCGTCAGGGTATGTCAATTCCCTTGAAAGATTACGCTACATGCGACACGAAAGGGGTTGTGTATTGTATAAAATGCCCATGTGGTATGGCCTATGTAGGCCAGACCAAGAGAGATATTAAAACAAGGTTGAACGAACATAGGAGCAATATACAGAACCCCAATAAATTTAAATCTAAGGGTGGGGAGGAAGACAGCAATCGTGAATCCCCTTAGCGAGACACTTTAAAGAATTTAATCATAGTGTGACTCAGCTCAGATGGCTCATTTTAGAGGTGGTGCGATTCCCTGAGGGTAGAGATGAGCGTAATGACTTAATTACGATTTCGCGAAATTTCGTGTAATTAGTGTAATTACGATTATGGCCGTAAGTACATAATCGTAATGAAGAAGGATTTCGCAAAATTCCGCGTAAGCGTAATTTTTCGCGTAATTTTCGCATTACAGTGGGTATCGCGAAATTACGTTTGCCTTGCATGCAACCGTTTGTAAGCGTAGTTACATAACGTAATTTCGCGATAGTTCATATTACTGTAAGCGTTAATTTTCGCATCATTTTTGCGTTACGGAATGCTATTTCGCATATAAAATTCGCCATGTAGTGATATTTCGCATCAAAATTCGCATGCAGATGAAAATGCCTTTGGCTAAAATTCGCGAGCAACCCTGCTAACAAGTAATTACGAAATTCGTGAAATTACGAAGAAATGCGAAATTACGTTATGGTTTAACGCGAAATTACGTTATGGTTTAACGCGAAATTACGTTATGAACGAAACGCGAAATTACGCGTTGAAAATTACGCTTACGGTATTTTCAATTACGATTTTAATGGCAATTACGCTACCATAATTTCGCATCGTAATAGCAAATTTCGCATGCGTAATTATAGTAACGCGAAATTTTGAAAATTTCGGCTCAACACTAGTAGTGACCACAGAACCATTTTACTTAGACGAGAGGCTTGGTGGATGGAGAAGCTAGGGACACAGTCACCTTATGGCCTTAACGAAGACTTCAGTCTCAGATGTTTTCTATAGATGTTTTCTACTAATGCTCATGCTGCTCTCTGGCCCTGGAAGGGTTAATGTATGTTTAAGATAGTGCCCGCCCCCCCAATTCATTGGGTGTGGCGTGTTAATTTGTGTCTTTATATTTCACAATGGTTTCACCAGATGATTTCAGCACTTGAGAAAGGCCCTCAGGAAATGCGTCAGGTTGCATATATTTTATTTTCTTGGAAATAAATACAACTTTACTTACCTTTGTTGCTGGAGATCCATTATTGATAGCTGACAGTCTGGACTGGAGTCAGATTGTGAGCCTAAAAAAGCTTTCACAACAGTTTTCACAATAGATGATTGTCAGGATCCTGGATGAGACGACTGCTATTCAGATGCAAGTTATTTAAAGGTGTACACACCACTTAGCCCTTCAAGCTAATTAGTCAGCACTAACTCTGTAAGCGACATTTTATGGTAGGGTTCTCTCTTCTGTTCTGAGGATGAGAATCATCTGTTACTCTGAAACCCAGGAAGCACTTTTCTTCTGACTTCTTCCTAGATTACAACATAAATAGGATGTTGTAGGGGGTGTCAGCAAAAATGGTTGTTTGAAATATAAAGTTAACATGATGAAATGTGGCTTTTTATTATTAGAGAGTGGCCTGGGATTTAACTATTTTAATTACTATTGACTATTTTAAGAACTGTGCACATGGAGCTTCACTTCAATATACCATGCTAATATAGTATAATAATTAGTGGGATGTGGACATTTCTCGTTATGTTGAAGGAAACAGGTTTGCAGTTTTGCTCTGATGACTGCTACCAGCAATGTCTGTTGTTAACAAAGACATTTACACCTCTCTGTTTGGCATGTGCTAACACTTGTAACTTGTTATTCCCACAAGCTGCTGAGTACTTTGGGAAGTTTGCCAATCACTTCAGCTTCTGGCTCCTTTAGCTTTCCGCAATAAAAACAAGTAAAATGCTAAATACGTGCTGTAAAATAGATTACTGTGTTATATAAAACAATGATCTCTGGCTGGTTTTATGCGTTCCTCCAACATTACAGTATTAGTGTGCAGTCTTGCATGAATGGAAATCAAAAATAATAACAAAAACTAATACCAGCATTCAGCATAAAAAAAGCCCCGTACTGTATGTGATCAAACAAGGTTTGAATTTTTATACGGTGTGTGTTATACAAGCTGTTACTTATAAAACCGATGTGGTTGTGCAGATTTCTAATGAGACATTAAAAGTAACAAATTAAAATTAGTATGTAAAGAACAAATAGAAGCTTTGAAGCCATGCTAGTCAAAATATTTACATTTTTTATTAAATCTATGTCACATTACAGTAAAAATGTCTAAAAGATTTGTTGCAGGACTTAATTCTACTTCTTAAAACCCTTCATAAACTTGAAGGCAGTGTTTACCATTCTTCAGAGAGCCCTTGGTCCAGATTTCCCCAAGATAAGAAGTGGAATAGTAATAACATTATTAATTTACGGTATCTTGTAGTATGGTGGTCTCACTGATGTGTATATACAATTAAGCCACTGGGAGATTTTGAAGCAGGGTAAAGCCGAAAAACAGTTTATCCTGCCCCTGAACAAGTCCTAGCGGCGCTAATTACTATTGCCTCTCCAGATCGCCAATCGCCATGGATAGTGAGGAAATATGTTATTCAGCTTCCAGCTATTGCTGGTGGCTACATTACAGTGTTTTTTTTTATAGTAATGTGTGCTTCGTCTTTTGATGGTACCGAAATTACTCACTGAGCGCCACTATAACCATAATTCCTGTTACGGCCTATGGTGTCACCAGCTGCGCCCAAATCTCTGGCGCTGTTTTTATAGCACTTCCTCACTGACTGTATAACATATTAATATTACTTCATTCTCAAATAAAATTTTGTAAGAAAATACATCTTAAAAAGGTAAATAATAAAAAATAAAGCAATACGTTCTACTCCATATGTCTCTACTGCTTTCATTTTTCTTATTTAATGTATTTTTTTTATTCATCCATATTTCAATTACTTTGTGTTGAAGTATGCAGAATTTGTGACCACTACCACCATGAAATGCCACCAGGTCATGTGTTCTGTGCCAGTCATGTTTTGGGCAGTTGATACATTGAATTTGTATAAGTGTCTGAGGAATGAATGCCATGGAGAGAATGCTTAAGGTTAATCTTTGCCCCAACTATTTATGTAGAGAACTCCAGATGACTGAGCAAAATATATGACCATATATATTCAATCCAGGGGTTTGAAAATAATTGTTTGCTCATTTGTAGAAATCAAAGAGCAACTATTAGCAATTCTCTAGACTACTAGCTCAAAAATGCAGGTCTTTTCCCAACTGTATATAGTTTTTACTCTAATGGGCCTATGTAACCAAGGGACTGATGCACAACGTGCTGGTAAATTTGTTGTGCACAGGTAGTGCATTTCAATAAGGTGGGTGCGTGGCTATGCCTGCCTAAGAGGATGCTGGCTACTGGGGACACTGCCCCTACGTGAAGAGGTAGCCAACTTGGGCTGACTCCCAGAAGAACCAAACACGCCACTGGAGCCCAGGCTGGGTGAGTTGTGTGGATCCATTGATCCACACAAACCCAACTGATAAATTGATAATTAATTTCAGGCAGATTATTGATTCAAAGTATGATCTGTACATTTTCATCAAGTGAGCAGGAGAAAAAGAGGTGGGGATTGATAGTCATATAGCTTGATAATACAGTGGTAAAAAGCTAATGTGGGAAATATTTCAATGGAATCTTGATTGGGCTGAAATACTATTGAAGTCTTAAAGAGATTTGTGAGGCATCCAGGTGATCACCAGTTACTTTTCAGGCCTTGAATGGTAGATTGATTACGTCTACCCGACTTTTGTTGCCCCCAGGACTTATTTGTGCACAGTATTGGAAGGTAACCAAGGCAATCAATGAGGTAATCATTAAAACACACCAAAACCCAGCTAATCCATAGTCCAGGAACCATCCAAAGGTCATACACAGAAGATCCAGCAGACAAGCAGATGAACCAGGGAATAAGACAGAAGCATAGTCAAACCAAGGCAGAGGTCAGTTAGCAAACAGAGCAATACAAAAGCAACTCTTCGCTGAACAGGAAGCTGAATAACAAAATTGGGGTGGAGCCCAGGCAGGAAGGGCTTTTACAACACAGGCAGCCAATAAGAGAGAAGATTCAAACCAGATTCAAACCAGACTCCCCAGACTATTAATTAGGTGAACGTGGCTGCAAGCCAGCTGCCAGGCATAGCAGACTCATCTGGTAAATACTTAGGCAAGTGAGAACCAAGTGAGCTTACGGTAATGCATAAAGCTGTCACTGGGTGACAGCAGCAACATTCCTCCTAGATCTAAGTCTGACAGGTAAGCATAGAACATAACAGAACATACAATTCAAGTGCATGTAACAATTCAAGTGCATGGATATCAGGGAATTTACTGAGTTCCAATTCTTTACAAGATCAAGTGGCAGCAGGTGGCAAATTGATTGGTACTGCCTGATCATTTTTCATTAATAGCTGACATTTTGATGGATCACAAACACAGACCGAGAAAATTTTGTACCAGGAAATTTATAACAAACACTAAGTCCAAGAGGGACAGGCCCTGTAGCTACTAGAAAGCACAGATAAGTCGCTTAATATCTAAAAGAGCTATTTGCTCAAGAGGAGGGAACAAACGTATCAGGTTACTCCTCAGTAGGTTAGAACACTTCTCATAAGTGCAGCGACCAATATATAATGTGGAGGTCTTTGCTAATCCCCCACAAAAATGATTGTGGTGTAGCTATTCCACATAGAGGTTGCATGTAAACCTACTACACTATACAACTCTATACAGCTCTGACTTGGGCAGTTGCTGGGGGAATTGCTACTGGTGGGGGGCTTGCACTTTGTAAATAACTACTGTATATATGTATAGCACTCTTTGAAAAAGCCGTAGGGTGAAACATGTTAGAGTTCCATATTGCAGCACTTTTGTAAATAGCACCTCATATCCACTCTGCAATCTCTCCAGTGTTTTCACTTTGCAGCATATACCATACTACTAAGGGGCTCACTATGCAGGTTATCAAGCCTGCATCTGAGCTTACCTTTTGTATATTCTGTATAGTGTAGTAGGTTTACATGCGACCTCTATGTGGAATAGCTACACCACAATCATTTTTGTGGGGGATTAGCAAAGACCTCCACATTATATATTGGTCTCTGCACTTATGAGAAGTGTTCTAACCTACTGAGGAGTAACCTGATACGTTTGTTCCCTCCTCTTGAGCAAATAGCTCTTTTAGATATTAAGCGACTTATCTGTGCTTTCTAGTACCTATAGAGCCTGTCCCTCTTGGACTTATGCTGGGAATACACGGTTCGTTTTTGCCTTCGTTTAAACCTTCGATTCGTTCGGTAAACGAATCGAGTGTTGAAAACGTATGTGAAAATAGTCATAATCTCATTATAGTTTCGATTAATAGACCCCAAAAACGAACGACTAGTGATCGAACATGTTTGATATTATCTCTCTTTATCCATCTAATCGAGCCATTGGTAGGCTTGATGGCTGTTCAGATCGATTATATATTCGTTTATGCTAGTCCGTCCCTGTAAAAAGGGATTTTCGTTTTGTTTCTTTGCAGCCTTCGATCATTGGAAAAACGAAACCATCAGAATCGGAAAAAAAAACTAAACCGTGGGTGGTGATATTAACCGTATGACTGATTATTTCGGGATCGAAAAGGACAAAAGGCACAATCGAAACGAAGGTTTAAACGAAGGCAAAAACGAACCGTGTATTCCCAGCATTAGTGTTTGTTATTTTGATGGATCAGCAAACGATTAAGCTCAGTAATAGCATTAATTGTCTCCTTATTTCCCATTTGTCTGGATATTACTCTGCACTCTTATTCCATGGCCACAAGCACAGTAATTGCCTCCACACTCCTTGTTTATCAGCAGAATAAATGTTCTCTTTATTTATTGTAATCCATTAAATTGCACCCTTATTCCCCAGTTTACTTTCCCCAAGTTGGAAAACTACTTTGTATTACTCTACTGAACAAAGGCATAACTAAGGAAAAGGAGAACTTGGGCCTACACAAACTTCTTCCAGTACCCAGTGGATTCATTTACATTTACCTCAGCTGCCCCCACTTCCCCCCATGAATACAAGACACAGTCAAGGAGAGATACCGTTACAATCTTTCTAGATTAGTAAGATTTGGAATCAAGTTAACTGGAACCAGGAGGTACTGTGGGTTGTATGTCCTCAGAAACTATGTGTACATTGCAAGTCTTGGTACACAGAGATTTGATGCTTGTTGCCCCTGGTTGAAGAAGTTAAAAGTGGCAGCAGAGTAATGGTATGATCTCTGGAGCTGTTTGTGTTTGAAGTACAAAAAGATAGCAAGGTGGAATTTTGAAGACAACTTGGCCCATGTGCAATTAACTTTGTCTCCTAAGTTTTCTCTTAGGAGATAATTTTTTAATCTTCTCTTTAAAATAATTTTTCAGCATTTCACAATTGGAAAAGTACCAAAAAGTAGGTGAAAAAAACCTACCATTAATTTTTGTTGGTTGAAAAAGAATTTAATTGACAAGTTGTAAAAATATAACCTAGGAGAAAAGGCAGGAGAAGAAGGTAATTGCATATGGGCCCTTGTCAATAAAGTCTTTTAAACCACCAGTAATCAAGAAAATACTCAAAATAATTGCAAAGTGCCAAAAATAATTTTAAAGAGAGGATTAAAAAAAATGTCTCCTAAGGGAAAACTGGGGTGAAAAACTTAATTGAATAAGGGCTAAAGTGTGAAGACCCTGGTAGTATGGAGAAAGTTGGATAAACTAATTAGCATGTCCTAAACATTTGACATATCAAGGTAAATCATTATTCTTCCTCTCTAATTAAACTGTTTTAACTATTTTATTATGTTTAGCACCTCGTACCTTTCATGACAGTATACAATAGTCAGTATGGATTTCTGTATTTTTCAAAGCTTTGATAATATTTAGATGAGAAATGCACAAGTATGGATCACACAGCATTCATACAATTAATAAAAAGTTAAAACTAGCAGGGTAGAACACACTCAGATAGGAAGCTGGCATCTAGGATCCAGTTTACTGTAATTTTACTTCAACATAGCTATTCATTTTCATTGTGTTTTATTTTATAGTCTTGCAATCTACAGGACATGAACATATATAAATAGGACGCTCTACATTACAATGCATCTAACAGGCTTTGTGCTGCCCTTAAATATTAAAAATGTATTTATTTCTCGTTCTATTAAATGGCAAGAGTCAATAGCATATCCGGTATCAAGTAAGTTAAATTAGCTTTGTCTTAAACTTGCCATTGCTTGTGCATGAACTGTTAAATTATGTTATTCAAGTGTGTAATGCGATTTCCACTGCAGTAACTTACTGCTTTTACAGACAATCAAATAGCTATCCATCCCCATGAATAAAGTCATTTCCTGCTCTGCTTGCAGTTTTAAAAAAGAAAGTGATTGTGGCTGTGACAGTGCTGAGCATGGATCGCCTATGAGAGCTAACAATAGCATTCTACATACAATGAAGTATTTGTTTAAAGGCAAGGGAAGGACTTCCAGTCCAAAGTAATTAAAATGGGCATAATTAACGATTATAAAATTAAAGTTTAAGGACTTGATTTTGGGATGTATTTAACGTTGTTAAGCTGGTCGCAGACATAAAGAAGCCTAAAGACCAAGGCCAGATATTATCAGCAAACTTTGTTAATGAAATACAGACGTCTGTGACAAAACTTTTCTCATGGGTCAGAAATAGCTTACTGACTGAAACACTCCAGCTCATTAGTTTCCTCCTGCAAGAGAAGTCTATTAGAATTTAACTATTGGATTTTGCTTTCACCATTCTGTAACACCCCAACTCAACAGATGATATTGAAGACCCCACTCACTTTGGTCATGCGACCACCTATCTGAGTACTAGATTGCCAGGTTCAAACCCACACCTGCAATTATTCTGCTTTCTCATGTTGTGGGCCACAGTCCTCTTCCAATGTTCCTCAGTGGAGAGAGGATCATTAAGAGGTTGGCTGAGCACCTTTGCACTTTCCCCCTTTTTGGGGAAAAAAAAGAATGTAGAGGCCGAGCTACTACAATAATGCATCTGCTCACCTCCAAAAGGTTGTGGAGTTTTTCCTGAGAATACAGGTACTGTATATACCCGTCTATAAGTCTAGAAATTTAGAGCTGACTTGTTAAAGTAAATCATAAGAGGTGACTTATACATGGGTCACACCTAAATTTCTGACTTTTAGTCCTGTAAACTGCAGTTTTATTGTGACATTTTGCACTACTAAACCCTATCCCTTCCCACACTACCATATCTCATTAGTGGGTCTTCTTGACAGAACTACTGGTGCCTGAAGAGTCTGACAGCATCAGTGTAGACAGAGCAGCCTAGCAGGTACATCAATATTCTCCTGTATAGAGTCTATGGTTATGAGAACCATTGAACCTTCCACTAGTGAAGGGTGGCGTTGCCCAGGTGCAGAGTCTAGATGACCATGGGTCTTCACCAGAATGTCCCATAAGAAACAAAGGATTTTGCAGCCTAGTGCCCACCAGGTCACACCTAAGATAGCTCCAGCCAGTGGTCGGAAGAATGATGACACCTCAGTGCAGAGTCTCTGAAAGTTCAGCTACAGGTGGATCAGTAAGAGAGAGCAGAGATAAGCGTAAATGGTATCCAGTCAAGAAGTCGGGGCAGGAAGCTTAAATCGTAGTCAGTATCCAGGGAATGGATCAGGGCAGGCAGCAATAAGCACATTCTAAGGTCACAAGCTGGGATCAAAGCAGAGTATGCAGATTAAAGCTGACCCAAACCAAACATTTTTTTTAATTAAAAATATTTAGTTGCACCACTCTGACACATACAAAGAAATAAACACTACTTCAAACCTATGATCATTTCAGTGCATGCTTTTCACCCTTCTCTTTTCATAGCTAGGATTATACTGGGGGCAGCCATTAGCAATTCCTCCATTGCTGGATACTATCTACTCTACCAGTTTGCAGGAAAAATCCCGTCAATTTGAAGGGAAGGGAGGGGTTTCTGCAATAAATGTAAAATATTTTATATTTGTCATCATGCAGCTGAAAAAAGGCTGCTATTTATTATTATAATTTGGAAAATAGATTTTATTTCTGAAATCTTGTATTTTTCATTTGGGTCCACTTTAAGAGTAGTTAGACAGGCTGGGTCAGAAGAAGAGAGCAAGTTAAATACAAGGTTGGCCAGATACAGACAGGATTGGGCACACACATAAGCTGTTGGAACGAACAGCATCTTACCTAAGGAAGAGCTGGCCTTTTGTACTCCTGGAATGGTGTACTGGAGGGAGGGACCATATGGTGCATGTGCGGAACGTGCAAGCAAAGACTTATGCCACACCTTACATGCGTGTACACGCCCTCATCCACAGTCATCAAACTGTGGCCAGCGGCATGTGCACGTTGAGGAGAGGACACCAACGGAGTGAGGAAACGTGAATATGTCAGGTCTGCTCATACAGTTTTGTTAAAAGACAACTGAAGTGAAAAAGAATATGGAAGCTGTGATATTGATTTCCTTTTAAACAATACCAGTTTGCTTTCAGTCCTGCTGACCTCTTTAGCTGCAGTAGTGTCTGAATCATCCACCTAAAAGAAGCACAGTGCTAATCCAGTCAGATCTGGCAATAATGTCAGAAACACCTGATCTGCTGCATGCTTGTTCAGGGTCTATGGCTAAAAGAGGATTGACAGGACAGCCAGGCAACTGGTATTGCTTAAAAGAAAATAAATATGGCAGCCTCCATATCCCTCTCGCTTCAGTTGGCCTTCAAAGTACAATTTTCATGCTTGTAAATGTTTTTTTTTACATATTACATATATATATTACATATTACATAAGTGCCACTGTTAAAAGTTCCAAAAGTGCAGGGTAATTGCAGAGGACACTTTAGTCTACAGGTGAACCTCTACATGCCAGAGCTGTGTTTAGGATTTGATGCACCTTGTTGTTGCCTATGTGTCTCTGCATTAACTCTGCACTTTTGGAAATTTTAATAGCTTTTTAAATACTGTAGATAATACGATAAACTTTTAATAATGTTGGTTGAGAAGAGCTCATAATTTGTTTGACTAGCACTTGTGCAACCCCTTCCCCCTGTTTTTAGACATGTAGTATTATGATGCACTGTTCTGCTGTTACTGGCTGTGTGTTTTGGGGAAGGAGGATAGAGCCGGGGTCGAGTGGGGCATGGAGTGGGTGGACGACGTCCACCTGCTTTTTACAGAGGGTGGACGTCATCCACCCAGGCATGTGTGGAGGGGAGCAGCGCAGAGAAGGAGAGCACCTTGGGGCTCTCCCTCCCTCGCTCTCCCGTCCAGAACTAAGTTTTGTGCGGCGGCTGGCAGTGGGCGGAACTTACCTCCATCTCGCTCCAAGCGCCAGAAGTTCTGGTGCCGCTGCTCTGGTCTGGACTAGGCCAGACTAGCGGCAAATCCATTAGACCATCCCGCACCTGCAACGAGACGGAGGTAAGTTCCATCTGCTGCCAGCCGCCGCACAACACTTATTTCTGGAGGGGAGAGCGAGGGAGGGGGAGCCCCAAGGTGAGGGAAGGAGGGGGTAGACATCCGCCCTTCCTCGCTGCTGATCCCACAGCTCTCCTTGTCTGCGCTGCTCCCCTCCTGCTGGGGGGACACCTATCTACCTATTCTGGGGACATATACCCCTGCCTACATATACTGGGGACATATACCCCTGCCTACATATACTGGGGACATATAACCCTGACTATATATACACTGGGGACATATACCCCTGCCTACATATACTGGGGACATATACCTCTGCCTACATATACTGGGGGCATATACCCCTGCCTACATATACTGGGGACATATACCCCTGACTATATATACTGGGGACATATAGCCCTGACTACATATACTGGGGACATATACCCCTGGCTACATATACTGGGCACATATACCTTTGACTACATATACTGGGGACAGCTATACCCCTGACTACATACTCTGGGGACAGCTATACCCCTGACTACATACACTGGGGACATATACCTCTGTCTACATAAACTGGAGACTTATATACCCCTGACTACAAATACTGGGCACATATACCCCATGGCTACATATACTGGGGACAGCTATATACCTGGCTACATACATATACTGGGGACTACTATACACCTGGCTACTAATGGAACATATACACCTGGCCACCTATTCTGTGGACATCTATACACCTGGCTACCTATGGGACATATATACACCTGGCCACCTTTTCTGGGGACATCTATACACCTGGTTACCTATTCTGGGGACATTATACACTTGGCTACCTATTCTGGGGACAACTATACTCATGGCTTCTTATACTGTGGACACCTATAGACCTGGCTACCTATGCTGGGGGTACCTATTTTGGGGGAACTGCTGTCAGTTTATCTTCATTTTTGGGGAACCGCTATTAACAGATTAAGTGTATTTTGGGGAACCACTGCCAGATTATGTGTATGTTATTGGAACGGCTGCTGCCAGATTACGCGTATTTTGGGTGTTACGTGTATTTTGGGTGATCCGCTGCCAGGTTTTGCGTATTTTGGGGAACTGCTTCCAGATTGTGTGTATGCTGGGGGAACTGCTGCTGCCACATTGTCTATTTTGGGGGAACCACTGCCATATTATCTGTATTTTGGAGGAACTTCTACCAGATTACGTGTCTTTTTGGTGAAATGCTGTCAAATTACATTTAGTTTTGTGGGGTACACTACGACAGAGCTTAAACTTCCCCGGCAGACCTTTTACATCACTGCTAAGGTCATGTATATTTGGCCCCACCCATGACCATGCCCACGTTATGCTTGGCGACGCCCATTTTACATGCGGCACACTGGTTTTCGGGTGAGTCCACTCACCTCTTTTCATAGGACTAGACCCCCGGGACAGAGGGTGTCTTCTGGAATTTAAAATTCCTTGGCATCTGCTTTAATGTCATAAATACTGTCAGAATGCTTATATGGGCATTCCTATTATCGGCACAAAATACATTTAATTGGTTGACTAAGGAATATGTACTTACTATGATTTCGATTTATTTTTATTGATTTTATTTTGAGTTTTTGGTTTCTACTTTGATTTATTTTGATGTCTCCTCTTCTCATTATAGTGCTTCCTCATGACAGTGCCTCCTTATATTGTTCCTTGTATTTATAGTGCTGCTACAATATCATACCCATACAATTATAGTGCCCTTTGCAGAGGAGACTCTGCACTGTGATTGCTACATGGTTTCCCATGGTTTATAATGCCCACTTTTTATTGCTCCCAATTATAAAGATCCTAATACTCACTTTCCCCATTGTAGTGTCTCTTGCATAGAGTCCCTGAAACAGTAGCCTGATAAAGTGCCACAAAGTGGTAGAGCCCCCCACAGAGCAGGAGTGTGGAGTAAGTATTATATTTAACTCTCCCTTACAAGCAGTGTTGTTGACCTCCATGTTAATTGCAGTGCTCTGGTCCTGTGTCCTCCATGCCAGCCTATGCTACAAATCTGTTGAGTCCTGGCCTGATAATCTCATCACATTGGCACTTGAAGTTGATGGCAAAGAAGGCTGGCATGCAGCACTCGGGACAGAAGTACCACTGCCAGCATAGTGATCACCAACAAAGATATAATACTTTCCCCACCAACTTCAATTCTGTTGATTCTGCTCCTCTGCAAGAAGGGAGGATAGAACTGAACATCAGAGAAGATGTCCCTATTTGGTCCTCTTTAGATCCACAGGAGTATTTATCATTGACATGCACTAGCATGCATCCGGTACTCATTAATTTTACAGACTCATATTTACATTTTTAAGGCTTAATCCACAAAGCTATGGATTCAATGTGGGAACGGGCTAAAGATAGGTTCTTGCTTTGTGTGCATGATTTCAATAGCACAAACGCTAATTGACTAACCTTTTAGCAATCCCTGTGTATATTAGCATTCAACCCGGACATTTCTGAAATCAGACCTGTTCAAGATTTGCTATTTCAAATTTAAAAAGGGCTTGGAAGCATTCCTTACTTTGAGGAATACCAACAGCTATTATTGGTAAGTGTGGTAAGGTATGTAACTTTATCCACTCAGGTTTCCATTGTGGCTTTTCTTTCTGCGGGGCTGAGGTGCATTAAGGCTCAAAAGGTTGAACTTGATGGGCATGTTTATTTTTCAACATAAATAGTTATGCCATTATAGGTATGATTTATGAACCTATGATAAGATTGTCGTTCGCAGGCTACCAATGACAGCTTTGCACATGTTACATAATTAGGGCAAACTGTGTTACCTAATTAATGCAAGCATTGCTAGGAAAATTCACATTGTACCTGCACATGGCAAACTTACCATAGGTTCATGGATCAAGCCCATGTAACTTATTTTCTCCAACCTTAGTAAATCAACCCAAGAGTACCATAGGTTATCCAATTATTATCTGGCTTTCTGAACATTTATTACAAACTCATCTGCTAACGTTTATTTAGGAATGATTTACCAGCTTTAAACGAGTAGGGTGAAGCTGAATTGTCTTATGTTTTCATTTCGTATGCCCGACTGGCATTTTGAAGTTAGCAGACATCCCACAGGTCTCATCCACTGACGAGTAGGAATGATCAATGATATGCAAATACTTCCGAGTTAATGCAAATTTGTAAGCAAATATAGGCAGCTTGAAAATGGACCAATCAATTTAAACCTGGGTGGGACTTGATTGGTCCATTTTTAAGCTGTAAATATTTGCATACAAATGTACATAAATGTGCATTAACTTGCAAGTATTTGCATCTCTTTGATCATCACTATTGATGAGGTGAGTATAAGTAGGTAGAGTTCTTCCTGGAGTTGTCTGCACCTGATCTCTCTGGCGAAACATGGCAAAGCCATTAATGCCACTCAGCTTCTAGTTGATAAAGTAATTTTTTTAATGACATCTGTTCCTCTCTGTTCCAGGAACAAGCCTTGCGTATGAAGCCCAGTGAAATAAAACTACAGGGTAATGTCCCGGAGTTATTGAGTGAGTTTCCACTTGCTACAATTAGAGGGCATTATTTGTCTGAGAGCTACGAGGAAGTACTCTTTTAGGATAAATACTGTTCTATGGCCTTATTTCTCTAAGAAGTCATTCTGACCAAAACTGGCAGGGTGCCACGCTCTGGAAAATAAACCGAAAACAAAGACGACACAAGGCATTACACGCTGAGTAAAGCATGTTTTATTCAGACAAAATATGTCATTCTATAATCTTCCTTGAACCAAAAGTGCACACATTTCATTAGATTTTAAATATTTAATAGATATATTTTATTATTAATATTCAAGTCTGGGTAGGTTTGAAATAAAATACTATATGGATGCATTTCTGAAATATGCAATCCCCACATTTACTATAAAAGATGAAGCAATACAACAGTAATATATTATGAATAGATCAAAATATTGTTAAGGCTTATGCAGCCCTTAGGAAACATAAAGCATTTATATGTCCATCACCATTGCTCAGATTACAGTTTACTTTTGTGTTTATTTACATCATGAGGGAGATTTTATTTTAACTTTTTAAATAATAACATTTTAGGCACATTTGTTCAAGAATAGAACACATTTTTATTCATGTCTACATTATTACATGCCGAAACATACAGTAATAGATGCTTTGTTCTTTAGGGTATGGACAGTTTTCTAAAGTTTTCACTTGCATTATGTAAAATGAGTATTCCATGCATGGCCTGATTTCTGGAAAGGCCACAAAGGCTTGGCCTTGGGTGGGTGCAGCCTGACGGGGCACCTGGATGTGAAATAGGGGTTGTTACATATGGAAAAGAAAGTTGCAAATAAGGAACAACACGTGAAAAAGGGAAATTGATGCCCAAGGGAGCTGTACATGAAAGAGAGGGGCAATAGTACATGGATGTTACACATGGAAAAGGGTGGAATGGGAGGGGCTTTGCTGCACATGGAAGGGGAGCCCAAACATACCTGGCCTAGGGGCAAAAAATGAATAAATCCGGCCTTGATGCCATGGTTTTTTTGCCACAAATTTACATTTTTTAATATCAACAAATATCAGCAATGCTTTTTTCTTGAATGGTCCTCCGTCCTCCCCCATATTCCAGAGATTTCTTCTTCCCTACCATTGATTTCTGCTCTTTCCATGCAGTGTTGGAGGGACAACTCAGAGGTACATAAAGCCTTTGATTGGTAAAATCCATACAATTTATGAAGCTAAACTGCGGAGGACTCCTTTTATTATTACCACAGGTGCAGTTTCAGTTAAAATAAACTTGCTTGCTGCGGCAATTGTCACTGATTGCTACAGATGTGTAACACTATAATACATTTAAAAATGATATGAAAGTGGACCTGAATTCTAGCACAGGACACAATGAAAAGTCTTCATTCCACATATAGTTGCTAAAGAAATCCACTGCTCTGTGTTCCTGTGCTTATTTAGCCAGATCAAAGTATCTAATTAGCTCTTATTGGGCTCTGTGAAAAGACTTCTGGAGCTCTGCCCAGGCAGCTCTCCCCAAACATTAAATACTGAGGCTTACCCTTTTCAGTGCTCCCTGCAAATTGGAACCAACTTGTAGAGGAAGGGGGGGGGGGGGTAGTTCTGATCCATAGAGAGGTTTGTTTTACATAATCACAGATATGGTGTGCATTGTCACATGTGCAGGTTTTAGGACGGCTCTTAAGACAGCCACGTTAGACAGCAAAAAAGCTTTCTTGAGTCCCATGTTCATTTCAAACTGAGATAATTTATGCACAGTTTTCAAATGTGTGTTAATTTATGTGCATACTTAGCAACTAATTATTTCAAAACTGTGTTCATTGCTTTGCATTGTTAGTGCATGTTATTGCACATCCCATTTACATATATATATATATATATATATATATATATATATGTATATATATATATATATATATATATATATATATATATATATATATATATAAACTCTTACCTATGAAGAAATACACACACAATTGGTGAAAAGGCCGCGGCCATTTATTTTTGGGGTAACCAAATATTAATATCTCATAACAAATGAATTTATTTATTAAACATACTATCAATTAACACAACCATTTTAATCAACAAATGTCCGCCCGCAGGGTGACATTAACCATATGGTACCCCAAGTGGCCACGACGGGGAACGAACACATAGGGAGGGGGGGGATGAGACACTGGAACTTCAGTCGGCTGCAGGATCCACGCAGCCGACCCTTTTATATAACCGGCTGCTCTTCAATTGGCTGCTTGCTCAAGCCCACGAAGGGTGGCCAATCCTCAGGTACCCGCACACCTGCAAGGTAATCAAAAGAGAGCCAGTACCTGAAGGGGAAAACCCATCAGGAATGGCTAATTGCCTGCATCTGACATAGTAAGGTTATGTAAAGCCAGACTTCTTAAAATAATATGAAAAAGATGTAGCTGGTCAGGCCTAATATGAGAGCTTAGACACAACACGCCAACTTGTTGTTCTTTTCTACCGTGCTTTAATAAACTACCTCTGCATTGGAGTGCCGGAGTCCGTTATCCTACATTTCAGATTGCATGGACTTCTTGGCATCTGGACTCCTGGCACCACGGTGGAGCCCCGGGTTGGGTCAAAACTCTCGGAAGACAGCGTGGTAAATAGCACAGCGTGAGCTGAACTTCCGGATAGAGCGCATAGAGACTGACGGAGGTGCGCATCTAGCCTCGTTCCCACTGCTTGGAGTGTGGATAGGCGGGCGGCAAGTGACGCTGCATGTGGGCGGAGAAGCCGACATACGGAAGTACGCTGAGACGCCACGGCGGAATCGAGGGCAAGTGTGGGAGACAGCGCCCTGGAGCCACGGCGAATTCACCGAGAAGGAAAAGCTCCCGATACAGCTGCAACGCAGAAGTAGAGCACGGGTCTATTGTTTACATCAGGGGTGAGTGCGGTGCTCCGCTCAGTCTTTCTTTCTTCTTTGCATGAACTGGCCTGACGGCATCTGTATCTGTTTGAGCGAGTGTGCACGCACTAGATCCCCACATTACTGTCAAGATGGAAAGTGACTCTAATGCCGATACAGCAGAAGAGCAGATGACAGTACCAATAGAAGAAATCCCAGATAAGGGATTGTTTTTATCAGCTAGAGGTGATATGTCCCTTTTGTTACCCGCTGGTAATTCCATTGCAACAGAGTTCAAGATGTACAGTACCAAATCGCTAGAAAAAACCTTATTCGATTTGTCTGAACAGGAAGTGAAATTATATTGGACAGTCCAAACGTTGTCCCGGTATAAAGAGCTTGGTTATGTTACCAGGGGGTTTCGTATGTATGCAGAGCCTGCCCAATATAGTGATGACCCGGATTTTGTCAAAATCTGGCAGGAAGAACATATTGATCATGCAAAACGTAAAATGGCTATTGTTCTTGCCCGCAACCAGAAAGAGTATGGTCTTGTAGAGAGCAAATTAATGGTATTGAAGGATGAACTTAAGTCTCGAGTGAATCAGGAAGTATTCCAAAAAATGTTGGATAAAATTGAGAAAAGACTGATTCCTATACAGAATGAAATTAAAGATAGAAAACAAAGGAAGTTCCTACGAGACAAAGAGGACTATCTCAATAATAGGGTATTCACCTGGAATAAAGGAAACACTACATCTAAGAAACCGGTATGGCGGAGGCCACAGCCTAGGAGTCCTAAACCAAGGGGAGGAATCCCTAATCCCGACTCTGGATCAGAAAATGGACTTACGGAGGATGAGTCCAACATGGGGGGAGGTGGTTCAGGCCTGGGAAGAGGGGGACAGCGCCCTTTAGACGTAGGAAGAGGAGAGGGAGGAGGAGGGGGCGCAGGTCCCAGCAATCCCAAGAAAAGGAAACAGGTTTATTGGAAAGGGGTGAGGAAATAGGAGTACCTATAGATCCCCAGAGAGGAGATATGCCCCATGTTTCAACTGATAGTTCTATTGATTACACAGATTTGCAGGACTCTAAAGTTATCAACTTGTCCGATGTTACATTATCTCCAGATTGCATTTCTCTGTTATCGAAGGGTTTGAATTTTTGCCTTACTAGTAAATTCCAAATAAATGTGTTTGAAGCAGATCTTAATGAAGCCATACGTAAGATAAATGTACATAGGTTCTACTCTTGTAAAAACATGGAAGCCACTAAAAATTTGGAGGTTGATGTTGGAGGGCCAGACTCCAGTATGGGAGTCGGACTTGATGCACGGGATGAGGAGGCTCTGACCATACTCAGGGAGTTGCTCGTGGAGAGTGGGGGGGCAGGGGGGGAGGAGGAGACCTGTGTGGGTAGCAATGTTGTGCGCCTGCGCAGGTCTACCTTCTTCCCCCCGGTCTCCCCTGGGAGCCCCCTGGATGTATTCCAAAGAGAGGTCTTAAATGGGGTTAGAGCATGCCTTTATCCCGAGGATCATCCTAACATCACCGAGAAAGAAAAACGTGCATTGAATTGGCTGAAGTCCCGTAAGGACCTAGTGTACAAACCTGCGGATAAAGGCGGGAATATTGTGGTGATACCCACCACCATGTATGTGGCTGAAGCAAGCAGGCAGCTTGGTGATCCCTCCGTGTACGAAAAATTAAGGGGGAACCCGATTGAGAAAGATAAGGTCGCACTTCGCAGCCTCCTAAGTAAAGGGTTGGAATTGGGTTTTTTGTCCAAAAAAATGTGCGAAGATTTATTCACGGAGTTCCCCAGGCTGCCTGTTTGGTATTATTTACCTAAGGTACATAAGACCCTGGTGAACCCACCCGGGAGACCAATAGTCTCTGGGGTGGGCTCACTTACAGAGACTTTATCCAAGTTTTTAGACTGGAGGTTGAGGCCCTGCCTCCGATCGGTCAAATCATTGTTACAGGACACGGTTGATGTGCTGCGGCTAGTCGAGTCCTTTGAGTGGCGGAGTGGTTACCATCTGGCTACGATTGATATCGTTAGTTTGTACAGTAGGATCCCCCATGGGAAGGGGCTGGACGCAATGCACCACATACTAAGTGACTTTGGCAAAAGTGAAGAGTATGTAGAATTTTTGTGTAAGAGCTTGAAATTTGTACTCGAACATAATACGTTTAAATTTAATGGGGAATGGTATCGACAGCTTTCGGGGACAGCAATGGGGACCCCGGTAGCTCCCACTTATTCTAATTTGTTTCTATCTATGTGGGAAAATGAAAAGATCTGGGCCCCCACCAATCCCTTTAGGCATTCCTTAAAGTTATGGTGACGGTACGTGGATGACATCCTGATTGTCTGGGGTGGTAGCCAGGGAGAGTTTGAAGAATTCATTAAGTGGATTAATTCCAATGATATTAATATGGAGTTCACTGCAAATTTTGGTGATGTGAGAGTGGAATTCCTTGATCTCATGATAGAGGTGGGCGATGATGGTCTCACCACCAGGGGATATAGGAAAGCCACTGCCACCAATAGTCTCCTACATTTTGATAGCTACTACCCCAGGCATGTAAAGGATGCCATCCCGTCCGGCCAATTTCTCAGATTGAAAAGAAACAATTCTAATATGAAGGAGTTTGAGGTCCAGGCATTGGAACTAACCAGCCGCCTCCTAAAAAGAGGATATCAGAGTAGATCAATTGAACAGGCTCTGGATAGGGCCAGATCCATACCTCGCACCCAATTACTTCAAAGAAAGAGCAAAAAAAGAGTTGAAGAAAAGAGGTTCAATTTCATTTTTGATTATAGCCCCATGTCCAGTCAGATTCAACAGGTGATACGCAGTCATTGGCATGTGTTATCCTTGGATGAACACTTAAAAGAGGTGGTCGGCAGACCACCTAGAGTGAGTTTTAGAAGAGGGAATACTATTAAGAAGATATTAGTCCAGATTGAGTTCAAACCAATTTACGATAAATCGAAAAACTGGTTGACGGAGAAAAAATGGGAAGGGAACTTCCCTTGTAGTCATTGTTCGGCATGTAAATTTGTGAGGAGGGGCAAAGTGGTACAGATAGGCGGTATTACATGGCATGTTAGGGAATTTATGAATTGTAGGTCCAGGTATGTGGTGTATTGCGTCTGGTGCCCCTGTGGGAGATTCTATATAGGGGAGACCACTCAGCCACTTAAGGACAGATTCCTGCAGCATAAAAGGTCAATTAAGAGTGGGGTGGGATCATGCCGCATGATTGACCATGTGAATTCTTGCCATGGGGGTAATGCTGATTGCCTAGAAGTAGCTGGCCTTTTAAAAATCACAGATTTATCTAGAGGGGGCTCTAAGGAAGAATTATTATTGCGTAGAGAGGCTTCCCTGATATCAATGACTAATGCGCTGGGCAACTTAGGATTTAACGATAGAAACGAAATTTCAGCTTTTTTAAAGTAACTGTGTGGGTTTTATCTATTCCGAATTGTATGTGTATGTGTCTTGAGATGTTCCCCTTCCCCTTTAAGGGTATATATTCCTATGCATTCTTGAAGAGGGAGCCCGCCCCCCCCCAGCTGGGTATATAGGTGGGGTGGAAATAGGAAGGGGTAGGCCTTGGTGTCCTGAGGAGGCGTGACTACACGCGAAACAGCTGTTGACACAGGCATTCTGTAACCTGTTGTTCTTTTCTACCGTGCTTTAATAAACTACCTCTGCATTGGAGTGCCGGAGTCCGTTATCCTTCATTTCAGATTATTTATTAAACATACCATCAATTAACACAACCATTTTAATCAACAAATGTCCACCCGCAGGGTGACATTACCCATATGGTACCCCAAGTGGCCACGACGGGGAACGAACACATAGGGAGGGGGGGGATGAGACACTGGAACTTCAGTCGGCTGCAGGATCCACGCAGCCGACCCTTTTATATAACCGGCTGCTCTTCAATTGGCTGCTTGCTCAAGCCCACGAAGGGCGGCCAATCCTCAGGTACCCGCACACCTGCAAGGTAATCAAAAGAGAGCCAGTACCTGAAGGGGAAAACCCATCAGGAATGGCTAATTGCCTGCATCTGACATAGTAAGGTTATGTAAAGCCAGACTTCTTAAAATAATATGAAAAAGATGTAGCTGGTCAGGCCTAATATGGGAGCTTAGACACAACACGCCAACTTGCTTAGTCACATCTATGCACACATACACCCTTATTCAATAAATATTTCTCCTGAGTTATCTACAAAATACTTTTTCAGTGCCTAGTAATTGAAAAAAAATACTATAAAAAATAGGTAAGAAATCTAACATCAGCTCTAAGTTAATTTGGGGCAAATTATTTTAGTACTTATTTGCTTGCTGGTAGCTGAAAATGTATTTTATTGATGATGAGGTGTGAAATATCTCCTGTGAAAAAATGCAGGGGAAAAGGCAATTGATTGAGGCCTTCACTTTGAATGAATCACGAGTGCAGTAAGTTGCAGTGCCTACCGGTAATCAATACACAGGATGATGCACTTTACTGTAACCTTTCTGAATCAACCTCAGTGTTATTAAAATTAGGCAAAATAATTGTATCATATTCAGAAAGATATGATTACAATATAACAAATATAACATTTTACAGACAATTAACAAATATAACATTTTACATACAATTGTATACAAAAAGCTGAATTAAAATCTGCCAGTTATTGATCCATTTTTGTTGTTAAAAGAAACATGAGATGTAAGGTACTGCAGTATTTATACTTGCCTGGGGCTTCCTCCAGGCTCATGTGGTCTGTGGGCTCCCTCGCTGTCCTTCCCAGCCCCTCTGTTCTTCTGTAGTCACCTCTGCTAATTCAGCCAGTTGTGCTCTTCTGCACTTGTGTGGCCCAGCCGCCCATGCCCCCCCTCGCATTCCCACAGCCAGGAGCATTGTGAACTTGCACAAGTGAACTTGCCATCTTATCGTACACTTTAAAGAGGTAATTGAGGGAGAAAAATGTCACATGCATTTTACAAAATGTAGGATTTCTTCCGTTCATTTCACCTTTAGATAATTAACAAAATCTTCATTTCAATGTGTAACGGTTAGTGTCAGCTGGTGACAGGATTCTGATTATTTGGTGATCTGCAGTATCACCAATAATACAGAAACTATATCTGATTATGTGATGATCTGCAGAATCACCAATAATGCAGAGATAGTAACAGAACTGTCAGTACTTTATTCAGAGTGATCACACGTGTTTAGGTGCACAGTAGCTCAGAAGCACTCCCAAGTGATAGCCCCTGGCTGTGGGACTATCACCAGAACAGGACAGGTCGTACAGGCAGGGTCGGTAACTGGTCGGTCAGGCAGCAGTACAAAATCGTCAAACAGTACGTAGTCAGAAGATAGCTAAGGTCGGCAGCAATCAGATATGCGGAGGTACAGAATCAGAAGGCAAGAGCAGAGTCGAGGTCGGGCCGGGGTCGGCAACTAGACAGATAGGCAGAGTACAGAATCGTGAGGCAAAGGATAGTCGAGAGTTCAGGCAAGGTTCATACACATAGAGACAATAATATCAATTATAATTATAGCTATCAATCAATTCCTATCTTGTCTGAAATCCCCGGTTTCCTCCCGGATCAAAGCACACCAGAACTATCTAAGGTCTGAGAGCTTAACCGCAAAGTTTCAGCAACAGCAGACAATGTTGAACTGACAGCCCGGGACTTAAATGCAAGGGTAATCCCCGCAGTTCCGCCCACACCTCTCAACCAATCAGGCGGCAGAGGTCAGTTCCCAGGCGCCAGCTGACCGGCCGGTCAGCTGACCTTTCTCCTCAGTGCATAAAGGTCCTGTCTCTGTGTGCGCGCGTGCACCCTTCTGCTGAGATGCGCCCTGAAGAGACCTGACCTGGTGGGAAGCGATGCCGAGGAGGCGGCGGCAGCATCCGCTGTGATGTCAGACGCGAGAGCGGCGGTCGCGCCGCTCTCAGCTGCAGAGGTAATTTTGCTACTACTGACACAATGGTTTTGTTTTTGTTCCAGTATTGGAATCCTTGATTAAAACTTGTGAAGCATACATTAGATGGATGGCAAAGTTAATGTCAGTTTTATAGCTATATTGACATGAAAATCTGTTTGATGCATTGTTTGATTACATTCTAAAAATGGTTAGCTGGTTCAAACTGCAGTATCACCAATAATACAGAAACTATATCTGATTATGTGGTGATCTGCAGAATCACCAATAATGCAGAGATAGTAACAGAACTGTCAGTACTTTATTCAGAGTGATCACACGTGTTTAGGTGCACAGTAGCTCAGGAGCACTCCCAAGTGATAGCCCCTGGCTGTGGGACTATCACCAGAACAGGAGAGGTCGTACAGGCAGGGTCGGTAACTGGTAGGTCAGGCAGCAGTACAAAATCGGCAAACAGTACGTAGTCAGAGGATAGCTAAGGTCGGCAGCAATCAGATATGCGGAGGTACAGAATCAGAAGGCAAGAGCAGAATCGAGGTCGGGCCGGGGTCGGCAACTAGACAAATAGGCAGAGTACAGAATCGTGAGGCAAAGGATAGTCGAGAGTTCGGGCAAGATTTATACACATAGAGACAATAATATCAATTATAATTATAGCTATCAATCAATTCCTATCTTGCGTGAAATCCCCGGTTTCCTCCCGGATCAAACCACACCGAAACTATCTAAGGTCTGAAAGCTTAACCGCAAAGTTTCAGCCACAGCAGACAATGTTGAACTGACAGCCTGGGACTTAAATGCAAGGGTAATCCCCGCAGTTCCGCCCACACCTCTCAACCAATCAGGCGGCAGAGGTCAGTTCCCAGGCGTCAGCTGACCGCTCGGTCAGCTGACCTTTCTCCTCAGCGCATAAAGGTCCTGTCTCTGTGTGCGCTCTTCTGCTGAGATGCGCCCTGGAGAGACCTGACACGGTGGGAAGCGATGCCGAGGTGGCGGCGACGGCATCCGCCGTGACGTCAGACGCGAGAGCGGCGGTTGCGCCGCTCTCAGCTGCCGAGGTAATTTTGCTACTACTCACATTACCCCCCCCCCCTGAGGCGTGACCTCCGGACACGCCCCTGAAACACTTTCAGGATGTGACAAGTGAAATTTCTGTTTTAATTCCTTAGCATGGAGATGACGAGCCGGGACCCATGACCTCTCCTCAGGGCCATGTCCCTTCCAGTGGACCAAATACTGTAACGAATTCTGCACCTTACGAGAATCCAAAATCTCCTCTACCTCATATTCGGGCTCACCATTGATAATCACCGGGGGGGGGGGGGGGGGAGAGGACTCGGCAAACACAGCTGGTTTAAGCAAGGAAACGTGAAAAGACTTAACCCCTTTCATGGTCGCTGGAAGGGCCACTCTGTAAGCTACTTCATTGATCTTTTCTGCAATGGGGTACGGTCCAATATACTTGGGCCCTAATTTGGCCGATGGTTGTCTTAGGGCTATGTGGCGTGTGGATACCCATACCATGTCTCCTGGGGTAAAGTCCCATTCAGGTGAATGCTTCTTATTAGCCTGTCTCTTTTGTATATTAAAGGCTTTTTCCAAATAGACTTTTACCAACGACCAAATTCTCTTACACGATTTCTGCCAGTCATCCAATGCTGGAAAAAGAGAACTTGACGTTGGCAAGGGGCAAAATTTTGGTGTCTTTCCATAAACCACCTGAAATGGAGAGTACCCTGAGGAAGCGTTTTGGAGGTAATTGTGGGCAAACTCCGCAAAGGGAAGAAACTTTACCCAATCCTGCTGTGAATCAGCCACATAGCATCGGAGAAATTTCTCCAGCGATTGATTCATTCTCTCGGTCTGACCATTGGTTTGAGGGTGAAAGCCTGAAGATAAAGACAATGTGAGGCCCAGATGCTGACAAAAGGCCCGCCAAAATTTCGACACAAACTGTACCCCTCTGTCTGACACTATATTACTCGGTATTCCGTGTAAACGGAAGACATGATTGATGAAGAGATCTGCCAACTCTTGTGCCGAGGGCAGTTTCTTCAAGGGAACAAAATGGACCATTTTGCTAAAACAATCTACAACAACCCAGATTACTGTATTCCCCTCAGAATTGGGGAGTTCTCCCACAAAATCCATGGATATATGGGTCCATGGTTCTGAGGGAGTGGCCGTAACTGTAACATACCCGCCGGAGCTTGCCTGGATGGTTTACTGCTGGCACAGACAATGCAGGAAGTCACAAAGTCCTTACAGTCACTTCTCCATGAAGGCCACCACACACTGCGAGACAAAAGTTCCTCCGTCCTGCCTATTCCAGGATGCCCTGCATTTTTGTGGCTATGGAACATCTGTAATACCTGCAATCGCAGCTGTAATGGCACAAACAACAGACTATCTGGCTTCCCCTCTGGAGCCACAGACTGATAAGGCTGCAAAGTGACTGCCAAGTCCTCTATGGTTTCTGTGGCTGCAATCACAATATGATCTGGCAAGATGTTAACAGGGGGTGAGGGCTGTACTGTCTCAGGTTCGAAACATCGGGACAATGCGTCGGCCTTCACATTTTTACTACCTGGTTTGTACGTAATTATAAATCGGAATCGTGAAAAGAGTGCCCACCGAGCTTGTCTCGGATTGAGCCTCTTAGCACCCTCAATAAATTCCAGGTTCTTGTGATCTGTATAAACTGTAATAACATGTTCTGCCCCCTCCAGCCAGTGTTGCCATTCCTCAAATGCCATTTTTATGGCCAAAAGCTCCCTGTTTCCGATGTCATCATTTTTCTCTGCTGGAGAGAACTTACGGGAAAAAAATGCACAGGGATGCAAGCGCCCCTGAGACCCTGAATATTGGGACAGTACGGCCCCCACTTCAACTTCAGAGGCATCTACTTCCACAATAAACGGGCGTGAGACATCAACATGATGTAAAATGAGGGCAGCACAGAACATGGACTTGAGCTGGTTGAAGGCCTCACAGGCCTCCTGAGACCAATTGTAAGTATCAGCCCCTTTTTTTGTGCGAGGAGATGATGTACCCCAAGAAGGCGATCTCAGACACTTCAAACAGACATTTCTCTAGTTTTGCATATAGGTGATTCTTTCGGAGTTTACTCAAAACTAATTTTACATGACCCCTGTGTTCCTTGAGGTTGCGAGAGATAATCAGGATATCATCGAAATAAATGACAACGAAGCGTCCCAGAACATTTCTAAAAATATCGTTGACAAATTCCTGGAATACCGAGGGGGCATTACACAACCCGAAGGGCATCACCAAGTACTCGTAATACGCATCGGGTGTGTTGAACGCGGTCTTCCATTCATCCCCCTGTCTAATCTGAATCAAGTTATATGCCCCTCTCAGGTCCAGCTTGGAGAACACTTGCGCCCCAGAAACTTGAGAAAACAAATCATCAATTAAAGATAAAGGATAACGGTTGGGAATCGTTATCTTATTGAGTGCCCTATAATCAATACATGGGCGCAATCCACCATCTTTTTTCTGAACAAAGAAAAAACCCGCCCCTGCTGGTGACTTAGAGGGACGGATAAACCCTTACTCTAAGTTCTCCTTGATGTAATTCTTCATAGCAAGTTGTTCTGGACCCGAGAGGTTGTATAAATGCCCCCTGGGAGGCATGGTACCTGGCCTCAGATCAATGGGACAATCAAACTCTCTATGTGGGGGAAGCTTATCTGCTGCTTGTGGGCAGAAAACATCTGAGAATTCTGCATAGGTGGAAGGAACACCTTCCATTACAACCTCAGTGGAACACAGCATAACTTTCTCAAGACAGGAAGATTGACAAGCAGGGGACCAGGCCAGTATTTGTACCGTATTCCAGTCAATCTTGGGTGAGTGCTTACTTAACCATGGGAGTCCTAACACAATCATGGCGGATGATATCTTTAGTACATGAAATTGCAGTTCCTCCCTATGCAGAACTCCCACATGACAGGTGAGCATTGGAGTCTGCGAGAGGGGTTGCTTGTTCTGTAGTGGGGAGTCATCAATAGCGGTTACGTATATCTGTTTGTCTAAGGGGAGGATGGGAATTCCCCATTTAGAAACCAGACTAAAGTCAATAAAATTAGCTGCAGAACCTGAGTCCACAAAGGCCTGCGTACAAAAAACCTGATCCTTCCACGTCACAGAACAAGGCACTAACATTTTTGAAAACTTCGGAGGTAAAACAGGTTCGCCTAGGGTAGTACCTCCAACTACACCTAGGCGGAGAAGTTTTCCACCTTCCTACTGCAATTTAGTATGAGATGGCCTCTTTCTCTGCAATATAAACAAAGACCCTCTTTACGCCTTCGGGTCTTCTCTGTCTCCGACAACTTTGAATGACCGATCTGCATTGGTTCATCCAGAGTAGTCGTGACTTGTGGGGTAGAGACAACTGTTTTGGGAGCACCTCGTGACTTGCCTTGTCTATAGTACCGTACCCTGCGATCAATCTTTATTGCTAAAGTAATAGCTTCATCTAAAGTTTTGGGTTCAGGATGGCTGATCATGATGTCACTAACTGAATCAGCCAACCCTGACAAAAAAACAGTCTAGTAAAGCGTAATGTTCCCATCTGGAGGAGACTGCCCATTTTCTGAACTGAGAGGCATAGTCCTCCACGGTACCATGCCCTTGGCGTAACCTTTTTAAATTCCTTTCTGCCGTGGCTGCAATGTCTGGGTCATCGTATATAACTACCATGGCATCAAAGAAATTCTGAACTGAACTTAATGCCTCATGACCCTCAGGCAAGTTATAGGCCCAAGTCTGCGAATCCCCAGACAGCAAGGTTTTAATCAAAGCTACCCGCTGCTGTTCAGAGCCTGAAGAAATGGGTCTCATTTCAAAGTATGATTTGCACCTATTTATAAAATTTCTGAAGTCTGACTTATGCCCTGAAAATCTCTCAGGTAGTGCCATCTTAGGCTCACGGACCAGAGAGGGAGGCGATGATGATGCAGATCTCTGTGAACGATTAACGGCTTCAGTCAAAGCATTCAACTGAGCCTGTTGTGATGTCACAGTAGCATTTAACTGTGCTACGGCTGCGGTTAATGCTTGAATCTGAGCCTCCATAACAACTTTTTTGGGTCTGTTGTTATGTAATGGTTAGCGTCAGCTGGTGACAGGATTCTGATTATTTGGTGATCTGCAGTATCACCAATAATACATAAACTATATCTGATTATGTGGTGATCTGCAGAATCACCAATAATGCAGAGATAGTAACAGAACTGTCAGTACTTTAATCAGAGTGATCACACGTGTTTAGGTGCACAGTAGCTCAGGAGCACTCCCAAGTGATAGCCCCTGGCTGTGGGACTATCACTAGAACAGGACAGGTCATACAGGCAGGGTCGGTAACTGGTCGGTCAGGCAGCAGTACAAAATCATCAAACAGTACATAGTCAGAGGATAGCTTAGGTCGGCAGCAATCAGATATGCGGAGGTACAGAATCAGAAGGCAAGAGCAGAGTCGAGGTCGGGCCGGGGTCGGCAACTAGACAGATAGGCAGAGTACAGAATCGTGAGGCAAAGGATAGTCGAGAGTTCAGGTAAGGTTCATACACATAGAGACAATAATATCAATTATAATTATAGCTATCAATCAATTCCTATCTTTTCTGAAATCCCCGGTTTCCTCCCGGATCAAAGCACACCGGAACTATCTAAGGTCTGAGAGCTTAACCGCAAAGTTTCAGCAACAGCAGACAATGTTGAACTGACAGCCTGGGACTTAAATGCAAGGGTAATCCCCGCAGTTCCGCCCACACCTCTCAACCAATCAGGCGGCAGAGGTCAGTTCCCAGGCGCCAGCTGACCGGCCGGTCAGCTGACCTTTCTCCTCAGTGCATAAAGGTCCTGTCTCTGTGTGTGCGCGTGCGCCCTTCTGCTGAGATGCGCCCTGGAGAGACCTGACCTGGTGGGAAGCGATGCCGAGGAAGCGGCGGCAGCATCCGCCGTGACGTCAGAGGTAATTTTGCTACTACTGACACAATGGTTTTGTTTTTGTTCCAGTATTGGAATCCTTGATTAAAACTTGTGAAGCATACATTAGATGGATGGCAAAGTTAATGTCAGTTTTATAGCTATATTGACATGAAAATCTGTTTGATGCATTGTTTGATTACATTCTAAAAATGGTTAGCTGGTTCAAACTGAACCTCTGTTCTTAGGAAGTTAAATCCAGATACAGATACTGAATAATTGATTGATATTAGAAATTTGCCTGCTGTTTTATTTTTTTGTGGTTCACATATTTTTGTACCTTCTTATTGAAACCTTTGTGTTTTTTTGTGGTCAGAGTAAGTATGTCATTATGAGCCAGATGCACAAAAGTGCGGTAAAGTCGATGTAGGCAAGAAGCAAACAGCAATTTTACCGTTATTAGCACAGGTGAAGCACCGGCCTTAAACTCATTAGCGCCATCATGCTCATTATTGAGTTACCACAGCAATGTGTGAGGTAAAAGTGCTACTAATAGGTTAATGGCCAGTGCTCACCCTGCGTTAGTAACAGTAAAATTGCTGTGCACTCCCTGTGCATGGCATCTTTACCATACTTTAGTGCATCAGGCCCCATATGTCTAATCCTAGATGGATGTGAAAATGGGTATTGCCTTCCCTGAATCATTTAAACATGTTTACAGTAACATTTAGAAACTGGGTAGAAGTATGTGGCAGCACAGGGAGTAACCGTATTGAAAATGAGAGAAGCTGGTACCCCCAGATGTACCCTCGTCACACACCTTTTGTAATAGAGAAGAGAGTTATGCAACCACACTTGCTGGTGGTGGGAAAAACAGTGGATTATGCTGGCAATGCATGTTGTGGACATAACTAGTGAAACTTGAGTGGAGAGCCTTATGAAATGTTTGCTTAGGGGGAACGCATAGTTTCTAATTTTGCCCCTTGGACTTCCTAAAACTATATTAATGTCTCAGAGCAGATGCAGAAGGATCTTGAAGTTGTTTTCCTAATAAATTATTCAGGCCCCTGAGTACAGACACAAGGCTCTTGGAGGGGACCTTACAAAGAAATTGGTCGGGCCTCATAGGAAAGGCAAAAGGCTTTTGGCTTTAACTGCCTAAAATATATACTCTGTAATGCGCTGAGGAAGATGCCAGTACTATATAATACTAAATAATAATAATAAAATGAGCAGACTGCTATAGGCTGAGTGGGCCCTTCAGTCAGCTGGGTGGTGCATAACATGCAGGGGGTGCTTATTGTATCTCTTGTCTTCTACCATGGGCGTGGCACAGATGCTGCAGATGGCCATTGTTTTTTTAGAAGCTGAGGTTTTAAAAACCACCAAGATGGCAGAAGTTCTAATTTTGGCTATCATGCTCCCTCTACCAAGATGTTGTTGCTAAACTCAGTGAAACAGTAAGTATAAGGATTTGGTATCTCTGTTTCTGCATGCCTGCCATGCTCTCCTATAGCATGGATAGCATACCCACTGCTGAAGTCCCTTCTGCCACCATCTTGGATTATGAAAATAGGTAATGGTGGTAAATGTAGCAAAATTAGAGTTTTAATCTTCCATAGCGGTGGGACCCATCTATTTTGCTAAATGTTGTACCACAACCTATTTCTATTTCTAGAATCAACAATAGGGACCATAGGTGCACCTACAATAGGTGAAATGATGCTGAGCAATGAACAAAGCAGATAAACAAATCATATGATTGGCCCCAAATGTGCAGGAAATGAGGTGTCCACTTAGAGGATGTTTGGGGGCACATCAGCTTTTGAAAAGACATTCCATACACAAAGGGAAGAGATATACCTTTTATAGCCATCACTTTACATAAAATGTGTGTGTGAAGTACTTATAAGCTATAGGTTTAGAACATTTATGTTAGTCTTTTTTTTCCTGCAGTCATATTAATGAGCCACAACAAAATTAATTTCTTGAGAAAATATATTTTATATGAATTTAAACATTTTTAGGATCTGGATATGGCTTTGGGTTCCTCAGCGAATTCCTCCTCTAATGTTTTAACGTTTTTTTGCTTTTCTTTTACTGCATTAGGTAGAGCTATTCTCAATATGCAAATGCAAAAATGCTATTAAAAGGTTGAGCACACAAAAATAATTGTCTAATCTCTTTGTACCCTGCAAAGGTAGATGGTTAGCCACAGCCTTTAAGCAAGGAAAATTACAGCGAGCATTGCATTCTCAAAAGTATAATCACAGGTTCTAACTGGCAATAAAATTATAGCAGTACAGTTGTTGTGATAAACGTTTAAAAAGAAATGATAATGTTGGTCTGCCCTGTTTTTATTACTGTGACACTCAAAGGACAAATGAAAAACCTTCTATGCAAAAAAAAAAAAAAACACTTAAAAATCTAATACAAAAAAGTAATATTCTTGTACTGCAGCATCAAACACTAGCCCTACAAACGATTCTGCGGTGGCAACTAGACTGACAAAAATCCAAGCATCTTATATTGCCTTCTAACATACTAAAAGATAGGTTGCACTTATAATTTGATGTTCAATTACCTACCTGTTATGCCATCAACAATAAAAATAAGTCTGCTCAGTGGCAAAGCAGGCAGAGTGACAGAGACAGAGATTTCATGTTTTATTAAATGTCCACACTCGATCCTGTGCTGGTTGTTGGCTCTTCTATCTGGACATGTATACTTCGATTGGTGTAATACCTCTTTACATTTAATTATGGCTGCTTAATAAAGGATTGATTAACGGGTACCTAAAATGTATTTATCCTCCGGTCCCCCGCCGTGGCTAAGTTTCCATTTCCCTGACTGGCCAGCTGATGGCCACTGCACCTGCGCAGTCGTGGCCGTGCACTTCCTCGTTTGTGCTCCCTTTGCTGGGAGTGTCCTGCGCAGGAGCAGTACAAGAAAATCTCTACTGCACAGGACGCTCCCGGCGATGGGGCACAGTGGCCATTGACTGGCCAGTCGGGGGGAATTGAAACTTAGCCGCAGCAGGGAACCGGAGGATTATGAGCACCGACGCGGACACAGGGCGACTGCAGGGGGCTGGCAGATAAGAAAAACTGCTTTTTTTCTACTATACTTTAGATTTCCTTTAAGCCCAAAATGGACTGGTGCTATCTCATATAACAAAACATTACTGGATTGGGCAATTAAGGCAGGGGTCACACTTACCGGCTTTCGTACGCGTTTTCTGCACAGAAAAACTGACTTCAACTGAGAACTCATGTTAATCAATGAGCTAGGTCACACTTTAATGCAGATTTCGCATGCAGAAAAAAAACTGGCATCTTGCACAATTTGTCAGTTTTCTCTATAAATTACATTAGCTGTTGTACGGTAGAGGTCACATTTGTCTTTCAGTTTTCTGAAAAGTGTAGAAACTGAAAGATAAGTGTGACCCCTGCCTAAATGTTATGTATTTTTGCTTATGACGTAGTATTGCTCAAGTACACTAGACTACAACCGTAACATATGAGCTTTATTGAAGGGTTTAATGTACACAATTGTACAGTAATGTGGTTGATCCTGATTAACCCCTACAGGACCACAGGCTTACACCCCCTAGTGACTAATCGATTTTCTACTATTTAGCACTGCACAGCTTTAATGATTTTTTTGCTCGGCCATACACCTTACTACCAAAATTAATTTTGCCTCCTTTTCTTGCCACTAATTGAGGAATTTGTTGGTGGTCTCTGATTGCTGCTTCAATTTTAATTTTGTTTAATTAATTTTTAAAGGAATTTTTTAAATAAAAAAAAAACCTTATTTTCCCTCTCCCTCCCCCTAAATTGAGCCTCACTGTGCTCCGTACACTGCATTCCCCTCTGATAAGCATCAGCCTATGAGAGGGATTAGATTGTGAGCCAATCAGAGGGACAGCTAAGTGACAGGGACATCCCCTGTCCAGTGCTGCGCTAGATCGCAGCACTGTACAAATGATTATGATCTTTTTTTTGTTATATTGCAGCCTGCCAGCTCCAATCGTGGCTGTCACAAGTTAGCAGAAATTGATTTTTTTTTCTGTTTTTACTCACAAAGTGTCATTTTCCACTAACTTGTGACAAAAAAAAATCTTCTATGAACTTACTATACCTTTCATGAAATACCTTGGGGTGTCTTCTTTCCAAAATAGGGTCACTTGTGACAGGTGTTGATCAGGAGGTGAAAAGAAGGCTGTTTCCAGGCCTTACAGAGGGGCGTTTACAGGTAAACAATAACAAGGGGAGTAAACAGAGCGGCTCTGAGGGGGCTCTGAGGGCAGGGAGGCGTAGTCAGAAGCCCACAGGTGGCTGATTACAGCCTGATCTGATGGATGAGAGTGACAGGTGGTGACAGGAGGTGATCAAGGGATAAAAAGAAGACTGCTTAAAGGCCGTACACAGAGGAAATCAGAGGTAAACAATAGCAGGGGCGGGGGGGGGGAGTGATCAGAGGGGGATCTGAGGGCAGTAGAGGGGGTGATCAGGAGCCCACAGGGGGCTGATTAGGGCCTGATCTAATGGGTGAGTAACAGGGGGTGACAGATGGTGGTAAGAGGTGACAGTGGGTGATAAGGAGGGGGGAAGATCATGTTACAGTGCACTTAGGGGGTGATCACAGGTGTAACAGAGGGGTAATAAGGGCAATCGGGGGTCAGGGCACAAAAAAGGTCTGTTTGTGTGTGTGTATACTCACAGGGCTTCCGTCCTCTCTGGTGGTCGATCGAGCAAAGAGACCACCAGAGGAGGAGGCAGCCAGTATAATACAGGTTGTTCACTAAACAACCTGTATTATACTATTCCTATTGGTCAGATTGTGCTTTCAAAGCCTGCTAATTGGCAGGAGGGCTGATGATGGAGGGGGGCTACACTGAATGCTGGGCGATGCGCACTCATGCCCGCAAAACACCACCCCTGGACCTGACGCCATTTGCCGTTAGGCGGTCCTGGAGCTGCCGCTGCGGTCACGCCCATTGGTGTGACGCGGACGTTATGTAGTTAAAATATATGTGTACATGTAAATATAACACATACATTTTCCCCAGTGTAGGATAGACTATAAATTACTTTTTATGTCCCTATCACTTACAGCAGGTAGTAAATCTGACAGATCTGACAGGTTTTGGACATCTCCTCATGTGGTATACTCAATGTTACCTTTATCCTTTACAAAAGCACTCCCTGTAAGGATCAAATATGTTGGCTGTTCTGCCTACTTCTGTACACACTATTTTTGGATTTAGCCATTGCCATTCAGTAAGTGCTTGAGAAAGAGGCATATCTTAAAAGGTGTCTCACTTTCTTTGCTCAGAAAGTTGGAAGATATGCACTGTGCCATACTGTTGTCTCTTCCTGGTGTAGCCATGCAACCTCTTCACTGCACAGTTGGGTAAGCTTACAACATCCCAACAGCTGCACATATGAGCTGAGGTGTGCTGCAAGTAGTGATGGGCCAAACCTCCGATTTTAGGTTCGCAAACCGGGTTCGCGAACTTCCGCGGAAGGTTCGGTTCGCGAAAAAGTTCGCGAACCGCCATAGACTTCAATGGGGAGGCGAACAAAACTGATGGAAAAGATGTTTCAAGGGGTCTAACACCTAGAGGGGGGCATGGCGGAGTGGGATAGACGCCAAAAGTCCCGGGGAAAAATCTGGATTGAACGCAAAGCAGCGTTTTAAGGGCAGAAATCACATTGAATACTAAATTGCAGGCCTAACGTGCTTTAAAACATCTTGCATGTGTATACATCAATCAGGTAGTGTAATTAGTGTACTGCTTCACACTGACTCACCAAACTCACTGTGTAACGCACAGCTGTTTGTGTAGTGACGGCCGTGCTGGATTACTGCGCACCATGGTGAGGATTGCTCTTCCTCACTCAGTGATGTCTGGTTAGGTAATGTCTGTTTGCCTTATCAACTTTCGATGGTTCTTTCTCTACCATTGTTAAAGCTTACATCTATTTTTTTTACATTACATTTTCTACTTGCTGTTCAGTACCTGCAACGAGAATCTATTATGGAGGACAAGTCTGCCATTGTGACCAATGGTAATGGCGGGGGACCCTTCCTGGTGTGATTCCGGTCCAGAGTTGGAGCCTAACAAATGGTCGGCTACCACCACACATCCATTGCAAGGAGGGCAGCAGGCATGCCCGCCCCGAGGTAGTGACCAAAAATAACAATACGGGACTCGGGAGGCCCTGCTGTTTTCGAAATGAATTGACTTTAAATCCTTTAACAGGAATCCGTGATGGAGAGCAAGTCTGCCATTGTCACCACGGGTAATGGCCGGGGAATCAAGGTTGGATTCCGGCCCGAAGTGGGAGCCTACTGAGACCCATGTTGTACCTGCCCTGACCGTGCTTTGCAGACCAGGCATCTGTGGTCCCTTGACCCAGCGGAAGACAAACCAAGTCGAAAGCATTTGCCAAGAATGTTTTATGGAGGGCAAGTTTGCCATTTTTTTCAATTGTGCAAATGTAAAGCATAGTGGAGATGCCGCCGCAACAGGGAACAACATGGCGGCTATCTCCACGTCTCAGCCGGCGGTTTCCGCCACGCAGGTACATGATGGAGTTGTGCCTGGGACTTTGGTGAACACGGGGGAGGCCACCGCAGTGCTGAGCGACATGGCGGCAGTCCCCGCGTCTCAGCCAGCGGCCTCCGCCACACTGTTACATGATGGTACTTTGCCTGGTCTCTCAGTCGCACATAGACTGAGGTCTACGCACACAGACAGGAGCTTTATGCAAGCAGAAGGGGAGTCAGCTGATCAGCCGGTCATTTATTCGCCTATAACAGTTACTACTTATCAAAGTTTGTTTTCTTCTTACAAGCTTTTTATTTTGGTACAGAATACACAGAATATATACAGAATATATTTTTAATTTTTTACTATTTTGTATCAATTATCACTTTTACTAACAGTAATGGCTTTCTTCTCGGACGTAGGTCCAAGGTCCAGGCGGCATGAGTGGCCAATTTTCAGGGCGTAGGACTTATGCCCTGGCAGCAGGAGGAGTTAAGGTTAAGGCCACCTTTACAGTGACCATTGCGTTGCGTTCCATGGGAAATTAAGAGTGGCGCTGATTGTTACCTGTGCATCACATACAGTTAAGTATACAGTCAATGAGAGGTATGCTTCACTGTAACCATTAATGCGAGCACATTGCGGTAATGCAGTGTATGCAGAGCGTTACTATGCTGCATTCCCCTGTAAGGCAACACACACTGCAGGGCAGTCAGCTGAGCCATGGTACAGAGCAGCAACCATGCCGCACTGCAATGCACCACTGTGAACATGGCCTTAGGCCAGAAACCCACTAGGAGCGATTTCTAATCTCTAGTTATTTGAAAAAGCTCTTGCTAATGTAATGCTATGGGGGATTTTTATAAAATCACATCCCTCAAGTGAGTTCACACCCATAGCATTACATTAGCAAGAGCTTTTCAAATCACAAAACGCTCAGAAAATTGCTCCTAGTGGGTTTCTGGCCTTAAAGAAGAGTGTTTACAATAATGAAATCACTGTGTGTGTTATAATGAAAGCACTGTGTGTGTTACATTCTATAACAACAAAGTTCAGTTCCTGAGACCAACTCTCTCTTTCAAGAAACAAACTCTACTTAGATTTTACTGAAATATTTGCGCATGGCATTTCAGCATTTCAGAGGAAAACCTAAATTGTGTTTACCTCTACCCCAACATTATTGGTCTCTCTTACAGGGGTTGGTGTTTTCTAGCGGAGGAAGCAGTGTGTACTGTAGAGTACTGTACTTTTTTCCAAGCTGCTGCCTGTAATAATCTCTAATGATCATTTTCTGCTACAATTATTTAATGTCTGTATGAAGTTTTACTTAGCAGAAGGAGGGGACAGGAAGGGGTATATCTCATAGTAACTGGATGTAAACTTAAAGAGGCACTGAATATAGCTCATAAATTAAATTTGCTTATTTTTTTACAATATTACTTTCTAAATGATTTTGTTAATGTTTTCCCATTGTAAAATATTTTCCTCATCTTTAGTGCTGGCAGGTGCATCACTGCAGAATGGTTGTTTGTGTGTTCCGAAGCCAGCTGAAAAAAAATCTGGTCTCCCAGAATGCTGTGGGACGAGAATTCTGCATAGCTTAACAGTCCGGGATAAGCATCACTGGGAAGATGGAGCTACATACCAATATACAGCAAAACATAGATATAGGCAGTGTTTCTGATGCTGAAACCAGGATAATATAAACTATTTCTTTCAATTAATTAATTTCATTTACTGGATTAAAAAAAGGAAAGCAATATTTTGTACAAAACATAAATAATAGAGATAGATATGGTTTTCTAGGTTAGGCATTTTAGTGTACATTTAGTTATCATAATCTTCTGACATTTTAACAGCGCAGATTTAAGTTAATTCATAAACAAGCTTCAAACACGTTTTTCTTTATTCACATATTTCTTTAATGTGGAAATTTAGTGAAATGGTAGAAAGATATAAAAAAGCAATACCCATTGTAATAAAATTCTTTTTCCACTCTATAGACTTCTATAAGTGGATTGCTACTTCACACAAAGACAGTAATTGCATCAAGAGATTGGAAGAAACAATTAGTGCCGTGATTTCAGAAGCAAATAAAGAATGTGGCAGAATAACGCACTGGCAGCTCAGCTTGTGATTAAAGCACTCAGTGTCCAGTATGCCCAGCGAGAAGACATGTCACATTCAGGGATGTGACAGTGAGCTGTCTGAAGCATGACGTGTCGTGTCTCTCTATAGAGCTTTTCACGGAGCAATAAGTATTTATTTCTGTAAATTAAGAAATCTCTGGAACATTCTGATGAGCACTAACCCTATTTAAAATGCTTTCTTGTTCCATTAAAAATCTTCAGTTGGTAAAAATAAGCAAATGCTGAAGTTCAAAAATCACATCACAGAATGTGTAGCAAAGTCTCACAGTGCTAGCGCTAGTGTCCCCTATAGTACTTATGGCCCATTATAGCTCACATGTGAAATCCTCAGCATGCAGAAGACAAGCAACAATTTAGTCTTCACTCCTTTTTCAAGCTGCGATGCCCAAATGGACAAATTGAAATTCTGCCTGTCACCTGCCTGATGATGATTTTTATGTGAGCTTTCAGAAATGCGAGTCTCTATTACTGTACTGTGCAGGTGAGTGGCACTTTTCAGTGAAACTGATTTTGCAGGATTTAGTAATGTTTGGTGTTTTCAATATTTTCACTGTTTTACAAAAAGTGAAATATATATCAAGCCATTGGGTGAAAAATGTGTATCCATCATGGCATGAATTCTGCACATTATTTTTTACATTTTACCATGCAGAATTAATAGACACTGTCACTTTATGTTCTGTGATTTTTAGCCAGCAGTGGTGCTAACCGCCAGGTCGTGATCACGCTTACGCGTGGATTCACGACCATTTTGACGCATTCCGCCTCGGACATGAAAATCCGTGAATAGATTTTCAACCACGAAAATCTACTTCGGCTTCGCGTGAATGCGGACAGAAATCCGCATTCACGCTCGTGAAACCCGGTGCTGAAGTCGTGGTTTGCGGAAATGCATCAAACTATGCGGAAGTGACACATTGCAGGCCAATCAGAGTGCCCCAGCCAGGCCCTAGCAACCAATCACAGGAGGGGAGCTATGCCCTCCCCTCCTGAATATAAAGCGGCGGCCATGATGGAAAAGCTCTGTCCTTGCTAGACTGTGGTGCTGAGAGGATTATCTCCAGGCCATTGTTGTTTGAGCAAGTGCATTTATTGTGTTAAAAACAAAGCGTTTTTTTTGCTAACACTGCTCTTATACTGTACACAGTTAGCTAGTCAGTGAGTGATTGCTGTAGTTAGTTGTAGTCAGTGTAGTGTAGTGGGAGTGTGGGAGTCTAGTGATTATTTAACTGTGTGTAGTGCTGTGCAGGCAGGTTCAGTGCTGCAGTGTAGTGGGAGTGGGGATTATCTGTGTGTAGAGTGCAGGCAGGCAGGTTAGTGCAGCTGCAGTGTTCACTTGTATATTCCAGTGACAGTTTATACACTTGTACTATTTGCAGGCAGCCAGTCACACCGCCGGCGCCGCCACTCTCTGCCAGCGCTGTTCATTCATTCTGTCAGTGACCTTGTGCCGTGCCCAGTGCCCACTGCTCGCTCGCTCGCTGGCATATGAGCATCTCATTACACAGTGTGACATCCTTGTGTGCCCACTGCATCCTTCAGTGACCTAGTTGTATATCCAGTGCCCACTGCTGTGCCCACTGCATCCTTCAGTGACCTTGTACTGTGGCCACTGCATCCTTCAGTGACCTAGTTGTATATCCAGTGGCCACTGCTGTGCCCACTGCATCCTTCAGTGACCTTGTACTGTGCCCACTGCATCCTTCAGTGACCTTGTACTGTGCCCACTGCATCCTTCAGTGACCTAGTTGTATATCCAGTGCCCACTGCTGTGCCCACTGCATCCTTCAGTGACCTTGTACTGTGGCCACTGCATCCTTCAGTGACCTAGTTGTATATCCAGTGCCCACTGCTGTGCCCGCTGCATCCTTCAGTGACCTTGTACTGTGCCCACTGCATCCTTCAGTGACCTTGTACTGTGCCCACTGCATCCTTCAGTGACCTTGTACTGTGCCCACTGCATCCTTCAGTGACCTAGTTGTATATCCAGTGCCCACTGCTGTGCCCACTGCATCCTTCAGTGACCTTGTACTGTGGCCACTGCATTCTTCAGTGACCTAGTTGTATATCCAGTGCCCACTGCTGTGCCCACTGCATCCTTCAGTGACCTTGTACTGTGGCCACTGCATCCTTCAGTGACCTTGTACTGTGCCCACTGCATCCTTCAGTGACCTTGTACTGTGCCCACTGCATCCAGTGATTCATTACTAGCAACATGTCTGGCAGGGTTTCGCGGGGTGAGAGGAAAGGGAGTTCAATTGCCTCAGCCACTTTTGGGACTGCTCCACGTCCAGGGAGAGGACGCCCAGCTGTACGTGGTTGTGATGCAGCAGAAAAGGGGGCAGCAAAGCCTGGGCCGAGTCAGCGGACGCCATTATCCAAATATTTTAAAGTTTCTGGTCCCCGTGTGGTGGTTGAGCAAATGGAACCTGACGTACTCATGGACATCATGACTTCCTCCCAGACCTCTACTGTGAGCACCACTCCAAGCAGTAGCAGCAGCAGCCAACATCCCACGCTTGTTGTGACATCCACCCCAGCACCCACTGGTCAGCAGCCCTCCCAGGATGACAGCGTTCTGTCCCTCAGTCCGGCATCTGGGAACCTGCTGATGCAAGAAGCTCAGGACTTACTGGGGACTGATGTGGCAGAGATTGAGATCGGGCCACAATCACAAGCGTTGTTGAGTTCTGGTGATGAAGAAGAGGGGTCTGTGTCTGGGGATGTAGGGACAGAAGAGGAGGCGGGGGAGTCAGAGGAAGAGCTGGATTATGATGATGCTGCTGATGATGACGACGTTGTGGACCCTAACTATGTGCAGCCTGCTGAGTCCGTGGAAGAATGGTCAGAGCAGGATGACGAGTCACCTCGGCCTAGGCAAGGATATCGCCATATGTCAGGCAGGGGCAGGGGCATCAGCAGCAGTGGGCGTGGAGGAAGTAGACAGGACACTGCTTCAGCCGGCACCACCACCATGCAACCCCCGGCAACTACTACCCCACATTGCTCCGCTGCACCCTCTGCTAGTGGGGGCCGCAGTAAATTAAAGTCACCAGTGTGGGATTGCTTTGAGGAATGTACTGATGACAAAAGGTATGCGGTGTGCAGGTTATGCAGCAAAAGATTGAGCCGTGGGAAAAGTCTGAGCAAGATGGGTACCTCATCCCTCCAGGGCCACCTGAGAAGCCGCCACTGCCGTGAGTATGCGGACTTTAAGAGGAAGCAGGCACTGCTGGCAGGGGTTCCTGAGAGCAGAAGGCCCACCAGCGCAGCAGCATCATCCCTCCCTCAGGGTCGTGAATCCCCCACAGCAGCAGCAGTAGTAGCACGCAAGCGCTCTTCCACCTCGGCTGCTCAGGACACAGACATTGAGGCTGGCAGCCAGTGTTCGTCTCTCTCCTCTGTCTCCCCTGCATCCCAGCGTCGTCAGACCCTGCTGAGCGACACCTTTCAGGGTCTGACCAAGCCTCTGCCTCCAAGCCACAGGCGGATCCGCAAACTAAATGGCTTGCTGGCCCGGGCCATGGCATCACAGCTGCTTCCCTACTCCCTGGTGCAGGAGGGGAGCGCCATGCGGACGCTGCTCCAATTTGGCATCCCCGAGTGGCAAGTCCCCAGTCGCCACTATTTCAGCAGGAGCGCGATCCCAGCACTCCACAAGTTTGCGGTGGAAAACGTGGCCCGTTCCCTGGACTACTCTGTGGGCAAGCGGGTCCACGTGACCATGGACTCGTGGAGTAGCAGATTTGGGACAGGTCGCTACCTGTCCTTTACGGCCCACTGGGTGACACTGATGGAAGGGAGGGAGGACAAGAGCGCATCAGCCCAGCTAGTGGTGCCACCACGCGGGATCAGGGGGGATGCAGAAGGGTCCTGTCACGACACTCCCTCAGCACCCGGAAAGCAAGCCCGCCTCTGCAGCAGCAGCGCCAAGCCTCGGCACTGCCAAGCCCTTTTAAAATTGGTGACCCTGGGGAAGGAGAGGCTTACGGCCAACAACGTCCTGGCCGCCCTCAGGAAGCAGGAGCGGAGGTGGCTGACCCCCAGAGGCCTGGAAGTGGGGTATGTGGCAGCCGATAACGGGGCCAACCTGGTGGCAGCAGTGCAGCAGGGAAACCTCCAGCACATCCCCTGCTTGGCCCACGTGCTCAATCTTGTGGTGCAGCGCTTCTTGCGCACCTACCAGGGGATGAGCGAGCTGCTGCAGGATGCCCGGGCGGTGGTACGCTTTTTCCGCCTGTCAGCCACTGCCTCTGCACTCTTGTCCACCTTACAGCAGCAGTATGGAAGGCCACAACACCGGATGATCATCGACATGCCAGTTCGCTGGAATTCGACTCTGGCCATGTTGGAGCGGCTGTGTCAGCACAGGCTGGCTCTTAGGGCCTACATGCTAGACCCAAGTGTCCCCAGCAACCAGCAAGTCCCCATGATTACTGCCACTCAGTGGACACTGATGCAGCAAGTATGCCTGGTGCTGAGTCCCTTCCTGGAGGCAACCAAGATGGTCAGTGAGGAGCGGGCCTCTGTGTGCCAGTGGGTGCCCTTGGTTTGTCTACTGGAGCAGGCAATGGACAATTTAATTGAGCGTGGGGATGAAGCCCTGAGGCAGTTGGAAGAACAGGAGCAGATGGCAGCACAGTCCAGCTCAGAGGAGGGCTCACAGCAGGTAGTGGAAGAGTTGGAGGTCCCTAACCTGAATGAGGAGGAGGAGGAGGAGCAGAGTGCAGCAGGCGTTGTACGTAGATGGCGGTTTGAGGAGGACAACGACATGGCACAGGAAGAGGACAGGCATGCGTTATGGGACAATGGCGAGGACGAGGAAGATCTTGCTGGCAGGGCCCACTTGTTTCCCATGGCTGTGCACATGTTGCGCTGCCTTCGCAGGGACCCCCGGGTGATCCAGATGCGTTCAAGGGAGGACATCTGGATTACCTTGATGCTTGATCCCCGTCTGAAGGGGAAGCTGGGAGACTTAATGACGCCATCCACCACCGAGCAACGCACAAGGGAGTTGAAGGAGGCCCTTGTGCGCAGACTACTGGAAGCATTCCCCCAGCCTTCCACCCCCACTGTAACTGCTCTGCCAAGCCAGCAAGAGGTGCCTGCCATTGCCACTAGCAGCACAACAACAACCACCAGCAGCAGCAGCAGCAACTGGCGCCCCGGAGACCTGAAGAGCCTAAGCAAGAGCCTGTATGCAGTGCAGCAGCCCAGAACAGAGGTGCCCGCCACAGCATCCACCACCAACCAGCACAAGCAACGACTGACCACCATGGTGTCTGACTATATGGGGTCATCCAGCGGGCTCAATGACACCGACAGCCCCGTGGACCCCTTGGAGTACTGGGTCAAGAGACTGGACATCTGGAGCGAGCTTTCCCAGTACGCCCTGGAACTCCTATCCTGCCCTCCTTCCAGTGTCCTCTCAGAGAGATGCTTTAGTGCGGCCGGTGGCGTGGTCACAGAGAAGCGCTCTCGGCTCACCCACGCCTCTGTGGACAAACTCACCTTCCTGAAAATCAACCAGGCTTGGGTGGAAGGTGAGTTCCTGGCCCCTATTGTCGGACACAGGGGGACATGAAGTGGCTGCTGCATGTGCTGTTGTTAACTATGCCTGCCTTTATAAAGACATTTACTACCTGCCTAGTGCCTACCTTGGTTAATTTTTTGGTGTTATGGTACTACTACCAGTAAGTTGCCATGGTCCTCCTTCTGAGCTGCTGAACTGACCGCCTGCTTTGTCCTCCTGACTCAGTCGCTACTACACTCTGCGTTCACACTGCCCGGGTCGCCGGGTGCATTTAATTTTTTGGCCAGCACTATGACACTGTGCTACTACTACTGTGCTGCTGCTGCTGAACTGACCGCCCGCTTTGTCCTCCTGACTCAGTCGCTACTACACTCTGCGTTCACACTGCCCGGGTCGCCGGGTGCATTTAATTTTTTGGCCAGCACTATGACGCTGTGCTACTACTACTGTGCTGCTGCTGCTGAACTGACCGCCCGCTTTGTCCTCCTGACTCAGTCGCTACTTCACTCTGCGTTCACACTGCCCGGGTCGCCGGGTGCATTTAATTTTTTGGCCAGCACTATGACGCTGTGCTACTACTACTGTGCTGCTGCTGCTGAACTGACCACCCGCTTTGTCCTCCTGACTCAGTCGCTACTACACTCTGCGTTCACACTGCCCGGGTCACCGGGTGCATTTAATTTTTTGGCCAGCACTATGACGCTGTGCTGCTACTACTACCACCAGTATGTTGCCGTGGTCCTTCTGTGCTGCTGAACTGACCGCCCGCATAGTCCTTCTCCTGACTCAGTCGCTACCACCACTGCACTCTGCGTTCACACTGCCCGTGTCCACTGACAACTCTGCTGCGATGTCATTGCTAATTGCTGCAAAAAAAACAAAAAAAAAATTACAAAAACCTCTCTGGAGCCTTTTTGGCGTCAGCCACTCATCCTCCTCCAGCGGTACCTTCGCCGCCAAGTGCCATTGGAACTCGCCTTCACCTCTTTGACTGCTTAACGCGTATATCCCTTTTTAAAACCACTTATTACCAATTAATAGCCCCATTTAAAGTGTTGATTTCACTTTAAAATCCATTTTCTCTAGAAAAAAAAAATTGGGGGGAATTTTTTATGTTGAAGTTATGTTGCCCCTTATCACCTCGATAATCCATGCTATTTGGGGGACTGTAGCATGTATGGGGGCTTTGTTATTAACGTTAAAAGAAAATCCGCCTCCGGGCGTGAATCCGCGCATGATTACGCCATTTACGGGAAAAAATCCGCGTGGTTGCGTGGACGCGGACGAAAATCCGCATGCGGCGGGGCCGAATGCGGATTTTTTTTTGCAACCACGCGGATTTCCGAATTCGTGGATGAGGCACATCCGAGCATCCCTATTAGCCAGGGCTATCTCTGGGAATTTGGTGCCCTGGACAAGACACCCACTGTCACCATAGCTCCCACTCTTTTGGAGGGACAGTCCCTCTTTGGGAGCCCTGTCCCCCTGTCCCTCTTTCCTCCTCATTTGTCCCTCTTTCAACACTTTTCTTTCTATGTAAATATATATATTTCTCAACTAAAATTTTCCTGTTGCTGAGAATTCCCATTGGTCTTTTGCAGCCCAATAGAGATCCCCCTGGACACTGGGCTGTTTAGAAGGGACCGAGTGGCGGCAATGGGCTGCAGGACACATGATCATGTCATGGTGGCGATCGAAACAGGCGACACGGATGTGGTGACTAGTCTAATGGAAAGGAAGGTGTCTGCTCTCATAGACTTTAATTGGACACGTTTTCCTGTCCGACCCCGAAAAGATGTTCCAAGTTGGGACTCTGCTTCCCGTCTTGCGTTCTGCAGCACATGCATACATGTAGGATATATGTTTTTTAACATGCGGAAGTGGATACTATTTTTAACATAGGATCCACTTCCTGCATTTAAGAGGTACCTAAAATACCTCCCTTCCAGGTACGTTTTTGAAGCAAGTGTGAACCGGCAGTTAGGCTCACACATCGCAGCAAGACAAAAGACAAAGATAAATAAGTAGCTGTTGATGGTACACCATGGTGTAAGTGTAATTCTTAGGTTATGAAAAGTATGCAAAATATTTTTTATTAAAATTATTTCAACTCTGACCACAATTGTCTTCAGCATTGCATACTCCCTTTAATACAAAACCATAATACTGTGTGCGCTGTTTGATTTTCAGGAGTTTTCCTAGTCCTTGCACTAGCAACAAATAAACTTGTTTTGTGTTTGATAAGCCAAATCAACAAAATCAACAGCAACTGTGTAGTGTGAAGGTCATCCAGATGGAATAAACATTTGAATGGCTTGTTTAGGTAGGCAGTCACGCTGCCCAGTGGTCAGTAAATTTTAACTGACAGATTACATTTGGAACACAAGCTAAATACACTGGGTAGCCTTTAAAAGTATTTGAGCACTTTTACAAAGAATTTAACATGAAGTGCTACTGCAAATTATTGTTTTATTTCCAAGCGGAGCACAGTGAGCACCTCTGGAATCTTTCTCCTGTAGATTTTCTCCATCTGTTTCATTTATGTCGTACCTGAACCAGACATAAATATATCGATTTTTTATATTTAATTGAAATAACAGATTATTTTACTTAGTTCCTCATACCTGATTATTGAACAGTTAAATCGGGATGAAACTGTAAACTAAAAATTCTTTTACCTATTGCTAGGCACAAGAGATTTAGTGTAACATGGTTCTCCCTCAACCAGTTTTTTAATATATAAAAAGATAAAAGCATTACCTGTGTCCCTGCAGTGTCTAGTATACCAGGAGGTGCCAATCAGAAGTATGCTCTTTTCTTCATATAGCTCTTTTATCCCCCCCCCCCCCCCCCCCCCCCGACCTCATAGAGATGAGTTTCCATGGTAACAGCTTACAAATGGGTCCAAACTATGTGGCTTTCTTCTTGCCTGATACCACAGTCACTCTAACAATTTGCAGTTGTATCCCATTTTAGGAGATCATGTAGACCTCTTACCTGTGTGTACTTTCTCTACATTTATAAGCAGAAACCTGCACATGCTACCTCCTAACTCCATGTACACTCATTTGTGAATATACTTTTTCAAACTATGTATTTTTTACATCATGTGATATACATTTTATACTGTAAATACTCGAATATAAGCCAACCTGAAAAATAAGCCTACCCTCCAATTTTTACCCTAAAAAAAAAAACTGGTGAAAATGTTTGCCCCGAATATAAGCCGGGGGTGGCCAAAGCCACAACCACAATACCTCTCACAGCCATGGCCGGCCACAACCATATATTAGAAAAGCAGCATAACTTCAGCAGATTGCAGTAATAATAAGCCAGAACATAGGCCTACAATGGAGATGGACATGCAAAGAACTCCTGTTGCAAAGTTTAAGCTGGCATAAAGATAAAGCAAGGTATGCAGAGCCACATAGTTATGTATCTAAAACTTAATATAGGAATGCAAGTATTCTCTCCACTCAGTAGACGTCCCTGTATGCCTTCCAAGGCTACAACTCAAGAGGAGATTAACTAGAACCTCCCATGGAAATGCTAAGTGTGTGGTCTCCCTCAGATGGTGCACCACTATGCATATAGTGGATATAGTGGGGGCACTGTGGGGGCTACTCAAAGAGTAGTGACTCGAGTATAAGTCGAGCATAAGACGAGATTCCCACTTTTGGGCCACTTTTTTGGCCCAACAATAAGGTTTATACTCGAGTATACAGTATGTCTCATCATGGGAAATCTTTTGGATTTCTCATGTTATTGTTATTTTGTCAAACTCCATTTGATGACTTGCATCGGAGGTCACTTATTGGGGAGGGGAGACCTGTACTCTGGGTGATCTACAGTGGTGTGAAAAACTATTTGCCCCCTTCCTGATTTCTTATTCTTTTGCATGTTTGTCACACTTAAATGTTTCTGCTCATCAAAAACCGTTAACCATTAGTTAAAGATAACATAATTGAACACAAAATGCAGTTTTAAATGATGTTTTTTATTATTTAGCGAGAAAAAAACCTCAAAACCTACATGGCCCTGTGTGAAAAAGAAATTGCCCCCTGAACCTAATAACTGGTTGGGCCACCCTTAGCAGCAATAACTGCAATCAAGCGTTTGCGATAACTTGCAACAAGTCTTTTACAGCGCTCTGGAGGAATTTTGGCCCACTTATCTTTGCAGAATTGTTGTAATTCAGCTTTATTTGAAGGTTTTCTAGCATGAACTGCCTTTTTAAGATCATGCCACAACATCTCAATAGGATTCAGGTCAGGGCTTTGACTAGACCACTCCAAAGTCTTCATTTTGTTTTTCTTCAGCCATTCAGAGGTGGATTTGCTGGTGTCTTTTGGGTCATTGTCCTGCTGCAGCACCTAAGATCGCTTCAGCTTGAGTTGACGAACAGATGGCCGGACATTCTCCTTCAGGATTTTTTGGTAGACAGTAGAATTCATGGTTCCATCTATAACAGCAAGCCTTCCAGGTCCTGAAGCAGCAAAACAACCCCAGACCATCACACTACCACCACCATATTTTACTGTTAGTATGAGGTTCTTTTGCTGAAATGCTGTGTTACTTCTATGACAGATTTAACAGGACACGCACCTTCCAAAGAGTTCAACTTTTGTCTCGGCAGTCCACAAGGTATTTTCCCACAAGTCTTGGCAATCATTGAGATTTTTTTTTAGCAAAATTGAGACGAGCCTTAATGTTTTTTTTGCTTAAAAGTGGTTTGCGGTTTGTATATCTGCCATGCAGGCCGTTTTTGCCCAGTCTCTTTCTTATGGTGGAGTTGTAAACACTGACCTTAATTGAGGCAAGTGAGGCCTGCAGTTCTTTAGATGTTGTCCTGGGGTCTTTTGTGGCCTCTCGGATGAGTTTTCTTTGCGCTCTTGGGGTAATTTTGGTCTGCCGGCCACTCCTGGGAAGGTTCATCACTGTTGCCATTTGTGGATAATGGCTCTCACTGTGGTTCGCTGGAGTCCCAAAGCTTTAGAAATGGCTTTATGACCTTTACCAGACTGATAGATCTACAGATAGATTACAGTACTTTGTTCTCATTTGTTCCTGAATTTCTTTGGATCTTGGCATGATGTCTAGCTTTTGAGGTGCTTTTGGTCTACTTCTCTGTGTCAGATAGCTCCTATTTAAGTGATTTCTTGATTGAAACAGGTGTGGCAGTAATCAGGCCTAAACCACAGTTAAGTTATTTTTTAACAAGGGGGGCAATCACTTTTTCACACAGGGCCATGTAGGTTTTGAGTTTTTTTTCCTCACTAAATAATAAAAACCATCATTTAAAACTGCATTTTGTGTTCAATTATGTTATCTTTGACTAATAGTTAACGGTTTTTGATGAGCAGAAACATTTAAGTGTGACAAACATGGAAAAGAATAAGAAATCAGGAAGGGGGCAAATAGTTTTTCACACCACTGTATAGGCTTAATTTCATACACAGCTCTTTACAAGGAACATCTGAAAATGCCAATTAGTGAGCTAATAATGTCGCACCTCTTTCACAATCTAGAGTCACCTTCTGGTAGGAGACCAGTTAACCTACTCATATGTTTTTCTATGTTTTTCGGTTGTGGTAAGGAACTGGAGCCCCAAGTGAAAACCCACACAAATGTGGAGAGAACATAGATTCTGCCAACACACCTTGGAGTCTAGCTCTGCAAGGAAGAATGCAAACCACTGAGCTAACTTGCTGCCCATAGATACACTTTGCCTTAGCTAAAAGTAAGAATATGAAGCTACTTGATGCTGTTGGATTGTTAGTTTAATTTTAGATATGTTTAAAGTACGCAGTCATATTTTTTTTATGATTCAACATCATTTGTTTGAGCAGCCACACAGTGTGTTCAATAGGAAATGCTAGAAATAACTGTAAAACGCTATGCAGGTAATTTCAGTAGTAATTGCTCCATACAGAATGGTTTTCCATGTGTTTCATCATGTAATGTTGCATCCTGCGTGTGTATTTATACTCCATAGAACTATAACTTTGCAATTACAGGATTTAGTAACTTGAGTACCAGTTGAGCTCTTTGGTATTAGGAAACAATCCAGATTTCTCTGTCTGCCAAATAGAAATGTTTATGTTGCCCAGTATTCTAAACACTGGCATTTTCTCATTTGTTAACCTTAGCTGAATAGAAAGCATAACACATATTTGGTTGTATAGTTATGGTTAACCAAGATAAAAATAAAATAATACTAATAATAACAATATTATTAATGAAAACAATAGTAATAATCAATAATAATAATAATAATAATAATCCATTTATTATAAATACAATTATCAAAAAACACTGTTTCAGTGCTGATCAGACATTCCAAATGTAACCATAAATCAGCGATCACATGTGTGCGAATAAAGTAATACACTTCTAAGTGTAGACCTCTTAATGAAGATCCCCTCACAGCCCGGATTTTGCCTCTGCTCAGCCCATCACACCTTGTACATAGAGATGGCCCAATTCACGCGAACTTCCCTGGTCCGCGTTCGTGGTGAACCGCGAACTATATGCGAGTAGAGTTGGGCCGAACCTCCGATTTTAGGTTCGCGAACCGGGTTCGCGAACTTCCGCGGAAGGTTCGATTCGCGTTAAAGTTCGCGAACCGCAATAGACTTCAATGGGGAGGCGAACTTTGGAAAAAAAAATAATTATGCTGGCCACAAAAGTGATGGAAAAGATGTTTCAAGGGGTCTAACACCTGGAGGGGGGCATGGCGGAGTGGGATATACGCCAAAAGTCCCCAGGAAAAATCTGGATTTGACGCAAAGCAGCGTTTTAAGGACAGAAATCATATTGAATGCTAAATGACAGGCCTAAAGTGCTTTAAAACATCTTGCATGTGTATACATCAATCAGGTAGTGTAATTAAGGTACTGCTTCACACTGACACACCAAACTGTTCACTGAACAGAACAGGTATGCAGTGGCGGGTTCACTAAACAGGTATACAGTGGCGGGTCCACTGAACAGAACAGGTATGCAGTGGCGGGTCCACTGAACAGAACAGGTATGCAGTGGTGGGTTCACAGAACAAGTATGCAGTGGTGGGTTCACAGAACAGGTATGCAGTGGCAGGATCACTGAACAGGTATGCAGTGGTGGGTGGGTTCACAGAACAGGTATGCAGTGGCAGGATCACTGAACAGGTATGCAGTGGTGGGTGGGTTCACAGAACAGGTATGCAGTGGCAGGATCACAGAACAGGTATGCAGTGGTGGGTTCACAGAACAGGTATGCAGTGGCAGGATTACTGAACAGGTATGCAGTGGTGGGTGGGTTCACAGAACAGGTATGCAGTGGTGGGTTCACAGAACAGGTATGCAGTGGCAGGATCACTGAACAGGTATGCAGTGGTGGGTGGGTTCACAGAACAGGTATGCAGTGGTGGGTTCACAGAACAGGTATGCAGTGGCAGGATCACTGAACAGGTATGCAGTGGTGGGTGGGTTCACAGAACAGGTATGCAGTGGTGGGTTCACAGAACAGGTATGCAGTGGCAGGATCACTGAACAGGTATGCAGTGGTGGGTGGGTTCACAGAACAGGAATGCAGTGGCAGGATCACTGAACAGGTATGCAGTGGTGGGTGGGTTCACAGAACAGGTATGCAGTGGCAGGATCACTGAACAGGTATGCAGCCAGGAAAAGCTAAGCCTAACTAATCTTTCCCTATTAGAGACAGACAGCAGCTCGCCCTACTCTCACTAATGCAGGCACACGAGTGGCCATAATGGCCGCCGCTGCCTGCCTTATATAAGGGGGGTGGGGCTCCAGGGGCTAGTGTAGCCTAATTGGCTACACTGGGCCTGCTGACTGTGATGTAGAGGGTCAAAGTTGACCCTCATAGTGCATTGTGGGGCGAACCGAACTTCCAGAAACGTTCGCCTGCGGGAGGCGAACGCGAACCACCGAAGTTCGCCGGGAACCGTTCGCCGGCGAACCGTTCGGCCCATCTCTATATGCGAGTTCGACCCGCCCCTACACTACATCATTAGGGTAAATTTTGACCCTCTACATCACAGTCAGCGGACACAGGGTAGTCAATCAGGCTACACTCCCTCCTGGAGCCCCCCCCCCTATAAAAGGCAGGTGGCATCAGCCATTTCACTTACTCGTGTGGCTGCAGTAATTAGAGCAGGGAGAGGAACCTGCTGTAGACATAGGGAAAGCTTAGTTAGGCTCTTGTTAGGCTTGTTGGCTTGCTCCTTGCTGATACTTATTGAGCACTCCTCATCCTCAACAGCTCTTTTTGAGAGCTCATGTTGTTCTTGTGATCTATTTTTCTTTTTTTTTTGTGTGTGTCCCACAGACACTTGTGTTGCATATACAGCCCTGTCAGTCAGTCGCTGCTGGCCCTTGGCCCCTTGGTAATTCCTACTGTGCCACAGCCAGCCCCAGCACATTCAGTGACTACCTGTGTGTGTGACAGCTGCACATTTGTAATACCAATCACTGCATACCTACCTGTTCAGTGCACCTACCTACCTACGTGAGCGGATGCAGTGTTATATACCAGTCACTGCACCTGTTCATGGTACTTGTGTGTGTGAAAGCTGCACATTTGTAATACCAATCACTGCATACCTACCTGTTCAGTGCACCTACCTATGTGAGCGCACGCAGTGTTATATACTAGTCACTGCACCTGTTCATGGTACCTTTGTGTGTGACAGCTGCACATTTGTAATACCAATCACTGCATACCTACCTGTTCAGTGCAACTACCTACGTGAGCGCACGCAGTGTTATAGTATATACCAGTCACTGCACCTGTTCACGGTACCTGTGTGTGTGACAGCTGCACATTGTATTGATACCAGTCACTGCATACCTGTTCAGTGCACCTATGTGACTGCACTCAGTGTTATATTATATACCAGTCACTGCATACCTGTTCATGGTACCTGTGTGGGTGACAGCTGCACATTTGTAATACTAGTCACTGCATAATTGTTCACAGTACCTGTGTGACCGCATGCTGTTTAATATATCAGTCCGTGCATACCTTTTAATTGCACCTGTGTGACAGCTGAACATTGTATTGTAATACCAGTCACTGCATACCTTTCACTGCACCTGTGTGAGTGCACATTGTATTAGTCAAGTCAGTGCATACCTTTCACTTCATCCCCTCGATATGGACAAAACAACAGGCAGAGGCAGGCCACCTGGCAGTGCTCAGAAGTAGGCACGTCTCATCAACTCCCAAGATTGTCAGGACATAGTTGACTATTTAACACAGAACACCTCATCTTCCGCAGCCACCAGCGCTACTACAAGCACCACATCTTCTGAATTTGCCACTTCGCAGGAGTTATTTGGTGGGGAATTAACTGATTCACAGCCATTATTGTTACAAGAAGATGAAGGCGCTAAGTAAGTTACATCACCTCATATGTCTGAGTTAGGCAGCACTATGGACGTAAGGTGTGAGGAGGAGAATGATGAAGTACCTGCTGTTGGTGAAGTTTTGGAGGTGTCTGAGGCAAGCGAAGCTGGGGAGGATGATGTTAGAATTTAAGTATTATATGATTGAATTAGAGTAGGCCTCAGTTACTTGAACTGAGGTTAGTTAAAAGACTTGATTTGCAGAGTCTCCCTTTAAGCAGCATTTCTAGAAACACTGGAACATGGTTTTGTGTCTTACACAAAACCAGCCAAGGCTGTATCAGAGATATCCAGTACATAGGCCAGACTAGCTGGCGATGAACAACATAAATATGAGCCATTGTTATGAAAACATTCTCACAAGAACATTAAACAAATGGCCTCTTCAGAACATGATGACCGTTCTTAGAATTAGGGGATAGTTCGGGCATGCGCAGTGAAGACTGTGTTTGCCATGATACCACGGGGTATCTCACAGGGTCTTAGCCAATAGCAGGTGATGAGGTATTGACCCGCCCCTGCTCAGATTATGTCACATTGAACTCTTTCCTGGTCGGTATTAAAGTAACCGACGGGCTCTAGAGAGGCACTTCTTTTGACTTCTGACTACTGCTTCTTCTGATGGCTGGCGGAGGACTTCACACCATTTAATCTTTTTGTAATGTATTGCCATCTTATCTAACTGTATGCTGTATATAGGCCTATAGGCCACGCAGTCTAGATGTAACGTAGTATAGATGGAACATAAGAGAAAAACCTGGTTGCCATGCAAGGGGACCAAGAGCTGTAGCGTAAAGAGGACTTACTACAGAACACTTGCTTCGCTAAGATGTAACCACCTGTAGATATAAGCATCTGTATATCTGTTTACTGAATAAACTCCTAAACTTTGAGGACGCCTAAGAAGTTTTATCTCCTATGCTGTTGCTGTGATGAGAGTCAAGTTATCTCACTTCCTGTGAGTTGCAACTCTATTAAGTTGCTGGTGCCAGAACAAAGGTGTAGTATTGTTGCCAATAGCAACCAATGTATAGTTTCTTACAGATAATTATGATAATACGGATCTCACATGGGTTCCCAATAGAGGAGATGAACAGGGAGACAGTTCATAGGTGGAGTCAGAGAGGAGTAGGAGGAGACGAGTTCCTGAAAGAAGCAGGGAGAGCTCGTCATCAGAAACAGCTGGGGGCAGTGTCCGGCACCATGTATCGCCACCTATGTACAGCCAGCCAACATGCCCTTCAACGTCAGCTGCTGACGCCTCCATCTGTTCTCTCTGCCACCAAAAATTGACCCGTGGAAAGGCCAACACCCACGTAGGGACAACTGCCTTAGGAAGGCACATGAAAAATAGGCACAAGCTGCAATGGCAAGACCACCTGAGGAAAAGCAGCACACAAAAGAAAAGCCACCCTCCTTCTCCTCTTCCTCTTTCAGGTGCATCATCTTCAGACAATTTCTCCCTTGCACCTTCACAATCACAGCCACCCTCCTCCACTCCGCCTCTCACCTTGAGCGGTTCCTCCTCCTCTGCCCACATCAGCAGCCAGGTGTCCATGAAGGAAATCTTTGAGCGGAAGAAGCCAATGTCTGCCAGTCACCCCCTTGCCTGACGTCTGACAGTTGGCTTGGCGGAACTGTTAGCTCGCCAGCTGTTACAATACCAGCTGGTGGACTCTGAGGCCTTCCAAAAATGTGTGGCCATTAGGACACCGCAGTGGAAGATACCAGGCCACAATTATTTATCTAAAAAGGCGATACCCAAACTGTACCGTGAAGTTGAAAGGCAAGTGGTGTCATCTCTGGCACACAGCGTTGGGTCAAGGGTCCATCTGACCATGGATGCCTGGTCTGCCAAGCATGGCCAGGGCAGGTACATTACTTACACAGCCCATCGGGTCTACCTGGTGACAGCTAGCAAGCAGGGAGGATGTGGCTGTGCAGCAGACCTAGTTGTGACACCTCCACGGCTTGCAGGCAGGCCTGCTTCCACCTCTTCTCCTCCTACTCCTCCTGCTACATCCTCTTCGCTGTCATCCTCCTCATTGGCTGAGTGGCAGTACAACTCTACTGGTGCTGCGATCTCCTCTCCAGCTACACAGCCCCAGCTCCCCAGGGCCTATGCTGCGTGCCAGGTACGACGGTGTCACGGCATATTAGACATGTCTTGCCTCAAAGCAGAGAGTCACACTGGAGTAGCTCTCCTGGCTGCTCTTAACAAACAGGTGGATCAGTGGCTGACCCCGCACCAACTGGAGATCGCCAACGTGGTGTGTGACAACCAGGGCCGGTTCAAGTAACAATTGGTCCCTAGGGCAAAATTAGCCTGGGGGCCCCCCAAAAAACACCCCCCCTGACCAAAAAGCGTCATTAGAGGCCCTTTCTTGCAGCCAAATTTTCCTCCTGGGCCCAAAAGCTGGCTGCTGACCCTCCCCCAATCACCTCCCAACTTAACAGACTCTGCAGAGTCCATGGGGAGCAACAATTAAGATGGGGAGGGACACCTTAGGGGCCCCTACAGGCTCTGGGGCCCTGGGCAATTGCCCATTTTTTCCTATGGTAGCTCCGGCCCTGGTGACAATGGTAGCAATATCTTTTCGGCTTTGAATTTGGGAAAGTTGACACATGTACCCTGCATGGCACGTGCTGAATCTAATAATTCAGAGATTTGTGTGTACGTACCCAGGCTTACAGGACGTCCTGAAGCAGTACAGGAAGGTGTGTGGGCATTTCAGACGGTCTTTCATGATCATGGCATGCTTGGCCGATATTCAGCAGAGAAAGAACTTGCCGGTGAGGCGCATGATTTACGATAGCCCGACTCACTGGAATTCAACCCTCCTTATGTTTAACCGCCTACTACAACAGGAGAAAGCCATCAACCAGTATCTCTACAACTACAGTAGAAGGACACACTCTGGGGAGATGGGGCGCTACTGGCCGAAGTACTGGACACTCATGTGAAATGCCTGCAGGCTTATGTGGCCATTTGAGGAGGTGACAAACCTAGTGAGTCGCAGTGAAGGCGCCATCAGCGACTTGATCCCACATTCTTTCTTCCTGGAGCGTGCCATGAATAGAGTGGTGGATCAAGCTGTGGAGGAGTGTGAACAGGAACAGGAGGAAGAGTTGTGGGATCAATTCTCAGAACCAGATGTTTCCTCAACACCTGCGGCAGCACAGAGGAGGAGGGAGGAGGAGGAAGAGTCGTGTGGGGAAGAGGAGTCAGATGATGAGGAAGGTGTTCTTTTGGAGGAGGAGGGAGAAGAAGAACCGCTGCAGGTGTCACAGGGGGCTTGTGCTGCTCAACTTTCCCATGGTATTGTTCGTGGCTGAGGGGAGGAGGAGAACTTACCTGACATCACTGAGGAAGAGAAAGAGGAGATGGATAGTACATCTACATCCAAATTTGTGCAGATGGCATCTTTCATGCTGTCCAGCCTGTTAAGGGACCACCGTATAAAAAAAATGCAAGGGGAATAAGCTGTACTGGGTGGCCACGCTACTAGACCCTCAGTATAGGCACAAAGTGGCGGAGATGTTTCCAAGTCCCCAGAAGACAGAAAGGATGCAACTTTCGCAGAACAAGCTGGCAACAATGCTTTACAGTGCATTTAAGGGTGATGTCACAGCTCAACGGAATAAAGGTACCACTGCCAGGAATCCTTCTCCCATGTCCACGCAGGCAAGGACAGGACACTCTAGCAATCTCATGGTGATGTCGGACATGCGGACATTCTTTAGTCCAATGTCTCACCTTAGCCCTTCCGGATCCACCCTCCACCAACGCCTCGACTTACAGGTAGCAGACTACCTGGCCTTATGTGTGGATGTAGACACTGTGAACAGCGATGAACCCCTGGACTACTGGGTGCGCAGGTTTGACCTGTGGCCAGAGCTGTCCCAATTTGCCATCCAACTTCTGTCTTGCCCTGCCTCAAGCGTCCTGTCAGAAAGGACCTTCAGCGCAGCTTGAGGCGTTGTCACTGAGAAGAGATGTTGCCTAGGTCACAAAAGTGTTCAGTACCTAACCTTTATCAAAATGAATGAGGCATGGATCAAGGAGGGCTACTGCCCGCCTGAAGACTAAGTCAGTCCCCACACAGCATCTCTACCTGCAGGCCGCTTGACTGCCTTCTCCGCCACCACCAACAGGGTCCAGGACTCCAGGCGGATTCCTGAAGCTATAATAATTTTTCTGGTGCGTGTACATGCCTGCCTAATTTTTCTGGCTGCACTGCGGCTGCAAAAACAAAACAAAAGGCATGTACATGTGTCAATTCCCCTTCGAGATTGCTACCTTGTCGCAGTGAAGGGGCTTGCGTATCACAATGAAGCAATGACCGCCGGCTATATGAGTGTCTCGGGGTGGGGGGGGGGGGGGGGCACACCCTAGATAATAAGGTAATTGCTTCATTGTGAACAGACCAAATTCGATCAGCTGGACAGTCACTGTTGTTCTGTCATTGAGCTACCTCAGCCCGGCAATCATATGGGCTTTAAAACCGCTATCGCCTGCACTCTGGCCATTGTGCGCACCAGTCCATCACGGCCGTCACTACACAAACAGCTGTTTGCGGTGTGTTACACAGTGAGTTTGGTCTGTCAGTGTAAAGCAGTACACTAATTACACTACCTGATTGATGTATACACATGCAAGATGTTTTAAAGCACTTTAGGCCTCCAATTTAGCATGCAATGTGATTTCTGCCCTTAAAACGCTGCTGTGCATCAAATCCAGATTTTTCCCCGGGACTTTTGGCGTGTAACCCACTCCCCCATGCAAAAACTCAGATGTTAGACCCCTTGAAACATCTTTTCCATCACATTTGTGGCCAGCATAAATGTTTGTAGTTTTTAAAGTTCGCCTCCCCATTGAAGTCTATTGCTGTTTGCAAAAGTTTGTGGGTGCACTGTGAACAACAGGTAGGTAGTAATGGGTATTACAATGTGCACCTGTCACACACACAGGTAGTCACTGAATGTGCTGGCTGGGCCTGGAAGTGGCACACATACAGCATGAATTATCAAGGGTGACTATGTAATACAAGTGTCAGTGGGACACGCAGAAAAAAAATATATCACAAGAACAAGAATAGCTCTCAAAAGAGCTGTTGTGGGGTACTATTTTAGCAATAAGATTCAGCAAGGAGCAAGCTAAGAAGCCTACAAGAGCTTAACTAATCTTTCCCTATAAGAGAGTCTGCAGCAGTGGTCCCTTCTCTATTTACTGCAGGCACACGAGTGAGTATAATGGCTGGCGGTGCCTGCCTTTTATAAGGGGGAATTGGCTCCAGGAAGGAGTGTAGCCTGATTGGCTACAATGTGCCTGCTGACTGTGATGTAGAGGGTCAAAGTTGACCCTAATGGTGCACTATGGGGGCAAACCTAACTTACGGAAAAGTTTGCGGGTCTCTGCGATCATGAACCACTAGAAGTTCTCCGGGAATTATTCGCCGGCGAACCGTTCGGGCCATCTTTAATCAAATGTGGGTTCCCAGATTTTTTTTATTATTATTAGTTTATTCCACTCTGGGACATTTGATTTCCTATTCTAATTAATTAATTGCATTATCAGAGCAAAGATATAACCATCGAAAAAGTTGGGCAATACCAAACCTCCCTTAGGTTTAGCTTAGATGGCTCCTTTCCTAGTTCAGAGTCTTTTATTATTTCAGATATATAACAACAAGTTCTTCCATAAAATTCATAGATGTATGCTGACAGTTCGAGTAGAAATAGAGCAGAGCAGAGTAGGTACAATGAGTATAGAAAAGATTCACCACTTCAAAATAGGATATTGTAGCCAGGTGAAGAGGGTTTTTTAAACTCTATATTAAACTCTTAGAAAATGCATTATACTGTATCTTCTTTCTTTATTTTTTTCCCCTGAAAATAGTGATTGATAAAAAGTTTGAAGAGGCTCACAACTTGTTTTAGGATTAAATGTTAAACCTCCAGATGGTAATTTTGAAGGATGAACATATGATCTTTTTCTTGTTGTAGATAACTTTCTTGCTAGTGTGCTAATGTGTGGGCTTTGTTGGTATATTGACAATAGTTCTAGCCTAACCACCCAAACATCTGAGGATAACATTTCATCTAATTGTTGTTGTTTTTTTTTTTTTTCAGTATGTTTATTTGACTGAATATATTTAGTGACATTCATATCTTCCTCCACACATAGCTCATTAGTCTGCCTTTCTGTAGTATTTTTTTTTTTTTAGGTTTTTTTTTTAGTGTACTGCCAGGGACATAGAATGGCTTCATATGAACGTTTTTGATAAAATGTGGATATGTCCTGCACATAATTAATTTCAAAATGCTCTGTCATATTTATTTTAAGGGTACCTAAAACCCCTCATATTTTCCAATATAAGTTCTGTCCAGTGTTACTTTACCTTATACAAAACCGTCACCAATGTCTTCAGACTAAGGAAGCCTTCCGTGCCCAGCACCCTGATACAGCTCTCAGCAGTGCCAGCTTTCATCTTTTCTTTATGTTCTACAGACTGCTTGACATAGCCAGAGCACGCTGGAGTGGGCTGTGGAAGTACTAGGTGAATAACCACCATCCCCCAATTATTTCATCACATAACACACTGTATTGCACATTTAAGCTTCTGTTTGATGTTAAAATCTGGAAGCCCCTTGATAATAAAGGGACATTAAAATGTCTTCCCCCTTCTGGGTTAATAGGTATAGGGGATAATGTTTCCTTTTTTCTTCTAAAACCTTGATTGCAGGGTTGCCCAACCACTCCCCAACACTGCTGCTACCTAATGCACTCCTGACACTACAGTATGCATTGTACCCATGTCAGACACACCCAAAATGACAACTAACCACCAGCACTGCCACTGCCCACAGAATTACAGTATAAGGACTCAAAAGCATCTTTAGATCTCCCTCAGAACACCACCTTGATTGGACCAATGAGAATCCTTTCAAATGAGGAGTCCCACTGATCATTTTAAAAAGACTAATGAGGAGTCCCAGCTTTATACCAGAGCTCCCTATACTTCCACATTACAGCAGTAATAGGAACTCCAGCAAAAACATCTTTGATTTTTCCATGGATGTTTCCTACTGATCATGGTCAACACATTGACCAATGGGCTTCCAGTAAGGGCACCCAACCCAGTGCAGATCTCTGAGAGCACATCAGGACAGTTCTCTGACTGGATACTAAGATCAAAGGTTCTGTTTTACCCAGAATAAGGAATGAGTCAAAGGAGTCCTGCTAAAACTGGCCCAGTAATGCCAAAGTCTACAAGAGGTCGACAGGGGAACTTTATTCTAACATAGGAGAGGAGCAAAGGGCTCAAACCACCGGCACTCATGTGCTGCAGCCTGCAGGACACTCCTGGTGGCAATAATACTGGCGTCTACAAATAATGAAATATTCAGGAATTTTAGATGAGAGTACATATGTGTAGACTCTGTTCTGCTATAATGATGGTTTTTGTGTATTTAGAATTTCTATAAATAACTTTTTTCCTTCTAATTTTTCCCCTTTAGGGAATAGGAACAGAGGAAGTTCATTTGTATGTGTGTTTAGATTCTGTGCCTATAGAGCTTGTATATTTCCATAAACAGAAATTAGCATATAGAATATAATGAATTAATGATTAAAAAAAGGGCCCGACACAGATCTTCTCATCATTAATCTAGGTTATGAGGGTAGATGGCTCAGCATGGTGTGTCCTATATAATATCCAAATTTTAATAATGGAGAATTTTCATGATATCTAAACTAAGCCTTCTCTTTCATAAAGGTCTGCCCTGGGACATAAGGGTGCATTAATATTGCATTGTTTATCCAAAAGCCTTTGCTGCTCTCTTTGATCCAATTCTCATCTGTGAAACACTCCAGAGGCCTCATAATAGAGGCATATAACTAAACTAGCGTAAATGAATGGGAATTCCACATTTCTGAACAATTTTTCAGCATAATGCATTTCACTGTGTCACTGCATCTTTTAAATATTTTATGCTTCTTTCATCAGTACATATATAAGTAAAGCCAATAGAGCCAAGGATGCAAATAGATAAAGAAACAAGTGTATTTATATATGAAATACTGTTAATACTCAGCTTCTGTTAAAAGTAGCACCAAATACACAATAAGATCGGTAATCCTGTTCCAACCCTTAATATAGACTCAAGCAATTTACACCACAATACACGATACGGGGTTCTATGTTTATTCTTCAATCAATTTCGTCTTCAAAGTTGCGGACTACACATATGGACATCAATACAGACTTGTAAATCACACAACAGTTCTGTTAAAAATAACCATAGATGTTTAGTTAAAACAGCTGAATATGACTATTCACTTAATTTAAGGAGTAAGTGTGCACCTTTTTTTGAACAAAAATAAAACCAGCTATACATTATATTTAGGGCACACAATGCACTTTACAATGGCTTGCAAAAATATTCGGCCTCCTTGAAGTTTTCCACATTTTTTCACATTACTGCCACAAACATGAATCTATTTTATTGGAATTCCACATGAAAGGCAAATACAAAGTGGTGCACACGTGAGATGTGGAACAAAAATCATACATGATTCCAAACATTTTTTTACAAATCAATAACTGCAAAGTGGGGTGTGCGTAATTATTCAGCCCCTGAGTCAATACTTTGTAGAACCACCTTTTGCTGCAATTACAACTGCCAGTCTTTTAGGGTATGTCTCTACCAGCTTTGCACATCTAGAGACTGAAATCCTTGCCCATTCTTCTTTGCAAAACAGCTCAATCTCAGTCAGATTAGATGGACAGCGTTTGTGAACAGCAGTTTTCAGATCTTGCCAAAGATTCTCGATTGGATTTAGATCTGGACTTTGACTGGGCCATTCTAACACATGGATATGTTTTGTTTTAAACCATTCCATTGTTGCCCTGGCTTTATGTTTAGGGTCGTTGTCTTCCTGGAAGGTGAACCTCCGCTCCAGTCTCAAGTCTTTTGCAGACTCCAAGAGGTTTTCTTCCAAGATTGCCCTGTATTTGACTCCATCCATCTTCCCATCAACTCTGACCAGCTTCCCTGTCCGTGCTGAAGAGAGGCACCCCCCGAGCATGATGCTGCCACCACCATATTTGACAGTGGGGATGGTGTGTTCAGAGTGATGTGCAGTGTTAGTTTTCTGCCACACATAGTGTTTTGCATTTGGGCCAAAAAAGTCAATTTTGGTCTCATCTGACCAGAGCACCTTCTTCCACATGTTTTCTGTGTCCCCCACATGGCTTGTGGCAAACTGCAAACGTCCCGTTTCTTATGCTTTTCTGTTAACAATGGCTTTCTTCTTGCCACTCTTCCATAAAGGCCAACTTTGTGCAGTGCATGACTAATAGTTGTCCTATGGACATATTCCCCCACCTGAGCTGTAGATCTCTGCAGCTCGTCCAGAGTCCCCATGGGCCTCTTGACTGCACTTCTGATCAGCGCTCTCCTTGTTTGGCCTGTGAGTTTAGGTGGACGGTCTTGTCTTGGTAGGTTTACAGTTGTGCCATACTCCTTCCATTTCTGAATGATCGCTTGAACAGCACTCCGTGGGATGTTCAAGGCTATGGAAATCTTTTTGTAGCCTAAGCCTGCTTTAAATTTCTCAATAACTTTATCCCTGACCTGTCTGGTGTGTTCTTTGGACTTCATGGTGTTGTTGCTCCCAATATTCTCTTAGACAACCTCTGAGGCCATCACAGAGCAGCTGTATTTGTACTGACATTAGATCACACACAGGTACACTCTGTTAAGTCATTAGCACTCATCAGGCAATGTCTATGGGCAACCTACTGCACTCAGACCAAAAGGGGGCTGAATAATTACGCACACCCCACTTTGCAGTTATTTATTTGTAAAAAATGTTTGGAACCATGTATGATTTTCGTTTCACTTCTCACGTGTACACCACTTTGTATTGGTCTTTCACGTGGAATTCCAATAAAATTGATTAATGTTTGTGGCAGTAATGTGACAAAATGTGGAAAACTTCAAGGGGGCCGAATACTTTTGCAAGCCACTGTATATACTTGTAGTATTCTTGAATATATCCTTAGCATTTCCTAAAAATGAGCTGCTAGATGAAGAGAAAAAAAATGAAAATAATTCTGCCAATAGACATTCCTCGGTTATTGAGAAATTGTAATTGCTGAATGTTGTTTGCTCTGCAAATCTGAGGTGGAAAATACATCACCTTACCCCAGGGTCTAGCTACAAGCACCGGGTGCCATTCAAGGTATCAGATGAAAAGGACGCCTGATCCGCCTGTGTAAAAAGGGTACTGCCAGAGACTTCAATGTTATTTGGCACAAATAGAAGCTACAAGGAGGTGAAAAGGGAGCCTGAGAATTTTTTTTTTTGCCTATAAAAGGGCACTGGATATAAAGACATTTTTTACGGCTATATAAATGCGGCTACAAGGATGACCTCTAAAGATTAGTTATATAATATCAGCAGGTCACAAATTTGGTTGTATTTTTAGAATAACGTATGTTATTCTAAAATTAAAGGGACTCCGAGCTCTAAAACTAATCGAAATTGGTACTTACCTGGGGCTTCCTGCAGCCCACCGTAGTTCAGGAGATCCTACGGCGGCATCCTGGCTCCTCTCCCAGTCTCTCTGCACAAATGGCTCCCGGCAACACCTGGCCCGAGTGTCGGGCCCTCTCTTCCTGGCATGCGCAGTACAGTCACGCCGCCCGCCGAGATGACGCCAGGTGGCCGGTGTGATGACGACTAACGTCATCTTCCAGGAAGAGAGGGCCCGACACTCGGGCCCGGTGTCACCGGGAGCCATTTGTGTGGAGAGACTGGGAGAGGAGCTAGGACGCAGCCGTGGGATCTCCCGACCTACGGTGGGCTGCAGAAAGCACCAGGTACGTACCAATTTCAATTATTTTCAGAGGTCAGGGTCCCTTTAAGGAGAGATACTTAGAGGGCGCACTGCTCTTGCGTAGACTGGCTGCGACTGGCAGTACTAATGGGACCCGATACCAGGGCTGCAGGCAGCGGAGGATGGCAGCATGGGAGTGATCTGTGTGCATGGGGCTGGAGGAATTCTCAGGTGTGTAGAAAACTTTTTTTTTGGGGGGGGGGGGGGGGTCCTCTGGTTTCCTTTATATAATCACAATCACTTTTCTCAGCTATATCCAGCACCCTTTTATAACCTAAAAAAATTTCATGGCTATATCTGCCACCTTATTACTTTTCTAGGCTATATTCGGTGCCCTTTAATAACTAAAAGCACTTTTCTAGGTTATATCCTGCACCCTTTTATAACCAAATTTACATTTCTCAGCTATATCCAGAACCCTTTTATAACCAAATGTATGTTTCTCGGCTATATCCGTTGCCTTTTTTTCCAAGCGCCTTTTTCAAAAAGGCCAAAATACAAAAGAATGGATTAACCGATGTCCATATTAACCACAGTGGGTAAAGTCCCACTCTGTACAGAGATAGTGGAACACTTTTCCCCAGAACCATAAAAAGGAAGAAAAGAAATTTGCATACATTACAATAGTTATTTATGTGTGCTTTTTTTATTATTGTTATCCTGCAGCACCACTTGTCCGCCATATAAATGGATCAATACAAGTTAGAAGGGCGTGGCACAACACATAGTATTAGGTGTGTGGAGGCCAGCATGACTTCTAATTCTACACTAGTTGCTGCCACTAAATGCATAGCCTGCATGCATGATTTCATATCCTATTTGCTTAATTTTTGAAAGCCCCAGATATTCTGCATCCCAGATTATTGTTAATGATTTATAAAGCATCAAGATATTCTGTGGCACTGTACAAAGTAGAAAAATGAACATGGGGTACTTAATGATACAGACAATGCTATGCATCAAATATGGATATTGGTATAAAATACAGAACTGGCGGTTACAATGGTGTGTGTGTGTGTGTGCATGCGTGCGTGCGTGCGTGCGTGCGTGCGCGTGTGTGTGTGTCGATTACTCAAAAACGTCTTGATTGATTTCAATGAAACTTGGTATATAGATCCCTTACTACCTGGGAGGATATATACTGGGGGTCTCATGCCCACCCCAAAAACACCTGGGTGGAGTCGTTCACGAACAGCCAATCAGAATTCACTTATTCTTGTCAATTAGAAAAATCTAAAACGCTACAATTCTCACAGTACAGCTGGTCACTTGGTGACCGAGGTTAAAAATTCTAGGAAAGAAAGTGGGTAGAGCATAAAACAACCAATCAAATTACAGTCATTCATTTTACATGGGAAAATGCAAACTGAAGCCATTCTTGCACCATTAATGGCAAGGTTGTCAAACTTGGTTCCCTTGCTCACTGGGTGATTGTAATTAATATTCAGAAAAGTGGGTGGACCCTACAACAGTCAATCAAAATTCACCTATTGGTTTTGAAGGAAGTATTTAAATTGCTGCTATTCTTACACTGCTAATTCCAGAGGCCTCAAACCTGGTACAGTCGGTCATTGGGCGACTGCAGTACAAATTCAGGTGAAGGGGTGGAGTCACAAACAGCCAATTGATTTGTTTGCTTGATTTCAATGGGAACATTTAACTACTTCCATTCTTACATTATTGATGCCAAGGACCAGTGGCGTAGCAATCGCCATAGCAACAGTAGCAATTGCTATGGGGCCCGCCCCGTCCCTATGCTACAGGGGGCCCGAAGCTGAGAGGACTTTTTTAAATATATATATTTATAATGAAGCCGGGGCCAGGCCAGCCCCTGCCCTCCTCCCCAACCCCCTTCTTCCATGAGTATTGCAGATGAGGGGGGACTAATTTGGCCAGTGGATTGATACTTCCTCCCTAGCCAGCTGCCAGACCCGACATTTACTTTTTAGTTCTGGCCAGGGAGGAAGGAGGTGTGGCGTCCTGACATGTGGCTGATGATGAGGAAGAGGAAGAGGACCGGAGCAGCTGTGATCCAGCGTAGGCTGGCTGGAGTGCTGGAGGAGCTCCTGGCTGGACCTGGTCCTAACATGCGGGGCTTAGGGGAGACTCGTATCAGGTGTGGGCTATCAGCCTATAATCATTGCTGCTAGTGGAAGAGCTGCAGCTGGCAGCCTGAGGATGGAGTTTACATTCACAGGCTGACAGCTGCAGCTCTCCCCCTAGCAGCAGTGGTAATAGGCACCAGCAGGCAGGCAAGCACTCACTCACCTCTACCTTGCTCCAGGCGATGCAGGTCCATCAGTCTCCTGTGTAGTGTAACTACTCTGCACTTCCTGCTCCTCCGTTTGGGCTCTAGTGCCCGATGTCAGAAGCAGGAAGTGCAAAGCTACACTACAGAGAAGAGAGAGGGACCTGCAGCCCCTGGAACAACAAGGAGGAAGTGAGTGCAGCCTGCATGCTCTACCCACTGTGCAGCTCTGCAATTCTGGAAGGGGGTGGAGGAGCTACCACACTGGAAGGAGGGGGGTTGGGACACTTCTAGGTAGTTAGGTGTGTGTTTTTATTATACTGGGGGTGGAGGAAGGTGACAGGTTTTGGACTAGTCCATCTTATTATAGGGGATTCTCAGGGATATACTTATTTTCAAAAGCACTTAGTGAATGGCAGTTGCTTTGTCCAACTGCCAAAAAACTGTGTAGTGAGCAGGAAAGCTGGCCAGCATTATTGTGTAAATCCTTTTTTGGGAATATCTTTATAAAGAATAAAAGTCTTGCTGAGAATCCCCTATGAAGAGATGGACTAGTCCAAAGCCTAAGGAACAAAAGACACCCGGGCACCGGGAACCCGCTCTAGTGTGATATCGTCTAGATTGTTTTCTGGTAGAAAAGACTAGTAGGTATATACTCACAAGTGCGGGTTGCTTCAAAGAGGCAACCACTCGTGTGTGCAGGTGGAGAAGTGCCCTCCCCACTCGGCCTTTCCTTGAATGATCTTGGTCGCAGCTTCAAAATAAAAATATATTTGATACGCCTGATCATAAGGCGTCAAACACCCTACAGTGTAGGGTATGTTAGTTAAATTTAGGAGGTAGGAGGTGCCAGAATCAAAAGAGCTGTAGTGCCCCTTTAATATTAAATGGTAGCAAAGCACAACTGTTATTAACTGTTTTGATATGGACACTCGTAGCTGATTTCAGCTATTCATTTAAACAATAACCAAACACCTGTTCCCAAACTGATGTTAGCCAAGATGAAAAGGGATTAATATTAATTAGTACAAGTATTTATGGCAGTGGTCCTCAAATTACGGCCTGTGGCTGTATGCGGCCCGCTGAGCCTTTTTCACTGGCCCTCCAAGCACAAAATGCATTCATTGTGGATATACAGCCCGCAGCAACTCTAAATATCGGCAGCCCGCATATAGAGCAGGGCTGGTGCCACTCTACCACAAAGAAGCCAGTGAGAAGTAGACTGGATTCCAGTGCAGTTTTGTGATGCAGGTCAGGTGGCACTGCTATCCAATTGGACGATAGCTTGTCACCTGACAAGACTCACTATCTGGCAGATTCTTCAGGCTCCAGCATTACAGAAAGGCTGCTGCTGTGAGTTCTCCTGCACTGGGTGAACAGGGAAGATTAGAGAGGCAGGCTAGGTTTGGTATGTGCAAAGGCAAGCCATGCTGAAGGTGGCCACCAGGGAGGGGGTTACGATGCACAGGCAGTGTATGGTGGGGAAACTGGCTTACTTTTGACAATGTGTTTGATGCAAGCTGCAGTTCAAAAGTAACTACTGTTGGAAGGAACAGGGAGCTCCTTGTGAAAATGTATTTTCATAAGTGCTGTGTGTGTGTGATATAAGAATTCTGCAGGGTGTCTCTCCTTCTGTGTGTGGCGTCCTGTGCAATTTTGCACAGTGATTGCTTAGGATGGGGGGGGGGGTTGTATACTTCCCATCACAGTGACTTTGTGTGTGTGTGTGTGTATGAGTGGGGCACTGTGCTATTGGCTGCTGCAAAAACTTGTTAGGAAGGGGTTTACAAATAGTTTATTTCATATAGGGCATTTTACATTGAATAAATGTAATAGGCGTACTATATCTACATTTAATGTATAATATATGTTTTCCAACACATCATTTTTACATATACTCTGACCCCCCCCATCAGTCTGAAGTATGTGGACCCAGCCCTTGACTGAATAAGTTTGGGGACCTCTGATTTATGGTTAGGAGCTATTTTATACTTTGCCAAATAGGGACAGGGAGTCAGGATTGGGTGTCAGGAAGGACTTTATGTAAAGAAGGGGGGCGCTAGAGTTAGGCATGAGAAAGAGGTTTAAATTAGTGAGGAAGATTCAAGGAGAGGTTTGGATTAGACATATGGAAAGGTTTAAAATTAGGCACCAGGATCGGGATTATGTTAGGATTGAGATTAGGGTTGGGTTAGTCGATATGAAGCAAAACGGGATTGCTAAGGGATAGCAAATTAACAGGGAGATATGCCAAAAACCCAGACAAACATACCATCAATCATAAAGTCAATAATCAAGTAGAATATTGGTGATCCCTATTTACCCGTAGTCTTTCAGCTTCAACATGCACCTAAATCCCTGGCCTACTAGCCACACTAAAAACTGTGATCTTACAACAGCAATTTCTTGGAAATTCCTTGTGCAATGTCTACATTAGTACAAGATTGAATAAATTAACGTTCCGGTATACCAGACCAAGAAAAGCACAAGGAAAGTGTAATCTACATATAACAAGAAGAATTGTAAATGCAGACTGCATTACCGTAGCTGTATGCAAAATTGACTGAAGCAGTAAATGCTTCTAGTCGGACATCAATTATTTAGATATTGCATGCTCAGTATATTCATGGCCATATCTCTGTATGTTAAATGATTTCAAGGTCAGCTGATGGAGCCCTGATGGTAAATGAGGGAGAATTGAAAATACATATCTCATTCTACCTTCATTTTAGCTTCCCAAAGAGATGTTTCACCTCTTTGCTCTCCCTTTAAAATGTCTCTGAACCAGATGGCCAGTTCCCAATCTCCCAGCATGATTGTGACTGACAGGAGATTTTGATAAACCTCTGAAGAATGAAGTCATCTCGCAGTCACCTTCTCTGTCTGACCTTTAGCGTTGCACGTTTGGCACCATTATATTGCTGAATAGCAAACAAAAGATATTAGCTTTGACTTTCACTTCTGCCTAAGGCATCTGTGAAGAGCTGAACACAGAAACATTGCAATGCCCTTTGGTTTCATTAGAAAGGTACAAATGTCAGCTATTGTAAAAACAAACTGAAGGCACTGAGCGATAATAGAAGATTTGCTTTAAGACTATGCAATTCAAGTCAAGCTGCACTGACACTGCAATAAAGCCAGAAAATTCTGAACTAAGAAGAAATATTGCCTTTGATTGTGTGACTTGTTTGGCTTAAAGGTTTAGGGGGCTCTCTACTAACCTGGACACATAAATGGCATAGATAGGAGGACAGATACACAGGTAGAAGTCACACTCTATATAGCTTTCATTTAAAGTGACCCTGTTCTACCAAAGTGTTTGATAACAGCACAAATGTTGTTTCTTATCTTTAGTAACTTGAGCAGCTGAAATGGAAATGGAGGAAATCATGTCTCAATCCCAATTTCCCAGAATACAAGGCCATGCTGCTACTCTTCCAAATTGCTTTCTCTGAAGCCAAACAAAGTTACTTTAGAGCCCTGATAAGAACCCAAGCTCCCAACCCTTGACGGCTCTTTGCCACCTTTAATTCCCTACTCAAACCCACTTCTCCCCCTCCCAGCTCTTTCCTCTCAGCCAATGACTTTACCACCCACTTCACCACTAAAATTGCAGAAATACACAACTAAATCTTTCCCCTCCATACCTCCCTTCCCATCTCCTTGCAGGTTATTCCCTCACCTTCCTCCACAGCTGCTCCCTTGTCCCATTCACACCTCACCTCCTTTGCTCTTGCCATCACTGACAATGTCAGCCTGCTGCTGGTGAATTCTCTTCCCACCTCCTCCCCTTTGTCTCTGTGCCCTTAATCAACCTTCGCCAACATTTCCCTTACCTGGGCCCGGTCCTCACCTCCTTGTTCAACCTCTCCCTCTCCACAGGCACCTTCGCCAATTCACCATACTTCCACTGCTGAAAAAAACCCTCACTTGACCCATCCCTACCCTCAAACAACCCCTCATCTCTTCCCTGGGTTTCAAAAACCACATTTATGCTGGCAACACTCAGATTTACCTCAATACCCCTGATCTTTCCTCCATCACCATGGACAAGGTCTCCTCATGCCTTTCAGCTATTTCCTCCTGAATGTCAGCTAGATTCATGAAGCGTAACCTAGACAAAACTGAGTTCCTGATTTTTCCACCCCATGCTGCGGCACCCCTCTAAGAGTTCCATCTCACAATCTAAAACACCACCATTCACCCTACCTCCCAGGTCCGTTGCCTGGGCGTCACCCTGCACTCTGTCCTTTCCTTCATCCTCCACATCTAAAACGGCACCAGAGCCTGCAATTTACACCCCCGCAATATCTCCAAGATCCGCCCCTTCCCGAGTCTAGACACTACCAAGCTGCTAATTTATGCCCTCAGCTCCCGCCTTGATTACTGCAACTTCCTTCCGTCTGGCCTCCCTGGGAACCACATTGCTCCCCTTCAATCAGTTATGAACGCAGCTGCCAGACTCCATTCTTCTCACCACTCTGCTTCCATATCACCCCTCTCTAAATCCCTGCACTGGCTTCCTATACGATTCAGAATAAGTTTCAAGATTCTGTGGCAGGCCTATAAATCTGTGTACAAAACCTGGCCTACCTACATCTTGGAGCTTCTTCACAGGTATACATTAGATCACCCCCTCTAATCCCCCAACAACCTTCGCCTAACTGCCCTGCTCATTTCCCACTCCCATGCGTGCCTGCAGGATTTCTCAAAAGCTGCCCTCACCCTCTGAAACCCCCTTCCACCACCCATCAGACTTGCCCCCTCCTTCAACACATTCATGCAAGCCCTCAAAACCCATCTTTTGAAGATGGCTTACACAACCCCTACCACACAGTAATTCTCTCCAGAATACTTATTCTACAGCCCTAGCTAGTGTGTCCACCTCCCCTCCCCTTACATTGTAAGCCTTTGGCAGAGTTCCCCCTTCCCTAGTGTATTCTACACGATCGTGTGCCCCATCATTGTGCTCCTTTCCTATGCCTGCCTCTTACTTGAGTTACTGAACCTACCTAGCCAGCCCCAAATTAGAGTTGGGCCGAACGGTTCGCCGGCGAACGGTTCCTGGCGAACTTCGGTGGTTCGCGTTCGCCTCCCGCAGGCGAACGTTTGCGGAAGTTCGCTTCGCCCAGTTCGCATCAAAAAACAAAATTTTTACCCTCCATTTCACTGTCAGCAGACATGTTATGGTCAAACACACTGCTTGAGGACCCGCCCACCCTCCCTTCAAGCTAGGTCCTTTATACCATTTGACTCAGTTGTCTGCCTACACTAATTAGTTATGGGACAGCTGCTACACTCTCTGCTAGTGAGATTTTAATTGGCCTCCCTCCTCCCACCTCCCTCCTCCCACCTCCCTCCTCCCACCTCCCACCTCCCTCCTCCCACCTCCCACCTCCCTCCTCCCACCTCCCACCTCCCTCCTCCCTCCTCCCACCTCCCACCTCCCACCTCCCTCCTCCCTCCTCCCACCTCCCACCTCCCTCCTCCCACCTCCCTCCTCCCTCCTCCCTCCTCCCACCTCCCACCTCCCTCCTCCCTCCTCCCTCCTCCCACCTCCCTCCTCCCTCCTCCCTCCTCCCACCTCCCACCTCCCTCCTCCCACCTCCCTCCTCCCTCCTCCCTCCTCCCTCCTCCCTCCTCCCACCTCCCTCCTCCCTCCTCCCACCTCCCTCCTCCCTCCTCCCACCTCCCACCTCCCTCCTCCCACCTCCCACCTCCCTCCTCCCTCCTCCCTCCTCCCTCCTCCCTCCTCCCACCTCCCTCCTCCCTCCTCCCTCCTCCCACCTCCCTCCTCCCTCCTCCCTCCTCCCACCTCCCTCCTCCCTCCTCCCACCTCCCTCCTCCCTCCTCCCTCCTCCCACCTCCCTCCTCCCATTTTCAGGCCAGCATTTTCAGGCCAGCATTTTCAGGCCAGCTTCAGTTGGTATAGTGGATAGTGTGCTTGTCCACCATACATAGAGACCCAGGTTCGAATCCCAGCCAATGTGAGTTGGCTTTTATGCTACAAATCCTTAAAGGGAACCTAAACGGAGAAGGATATGGATTTTTCCTTTTAAAATAATACCAGTTGCCTGAATTGCCTGCTGATCCTGTGTCTCTAATACTTTTAGCCACAGCCCCTGAACAAGCATGCAGATCAGGTGCTCTGACTGAAGTCAGACTGGATTAGCTGCATGCTTGTTTCAGGGTGTGATTCAGCCACTATTGCAGTCACAAAGATCAGCTGGACTGCCAGGCAACTGGTATTGTTTACAGGAAACAGCCATATCACTCTCAGTTAAGGTTCCCTTTAAAGGAGAACTGTAGTGAAAGGTATATGGAGGCTACCATATTGATTTCCTTTTAAGCAATACCAGTTACCTGGCTATCCTGCAGATCCTCTGCCTCCAATACTTTTAGCCCTAGACCCTGAACAAGCATGCAGCAGATCTGGTGTTTGACATTTTTGTAAGATCTGACAAGATTAGCTGCATGCTTGTTTCTGGTGGGATTCACACGACAGTGGCTGGATAGTGTACTGGTTAAGGGTTCTGCCTTTGACATGGGAGACCAGGGTTCCAATCCTGGCTAGGTCAAGTACCTATTCAGTAAGGAGTTCAAAGCAAGACTCCCTAACACTGCAGGGTGGCCTCTTGAGTGCGTCCCTGTGGCTGCAGCTCTTGAGCGCTTTGAGTCTGACAGGAGAAAAGCGCTATACAAATGTTTGGATTATAATTATTATTATTACTGCAGCCAAATAGATCAGCAGGGCTGCCAGGCAACTGGTATAGCTTAAAAGGAAATCAATATGGCAGCCTCCATATACCTCTCACTACAGTTCTCCTTTAAGCAACCTAATGGTTCTATTGCATTGAGCATTAATGGTACATTTTACGGTAGCTTCACTTACTACTGTAGTGGTACAGTGCTTAGGGTGATGCACTGACGTGTCCACCATGCAGTGTGATCTGGGTTCGATTCCCAGCTATGGTATGATATATACTGGCTTTTAAAAAAGTATAATTCCCTGCCAGAAGACACCCTCCTCCCGGAGGGAGGAGGGAATAGGTTGAAGGGTTGGAGGGAGGAGGGAGGAGGAGGGAGGAGGAGGGAGAGTAAAAACTCCCTAGCAGAGTGTGTAGCAGCTGTTCCATAACTAATTAGTGTAGGTAGGCAAATGGTATAAAGGACCTTGCTTGGAGGAGGGAGGGTGGGTGGGTCCTCGAGCAGTGACGTGTATTTCACTCAATTAGGTGTGACTCCAGGCATTAGAGCTTTTGAAACATGTTTTCTATCATTTTTGCAGTGTATAGAATTTTTTAAAACTTTGAAAGTTCGCCTCCCCATTGAAGTCTATTGCGGTTCGTGAACTTTTTCGCGGAGGTTCGCGAACAGGGTTCGCGAACCGAAAATCGGAGGTTCGGCCCAACGTATTTTGTACCTTTTGGGCTTGATTCACAAAGCGGTGCTAACTGTTAGCACGCCTGTGAAAACCCCCTTAGCACGTCTAAACAAGCTTTTTGCGCATAAAACTTTACGCGCGCAAAACTTTATGCGCGTAAAACTTTACGCGTGTACTGCACAGAGCGCAGGGCGCACCGCGCGAAGTGCCCATTAAAGCCTATGGGACTTAGCGCGCGTAAAACTTTGCGCGCGTAAAACTTTACGCGCGCAAAGTTAGCGCGCGATCTGATTGAGAAATCCGGTGCTAACCTACTTAGCACCCTGGTTAGCGCGTCTAAAGACTTTAGACGTGCTAAGTAGGTTAGCACCGCTTTGTGAATCAAGCCCTTTGCCTTTTATAACTTTGTCCTTTGTTGTATAATCTTGTTAGGTCTGCCATCCTTTGTATCATTGTATGTATTTATTGCCCAGTGCTGTGTAATATGCTGGCGCTTTATAAATACAATTAATAATAATAATAAAATGATAGTCTTATGTAGCCAAATGAAAGTTTGGCAGTTCAAATCGATAACTGAGTAGATGAGTTACAACAGTGATGACTCCTATATGATTTTTCTCAACCCCTCCCTTCTGATGCGTCATGCTGTTTAAAAGGAGTGCAGACAGTGGGAGTCAGTTGAAGGGAAAGGGTAAAGGTGGCCACTAATGGTCCAATTTCTAGTGAAAAATCATTTGAGCTATCAGAAATTCTGATCGGAAGAAAAATCGTTCACTACACCATCAACGAACCGAACCAATTTTTGCTTCCTATCTATCACAACCAATGAAGAAAATCCAAATTTTGGTTTGACAAAAATCCAGTCGGACGATTTTTTTTTTAATAATTATTCTGTAATGATCCGCTCAGCTGTCTGCACAGGCAGACAGCTGTTTGACCATTCTTTAGGTCTGAGTGTTGCAGGTCTCTGGAAAAGAGACCTGTCTTCCCTTTGCAAGTTTCAGAGTTGCTCTGCTGCTGAATAATTTGCATATACTTGTCATGCAAATTGCCTACTTGCCTCCTTTGATGGCTTGTAGTATAGATACCTTTTGCTCCCAGAATCCCTTGCTGGTCATAGAGGTTTGTTCCTGCTGAACTCACCTGGATTGTCAGCCATTGCTATCTTAGTATAGATAATTCTGGGGAGTGCTCCTTGCACTCCTATTCAGTGCAGTCGGTTTGTGTATTATTTGTACTGCCTATTCTGTCTTGTCTGTCTTGCGATTGTCTTGTCGCCAGCGGCGGTCGACAGGAAATCGTTCTGTCTGTTGGGATTGCACTCGCCCTAGCGGTAGTGGCAGTGCTTCCTTCTGTATTCTGCCTTAGGGGTGCTAACCAGAGCAGCGGTTGCTACTGGTAGCCCCATCTGTTTGTCTGTCTGGATCACATTCGCTCTAACGGTAGCAGCGGTGGTTCCTTCTGAACTCTGTCTGGGAGTGTAGGCCAGAGCTGCGGTTGCTGCTGGCTGCTCCTTCTCTTTGTCTTGTCTTGTACGAACGCTTGCTGTAGGCTCGGTGAGGTAACCATTTAGCAAGCATTCGCGTTCTCTACTTCGGGTTTGTCTGTCATTGATTAGTTAGGATGGCTCGCTTATCATTGGGCGCCTAAAGCGCAGTGATCGTGCTTAAACGCGTTCGCTTTTGCGAATGAGTGTGGTGTTTGCGTTTAGTTAGCATTTGTTATTTTCCTTATTGTTATTGTTTGCTGTGCCTTTGCTACTCTCGTGCTTTGTCCTGCTCGGACTTGTGTCGCTTCTGGCAATCGCCTCTCTTGCGATTGCGTTCCCACTTTGTTTCCGCTGTTGTGTGTTCACCATCGCTGGGTGGCGACTAGATTGGTGGACACACATACATTCTATCTCTGTGCTCTTTCAGTCTTGTGTCGCTGTTGGCAATCGCCACTCTTGCGATTGCGTTCCCACTTGGTTTCCGCTGTTGTGTGGTCGCTGTGTGGCGACTAGATTGGTGGACACATATACATTCTGTCTCTGTGCTTACTTTTCTCTCTACAGGTGCATTGCACCAAATCTGGGTTCTATCGTTTAATACGCTTGTGGAGGACTTCTGCAGTGTCAGCGCACACCTTGTGCGCTGACCATGGAGATATCCCACAATCGTCACACATTCATAATTGATTGTGTCCATCAACTGAGATTATTTTCAACCAATCTGATCAGAATTTCTGATCGCTCGAATGATTTTTCCCTAGAAATTGGACAGTTGTTGGCCACCTTAAAGGGGAACTGAAGAGAGGTATATGGAGGCTGCCATGTTTATTTCCTTTTAAGCAATACCAGTTGCCTGGCAGCCCCGCTGATCCTCTGCCTCTAATACTATTAGCCATAGCCCCTGAACAAGCATGCAGCAGATCAGGCATTTCAGACTTTAACCACTTCAGGATTCTGCGTATGCTTAAGTACGCCCCTGAATCCTAAAGTGGATTCCATGGAAACGGCCGCTCGTATGAGCGGCCGTTCCATGTCAGCTCACGGAGGTCTTCCCCGGTGTTTACATGTATATGGCGCTGCTGCGCAGCAGCGCCGTAGAGGAGATCGGTGATCCCCGGCCTCTGATTGGCCGGGGATCGCCGGCATCTGATAGGCTAAAGCCTATCCCATCAGGCGCAGGACGGAAATCCGTCTTGCGCCGCTCACAGAGGAAGGGAGAGGGAGGGAAGGGGAAGGAGGCCAGAAAGCGCTGCGGAGGGGGGCTTTGAAGAGCCCCCCGCAAGCGCAAACAGCCGGCGGCGATCAGACCCCCCCATCAGGACATCCCCCTAGTGGGGAAAAAAGGGTGGCAGTCTGATCGCCCTGGCTGAGAGCTGATCGGTGCTGCGGGCTGGAGAGCCCACGCAGCACCGATCAGCAAAAAACTCTGTGGTACAGAAGTGGTTAAAGTCAGATCTGACAAGACTAGCTGCATGCTTGTTTTTGATGTTATTCAGATACTACTGCAGAGAAATAGAACAGCAGGGCTGCCAGGCAACTGGTATTAATTAAAAGGAAATAAATATGGCAGCCTCCGTATACCTCTTACTTCAGTTCCATTCAGTTCAGTTACTTCAGTTTAAGGAATGATTACATGAAAGTCAGCAAGTAATTTTGAATGACATGCCAGACTTTTTTCTTATGGATAAAACAGAAGAAAAGGTGCGGGTAAGAAACAGCATTTTTGCTTCTATTAAACATTTCTATTGTAGGATATAATGGTGGATTGATAAGCACAGATTCACCACAGGATAATTTTAAAAACTACTTCACAACTGAGGGGTTTTACCCCTTCAGCATCCAAGCAATTTTCACCTTTCAGCTTTCCTTCCATTCATTTGCCAATAACTTTATCTCTACTTATCAGAATGAAATGTGTTAAATGTGTTTTTTTTAATCACTAATTAGGCTTACTTTAGGTGGTACATTATGCCAAGAATTATTTTATTCTAAATGTTTTTTAATGGAAAAATAAGAAAAAAATGGAAAAAAAAATCCTTATTTTTCAGTTTTGGGCCATTATAATTTTTAAATAATGCGTGCTACCGTAATTAAAATCCACGTAATTTATGTGCCCATTTGTACCGGTTATTACACCATTTAAATGATGTCCCTATCACAATGTCTGGCGCCAATATTTTATTAGGAAATAAAGATGCATTTTTTTCAGTTTTGCATCCATCACTAATAAAAAGCCCATCATTTATAAAGTAACAGTATTATACCCTCTTGATATACATATTAAAAAAGTTCAGTTCCTAAGAAAACTATTTATGTATTTTTTATAATTGTACATTTATTTTATTTTATTACAAACAAACAAAAATTATGTTGGCAACTATTGGGGAGTGTGGGAGGTAAGGGGTTAATTTAAAATGTAAAAAGAGGTCTTTGCATTTAAAAAAAATGCTTTTAGATGTAGTTTTACTATTTGGCCACAAGATGGCCTCAGTCTTTTTTTATGCGTCCTGAAAGCGAAATATGTATGCTTACAGGAAGTGTACTGAGGATGGGAAATTTTTATTTATTAGAATGATCGTGCAGCTTCTTATAAAAGGCGCCAATCATTGCTACGGGGACTTAGATCAATGATTAGGAATTGCTTTCCCATTCATTGCTCTCCTGGCGGGCAGATGGCGCACAAATAAGCGGGAGCACGTACAGCAGTGGTAGCAGCGGGAGTACGTATATTTACTCCCCTGGGCGGTTAAATGAAGTCTGCAGGGGAGTAGATATACTGTACTGAAGCTGTGAAGTGTGGTGAACCACAATCACAGTTTAGTGTACTGAGCTGAAATAAACGTAAAAGCACTGTTCTAAAAGTGCAGTATTGCCTGCATAAAGCACAAGATGAATTAAGTCATCATTACCAAAACTCAAAAAATTGAGGATGACATGGCGAATGATGGACTCAGAGCTGGGACAAGGTCCTCCAACACCTTAATCTCTAGTTATCTGTCTTGCAGTCATTGCCATGTATCCCCTTTTCTTATTTCTCTCTAGAGATGGCCCAAACGGTTCGCATGCAAACGCGAACACGCAAACTTCGGTGGTTCACGTTCGCGATCGAACGCAAACTATATGTGATACGACCCGCCCCCTATACCACATCATTAGGCTCAACTTTGACCCTCTACATTACAGTCAGCAGACACATAGTAGCCAATCAGCCTACACTCCCTCCTGGAGCCCCCCCCCCCCTATAAAAGGCAGGCAGCGTCAGCCATTTCCCTCACTTGTGTGACTGCAGTAATTAGAGAAGGGAGAGCTTGCTGCAGAGAGACATAGGGAAAGCTTAGTTAGGCTCTTGTTAGGATTGTTAGCTTGCTCCTTGCTGATACTTATTGCTAAAAAGCACCCCTCAACAGCTCTTTTGAGAGCTAATGTTGTGATCTATTTTTTTTGTGTGTGTGTGTGTGTGTCCCAAACACTTGCATACACAGCCCTGTCAGTCAGTCGCAGCTGGCCCTTGGCCCCTTGGTAATTCCTACTGTGCCACTGCCAGGCCCAGCACATTCAGTGATTACCTGACCACGGTACCTGTGTGTGTGACAGCTGCACATTTGTAATACCAATCACTGCATACCTGTTCAGTGCACCTACCTACGTGACCGCATGCAGTGTTATATTATATACCAGTCACTGCACCTGTTCACGGTACCTGTGTGTGTGACAGCTGCGCATTTGTAATACCAATCACTGCATACCTGTTCAGTGCACCTACCTACGTGAAAGCACGCAGTGTTATATTATATACCAGTCGCTGCACCTGTTCACGGTACCTGTGTGTGTGATAGCTGCACATTTGTAATACCAGTCACTGCATACCTTTTCAGTGCACCTGTGTGACCGCAAGCTGTTTAATATACCAGTCTGTGCATACCTGTTAACTGCACCTCTGTGACAGCTGCACATTGTATTGCAATACCAGTCACTGCATACCTGTTCACTGCACTTGTGTGACTGCATGCTGTTTTATATACCAATCCGTGCATACCTGTTAACTGCACCTGTGTGACAGCTGCACATTGTATTGTAATACCAGTCACTGCATACCTTTCACAGCACCTGTCTGACTGCACACCTTTCACAGCACCTGTGTGACTGCACATTGTATTAGTCAAGTTAGTGCATAACTTTCACTTCGCTCCCCCCGATATGGACAAAACAACAGGCAGAGGCAGAGTCTGAGGCAGACCCAGAGGCAGGCCACCTGGCAGGTCTGTTCGAGGTCGTGCTGACGTGATTTCATGGGGCCCTGGACCATAGTACAGTGCTCAGAAGAAGGCACGTCCCATCAACTCCCGAAATTGTCAGGACGTGGTTGACTATTTAACACAGAACACCTCATCTTCCGCAGCTACCAGTGCTACTCCAAGCACCACATCCGCTACATTTGACACTTTGCAGGAGTTATTTGATGGGGAATTAACTGATTCACAGCTATTATTGTTACAACAAGATGAAGGCGCTAAGCAAGTTACACCACCTCATATGTCTAAATTAGGCGTCACTATGGACTTAAGGTGTGAGGAAGAGGATGATGAAGTACCTGCTGTTGGTGCAGTTTTGGAGGTGTCTGATACAAGCGGATACGGATGTCACGTGGGTTCCCAATAGAGCAGATGAACAGGGGGACAGTTCAAACGGGGAGTCAGAGAGGAGTAGGAGGAGACGAGTTCCTGGAAGAAGCAGGGGGAATTCGTTGTCAGAAACAGCTAATGGCAGCGTCCAGCGCCATGTATCGCCACCTATGGACAGCCAGCCAACATGCCCTTCAACGTCAGCTGCTGACGCCACCATAGTGGCATCACCCCAGGGCTCAGCGGTGTGGAATTTTTTTGTGTGTCTGCCTCAGATGAGAGCAATGCCATCTGTTCTCTCTGCCACCAAAAATTGAGCCGTGGAAAGGCCAACAGGACAACTGCCTTACGAAGGCACATGGAGAAAAGGCACAAACTGCAATGGCAAGACCACCTGAGGAAAAGCAGCACACAAAAGCAAAGCCACCCTCCTTCTCCTCTTCCTCCTTCAGGTGCATCATCTTCAGCCACTTTCTCCCTTGCACCTTCACAATCACAGCCACCCTCCTCCACTCCACCTCTCACCTTGAGCAGTTCCTGCTCCTCTGCCCACAGCAGCAGCCAGGTGTCCGTGAGGGAAATCGTTGAGCGGAAGAAGCCAATATCTACCAGTCACCCCCTTGCCCGGCGTCTGACAGCTGGCTTGGCGGAACTGTTAGCTCGCCAACTGTTACAATACCAGCTGGTGCACTCTGAGGCCTTCCGAAAATTTGTGGCCATTGGGACACCGCAGTGGAAGATACCAGGCCACATATATTTCTCCAAAAGGGCGATACCCAAACTGTACCGTGAAGTTGAAAGGAAAACGGTGTCATCTCTGGCACACAGCATTGGGTCAAGGGTCCATTTGACCACGGATGCCTGGTCTGCCAAGCACGGTCAGGGCAGGTACATTACTTACACAGCCCATTGGATCAACCTGGTGACCGCTGGCAAGCAGGGAGTACATGGCTGTGCAGCAGACCTAGTTGTGACACCCCCACGGCTTGCAGGCAGGCCTTCTGCCACCTCCTCTCCTTCTCCTCCTCTCCTCCATCTACAGCCTCTTCGCTGTTGTCCTCCTCCTTGGCTGAGTGGCAGTACAATCTCCTCTCCAGCTACACAGGCCCAGCTCCCCAGGGCCTATGCTGCATGCCAGGTACGATGGAGTCACACCATCTTAGACATGTCTTGCCTTTGTTAAAAATCTATTAACCCTTTGCAGGTGAATCTGTGAATGCATTTGTTTGAACATTTGCATGCGAGAGTGCGAAGGGTTAATAGATTTTTGCTGTTTTCTGGCCACACCCCCTTCAGCTCCTCCCTTTCCTTAAAAACTTATTTAATGTCCTAACTAGAGGCGATGTGCCTGGATATATGTTTTGTTTTCTTGTTACTGACCTCTGTGGCTAGGGTTTTAATTCAGTGCACTCCCTCCTTCCCCTGTATATGTTTTTTCTGTCAGCATGCACACAGCTTATGCTGGTGTATGTGCATTGTGCGCATGGATAAATTATGTTAGCTCTCTTGTGCGATTGGTAAGATGCGCTATCTGTCCCAGGAGAGGACGTCAGGATGTGTGCTCCTAATACCTAGATAGGTTTGATGCAATGAATGTTTGCATGTCTGCACTATGCATGTTACAGGGCCAGAGTTAGGACACCTATGTTTAACTGGGTACTTCTGCGCAGTATAGGTGGCTAAGCATAAGAATGCATTCTTCTATGAACTAAGACCCCGGCTTTTAACTTAGCTGTAGGGATAACAGTGGTGCCTGGATGAGTGAGTCTGTGAATGCATTTGTTTGAACATTTGCATGCGAGAGTGTGAAGGGTTAATAGATTTTTGGTTGTGTAGTACAGCTAAGAAATAAAACATTAGGAGCATAGACATAAGTCTAATATTGTTTCCGGTACAGGAAGAGTTAAGAAACTCCAGTTGTTATCTATGCAAAAGAGCCACTGAGCTCCACGACTTTCAAAGTCGCAGTGAGCTCTGTCTTCTGAAGCTTATTATCTCAAGTGTCTCTAACTGTATTGTTTTTTTTTCCTGCAGAGGACAGTTCAAAAGTTCACTAGCCTGCACTGTCAAATCATTTAGAATGCTGAGTAGTGTGTAAACTTCAAATATTAGAGAATGATGCAATGTTATAAAGAAAAAACTATATAACTGAAAATAAAAATATGAGAATATTTTCTTTGCTACTAGTGTTCTAGTAATTATCCATACTACACACTACACAACCAATTCAATATATCATAATTTTTTCTGCTTCAGTGTCTCTTTAAGCCAAGAACATATACAAATTCTGACGCCCAGCAGGAATCAGAGCTTGATACTTTGGGTTACAGTTTGGGGCCTATGCTGTACAGATTTGTCACTAGCCTCCAGGCTAGCGATGGCTTCTGTCACTATGGAGGGGGCGGTGGGATGACAAGGGGTACATGATAGAGTGGGAGGGGTTAAAGAGGGAGAACAACGGAGTCAATCAGCATTCAGCCAAGATAATTCAGTATAAGGGATCTCTTGCCAACAAAAAGGGGAGAGTCGGGGGCAGTGTACACACACGAGATTCTCAGCAGGGATGATTTTTAGTGGTTGCCTAAGCCAGGTGAACTCTAATATGTGTACCTTTAGGCATGCTACTTATTTTGGGAAAAACGAGTGTACTGTCACTTGCGCTACTCAGTCACTGTAATGGCCCTTTCTGTTGGTTGTGTAGCTCCCGGTGAAAGCTCCCGGTACTGGGTGGTTCCAGTGGTCTAGTGAAAAAAGCAAGGAGAGAGGGAGCGCTCCAATGGTGCATTAAACCTTTAATTAATCAAACACGCAAAACATATTTGCACTTACAAACTGGTTAAGTTGTCAATCGCTTTTGGAGGCCGTCCAGCGAGCTCTCTCACAGCTCCTCAGCTTGGCCAGAGCTGACAGGAGCGTTGGTAATCGGGGAGACACAGTCAGCGGGCGGATCCTCCTCCTAGTGTGACGTCTGACGTCACAATGCGTTTCGGTGCATAACCACGCCTTCTTCAGGTCCTTTTTTTTACTTATTTTGGGAGCCCATCTTTTTTCATTTAAGAATGGGTTTAGGTAATGAGGCTCCTGTCTGCATTTTCAAAATTTAGTGATCATGTGAGGGTTTATCAAGCGATAAAGCTGTGTTCCTAAATTAAATCTTATCACTGCATATCTGTCTTTTTCTCTAATTGATCTGTAAGCGAAGAGAGATCAAATGGCAAAAAACTACATGAATACAGCAGTTTAAAAACTGCATATACTAAAAGAATATATACATATTTGATGGAGGCCTTCAAGATATACATTTACTTAACGTTACACAATTTGCTTTGGCACTGTTACAATAGGAAATACCAAGATGCATTTAATTGTACACATGATTATTCATGAATTTTAGGGGAACCTAATGAACTTGTAATTATTGGTTAGATTCATTCTTTATGAATCAGAGTGAAATAACTATTCTGTTCTTCTGTATCTGGAATTATCATTTAGTATTTATCTAGAGCTGACATCTTGCACAGGAAATTTACATAGTGTCGTGGTCATAGTCATTTCACTAACTGTCCCTCAGAGGAACCATAGCATAGTCAGTCACCTTTTTATTGTCCTGTTGCAGTGGAAACCCACCTCCATGGAAAGATGGGGAAAATATACAAACTCCATGCAGATAGGGCAGCATGGTGGCATGGGGGGTTAGCACTCTCACCTTGCGGCACTTTGTCTCTTGTTCTAATCCCAGCCAGGGCATTATCTGCATGGAGTCCCTGTATCTTTGTGGGTTTCCTCCATGTACTCTGTTTTTTTCCCGCTTCCCAAAAAACCCCATACAGATAAATGAATTGGCTTCCCTCTAAATTGACTCTAGAGTACTATACATACACTACATGGTATATACATAAACATATGACTATGGTAGGGATTAGATTGTGAGCCCCTCTGTGGTACAGTTAAGTTACGAGACTATATACTCTGTACAGCGCTACAGAAGATGTCAATGCTATATAAATACTAAATAATAATACATAGTAATAATGGTGTCCTGGCCCATACTATAATCAGGAACCCTAGCACTGCAAGAGTACTACCCACTAAACTACCGTGTCACCTATATGGGTGGGCATAAATGGGTGGTCTTCTATGCTGCTTGATATAGGCTAGTTTCACATATGGTGATTGTCCTAAGATATACATAAAATGTGTAGGCTTACAGTATTCAATAGTTTTTAAATATGGCCACAAAGCTCCTTGCTGAAGAAATACGGTGTGCTACAATTTAGATGTTTAAAGTAAATAGTCAAATTAAAAGATGTAATTTAAAAGTAATTACAAAAATGTGCACACTGGTTGAGTGTAGCAGCTGCTGACATTTACCAGTCGCTCAAATATACTGATTTATGGATGATCTGTTCTGTTATTCACAGGTACAATAATGAGTGATATGTCACATAGGCAACCAACTCATAAATCTTCAATGGAAAAAATGATATATTCACAAAAATGTAGTGGACATATTGATAATTAGTTATATAATAAGCCAAGTAAAGAATATAACTCAACTCTGAGAGTTTCTATTGTTTTATTTTTGTGTGTGTTACCGTTACATGTAGTATATCCTGTATTTTATTGTGGCTTACTTAAAGAAAACCTGAACTGAAAATTAAAAGTCAAAATAAGCATACACAAGTCAAACTTACCTTCCATGTAGTCTACTCCTCAGTGTCTTTCTCCTCTCCTGCATCCTGTTTGTCCACTGTTATCAAGGGAATTTTCCGTCCTCCATTTTGAAAATGGCCATTACCCATAACCGCGTTCTGGTCAGCACACAGTTAAACTGTAACATCGCCCACTTGAGCCATAGGGAAACATGGACATTACCTGGTACATCAGTTTTCCTCTCAGCTATAACTGACAGCAACTGATATTTTACTGACAGCAACTGATATATTTCAGATCTGACAAAATATTATCAGAACTGGAAGGGATTATTGTCAGAAGAAAATGGTGAGCTTCTGAGAGGAACTGATGGCGAGGTAACTATGTAATTTTCATTTGAAGTTACCTCATGTGTTTATTTTAAATATTTTTACTCAGTACAGGTTCTCTTTAATGTTTGATTCATTTATTGGTGCATTTGCATCAACTTAACTGCCCTCCTAAAATGTTTTAAACTATTTTCAAATGAACAGAATATGACTTCACATCATAATGGTTTAAGGGGAACCTGGCATTGTTTGTAAAAGAATGAAAATTGCAGCCTCCGTTATACCTCAAAATATCCATCCATGGCTATTTCTGAAAAATAAATAAAATAAAACACAAGATTCCAATAAATATTATTATTACATATTAGTGATAGTGTATGAAATAATGTACTTGTATTAAACCTTGTATACCGAGAAATCAATGGAGTCAAAGATGTAACACTTGATGTTTTGTAAACTCACCTTTGCCCCCATTGATTTCTCTGCATCCGAATTTGATTTAATACAAGAATACTTTTTCAGCTTTTGATACTTAGTTAGTGCGCATATCATATTTAGATATTATGTTACTAGGGCAGCCATCAAGAATACCAAACAGAACAATATACTGTATATTCAACAAAGTTGTAGATTGTTAACCTCATTTTTGTACATACCATGCATGGAACTTAGAGCCATACTGCACAGATTTTGTCAGATCTCATTGGGGCATTCATTTAAAAAAGCTGCACCCTAATTTAGGTGCAATGTTAAATAACAATAACGGTAAATAACAATTTAATTGCAGTAGTAGAATATCGTAGATTTTACGATATTCTACAACCTGACTGATACTGTATATGACTTGCCAATATTTTGCTTTATCCTAAACTCTCCCTACTCTTACACAGAACCCTCCCCCCTGGGCAACTAATAACCCTCCCACCCAAAGCAACTAATAACCCTCCCTACCCAGTTAACTAATAGCTTACCTCCTGGACAACTAATAACCCTCCCTCCCCGGTCAACTAATAGCCCTCCTCCCAGACAACTAATAACCCTCCCTCTCCGGGCAACTAACAGCCCTCCTCCCGGACATTTAATAACCCTCCCTCCCTGGACAACTAATAACCCTCCACGAGCTACTAATAACCCTGCCTCCGGACAACTAACAACCCTCCTTCCCCGGACAACTAATAACCCTCCCTGAGCTACTAATAACCCTCCCTCCGGACAACTAATAACCTTCCCTACCCGGTCAACTAATAACCCTTCCTCCCCTAGATACTAATAACACTCCCTCCGGACAACTAATAACCCATCCTCCCCTAGCTACTAATAACCCTCCCTCCGGACAACTAATAACCCATCCTCCCCTAGCTACTAATAACCCTCCCTCTGGACAACTAATAACCCTCCCTATCCGGGCAAGTATTGACCAAAGCCGCCTGCTAAATGACAAAAAAAAAAGGCAAATAACAGCTTATCCAAAGCCGCCCAGTAAATAACCAAAAAATATGGTATAACAATTTAACCGGAGCCACCTGCTAAATAGCAGTAGTCTTAAGCCGCTATTTAGTGGGTGCCCATTTCTGGCCGCACTTTTATTATCTGCTCCTCTTTTTGGGACCTTTTTAACTTCATAAGCGGCTTTATGTAGCAGAATAGAGTAGTTAATAATTTTCTAATGTTTAAAGTAGGAGGCCACTCTGTCTTCCAATACATTTGGAAATGTACTATTATATGCCAATGTATTTCATGGCACTGTACTAAGGAAGAAACAAACATGGGGTACATAATAATACAGACAATGGTATATACCAATATACAAAATACAGCATTGGCAACAAAATACAGAATTGATACAAAATACAGAATTGGTAATTGCAGTGACAAAAGTAACATGATGAATAAAATGTATAAAAGATTACAAGATACAAAAAGGGGGGGGGGGGGAGCCCTGCGCTTGCAAGCTTACAGCTTACAATCTATATCTAATATATTCAACAGCACTGGCTCAGGAGATATGACCCAGGTAGGATTAACCAGGTCGTGTATAAATTCTGTAATCTCAAAGCAGTAGCTCTGCAGTTTCTGACAAAGCCAAAATATTCACATAAAGTCCCCAGTAAAAAGAGCTACATTATTGTACATTGTTGTATTTCCTTGGTAAATGATCTAGTCTTAATAGTAGAGTCACACATACTCATATTAAGGAGAGCCGCCACTTTAAACATAAGTCGGTGCAACCCGTTTTCACAGGGAGCCAGCAGCCTAATTCAACTTCGGCTACAATTTTCAAATATTAAGGACTGCTGTCTCAAATGCCCGTACAAAAAGTTTTTAATAACAGCCTTGGCTACACGAAATAACATGACATAATTAAAAACCCCCACAGTTTAAAAACAACTACACCTGGCCAGGGTATGCACGCTTTCTCTAAAGGGGACAAGATCAGGTTTTATGCAGGGTGTAATCGCCCAGCCGCAGCCTTTTATGCAGAAAACACCCCGCTACCACGATCTATTTTGTCCTCAGCCACCACCAGTACACCGCACACACTGTGTATATAATTCTTATATCCGGCTTTCCATGGCTGGTATAGTAGCAAAATTCAGAGCTGTATGGCCATTTAGCTTCCACTGATGTTTGTACTATATTTGCAGACAGTGAAATCACGTTGTGGCACTAACAGACAGGGGGTCAGAGTTACTGAATTAGCTTCTACAACGTGGCGATATCTCCAGGCTGCAGCCTAAGAATACTTGTGCACATTCGTTGGTGAGCTCCAGCTCACAGGGCCCTCCGTTACCTGCGGTGCACCAATTGTTCCGGACCGTTGCTGCTGCTGTATCTAACTGCTCTCCCATCCGCTGAGGCCTCAGCACAGTGTTTGCTCAATTTTCGCCCCTAAGCCAGGAGCCAGATTCAGCGTGTTGCGGTGTTCACATGGGGACATTGCGCGTGTATGCCTACGGTGACCACGCCCACCGACGCGTTTCGCCCCGCCCACGGGGCTTTCTCAAGGTGTTGAGTGGCAGGTGGCTCGTTCTCTTCCCTTATTATGCTTTACACGCACAGCTCACGCCCACGCAGCTTCAATGCTGCACATACTTGTTGTATAAACAATACGTACACAGAAGGGAGGCTGGGCTTCAGTGGACCACACTTTAATATCAAAAGGTTGCTTCAGGCATATCTCATATCGATATTGTCACATATACTTTGATGTTTTGTTTACTCTTTGTCAGCACATTTACACAGGCGGGGGTTGATTCTGCAGATGATTATTTTAATCACAGCATCAGAGACATACGACAATGGAAGACTAATGTGGCTCATATTCATAATAGGCTGCTTATAGTTCATAGGAAGTATGATAAGTTCAAATCTGTGTTTAGACCTTTTGGGATAAGTGTGGTCCACGCTGAATCTGGCTCCTGGCTTAGGGGCGAAAATTGAGCAAACACTGTGCTGAGGCCTCAGCGGATGGGAGAGCAGTTAGATACAGCAGCAGCAACGGTCCCGAACAATTGGTGCACCGCAGGTAACGGAGGGCCCTGTGAGCTGGAGCTCACCAACGAATGTGCGCAAGTATTCTTAGGCTGCAGCCTGGAGATATCGCCACGTTGTAGAAGCTCATTCAGTAACTCTGACCCCCTGTCTGTTAGTGCCACAACGTGATTTGACTGTCTGCAAATATAGTACAAACATCAGTGGAAGCTAAATGGCCATATAGCTCTGAATTTTGCTACTATACCCGCCATGGAAAGCCGGATATAAGAATTATATACACAGTGTGTGCGGTGTACTGGTGGTGGCTGAGGACAAAATAGATCGTGGTAACGGGGTGTTTTCTGCATAAAAGGCTGCGGCCTCGGCGATTACACCTGCATAAAACCTGATCTTGTCCCCTTTAGAGAAAGCGTGCATACCCTGGCCAGGTGTAGTTGTTTTTAAACTGTGGGGGTTTTTAATTATGTCATGTTATTTCGTGTAGCCAAGGCTGTTATTAAAAACTTTTTGTACGGGCATTTGAGACAGCAGTCCTTAATATTTGAAAATTGTAGTCTTAATAGTAGAGCTGTCCCGAACGGTTCGCACACGAACTTCACTGGTTCGCGTTCGCGGTGAACCGTGAACTATATGCAAGTTTGACCAGCCCCTTATACTACATTATTAGTGTCAACTTTGACCCTCTACATCACAGTCAGCAGACACAGGGTAGCCAATCAGGCTAAACTCCCTCCTGGAACCCCCCCCCCCTTATAAAATGCAGGCAGCATCAGCCATTTCACTCACTCGTGTGGCTGCAGTAATTAGAAAAGGGAGAGAACCTGCTGACATAGGAAAAGCTTAGTTAGGCTTTTGTGCTAGGCTTGTTAGGTTGCTCCTTCTTGCTGATACTTATAGCTAAAAAGCACTCCTCATCCTCAACAGCTCTTTTGAGAGCTAATGTTGTTTTTGTGATCCATTTTTATTTTGTGTGTGTGTCCCACAGACACATGTGTTGCATATACCACCCTGTCAGTCAGTCGCAGCTGCTGGACCTTGGCCCCTTGGTAATTCCTACTGTGCCACTGCCAGGCCCAGCACATTCAGTGACTACCTCTGTGTGTGACAGCTGCACATTTGTAATACCAATCACTGCGTACCCACCTGTTTAGTGCACCTAACCACCTACGTGAGCGCACGCAGTTTTATATACCACCAGTCGCTGCACCTGTTCACGGTACCTGTGTGTGTGGCAGCTGCACATTTGTAATACCAATCACTGCATACCTACCTGTTCAGTGCACCTACCTATGTGAGCGCACACAGTGTTATAAACCACCAGTCACTGCACCTGTTCACGGTGCCTGTGTGTGTGTGTGACAGCTGCACATTTGTAATACCAGTCACTGCATACCTGTTCACTGCACCTGTGTGACCACACGCTGTTTTATATACCAGCCCGTGCAAACCTGTTAACTGCACCTGAGTAACCGCACATTGTTGTACCAGCAGTCACTGCAACGTGTTCACTGCACCTATGTAACCGTACATTGTATTAGTCAAGTCAGTGCAAACCTTTCACTTCATCCCCCCCAATATGGACAAAACAACAGGCAGAGCCAGAGGCAGAGTCAGAGGCAGGCCACCTGGCAGGTCTGTTCGAGGTCGCGCTGTGGTGATCTTGTGCGGCCCTCGACCAAAGTTATGAAGAAGACACGTGCCATCAACTCCCAATATTGTTAGGATGTAGTTGACTATTTAACATAGTACACCTCATCTTCCTCAGCTTCCGCACGGAAGAGTGACATATCTTCCTCCTCCTGCTCTGATTCTGGCACCCCACACTCCGTCGGCAGCCATCACCAAAGTGCCATCATCACAGGGCTCAGCGGTGTGGAATTTTTTTTGTGTGTCTGCCTCAGATGAGAGCAATGCCATCTGTACTCTCTGGCACTAGAAATTGAGCCGTGGAAAGACCAAGACCCGCGTAGGGACAACTACCTTACGAAGGCACATGATTACAAAGCACCAACTGCAATTGGATGACCACCAGAGGAAAAGCAGCACACAAAAGCAAAGCCACACACTGCAGTGGAAGATACCAGGCCGCAATTATTTCTCAAAAAAGGCGATATCTAAACTGTACCGTGATGTTGAAAGGCAAGTGGTGACATCTCTGGCACACAGCATTGGGTCAAGGGTCCATCTGACCACGGATGCCTGGTCTGCAAAGCATGCTCAGGCCTGCCCGAAAACTAAGTCAGTCCCCACACACAGCATCTCTGCCTGCACACCGTGTGACTGCCTGCCCCGAGACTAAGTCGGTCCCCACACAGCATCTCTGCCTGCAGGCCGTTGACTGCCTTCTCCGCCACCACCAACAGGGTCCAGGACTCCAGATGGATTCCTGAATTTTTAAGGAATAATAATTTTTCTGGTGCGTGTACATGCCTGCCTAATTTTTTGGGCTGCACTGCAGCTGCAACAACAAAACAAAAGGCATGTACGTGTGTCAATTCCCCTTTGTGATCATTACCTTGCCGCTGTGAAGGGGCTTGCCTATCACAATGAAGCAATGACCGCCGGCTATATGAGTGTCTCGGGGGTGGGGGGGGGGATACCCAAGATATAAGGTTGTTCCTTCATTGTGGACAGACCAAATTTGATCAGCTGGACAGTCACTGTTGTTCTGTCATTGAGCTACCTCAGCCGGCGACCATATGGGCTTGAAAACCGCCATGGCCAGCACTCTGGCCATGGTGCGCACCAGTCCAGCATGGCTGTCACCACACAAACAGCTGTTTGCTGTGCGTTACACAGTGAGTTTGGTCTGTCAGTGTGAAGCAGTACTCTAATTACACTCCCTGATTGATGTATACACATGCAAGATGTTTTAAAGCACATTAGGCCTCCAATTTAGCATGCAATGTGATTTCTGCCCTTAAAACGCTGCTGTGCGTCAAATCCAGATTTTTCCCCGGGACTTTTGACGTGTATCCCACTCCTCCATGCAAAAACTCAGATGTTAGACCCCTTGAAACATTTTTTCCATTACTTTTGTGGCCAGCATAAACATTTGTAGTTTTTAAAGTTTGCCTCCCCATTGAAGTCTATTGCGGTTCGCGAAAGTTCGCGCGAACCAAACTTTTTGTGGAGGTTCGCGATCGAGATTCGTGAACCGAAAATCGGAGGTTCGAGCCATCTCTACTTACCAGTTTATAGTACTGTAGACTTGGGGCTTGATTCACCAACCGGCGCTAAAAACAGGGAACACCAAGAGCCCCAATAGTGTAATTCGTACTGGACAAGGTGGCAATAAGTTTGTATTGCTAGATACTCACAAGTCAGGGTCACCAGCAGGCAACCACTGTAAAGGCAGGTGGGGAGATTGTCCTGACCCCACTCAGGATTAAGAAGTCGCTCTCTGTAGACAGGAAGAAAGGGTTGCAACCCTCCACCAAGGGTGGACTCAAAATTGTATACAATGAACAGAGGCGCCAAAAGTATAAGATTAGATTAAATGAGCTTAAAAACCAACTTAAATGGCAAAATTTAAGGAGGAAGTGGTGGTCTTACCTCCCTCAAGCAGACACGACAACGACTGCGATTCAGACAGTCAAACACATTTATTAGGAACTCCAAAAAGAGTTCCTAATAAATGTGTTTGACTGTCTGAATCGCAGTCGTTGTCGTGTCTGCTTAAGGGAGGTAAGACCACCACTTCCTCCTTCAATTTTGCCATTTAAGTTGGTTTTTAAGCTCATTTAATCTAATCTTATACTTTTGGCGCCTCTGTTCATTGTATACAACCGGCGCTAAGCTGGTTAGTGTGCCCTAAGTGTTAGTGTGCGCAAACCACGGCGTTAGGTGGTTTGCGCCCACACAGTTCAAATAATCCCGCTCACTGCATGTGCAGCACGGATAATAGTGTTTATTGCTGGTCCTTAAAAGTCACACCCGATGCGCCGAAAATGACGCATCGGGTGCCCTTTAAGCAGCACCATGATGCGTCACTTTGGGGGACCCGATGCGTCATTTTCGTCGCATCGGGTGCGACTTTTAAGGACCAGTGGGTGCAACATACCAGGATGATTCGAAGCCCTAAAAGGGATCAAAAGAACCCACTTACCAAAAAAGCTATGCTAAATATAAATGTATTAAACATTAAGTTGCCTTCAACACAAGGTATTTGCAATAATTTAGCTTTACGTGACCAAGAATGATCTCTCATGATGCTCCAATCTGAAACCGCTTCATGCATGTTGGAATAGTATGGCTCTGTTAAACAGAAAGCCATAGGAACACTGCACTCCAGCAGTTCTGGGTGTGTGTCTGGTTTACAGGGACACAAACGGATGATTTGCATATTTAGCAGTGATGCATCATGGGGTATCTTGCTCCCTCACTTAAGGATCGCTTAAAGCTAATTTGTTGCAAATACTTTCTGTTTTGAAAGAAGCACATTTATATATGGTTTGCTTTATCTCAGTGTAATGTAACCACCATTCAGGCTAAATAAGGTGTTCAGTATATAAATCTTGGGAAAAATAAAAGCACATTATCCTCAAATAATTGATAAGGGTATGTAAATAAACCGATGTGGGACAAATTGATAAAGAAAAACAAGACAGACAGGTAATTAGTCACATATTAATTGAAGAATGCAGATGATAAGTGGAGCTCAATGGCTGAGTAGTAACAGCAGCAACACACAAGAACAAAACATTATCTGGACCGTGCAGTCCTGAGCTCAAGTGGAAAATGAATCTTATAGGACAAGACACAGACCATCTACATCACACTTTTCTCCTGGTGGACTCAAAGCGAAAGAGCTGTAGCCACTAGGCAGTAGCAGTGTTGGGAGTCTTGCCCAAGGTCTCCTACTAAATAAGTGCTGGCTTACTGAACAGGAAAAGCCAAGCCGAGACTCCTGTGTCATAGGCAAAGCCCTTAACCAGTACACTATGCAGCTACAGCCACTGTATGTCCTGAATGCATATTTGTTCCTCTTTAAATCATCTTATTTCTATGATTTTCCTCCAACTTCAAAAGGTGTGGAAAACTCTTGAATAAGCATGTAGTTGTTTTCTTGTCTGTTGTATTGTACCACTTAGGGAGCTCTTCCATTGGCGAAAGTGATGCCGCTACACATCACTTCCGCTGGCACCGCATCACTTCCGCATCTCCCGATGCCATTGAAGAGCTGGGACATGGCTGCGGGCGAATGCGGCCGTGCGATTCTCTGATCGCTCCGCACAACATGCATGCAGTGGAAACTATTCCATTGGCGTGCATGTGTTTCAGCATACCCGCTTCTAGTGGAAACGGGCCCCTACTGTAAACAAAACCCAGTGGTTTTTCTATCAAAGACCAAAACTGAAGTGATAAAACAGTAACTGTATGTGCTACTTGGTAAGAATGGCAAGACAAGATTTTGAAGGATAATGAGCATAGTCATTCACACAGAGGCAGTAGTGGAAGGCATACACAAAACAGATTTATTGTCAAATTGCTTGTTTTATGGTTTCTCAGAGAATTTTGTATCCATAACAGCATTAAAAAAAATAATTAGCAATATTAGTGTGTGATAAGAAAAAAGGTAGTACAATGTAAAAAAACTCATGAAAATTTAACACAAGACACAATTGCTACTTTTTGGTAGTTGTGCCAAATATATTATACTCTGCTCATTAACTATGGTATTTATTTTGTAACAATTAAAGATCACATTGTTTGTTATAAGAGTATGTAATTGCCAATGATGAAAAATACAAGGTTCTTGTAACAAGCCCTCAAAAAAAGCTAAGAAAAGATGGGATGGAAGGCAGAAAGTACAGTGATGTGGGGCCCAGGGAGACTCCAGACCTTGGTGCTAACTGTCCAGATTTAGAATTTTAGTGTTGGAATGAAATTAGTATGACTACAGTCATGGCTAAAACTTTTTAGAATTGCACACATACTGATTTTCATGTTTGCTGCATCGGTTTTTATGATAGCAATCGGTATATACTCCAGAATCATACGAAGAGTGATCAGAAGAATTGCAAAGAAGTACTTCCTTGTCATGAAAATTATATATATATATATATATATATATATATATATATATATATATATATATATATATATATATATATCCACTGCATTTAAGCTCTGCTGAGATCATTTTAGTAATCTTGTTTACACAGGTGAGAATGTTGACGAACAAGGCTTCAGATTATTCTGCTGTGCCGATTGAGTTAGAATAGGAGACTGGATTCTTTAAAAGAAGGGTGATGCTTGAAATCATTGTTCTTCCTCTGTTGACCATGGTTACCTGCAAGAAAACCTGTGCAGCCACCATTGTGCTGCATACAAAAACTCCACAGAAGCAATGATATTGCTGCTACTAAGAGTGCACCTAAATCATTCATTTATTGGATCATCAAGAACTTCAAGGAAAGAGGCTCAGTTGTTGTGAAGAAGGCTTCAGGGCACCCAAGAAAGTCCAGCAAGCACCAGGACTGTCTCCTAAAGATGATTCAGCTGTGAGATTGTGGTGCCACCAGTGCAGAGCTTTCTCAGAAATGGCTGCAGGCAGGTGTAAGCTTCAGAAAGTTTCCGAAAGTTTAGTCTAATAATCTCTGCTTTTATCCTCCTATGCCACTGGGATGTTAGGATAGATCTTGTTTTCAAGGGCACACCCTCTCATAAGGCACTTAAAGAGCATGATCATTACTGCAGGGTGCATTATTTCTCCCCTAGTCCAGACATGGGCCAAGGGAGGAAGGAAGTAGTCACTGCTTTTTCTGAACGTCCTAAAATTAATTTGTAATTATTTTCCACCCCTATTAGGGGTGTGTGTGTGTGTGTGTGTGTGTGTGTGTGTGTGTGTGTGTGTGTATGTGTGTTCGGGGGTGAAGGCTTATTAAGCCATGCACTGCAAATCAAAGATCCTAGTTAATGAGTAAACTCATATTTAAAATAGTTAGAGGTACTGGAATTATATGTTCATAGTATAGTATGTGTGACTCATGCATTGTGTTTATAGTTGAATCCTTATAAACCTTATACAAACTAGAGACCACAAGCGGATCAGTGAAAAACGGCCCCTAGCGCCAGGGATAAAAAAAACGGCGCCTCATAGACTTTTATTAAAAAACGATATTTATCGTTTTTAGGGTGAAATAATGGCGCAGATTGTCATCTTCGTTTGCCATTGTAAATTTTTTTTTTTATTCAATAACATTGTTATACCGAATAGCCCTAACTAAACCGCCGCATTCCCGATGCTCTAATCTAACTAATTGCCCCCAAACTCCCCAGGGGCAATCCGGGCTTCGTTTCCCAGTGAGGCAGGGCTATGAGCAGCAGCCCTGCCTCACGCGTGTCTGTCAGCGGCGGATCTCCGCCTCTCCCCACCCTTCTCAGCGAAGGAAGACTGAGAGGGGCGGGGAGAGGCGGAGATCCGCCGCTGACAGACACGCGTGAGGCAGGGCTGCTGCTCATAGTCCTGCCTCACTGGGAAATGAAGCCCGGATTGCCCCCGTGGAGTTTGGGGGCAATTAGTTAGATTAGAGCATCGGGAATGCGGCGGTTTAGTTAGGGCTATTCGGTATAACAATGTTATTCAATAACAAAAAATGTTTACAATGGCAAACGAAGATGAACATTGCCAATTGTAAATACGATAAATATCGTTTAAAAAAAATATCGTTTAAAAAATGTCGCCATTACTCGGTCGGTGCCATTTTTAACTGTACCCACCACAAGCTTTACTTGGATCCATGCTTTATGCACTGTTGTTTGAGAAATAATTACTTGTGGTTTTTCTAAAGAATAATTTTTGCAGATCTATGTAATTTATGCTGTTTCCATTCTTATCTGGCAAAGAGGTTTTATGCTTGCAAAATTAGTTCATTTATTCTATACAATTAAATTTACTGAGCTGTGAAGGGAAAGTTTAACAAGTAATGGAGGTGAAAATCATTAAGAGATCTCCATTGTATCGATAAATGAAGAAGAAAGCATATACATGGTACAGATTGGAATTAAGCTTTTACTACTATTGTTGCTGCTGCTTCTACTACTACACTGCTGCTACTACAACTACAAGTGTAGAGCATATACATCAGTCTGACTGAAATGGGTGTTGCATCACACTGGATAAACCTGCAGTGAGGGAATATAACTACAAATTGTCCAGTCCAACACAAGATCGACTGATCTGGTGGTGTATGATTAGGAAACGTGACCTTGTTGCCCTTACCAATTAACAATATCTGTGTCCTCCTGTGTGAAACAGGGAAGCACAGGCTGTGCACCACTTCTTACTGCTCAGGGATGAATCACACAAAAAGGGGCATAAAAGGACTGTACTCTGAAATCTCATACTGTGCCTGTGCAGGAAGGTCCTGGTGAGGCGAGGGCAGTGCAGGCGCAGTGGACATCGACTGGCCAGTTGGTGAAAACCGAAACTTAGTGGCTGCAGGGACTGGAGGAGCGTTAAGTGATGGCACTGGCACAGGACGGCAACTCTTTTTTTTTCAGTTTGATTTAGGTTTCCTTTAAATGTAAAATCAATTCTCAACAATACCCATATGAATAAATCTTCCAACAAAATTGTGACCAAGCTGAATTCCAAACTATAAGCCTTCATTTAAAGCTCTCTCAAGCCTGTTCTCCCCATATTTTTGTATTAAAAAAATGGAAATCAGACTTTGGTGATCAAAATACTTTAAAATGGCTGTGAATCTTCCAAAACATATGGTTCCCTCAAAATACCTCTTATCATTATGAAGACAGATATAAATTACGCCTCCTTGAGAAAGCCGGAAGGCGGCGAAACGTTGGGGGAGCTGCACGTCCTCTGCATGGGACGCCAGGCCGTCCAGACCTCCTCCACACCGCGCACTACAGGTCTGTAAAAGGGCCCACCGCCGTGCATGCTGTCCGGTCAGGTCGACCGCGCTAGCCTCTGCTTGGACATGTAGTTCCACTGCTCTTCACGTTGAGCACTTTACATCACTGATCCCGTGGGGACATACGGAGCTTCCATCTGTGCAATCCTGGCAGTGAGATGGACCTTTCAATAGGCATGTAATCCAGCTTAATGGAGATGGTGAGATAAGCTGATTTATACAGTGTACTTTTGCGGGGATGCTGAAGCAATGTGCCGCGCATGGACATTGATACTGGCTGATACTGGCTGCTACTGCATGTGCTTGCTTTGACTTTGGCTTTTTGCATATCCACTCCATTGCTGCATGCCCTTCTACTGCTTTATACTATAATGACCATCTCAAAATGGACTGTTGGCTCTGAATCCCATGACTTCAGGAAAATGTGTCATCATTAATGTGGTCCCGTTTGCTTTACAGCCATTGCTAGCCTTAGATGCTGGCGGGTAATTGCGGACTGTTTGTGCGTGTGTTGTGTTGGATGAGTCCTGACGGGGTGGCCATCCCATGTGATTTTTAATTATAACATTGTTATGACCTATTTAATAAATTTTGATATAGCTTTGATAATTATTACCGGTTTTTTGTGTGCATTATTTTGTGTGACATCTATGGGCACTGTATATCCTGCTCTTCTTATATTCCACTGCCAACTTTATAGATTATAAATTATTAGTGTTATGGTTAAGGGTACCGCCTTTGACATGGGAGACCAGGGTTCGAATCCTGGCTAGGGTCAGTGCCTATTCAGTAAGGAGTTCAAAGCAAGACTCCCTAACACTGCAGGGTGGAGTCTTGAGCGCATCCCAGTGGCTGCAGCTCTTGAGTGCTTTGAGTGCGACAGGAGTTATTATTCGAGTCCGACATTATTATTATTATTATTATTATTATTATTTTAGCAAGATGGATCTTAGTCCTCTTCTTATAGCTAAAATGGGGTAAAACAAAACAATTTGTGTTGGAGATGTCATCTAGAAGAAGGATCTTTACCTCATAATGGTGGTCCTGCCCAATTATAAATCATTTCTTGGAAAATATTTTTGCAAAACATATCTAAATTGTGATTGCAAATTTTGTAAAACTTTAGCACTGACTTGCAAAGTTCTGACATGTGAAACCTTGCTACTGCTGTTGCTGCTTCAAGCTGTGAGACGCATGCATGCACAGTCCAGCCTGAGTAATGGTTCTCCACTTGCCTGAAGATTAGTGTTTGATGCATGCAACCACATACTTCTAGAACAGTGCTTTTTATAGTGTATCTGAGGTAGTATGTGATGAGATAAATACGTGTATGTACAGAGCAAAACATAACCAGGTTGTTTTACTTGTTTTATTTTGCTGCTTTTCATAGTTAATTTTCAGCCATGAAAGTGACAACGTCTGTCTTATTGGTACCTTGTCGGGAATATAGTAAACATCACTGATAAGCTAATTGCAGTCATAAACGTTTTCCTGACAGAATACAACTTCTGGAGATAGTAAAAGGTCAAAAGTTCATGTATTTTTACTCTGGGACACTTAATACGCTGTTACTGAGCAGAGGCAACAAAACATTCATTCTACTTTGTAAATGTTTAAATATAAAATAAAACCATGGGATATTAAAAAAAAAAAGTCATTTTTAGGAGTAGGAGGATACATGCAGTTGTTTATCTCATCAGTTTATTTTCACCTCGGGTTGACTTTAACTTGTGTTTGATCATACCCTAGGGGTCTGGTGAGTCCGTCTCAGGGGTTTGGCGGAGGTACGTGTGTCTGTTCCATTCAGTAAGTATCCAATCAATTATGTTTTTGTGTGAGATTCATGTTTTATTGTTTTTGCTCTTTGAACACAGTGAGCTTGATTCACAAAGCAGTGATAACTGTTATCACGCTCTGAAAAGTGCTTCACGTGAAATTTAGCGTGAAAAGAGTTATCGCGCGCAACAATTCGCATTCGCATGCTAACTCAAATTTTTGGAGCGTTAATGTTCCGTGTTCGCACAATGAATTTGCATTATAGCGCGAACGTTAACTAACGATGGCTCGAAGCTCCGATTTTTGGTTTGCGAACCTTAAAAGCGAACTTCTGCAAAAAGTTTGGTTCGTGCGAACTTTCGCAAACCGCAAAAGACTTCAACGGGGAGGAAAACTACAAACATTTATGCTGGCCACAAAAGTGATGGAAAAGATGTTTCAAGGGGTCTAACACCTGGAGGGGGGCATGGCGGAGTGGGATACACACCAAAAGTCCCAGGGAAAAATCTGGATTTGACGCAAAACATCGTTTTAAGGGCAGAAATCACATTGCATGCTAAATTGGAGGCCTAAAGTGCTGTAAAACATCTTGCATGTGTATACATCAATCAGGGAATATAATTAGTGTACTGCTCCACACTGACAGACCAAACTCACTGTGTAACACACCACAAACAGCTGTTTGTGTAGTGATGGCCGTGCTGGACTGGTGCGCACCATGGCGAGATTACTCTTCCTCAGTGATATCAGGTAATGTCTGACTGCCTTATCAACTTTCGATGGTTCTTTTTTCTACCATTGTTAAAGCTTACATCTATTTTTTTAAATTACTTTTTATGCTGGCTGTTCAGTACCTTTAACGAGAATTTGTTATGGAGGGCAAGTCTGCCATTCATTCAACTGTGTAAAACTTTCGATGGTACTTTCTCAGTACCGTGGTGACCACGGATAATGGCCGGGGAATCAGGGTTCAATATCAGTCCGGAGTGGGAGGAGCCTGAGAAACGCTACCACCACACATCCATGGAAGGACCCATTGTGCTGTATAAGTAATGTACCTACCCTGACCGTGCTTGGCAGACCAGGCATCCGTGGTCAAACCTTGACCTAACGCTGTGTGCCAGAGATGACACCACTTGCCTTTCAACTGGATGGTACAGTTTGGGTATCGCCTTTTTTGAGAAATAATTGTGGCATGGTATCTTCCACTGCGTCCACCAGCTGGTATGTTAACAGCTGGTGAGCTAACAGTTCCAGCAAGCCATCTGTCAGATCCCAGGCAAGGTGGTGATTGGCAGACATGGGCTTCTTCCGCTCAAAGATTTCCCTCATGGACACCTGGCTGCTGCTACTGTGGGCAGAGGAGCAGGAACTGCTCAAGGTGAGAGGTGGAGTGCAGGAGGGTGGCTGTGATTGGGAAGGTGCAAGAGAGAAAGCGGCTGAAGATGATGCACCTGAAGGATGAAGAGGAGAAGAAGGCTGGCTTTGCTTTTGTGTGTTGCTTTTCCTCAGGTGGTCTTGCCATTGCAGTTTGTGCCTTTTCTCCATGTGCCTTTGTAAGGCAGTTGTCCCTACGCGGGTGTTGGCCTTTCCACGGCTCAATTTTTGGTGGCAGAGAGTACAGATGGCATTGCTCATATCTGAGGCAGACACACAAAAAAAATGTCCACACCTCTGAGCCCACCTGGGGTGATGGCACTATGGTGGCGTCAGCAGCTGATGTTGAAGGGCATGTTGGCTGGCTTTTCATAGGTGGTGATACATGGCGCCGGACACTGCCACCAGCTGCTTCTGATGACAAGCTCCCCTGCTTCTATCAGGAACTCATCTTCTCCTAGTCCTCTCTAACTCCCCCTCTGAACTGTCCTCCTGTCCATCTCCTCTATTGGGAACCCACGTGACATCATAATCATCATCATCATCATCATAATCATCCTCCTCAGCTTGGCTTGCATCAGACACCTCCAAAACTGCACCAACAGCAGGTACTTCATCCTCCTCCTCCTCACACCTTATATCCATAGTGTCACCTAACTCAGACATATGAGGTGGTGTAGCTTGCTTAGCATCTTCATCTTGTTGTAACAATAATGGCTGTGAATCAGTTAATTCCCCACCAAATAACTCTTGCGAAGGGTCAAATGCAGCGGTTGTGGTGCTTGTAGTAGCGCTGGTGGCTGCGGAAGATGAGGTGTCCTGTGTTAAATAGTCAACTACGCCCTGACAATCTTGGGAGTTGATGGGACGTGTCTTCTTCTGAGCACTGTAATTTGGTCTAGGGCGGCACGAAATCATGTCAGCACGACCTCGAACAGATCTGCCGGGTGGCCTGCCTCTGGGTCTGCCTCTGCCTGTTGTTTTGTCCATATCGGGGGAGAGGAAGTGAATGGTATGCACTGACTTGCCTAATACAATGTGCAGTCACACACAGGTGCAGTGAAAGGTATGCAGTGACTGGTATTACAATACAATATGCAGCTGTCACACAGGTGCACTTAACAGGTATGCACGGACTGGTATATTACACAGCCTGCGGCTACACAGGTACTGTGAACAATTATACAATGACTAGTATTACAAATGTGCAGCTGTCGCACACACAGGTACCATGAACAGATATGCAGTGACTGGTATATAATATAACACTGAGTGCGGTCACGTAGGTGCACTGAACAGGTATGCAGTGACTGGTATCAGTACAATGTGCAGCTGTCACACACACAGGTACCGTGAACAGGTGCAGAGGCTGGTGGTATATAACACTGCATGCGCTCACATAGGTAGGTGCACTGAACAGGTAGGTATGCAGTGATTGGTATTACAAATGTGCAGCTGTCACACACACAGGTACCGTGAACAGGTGCAGCGACTTACTGGTATATAATATAACACTGCTTGCGGTCACGTAGGTAGGTGCACTACTAAACAGGTATGCAGGGATTGGTATTACAAATGTGCAGCTGTCACACACACACACAGGTAGTCACTGAATGTGCTAAGCCTGGCAGTGGCACAGTAGGAATCACAAGAAAAACATTAGCTCTCAAAAGAGCTGTTGAGGAGTGCTTTTTAGCAATAAGTATCAGCAAGGAGCAAGCTAACAAGCCTAACACAAGAGCATACCTAAGCTTTATCTATGTCTACAGCAGGTTCTCTCCCTTCTCTAATTACTTCAGCCACACAAGTGAGTGAAAATGCTGATGCTGCCTGCCTTTTATAAAGGGGGAGGGCTCCAGGAGGGAGTGTAGCCTGATTGTCTACCCTGTGTCTGCTGACTGGTGTAGAGGGTCAAAGTTAAAACTAATGATGTAGTATAGGGGGCGAGTCAAACTCACATATAGTTCGCGGTTCACCGCGAAAGCGAAACACTGAAGTTCACGCGAATAAGTTCACGTAGGAACCATTCGGGCCATCTCTAACGTTAACGTGCGCTAAATTCACGATATGTATTTTTTTACAAGCGAAGACTTTGGTCCACAAAGAGTTTGGTGAAAATTGCAGGGATCTGTTCTAGAAGGCTTGAAGCTCCAGAAACTCCTCAAAATGACATCATTGTGAGCAGTGCAAAAAGAATTGTGGCAGTTAACATTTGAATCTGGGGCGCGGGGTCTAGAACAGCACTGTAACAGCAGTAATATTTTATGGATTGCCCACAAGCAAATGTACTGATGTAATAGCTTGTATGAGGCTATGCAAAATGCTTTAGTATATTTTGGTCTCCATGTGAATAAACTTATATAGCTGTGTCAGTATTAGCCTTGGCTAAAGAAGTAATGGGATGTCTGACACAATTGTATGCATTTTAATCACACAGAGACCAATAATTAAAAATATACTAGGACATTTGGCCTAGTCTCACACAACTTGTTTTTATACTGCAGTAACTGTACTTATGAATTTTCACAAAAATGGTCTTGAAAATGTTTTTTGCTTTTCAAGGCAAACATAACTTTCATTGTAAAACTGATGTAATTTATGTCAGTGCTATGAAAGCCATTTTTGCAAATTATGTTTTTTGTAGACATTGCTAATGCTTCACAATATGCTTAAATACATTGTTGACACAGCGCTACACTGTTTAGTGAATAACATAATCGGGATTCTTTGGGTACAGTCTGATCATATCCCCTATAGTCAGATCCCCTATAGTCACACCCCTACTTTGAATTCAGCTGTTTAATCACTTCACCTGCCTCACAATGCTGTGTTCTGAAACCAGTATCCACTACTAACAGACAAGGTAGAACAATTCCAGGCAGACTTGGCCAGGGGCATGTGGGGATTTTTCTCCTGAGCTGCCTCCTCCTCACACATCCAGGGACGGCAGGGCAGCACTAGTTGTCAATCCAGGTGCCGGCCTCTGAGCCAACACAACTTTCTGTATTTTCAGTGCTGCGGCCACTCTATCCAGACGAAGTCCCGCCCCCAGCAGTAGGTCTTCATGTTGGGCTAGAGTCCAGGCCATTGGGTGAGAGCTCCTGCTCCTCCCCTGATCCTCCTATAGACAGCTGAAGCAGGCTGCTCTGGCATCCAAACTCTGCCCTGCCTGCAGGAAAGCCATAAACTGCTGCCAAAATCATGTCGAAGCTCTGCCCCAAACTGGCTAGAAGCTCCATCTCTTGCTACCCTGCTTGCTTTGCATTGCTTCCTCTCTCCCACCACATAAACTCAAAGTCTCATTGGATACCTATACTGGGAGGGGGCTCCCTGACTTCCAATACGGAATGCTCTATCGCTACCTACACTTGGGGGGCTCTCTGGTATCTAACTTGGGGGGGGGGGGGGGGTTCCCTGCCTTCCTATATGTGGGACTCTATGGCTACCTATACTGGGGAGGCTAACCTCACTGCCGCCACACCTAACGCCAACCGCTAACCGTTACCTCACTGCCACCAAACCTAACGCTAACCTCACTGCCACCAAACCTAACGCTAACCTCACTGCCACCACACCTAACGCTAACATCACTGCCACCACACCTAACATAAACCTCACTGCCACCACACCTAACGCTAACCACTAACCGTTACCTCACTGCCACCATACCTAACACTAACCTCACTGCCACCACACCTAATACTAACCTCACTGCTGCCACACCTAACGCTAACCTCACTGCTGCTGCACCTAGCCTCGCTGCCGCTAAACCTAACACTAATCCTCCTAATACCATTATGTATGCCTCTTTATATGAGACATACATAAATTAAACAACCCGCTGCATTTTCAGTCCTATTGATAATTAGTAATACAATCTCAAATTCAAAATGCAGCCATTATGGTCATGTAGCTACTGAATATGTGCCTCAGCTACAAAAGAAATAATGCATTATAGTATTAGGAAGAATATTTTTGTCTCCAGAAAATGGTAATCGGTATAAAAACAGTATAATGGTAGAAAATGCAATATAAAAAGCTACCGTAATTATATTTCAGTTGTCCATGTTTTTTTCATACAAGTTGAAATGATATGCTGCTGGGTATGGTACCCTTTAAAAACACAGAGAAAAATAAATAAATAAAGCAAATTAAGTGCTTAGCCAATGACACTTTGCAGGAAATGATTATGTATTCACTTATTTTTTGTTTAATATCATTTTTTACAACACACACACAATTTCAAATAAGTAAGACTTTGCAATATTGTCAGAAACTCTTTAGCATGCCCATAACATGTTTTTAAGACACAAAGGCCATTTTCAATATATGTGCAATAAAATGTTTATCATATACACACGTCAAAGGGGTCTTACAAGAAAAGTTAAAGGACACCTGAGGGGAGAGGAATATGGAGTCTGCCGTATGTATTTTCTTTTAAAGAATGTCAATTATCTGGCTATCCCACTGATCCTCTGCCTCTAATAGACTAATAGACACTACTGATGTGTGAAAGATCAGCAGGGCTGCCAGGCAACTGGTATTGTTTAAAAGTAAATAAATATGGCAGTCTCCTTATCCTTCTCACTTCAGGTATTCTTAAATAAACGTATTTGCCCTAAACCACTAATCACAATTTCTTGTCATTGTCACCCCAGCCTGAAAGAAAATTAAGATTAAAAAGCTATGTAATTAATTAAAAGAGCAAAAACCTGTCAAAAATTCCATGTTAGGACAGGTTTGGATTATCATACCAAAATGTGTGTGTAGTAATACTTCAGCAGCTTCTTACATGACTAAAAGTCTAGACATCTTTTAACATGACCTTTAACCTACCCAGCGTTCAATTTCCCCAGGATTTCTGTGCAAACAGTGATAAAATGTATTTTTAAAACTTTTTTTTCTCTGTAACTTGCCAAAATGTGTCAAGCAAGGGTCTAGTATACAGTGCAGGAGAGTATTGATGTGTATGCATGTTTATACTGTTCACAGCATGTTTTTTTGAACGGACATTTCTGTCCATACCGCTAGGGAGGTTAAAGAAATGTGAAGAAAACCCAGATAAGAAAAACAGGCATGTAATACAAAACAACATAGCCAAAAGTTACCCACAGAGAAAAAGAAATAGAGGCCTAATTTGTCATTAGTTCCAGTCTTCCAGAGACTGAAGCAGATGTATTGAGGTAAAGTAAAAGTTACAGTAAAGTAAGCAATGAAGCAGCCATCATGACAATGATCCTAAAAGAACATACATTTTCTTGACACCATAGGGCAATTTGGAATTGGGATGGCCGACAATTCACTGCAGCAGGTGAGTTTGTGAACCTGCGTTTGCATCGGGATTTGTGATTTGGCAAACCTGAATCTCCACAAAGCCTCACGAGATCGGTGCTCACCCACCAAATCACACCACAGGACCTTCACCAATTACAGCTCCCAGTCTCAGTACTTCACTGCCCATTCCACTGCCTGTTTATGGAAGATGGCCTAATGTCACTACCAGTGTAGCAGGAGTTACAGACTTGCAAACCTATGAATGCTAGCTCAAGGGTTAGGTAGTCACCCGGCAAACTGCAACACAGGTTTACAAACCATGTATACCCAACCGTACTCTTGAAGTAAAAATAGTTTTACAATGCATTCTTTAATAGAGGATGAGGCTTCAGTGCATCATGATGAGCATAAATGATTAGCTGCTGTTTGCTCTATACACAGGATGGCTATAACAGAAGGTTCAAAAAGAGAGCCAATTGAATTCCAGAGAACACCACAGAGCTGTAGTGCTGCCAGCACTATATGAACTTTTATGTTCCTGCCTTTCACAAGTGATAGTATGATAAAGTGTTTATTTTTATATTAGCTAGTGGGCAACACCTGCAAATGTAATCTTGAGAAACAGTGGTTTACACAGTAATAGCTTTTGTAGCCATTCAATAAAAAACACTTTAGGAGGCCATTGTTTTTTAAATGATTATTTGTTTTTGAAATTGTAAGTAAAGTGTACAAAAAATCAATTCCTAATTTATGAAACATATAAAGTAAGCAGCCTCCGTAGAAGCGCATAGCGCGAAACGGCCGTCAGGCTTCACTCCCTCTGCACCCACCGCACCTGATCCACCTCCACCTTGGGTATGTGTGTCTTCCACAATGTATATGAATTTTTAGATGCATTTTGTTCTGGAACTCATAAATAAAAGTAATGACAGCAGTGCCGGCGCTTTTCCTCTCCTTTCTATGCACAGATATTGTTTATGCCTTAGCATGCTGGGATTTACATCTGCATACCCATCGTGGTGACAGTGCCGCCTCCATCCCCCTCCTCCCTCTTCCTCACAAGGACCTACTGCAGTGCCAGCATCTTCATACTTTTCTCTCTTAATGTTACTTTGAACATATAAAGTAAACAAAATAAGTCAACGTGAAAGTATCAATTATATCCTCCGCAAACAACAAGATACAATATAATGAAAACATCTTCTGGCCAAAAAAAGAAATGTGATGCAGTAATTAGGGATTTTCAGCCCCTGGGCCTGCAGCTGCCATTATCATTTTATATTAGCTTAGTCTAGGATCTCCTGTCAAAGGTGATTGTTATTTTGGCAACAGATTACCAATTATCCTGCAAGTGTAACCTATGTCTACTTTCCTTCAATGACCTCTAGTTAGTGACAGGAAGAAATTACTTCAAAAGCCCTTTCTCCATAAGCACATGTTGTGCAAGACCACATCTTATTACTGAAATACTGGAAGTGATCTCTAGGAGATAGGAGATGGACTGCTCACACCTATGACCTCTAGTGGTGGGAGGAAATGGGAATGAGCTAATATTTGGCTACATCATCTAACTCCAAAAATTGCTGATGTCTTCAAAGACGATGTCTGATGTATCACATTTACTTCTTGGCAGCTGCTGCAAAGCCTAATTAGAATCTATGAAATATGCTTATAGGTACACTTACTTTTAAATCCTTATAATTCCATCATTTATTGCTTTTCGCTTACAGGAGGAAAGAGGTAGCATTATTTTGTTCCAGAGAGAACAGTGTGTTTTCTTCCAGGAAATGATTAAATAAGTCTACCTGACTGCTTCAAGAGCTTTGTTGAACTGTAGCAAGTTGGCAATTACTGAGACATTAATGCTGGTGAATGCTGGCCTTAGATTTACTGCGGTAATAAAAGAAACGGTCAGGTTCCTTACTAGGATTTATTAGTGTTTTGCTGGTTTAGAATTATGTTTTTGCTTCAGATATACAGGACTTCTTACCTACAGTATTTCCTTTTATTTTGCAGGTTTTTATTTAGACCTGCCTACTAAACTCTTCATTCTGTGCAAGTGTATTAGTAAATTAATTAAAAGTAATTAGTTTTTATTCTCGTTCTTACGGTAAAGGAATGTAACTAGAGACCATCCACAGCTTAATAGGAGCGTTTCATTGGCCTTAAGATGAATCAATGCAAAATTAAAATAACTAGTGGAATATTTCTCTGAACAAAATACTAAAATTCTCTCTGTTTACAAGGAAGAGATATTTTGTTTTCATTTGGGCTGGCTAAATTAAAATGTATTTTGTTAAGAGATCTACAGAATTTTATAAATCACACCACCTTAAATATGGCATTTAAACTTCCTGCTAAAGTGAGCTTTATATTATTACATTTGATAAAATCCTCTATAAGGTTTCCATTTTCCATGAAAAGGTGCAAAACCCCTTAATTTATTTCATTGTGAGGTTTCCAGCTTTACACTAAGTGACCTCTTTCACATCCTACAAGAACTGACAGAGGTTTATGTCTTGTTAAAAGGAAAATACAACAAAATACAAAAGTGGTTTATTCTACACATACATAAAATATGTATATGCAGATTTCAAAAAAGACTATCAAGTATTTTGAGTGCCTCTTGTTACAGCTGATTAAGAAAGAGGGAAGGAAGAGATCTAAGGATCCTCTCATCAGTATCATTCCACATTTTGCTAATTTTACATATAATGCAAAAATCATTTCAACACAGAGGAGCTGATCGGAAGGCACCCTACCCAGCAGGAGAGGAATAGCACTGTCCAGAATCAACAATAACCACGATATGCTGCAGTGCCACTGAAGTTCAGATTTACTTGCTTATTTGCAGGCTTCCTATAAGATTTATCTGATTAATGTATGGTGGTCCTGCAAGGCGATGCCTGGGGGCTGGGGGTGACTTTTAACACTGGGGAGGGCAGCAAAGCCTCACCCTTTGCAAAGCAGCCTTTTTCCATATTTTTTAAAAGTGCTTTTCCACACCTTCAGCAGCACCCAAGAGGGGGTGGAGGAAATAGTATGAAGGATTGTGTAAATGCTATCAGATGACCCCATGAGTGAATGCCATGACCAGTTAGCTAAGAGAATGAAAATAGTAAATATACAAGTGCTCCTGTTCCAACTCTGGCAAATCTATCCAGCAAACTTCAATCTTTTTCAAAACAGCTGCCAAGGTAACCACTTCACAATGGGAAACAATATACTAGGATACAAATTCTCAGTGATTGCAGTATGCAACCAATCAGGCCATTTCTGGATGACCTGCAGTCGCCAGTCGCGCTCAATAGACAATATGGCAGTGACCATCACCAAAAATAACCACACAGAGAATTAGCAGCAGCATGCTGCTATATGTGGCATAACCGAATTGGACACTCACAAGTAGCGTAATTTATTTAATGCCCATATTTGGTCAGTTTCTCTTATCCCCTGACAGCAGCGCAATGCCAATACTATTAGGGAAGATAGATTGCATCCTCCGTTTAAACTACAGTGTTTTATTGCATACGATTGTTACACTCAAGGCAATGTTTTATTTCTGGGTCCTTGTCACAGGGGCCCACAATGTAAGTGATGTTCACTATGTTTTAAGAGCAAAAGTGCTTGAATAAAGTTGTGAGTGATTTTACAGAGCTGTTAATTTTCTGTTTGGTTGTATTTGGTGATGGCCACCAGCTTATTGTCTATTGAGCACTGGGTGACTGCCGGTGGTCCTGGAATGGTCTGAGTAGCTGCATACTGCAAGCACTGTGGGTTTCTCTCTAATTATGACCAGTTAGCTACCCAAGACACAGACAAGACACAGAACATTTATATCACACTTTTCTCCTGGCGGACTCAAAGCGCCAGAGCGGAAGCCACTAGGACGCGCTCTATAGGCAGTAGCAGTGTTAGGGAAACTTGCTTAAGGTTTCCTACTGAATAGGTGCTGGCTTACTAAACAGGAAGAGCCCTTAACCATTACACCATCCAACCACACTTGACTGAATGGGTAAAAGGTGACTTATAGCAGACCCTTTACATATAGTATTTAACACAATTCACTTTGCCTCCTAAGTTTTCTCCTAGGTTATATTTTCACATCTTATCAATAAAATGCCTTTAAAGGCAACCGCAAGTAAGAAAATGCACTGAATAGTTTTGACAGTTCCTTTTCACCTACTTTTTGGTGTTTTTTTTTAATTGCAGAGTACATAAGTTATTAAACAGAAGATGGAAAATGTTCTCCTAGAAGAAAACTTAGGAGAAAATGTGAATGGGATCAGGTCCAAAGAGTTCTGCCAGAAGGATCTTATCACTCAGCTGGGTTGAGGAATTGATTTTAGAAACTCTTTCCCCAGTCTTTTCCAAGCTTTTCTGTTCAATTGACTACTGCTCCTAACACCACCTCTATTTATAGTCCCAATTGGACTATATGGCAGGGGCATGCAGCTGGCTTAAGTCAGTGCATTAACAAATACAAATTACTCTGAGCCAGGTTATTTCGACACCTGCTCGGCGCCACGCTGTGCCTAATTTGGGTGCCGCCATAGAATCTAATGTTAATTACCGCAATAGTGGCGCAGTACAATAAAATCACTGTAATTTGGGGGCCGACAATAGGGGCCGACAATAGCCAGACCCCGAATTATGTGGCCAAAAGAAAAAAATAGGATATTGGTAGAGTATTATATTATGCAGCTACCCAGTGAAGTCAGAGTAGCCAGATGTCCGTCCTTTTATTAGACAGCCCCCAAGTGTTGCCAGATCTCCCCCTTGTTTTAGGTAGACCCCCAGATTACCCATATGTTCTCCTCCATATTAGGCAGCCCCCAAGTATAACCAGATCCCCCCTTGTTTAAGACAGCCCCCCAGTAAATCCAGAGATGCCCCCTTGTATTAGGTAGCCCCCACTATAGCCAGATGTCCCCCTGTGTATTAGGTGGCACCAGAGTAGCCAGATCCCGCCCCCCCGGAATTATGCAGCTCCCCAGTGTAGTCAGATGTTCCCCATGATATTAGGCAGCCCCCTCGGTGTTGCCAAATGTCCCCCTTTTTATTAGGCAGCCCCACACTGTAGCCAGATGTTTCCCCTTGTATTAGGCAGCCCCCAGAGTAGCCAGATGTCCCCCTTTTATTAGACAGCACCCAAGTGCTGCCAGATCTCCCCCATGTATTAGGTGGCCCCCCAGATTACCCATATGTTCCCCTCCATATTAGGAAGCCCCCAAGTGTAACCAGATACCCCCTTTGTTTAAGACAGCCCCCTAGTATATCCAGAGATGCCCCCCCTTGTATTAGGTAGCCCCCAGAGTAGACAGATGCCCCAAATGTATTAGGCAGTCCACCCAGGCCCCAGTGTAGCCAGATGTCCGCCTTGTATTGGGCAGCCCCCCCCCCCCCCCCCAGTGTAGCCAGATGTCTGCATTTGAATAGGCAGTCTGGACCCCTCAGTGTAACCAGACGCCCCCCCCCAGTATAGCCATATGTCCCCCTTGTATTGGTCAGCCTCCCCTCCCCCATTTGCAGAGCTGAGTATTGATGGATGCAAGCTGGTATAATTACCTGTCTTGCCCCTGCGAGGGCAGGATCCGTCTTCTTCACTCTGTCCCACAGTCCCTCCGTCTCCTCTCTCACTCCTCCAGCGGCGCAATAATGAGAGGCGCCACTAGAAGGTGCAATAGAGAGGAGATGGAGCATCGGTGAAACAGAGTGAGGAAGATGGATTCTCGTGGCAACAGGACAGGTAACTATAATAGCTCGCTTCCGTCCGCCCACAGCTTTGCATATCGCTGGGCCAGGGGAGGCACAGAAGAGCCTCTGCCCTGTCCTGGTGACTCCCCCTTCTTCTCTGACAATCAGGGGCAGACCGCACTGGCCGCATGCCCCTGGAGACACCACTGGTCATTTTTATATGATTGGGTCTATTGTAGTAGAAAATGTTGATTTCTTTTTCACGCTGTTTTCTGTTTTGTAGATGTAAGTTAGCCATACCACATACTGCAGTTTAATCCAATAGCCAAAATTCACATGATGTTCTAATAAGATGCCTAATATCTCAACAAAATCATCAAGTTCAAAATAAAAAATGCTTACTAACATATAGACTTTTATTTTTGATATTAGTTTGCTATATTAATTTCATACTATTACACAAGTACTAGTTCCACATTTGAGCTCTGAAAGACTGGTTATCATTAACAGAGACAGTGTCATACTTGGCCACAGAAAATATTTTGCCATATTATACATCATCAGTAATAGATTTTGACACATAGAACAGTCTTTCATAAATGACAACATCACTAACATACTTTGCCCTAGAAAAACTCAAATAATCATGATTCATTCCCTTTAGTTCAGCTCAGCTCTACACATTGCTGGGAATAATTGTGTTAGCTCGCTTGCCTTGTTTAAGAACGTACACATAGCCACTCCATCATTATCCTACAAGACTACAGGTTAGTAGATTCAAAGCCAACGCCATTCACTCAAAGTCAGTAATAATTTGTGAAGCCAAATAATCATGCAGGAAAAGGAAAATAACCAGACAGTCTTTACTACAAACAAAAATACAGATTTCAGGTTAAGAAAGAAATGTAATTTGTCCTTAAAGTGAGTTTTGTAAATTCACAGCTGTATGCAAAATTAAAAGAAAGGGTCATTTTTTAATCCCTTCCCAGCCGCCTAAGTCCTATAGGCATCGGGAAGGTGGCAGCCCCAGGACTGCCAATGCGCACGCATCCCCGCTAAGTTATGGGACAGAGCTCCGTAAACAACCTGCTAGCTGCGATCGCGGCTGGCAGGCTGTAAAAGAGAAAAATAAAACAGCATAGGGCGCCTGGCAGCCAAGGGAGCATGTGCAGGGCTTTCTATTCCCCTCACTTGCGCTCCCTCCCATCCCCGGCACATGCTGTCATCCCTGTAGTTCAACAGTGGGCGACCCAGCAGCAGTGATAACAGAGGGAGCCCGTGGTGGCGCTGTGTACCTCAAATACAGGAAGTGCTAATTTCCTGAATGAGCACTTCCTGTATTTGAAGTATACAGTGGCTTCACTCGCTCTGTCATCAATGCTGCCGAGCCGTCTACCGGCGCTGAACTACAGGGCTGGCAGTCTGAGTGCCAGGGATTGGAGGGAGCCAGGAGTGAGGGGAACATGTTTTAATGCAGCCGACCGGTTTGTCTGTGCAGGAGCACATCGCCCCAGTTTCCCTAGAGTGCCAGGGAGCATAGCAAACCGCAAGCAAGGGGGACTTCAGCACAGAGACAGGTCAGTCACTCCATCCATCCCTATCTGTGTCTTTCTTTCTGTCTCTCTCCATCAATCCATCCATCTCTATCTGTGTCTATCTCTCTGTCTCTCTCCATCCATCCATCCATCCATCCCTATCTGTGTCTTTCTCTCTGTCTTTCTCCATCCATCCCTATCTGTGTCTTTCTCTCTGTCTTTCTCCATCCATCCATCCATCCCTATCTGTGTCTTTCTTTCTGTCTCCATCCATCCCTATCTGTGTCTATCTCTCTGTCTCCATCCATCCATCCATCCATCCATCCATCCCTATCTGTGTCTTTCTTTCTGTCTCTCTCCATCCATCCATCCATCCATCCATCCATCCATCCATCCATCCATCCAACCCCATCTGTGTCTTTCTCTCTGTATCTCTCCCTCCATCCATCCCTATCTGTGTCTTTCTTTCTGTCTCTCTCTATCCATCCATCCATCCCCATCTGTGTCTTTCTCTCTGTCTCCATCCATCCATCCATCCCTATCTGTGTCTTTCTTTCTGTCTCTCTCCATCCATCCATCCATCCAACCCCATCTGTGACTTTCTCTCTGTATCTCTCCATCCATCCCCATCTGTGTCTTTCTCTCTGTCTCTCTCTCTCTCTCTCTCTCTCTTAGAGATGGCCCGAACCTCAGATTTTCGGTTTGCGAACTTCTGCAAAAAGTTCGGTTCGTGCGAAGTTCCGCAAACCGCAATAGACTTCAATGGGGAGGCAAACTTGGAACACTAGAAAAATTTAAGCTGGGGGGTGTGGCTGACGTGATGACGTGAGAGGTGGACCTTACCAGCTCTCTCTCCTCGACCCTCCGCTGATGGTGTCCGGGAATACGGCGTGAGTCTGCCCGGCACAGTGGCGCATTGTGGCGTACGGATGCAGTAGAGGCAGTGAGAAGAAGCGTAGTTGGGGCCTCGGAAGATTGCTGGATGCGGAGATAGATCCTGCAGCTGGAGTGGCGCGGATGGGGTGACTCACGCTGAATACCCAGGAGTCAAAGGAGACCACGTGAGCCGGCGTCTACTGAGGGAGTGACGCAGGAGGAAGTGGATGGTATACGGCGACCTGCAGTGATACGAGTGGGAGTGAGAGGAGGACAGTAGCCTGCAGCCTTTGGCGAAAGGAAACAAAAGGTGCCTGAAAGTGCTGGAGGGTAAAGGGCTGAGAAGTTAACCCGGGAGGTGGAAAGACTCGTGCCAGCAGGGGGGCTGAAAGGGTCTGTTAAGAGGTAAGAGGACGAGACATATTACCTTTGCATACTACCTCTGTAATAAAGCCTGTTGGGGAAAGTGAAGAAGGGGAGAACCTCTATAGAACAGAGCTATACATAATAGAGACAGCGGGTCAGTGAAAATGACAGGCCGCAGTAAAAAAAGAGAGGAGGCAGATGAGAGCCTAAATTCCTCTCAGAGGTCAGCTAAGGAATTCTTTCCCAAAGCAGGAAAACAGACAGAAAAACAGACAGCCCCCTTAACGGCCGAACACCAAGAAGCAGCCCACAAGAAACAGGGGAACCTGGAGGACATCTGGCTGCATTTAAAAAGTCTACCCACCAAGCAAGACCTCTCAGAACAGATGGATAAAATAGTGGTAGCCACAAAAGCAGAAATTGAATTAATTCACAAAGCGGTACAAGCAACAAATGAGAGAGTGGATAATCTGGAAGCAAAATTAAATGAGCTACAGACAGCACTAGCGAAGGAGAGGGATAAGCATACCCATTACTGCAGCACTTTGCGCTACCAGGTAGAAGATCTTCAAAATAGATCTAGACGGAAAAATATTAGGATTAGGGGACTACCAGAAGTATATAAACAAGAGGAGTTACAGGCAAAATTGACTGCTATGTTCAATGAGATGTTAAAAAGACCCTCAGAGCAATTAATAAGATTTGAAAGGTGTCATAGAGCACTGAAGCAACCGCCAAAGGCAGGGGAAGCCCCAAGGGATGTTATCTGTAGGCTGCATCACTTTCATGAGAAGGAAGCCATTATGGCAGCTGCGAGACAACAGGAAAGGATTTTATGTGACTCAGCCCCAATCCAACTTTTCCAGGACTTAGCATTTAGCACGCTGCAACAGAGGAGAGCACTGCGCCCAATAATACAAATACTACAGAAAGAAGAAATACAGTATAGATGGGGGTTCCCCTTTAGCCTCATTGTAAGGAAAAATCAACGATCTTTTTTTTTAAGACATCCGAGAGACCTTGCAGATTTTTTTGAATTTTTAGCTGTCACACCGGTGAAGGTCCCGGAATGGGACCCAGACATGGATATGACAGCACAAAGACCCCAAAGATATAAAGAATATTAAGAGGATAGAAGATGGGGGGAGGGGGAGGGAAGGGGAAGGAATTTTCTGAGGTGTGTGGGTTTTTTTTTTTTTTTTTTTTTTTTTTTTTTTTTTTTTTTTTTTTTTTTTTTTGTTTGTTTTTTGTCTTGTGGTTCCCTCCCGTCGAGGAGGAGGTGAAATGTATTTTATATTCCCAGAGACATTATATGCCCAGAGATATTGAAATGTGGACCTAATAAAAAATATAATTGATAAGGGGGGAGTATGTAATATTGGTGGCTGGAATGGTAGGTATGATAATGGTACTACCACTGTAAGTAGAGCTAAGGGGTGTTTAAAGGGGAATATAAAGGGATAGACATAGAAGCGATGGGTGGAGGGAGGGGGGAAGGAAGAAGGAATGAAGAGGAAAATGGCTAGGGATAGATATACCTGCCATGATAGCCACTGATGAATATCCAGGGATAAACTTCTGCAACAATTGATGAGTGTGTATTGAAAGCCAAGGAACAATGGTTGTGATTGCTTCCTGGAGAGAGAAAGGGATCTAATGGGACCAAGAATAATTATAACCACACATGGCGGATATGGGCATGTTATATATGTGGGACTCGGGAGGCAGAAATTGGCGACTGAAAGGACAGGAAAGCACAAACACTAAAAGGAAGTTAGAAGTTTGAAAGTTTAAAAGTTAGAACACAGATATAGAGCACGAGAAACTTTATTATGGAATTAAAGAGAAGACACAATAGGAGAGGGGAGAATAGTAATATAGGAGTAGGTTCAATAACATAGGGGGGGGGGGGGGATGCTCAACATATAGGAAGGTAAATAGAAGGGAATTTACTTGCAGTGAATCAGAGAGTCCATGTTTATTAGACACAGGAGAGTAAGTGGATAAGGAGATAAAGGGTTAAACATAGAGTAGAGAGTAAACTGAGAGACACATAGAGAGTATAACGTAGGAAATAGACACAATAATGGGGAATCACGGAGAGTAAGGGAAGATGGGGTGAATAGAGAAGGAAAGGAGGAGGAGGGGACTACACAGAATACCTGTCCTGAAAGTCGCCAATGGCTAACTCCAAGGGTATAGGCATCAAATCTAATTAAGAACACTCTAAATGTAAACGTAAAGGAGGAAGGGGATAGGGGGGGATGGGTACTCTAGGGGGTAAAAATTTGTTTTTTTTTGTTTGTTGTTGTCTTGTGGTTCCCTCCCGCCGAGGAGGAGGTGAAATGTATTTTATATTCCCAGAGACATTATATGCCCAGAGATATTGAAATGTGGACCTAATAAAAAATATAATTGATAAGGGGGGAGTATGTAATATTGGCGGCTGGAATGGTAGGTATGATAATGGTACTACCACTGTAAGTAGAGTTAAGGGGTGTTTAAAGGGGAATACAAAGGGATAGACATAGAAGCGATGGGTGGAGGGAGGGGGGAAGGAAGAAGGAATGAAGAGGAAAATGGCTAGGGATAGATATACCTGCCATGATAGCCACTGATGAATATCCAGGGATACATTTCTGCAATAATGGATGAGTGTATATTGATAAATAATATGAGGTGAGCACTGGAGTGGGACTATAATGAAATTTGGATTGATGAATTGAAAGAGGGGATGTGGGGAGGGGGGAGAAGGGGGAGGGAGACGTATTATGTAAATTTCTTTCTTGGGTGAGATGCATTATGTAAACATAGAAATATTAGAATCATGACTTGGTAAAATATAGATGTTTATGGAGAAAGATGAATGGTATTAAGTAAGGAAGTGGGGTAGGGCATCGGTGGCTGGAAGGGCAAGTGTGGTGCCCCGGTATTAGAAATAAGATGAGGTAAGGGGGACTCAAAGGGAGTATAAATAGACAGATATAGGAGTCTATAAAGGGAGGAGGGGAATAGAGGAAGGAGTGAGTGGAAGAAATAGAACGGGGTATCTGCACTTGCCACAATAGCCACTGATGGACTATTCATAGAGATTGTGGAACAATTGAGATATGGATGATGGACTGGAGCCCACGATAAGCCAAGGAACAATGGTTGTGATTGCTCCCTGGAGAGAGAAGGGGACCTAATGGGACCAAAAATAACTATAACCACGCATGGCGGATAGGGGCATGTTATATATGTGGGACTCGGGAGGCGGAAATTGGCGACTGAAAGGACAGGAAGGTACAAACACTAAAAGGAAGTTAGAAGTTTGAAAGTTTAAAAGTTAGAACACAGATATAGAGCACGAGAAACTTTATTATGGAATGAAAGAGAAGACACAATAGGAGAGGGGAGAATAGCAATATAGGAGTAGTTTTCAATAACATAGGGGGGGGGGGGATGCTTAACACATAGGAAGGTAAATAGAGGGGAAATTACTTGCAGTGAATCAGAGAGTTCATGTTTACTAGACACAGGAGAGTAAGTGGATAAGGAGATAAAGGGTTAAATATAGAGTAGAGAGTAAATTGAGAGACACATAGAGAGTATAACGTAGGAAATAGACACAATAATGGGGAAACACGGAGAGTAAGGGAAGATGGGGTGAATAGAGAAGGAAAGGAGGAGGAGGGGACTACACAGAATACTTGTCCTGAAAGTCGCCAATGGCCAACTCCAAGGGTATGAGCATCAAATCCAATTAAGAATATTCTAAATGTAAACGTAAAGGAGGAAGGGGATAGTGGGGGCTGGGTATTCTATGGGGGAAAAAAATTTGTCTTTTTTTTTTTTTTTTTTTTTTTTTTTTCTCTTTCCCCTTCCATTTTACCTCTCCTTCTCCATATTGGGTGTAGGAGATATAAGGATTTGTGGTGGAGGGTTGGGGGGGGGGGAGATGGAGGGTCTTTAACCTCATGTTTTCATGCATCACATTTCCCCATTGGGCCGCTGGGCCAATAAAAGTAGGATAGGATACAACAGGACCTACAGGGAAAGAGTAAATTGCTCAGAGGCACCCATTGGGAGTGCCTATGTGGGGACAACCCACATGAAAGAAGTATGGAGTATGCAGAATGAAAGATGGAGATGCTGTGGAGAGGAGTTTGAGTGGTATGGATGGTTGGTGGGGGGGGGAGGGGGTGGGGGACAGCGGAGAGCCCCGGAAATAGGAAAAGAAGATGAGTGGTCTTAACATAATGTCCCTGAATGCCCGAGGACTTAATAAACCAGAGAAGAGGTCCTCCCTTCTACAGGAGATGCATAAAGCTAAAATTAAGATAGCATTTATACAAGAAACCCATTTTAAAGATTTAGCCCACCCTAAGTTAATCAATAAAAAGTACCCTCGGGCCATTTATAGTAATGCACAGGAGGCCAAAAAGAGAGGAGTGGCCATTGTATTTGCGCAGGGGGTAATATTGGAGGATGAAGAGGTATATAGAGATGGGGAGGGAAGATTCCTCCTAGTCAAAGGAATATATGAGAGCAGGAAAATAACATTAGGCTCCTTCTATGCCCCAAATAGTAAACAATTGAACTTCCTAGAACAATACTTGAGGGCATTAGACGACTTCGCAGAGGGGGATATAATTATGGGGGGGGATATGAATTTTATATTGGAACCTGCTATAGACTCATCCTCTGGTAAAACTTTCCTCACATATAAGGGCATTAGGAGAGGCAGAATTATGTTACAGAATAGACAATTGGTAGATCTTTGGCGCCTCCAGCATCCCACGGTAAGAGATTATACATTCTATTCGGCCCCACATAACATGTACTCACGTATAGACTATATATTGGGGTCACACAATCTTCTCTCGGAACATTTGGAGTCATCAATAGGTCAGGCTACGCTCTCTGACCATGCACCAGTTTTTTTGAAAGTGCATTTAACACCTACAAAAGGGAGAGCCTCCCAATGGAGATTAAATGCATATCTGCTACAAAGACAAGATATCAGAGAAAGAATAAGGAATAATATAAATGAATACTTTAATAGTAATAAAGGAACAGATACCTCAGATATGACCATATGGGAGGCGCACAAATGTGTGATTAGGGGGCATCTTATCCAGGAGGGAAGTAGAGCAAAGAGAGAGGGAGAAAGGAATAGGAGGGAATTATTAGAGAACATTGAGCGGCTGGAGAGAGAACATAAAGAGACAAGGACGAGAGACATCTTAGGGGAGCTGACAGTAGAAAGGGAAAAATACAAAAAGTTAATGTACACGCGGGCTAGATATGCGATACAGAGATGCCAGAAGACTTATTATGAATATGGGAATAAGGGTGGGAGATTGCTGGCAAGAGCACTTAAGGCCCAACAACGGATGAACTATGTCCCGTTTATTAATGACCCCCAATCTAAAAAACATCATAGAAATGAATCCATGGCAAGAATTTTTAAAGAATTCTATGAAACATTATATGGAAGAAGTGGAGAAGTAACAGATAATCAGAGAGTAAAGAGAAATAAGCTTATAGAGGAATATATACGGGATTCAGGTATGCCTAAGTTAGCAGAAGAGGATAAGAAAAGGTTGGAGGAACCGATATCGTTGGAGGAAGTAAGAAGAGCAATAGCCCATTCAGCGTTAGGTAAGGCACCGGGCCCGGATGGTTTCGGGGCAGAGTACTTTAAATGCTTTGAATCTAATTTGGCACAACATTTGGCGGATGCATTGAACTCCTTGGTGGAGAGGGGAGACAGGGGAGGTCACTATGGAAGGGACTCATTGGAGTCACAAATTACAGTAATTAAAAAGAAAGATAAGGACCCGGGACAATGTTCCAATTATAGACCAATATCACTGTTAAATGTAGATCTGAAGTTGGGGGCACATATATTGGCAAAACGACTGGCAGGGTTGGTCCCGGAATTAGTGGACCCAGATCAAGCAGGGTTTATAATGCAAAGGGAGGCCCGTGATAACATCACTAGAGCAGTTATGCTTTTGCAGCATGCGAAGGAGTCCCGGTCACCTGTCATGTGCCTCTCGACGGATGCCGAGAAGGCATTTGACAGGGTAGACTGGGACTTCCTGAAGGCAACCCTCTGTCATATAGGAGTGGGGGAGAAAATGCAGACACGCATATTAGCTCTGTATTCGACCCCGATGGCCAGAATCAAGGTCAATGGAGTGCTCTCAGATCATATGAAGATTTTTAGGGGAACTCGACAAGGGTGTCCTCTGTCCCCCCTGATTTTTGTGCTGACACTTGAGCCGCTCCTGAGGAGGATTAGGATGAATGGGGATGTGAGGGGCCTGGGAGTTGGGAGCAGAGAACACAAAGTGGCGGGTTTCGCAGATGATCTTTTGTTTTTTCTGACAAATCCCAGGCTGTCTCTACCGTGTCTATTAGCGGAGTTTAGTAGATATAGAAATGTGTCGGGGTTTAAAATTAATTGGGGAAAATGCGAGGCTCTGGGAGTAGCAATGGAGCAGAAAGAAATTGAACAATTAAAAGAAAATTTTCCGATTAAATGGGTATCACCTACACTAAAATATTTAGGGATAAATATATCACCAGATATACAAACATTATATAAAAGTAACTATAAGACCATAGCTCGAGAGGTGAGGAGTGATCTGAGTAAATGGAATAGACCGGAATTTTCATGGTTCGGAAGAATCAGTATCCTAAAAATGAACATCATGCCAAGATTAATATATATCTTCCAGGCACTTCCAATGGCAGTACCTAATTCTTTTTTTACCTTGTTAAAAAAGGAATTTTTGAGATTTATTTGGTACTCTAAGCCACCACGCATAAAGTATAATCTGATAACTCAGACTAAAGAGACAGGGGGGCTTTCTGTCCCGAACCCCCAGCTGTACCATGTGGCAGCTTCCATAAATAGGATTGTGGATTGGCATAGGAATAAAAAGGAAAAAATTTGGATTGAAATGGAACAGCATTTAGTAAATATACCCTTGATAGGACTACCATGGATGAAAAAGAGGGTGAGTATTACACACCCAGCGGGAAGCTTCTTGGATAATGCATTAAAAAGCTTGTTTCTATATAGGCGGAAAATCCAGCTGTCTAACGGGCCCTCCCCACTCCTCCCGATCCTGGATAACCCAGAATTTATACAGGGATTCCAAAAGAATGCCTACCTGACCTGGAGGGGAACACAGCCATTAAGGGCAGGAATGTTGGTGAGGGAAGGCGAGTGGGAACCTCCAGTAAAGTTCTTTGAAAATATACAGAATAGGACAGGGGAAATGTGGAGCCTCCTGCAATTTAGATCATTTTTGAGGACACAGGGTACAAAGGAGGAATTTTCAAAAGAGCTTACACCGTTAGAGAAGATGTGCGTAGGAGAGGGAAGTACTAGGGGCTCCCTTTCTAAAATATATGGCTGGCTAAATAAAAGACAAGAGTTAACAGGCAATTGGAGAACTAAGTGGCAAAGAGATATGCAGAGGGAGTTTACAGAAACGGAATGGAATAATATCCTGTATTACATGCATAGGAGCTCAGTTTCCACTAGGATCCAGGAATCGGGAGTGAAACTGGTGAGTAGATGGTATTACACGCCTAGTAGACTGAGTGGGATGTTTGCGGGGGCCGACGCGGGATGCTGGAGATGCGGCAGGGAAAGAGGAACCTTAATGCATATATTCTGGAACTGTGAGGATATTGAAACTTACTGGAAGGAAGTGAGAGGACTAATTGAGAAGATAGAGGGATGTGAGATGCCGGAAGATCCGGGGTTCTTCCTTCTACATGCTAATTCACTGAGCAGAAAGAAATATAAGAAATCGGTAACGATACATTTAATAAATGCTGCGAGGATAATGATAGCGAGATGGTGGAAAACAACGCATATTCCAACAGTGGGGGAATGGCTGAAGGAAGTAACCCATGTATATAATATGGAACGACTGGTACAGGAAAACAGAGGGGAGGAAGAGCAGTTTAAACTGACGTGGAGGAAATGGGAAGAATTTACAGAAACTGAAAGTTATAGGAATATATTGAGTGATAACGAACAGAATTAGGAGAGGGGGCATTCATAAGGGACTAACAGATGATAAATAAATTAATTAGAGACGAAACATGAAATCGGGATCTGGGGGTCTCCGCTTGTGGCCCTTCCCCTCCCCTCCTCCCTGCCCTAGAACGGGATGAGTGTGGAGGTAGATGTGTGATGATCTAATTAGAAAGGATGTGAGAAAGGAAAGTAGATGAGTGTGACTGAGATTTGGGGAGAGAGGGGAGGAGGGGCGAGGGGAGGGGAAAGGGAAAAGAATCTGCAGTAGAATTAGCTATATAAAGTACTAAAGGAGGCAACGGGAGTAGCCCCTAAGCTATATTGTATGATGTGGGGAAGTGGATTGGAGGGGGAGATGAGAGGGTAATAACCCACCACTGTTGCCGGGTTTTTATTAAATGCAATAAGCAATGTAATATAATATGGAATGTATGGTTTGAAGTGTTTATATGTAATAATAATTTTCTACAAATAAAGAATTTAAAAAAAAAAAAAAAAAAAAAGAAAAATTTAAGCTGGCCACAAAAGTGATGGAAAGATGTTTCAAGGGGTCTAACACCTGGAGGGCGGCATGGCAGAGTGGGATACACGCCAAAAGTCCCGGGAAAAAAATCTGAATTTGACACAAAGCAGTGTTTTAAGGGCCGAAATCACATTGAATGCTAAATTGCAGGCCTAAAGTGCTTTAAAACATCTTGCATGTGTATACATCAATCAGGGAGTGTAATTAGAGTACTGCTTCACACTGACACACCAAACTCACTGTGTAACGCACCACAAACAGCTGTTTGTGTTGTGACGGCCATGCTGGACTGGTGCGCACCATGGCGAGAGTGCAGGCCGTGGCAGTTTTCAAGCCCATATGGTCGCCAGGCTGAGGTAGCTCAATGGCAGAACAACAGTGACTGTCCAGCTGATCAAATTTGGTCTTTTCACAATTAAGCAATGACCTTATTATCTTTGGTGTGCCACCCCCCGAGACACTCAGGCGGTCATTGCTTCATTGTGATACGCAAGCCCCATTCACCGCGGCAAGGTAATGATCACGAAGGAGAATGGGCACATGTACATGCCTTTTGTTTTGTTGTTGCAGCTGCAGTGCAGCCAGAAAAATTAGGCAGGCATGTACATGCATCAGAAAACGTATTATAGTGAACAACAGGTAGGTAGGTAGGTATATGCAGTAATGGGTATTACAATGTGCACCTGTCACACACAGGCAGGTAGCGGACCGGCACAGTGACACTGCGTGGCTCAACTCACGTAGGTAGGTGGGTGCACTGTGAACAACAGGTAGGTAGGTATATGCAGTAATGGGTATTACAATGTGCACCTGTCACACACACAGGTAGTTACTGAATGTGCTGGGCCTGGCAGTGGCACACACACAATATGGATTATCAAAGCTGTCTATGCAACACAAGTGTCAGTGGGACACACAGAAAAAAAATAGATCACAAGAACAAGATTAGCTCTCAAAAAAGCTGTTGTGGGGTGCTATTTTAGCAATAAGAATCAGCAAGGAGCAAGCTAAGAAGCCTACAAGAGCCTAACTAATCTTTCCCAATGAGACAGTCTGCACTGCACCAGCTTTCCCTTCTCTATTTACTGCAGGCACACGAGTGAGTATAATGGCCGGCGGGGCCTGCCTTTTATAAGGAAGGGAGTGGCTCCAGGAGGGAGTGTAGCCTGATTGGCTACAATGTGCCTGCTGACTGTGATGTAGAGGGTCAAAGTTGACCCTAATGGTGCACTATGCACTTCCGGAAAAGTTTGCGGTTCTCCGCAATCACAAACCCCGGAAGTTCACCGGGAATCATTCGGGCCATCTCTACTCTCTCTATGTTTATATATCTGTTTGTCTGTCCATCCCTTTATCCCTATTCATCCATCCCTATATTATCTATTCATCCCTCCATCCACCCCTATATCTATATTGTCTATCCATCCATCCATCCCTATATCTGTCTCTGTCTTTCTCTCTCTCTCTAGCGCTGTACATATGTCTCTCTTCCCTCGCTCTCTATTTATTCATCCCTCTTTCCATCCATCCATCATCTATACCTATCTATCTATCTATCTATCTATCTATCTATCTATCTATCTATCTATCTATATTGAGAAGGGCAGTGTCATCTGGCTAAAGGGAGCCTAGAAGGGGAGTTGCCTATACTGAAGGGGTGGCATGTTCTACTACCTCTAATAGATGGGCTCCAGTTTACTACACTTTCATCTGTTTACTGCACTAACATTTGGCTACCTGTACTTAAAGGGGGTGAGGCATCTGTCTAACTTTACGGGGGGGGAGGGGGACATCTCTGGCTACCTATACTGAAAGGAGGGTGATCTGGCTATGTATACTGGGAACATCTGACTACCTACCCAGTTGCTCTTGATGGAATTATAAGGTGTGCTCATGCATGTGTGTGTCTTGGTTGGGATAGTTTTTCTGGGGCGACTGGTGATAGTGGGCCTTGGGCGGCGAAAAGTACAAATCCGGCCCTGTGTGTCACGTGAGCATTTGGCATAATGTGTCAAACTTCAAAAAGGTTGGGAAAGACTTTCCTAGAAGAAAGGGTGAATTGCATATGTGTGTGTGTGTGTGTGTGTGTGTGTGTGCTTGCGTGCGTGCGTGTGTGTGTGTGTGCAAAGAGGATGAAGGGGCACCAAAATCAGGCTTCGCTCAGGGCGCTGTGAAACCTAAGGCCGGCCCTAGCTGTTAACACTTGTGCAGCGCTGCGATCTGTCACTGAGCGGTCCCCAGGGAAGGCACACAAAGGGATCCGTCTCGTAGGCTGATGCCTATGAGAGGGATCATGCTGATTGGATCTCGGGGCGAAGGGAGGGAGGGGGCAATATAAAAATCTTTTAAAAATAGGTAATTTTATTTAGGAAAAAATATACAAATTAATTAATTACAAAAAATAAAAAACTTTGCAGAAGCAATCAGATGCCACCAATAGAAAGCTATGTTGGTGGCAAGAAAAGGGGGGCAATCCAATGTGTGCTAAGTTGTATGGCCCTGTAGCGAGCTGTTAAAGCTGCAGTGGCCTGAATTGTAAAAAAAAAGGGGGGTGTAAGCCTCTGGTCCTCAAGCAGTTAAATAGCATTAAACTGTAAAAAGACATGTGCAACATTGTCACGTATTGTAGTAAGTTTTTAGATAAAGGGAATTTTCACTTCAAAAAGTGTAGGCATTCTCTTTAAGATGTAAAGTTCATATCTACATGATACAAGTACCTGTGATTTTTGTTTCTTAATGTATTTGCAGTTCATATATGAAATTGTCCCTGAAATCTAAGCTGAAAGCCTTCATTTTTGTACACATAGTACTAATAAAATGTCTTGATGTTTTAAAAACTGCTTATCACTTTATAATTCTTTTAATAGAGAATAGAACAGACGACACCTACTCATCTGTATAGCCTATCCCTAGGATGTGGAATGAGGAATTGTTTCATAGCTGGATTCTGGAACAGCACTTGTGAAAAGGTAAACCTTTTTCTTAACTACCTGGAGACCACTCCACGGCCATGGGCGTGGCCGCGGCGGCAGCCCCAGGACCGCCTAACGGCGATTGGCGTCAAGTCCTGGGGCTGCATTTTGCAGGAGATCGCACGCAGGCTGCGCGCGCATCTTCTGCCTGGGGGCGGAGCTCCGCCCCGCCTTCAGTCTCCGAGCGGCTATTGCCGCTCGGGAGACTCGCCGTCTTTACTGTTAGTACAGCGCTGTGATCAGCAGCAGCGCTGTACTGGGGACAGCCGTGTGACACGGCTGTCCCCCTGGGGGACAAGAGAGTGATCGCTCTCATAGGCAGAAGCCAATGACAGCCGATCGCCGTGATTAGTCGGCTGGGGGGGAGGGAGGGGATTGAAAAATAAATAAATTAAAAAAACTGTAAAAAAACAAACATAAATATTTATAAAAAAAAATAAACAACTTGGGGCGATCAGACCCCACCAACAGAGAGCTCTGTTGGTGTGGGGAAAGGAAGAGGGGGGGGGTCACCCTGCAGCTTGGCCTTAAAGAGACTCCGTAACAAAAATTGCATCCTGTTTTTTATCATCCTACAAGTTGCAAAAGCTATTCTAATGTGTTCTGGATTACTTACTTACTTACATGTTCTACTTTCACCATCTCTGTAATAAATCACGTTATCTCTCTCTTGTCAGACTTGTCAGCCTGTGTCTGGAAGGCTGCCAAGTTCTTCAGTGTTGTGGTTCTGTGATGCATCTCCCCCTCTCCAGGCCCCTCTCTGCGGTGCACACTGCCTGTGTATTATTTAGATTAGGGCAGTTTCTCTCTTCTCTCTTATCTTTTATAAGCTGGATAAATCCTCATCTGATCTGGCTGGGCTTTCACATACTGAGGAATTACATACAGGCAGAGCTGTCTGCACTCTGCAGGAAGAAACAGCCTGACACTTCAGTGGAAGATAGCTGCAGGGGGAAAGAAACACACAAATGATCTCTTGAGATTCAAAAGGAAGGGTATATACAGCCTGATTGTGTATGGATGTATTTTCTATGTGTGGACATACTGTACATCAACCTACTTCCTGTTTTGGTGGCCATTTTGTTTGTTTATAAACAAACTTTTAAAAACTGTTTTTAACCACTTTTAATGCGTCGAAGAGCGGCAAAATTGTGACAGAGGGTGATAGGAGATGTCCCCTAACGCACTGGTATGTTTACTTTTGTGTGATTTTAACAATACAGATTCTCTTTAAAGCGGACCCAAACCAAACATTTTTTTTTTATTAAAAATATTTAGTTGCACCACTCTGACACATACAAAGATAAATAAACACTCCTTCAAACCTATGATCATTTCAGTGCATGCTTTTCACCCTTCTCTTTTTATATCTAGGGTTATACTGGGGGCAGCCATTAGCAATTCCTCCATTGCTGGACACCATCTACTCTACCAGTTTGCCGGAAAAATCCCGGCAATTTGAAAAGAAGGGAGGGGTTCCTCTAATAAATGTAAAATATTTTATATTTGTCATCATGCAGATGAAAAAAGGCTGCTATTTATTATTATAAATTAGAAAATAAGTTTTATTTCTGAAATCTTGTATTTTTAATTTGGGTCCACTTTAAAGCTGCATTAGCCATTTTAGAGAAAATGTGCCTTGTCTTTAGGGGGGTTTACCACTGTGGTCCTCAAGTGGTTAAAGAGAAACAGTGACCAAGAATTGAACTTCATCCCAATCAGTAGCTGATACCCCCTTTCCCATGAGAAATCTTTTCCTTTTCACAAACGGATCATCAGGGGGCTCTGTATGGCTGATATTGTGGTGAAACCCCTCCCACAGTAGGATGTCAGGACCATGGTCCTAACAGTTACCTGTCTGTGAACCTCATTGCATTGTGGGAAATAACAGCTGTTTACAGTGGGGTCCAACTGCCAAAAAAGCAAGCAGCATCTCCTTCCAATGACATCGCCTGCCAGCTGTAAAAATGTCACCACGTGGTAAATGTCAGAATGTAAATCAGGGAGAGGAAAAATTTTACAGTGGGAAAACACTGACTAAATCATTTATACATACGGTAATTATTGTAAAAATGAAGCACCTTTTTTATTACATAATTTTCACTGGAGTTCTTCTTTAACCCTCCTGGCGGTTTGGCAAAATCCGCCAGGGGGCAGCAAATACGTTTTTTTTAATTTTTTTTTTTTTCATGTAGCGAGACGAGGTCTCGCTACATGATAGCCGCTGCTCAGCGGCATCCCCCCAGCCCCTCCGATCGCCGCCGGCGATCGGAGATCAGGAGATCCCGTTCAAAGAACGGGATCTCCTGGAGGGCTTCCCCCGTCGCCATGGCGACGGGGCGGGATGACGTCATCGACGTCATCGACGTCGTGACGTCAAAGGGGACTCCGATCCACCCCACGGTGCTGCCTGGCACTGATTGGCCAGGCAGCGCACGGGGTCTAGGGGGGGGGTGGCTGTGGCGACGCGTATAGCGGCGGATCGGCGGGTAGCAGCGGTGATTGGGCACTGCACGCAGCTAGCAAAGTGCTAGCTGCGTGCAGCAAAAAAAAAATTATGCAAATCGGCCCAGCGGGGCCTGAGCGGTGCCTCCCGGCGGCATAGCCCGTGCTCAGCACGGGCTTACCGCCAGGGAGGTTAAATTGTAACTGAACAAACATATAACATGACAAGAACATGTGCATGTGTAAGTACACTCCCAATCCTACTTAGAACACGGCTCTCTTCTTTCTTTTTGATCTCTATAAGGGCTAAGAACCCAAAAGAAATCTAATGGAGAGTTTGTCTGCAATCAGACTATACAGTATCTCTAATAACAAATTACAGGTTGTTCATTTCTGTGTGGCTGAGAAATTCAAATCTGGCAAGTTATTCAGTTAGGGCTCGTTTCCACTATCGCGAATCTGCATGTGTCCAACGCATGCGGATTCGCACATGTAATGCAAGTGGATGGGCCTGTTTCCACTGTAGCGTTGTTGAGGTGCGTTTTTTTCAGCGGTGAAAAAACGCGCAAAAGAGCCACAGAATTCGCCTGCGAGTGGAATGCATGCGAATCGCATGGAATGTATTTAATAGGGAAATCGCATGCGTTTTCTCCATGCGTTTTTGCCGCGAATTCGCATAGGTACCAATGTAAATTCACACAGGCAGTGACATGGTTAAAATCGCATATACCCTCACCTATGCGAAATCGCATGCGATTTCATGGCAAAAACCGCATGGGGAATCGCATCCGCATGTGATTTCATCAGCGGTGGAATCCAGGCGATTCTGCACCGCAATAGTGGAAACGAGCCCTTAAAGTTTTGTCTGTATGGGAGATGAATTGCATTAAAAACTATCCATATATCCCCTTGTACCCAGCACAGGCAAAACTCTGAATTAAGATTTTAACTACGTATAATGCTGAGAGATTTCAAAATAGACCCAATTAAGATGAGGACTATACATACAATGTTTTTTTTTTTTTGTTTGTTTTTTTTTTAATCTCAGTAGTTTATTTTTAGTTTAGTTTTGAGTTAAATGTGATTTTCAAATTAGTACTGAGCAATAGAAAAATCAATTGTAAGGATTCCTCCTGTGGTGTGTTCTGTCCATTGTGGTGGAACCGTAAACGGACAGTTCTGGCTTGTCAGCCTGCATTCGGTTGTGCATTCGCAATGAGTCACATTGTCATTTGCAATTGCTCTGCAGTTCTGGGCAGCTCAGAATGCTGTCATCATTCCACCAATGGCTTACTACAGTTGAACTGCAGCCAGATAGCCCTGGATTTCGAGCATGCATGTTGTTGCATAGTACTGCATGCATTTTTTATGATAGTATTTCAGCTAGCAAATGGTAATCAGGCCAGCTCAGGATTGAATGATTACCATTCAGCTGTGTGGAGATTTGCATGCTCATATCCATTGGCTGATGCCAGCATAAAAGTCTGCCTTCCCTTTTAGACCGTGCCCGTCATAGTTTCATCTCTGTCTAAGGCCCCATACACACATCAGACCATAGTCTTTTGAAAATGAAAGATCACAGACCAATCTTACCACCCTTCATGTAGTATGAGAGCCATACTCTACACAGTCTTTTCTATGGAGCTGAACTCCACATCAGAAAAAAATCTTTGCAAGATGCTGCACACAAAGATGCTGTACAGACACAAAAGATCAGTATCTGCAAAAGATCTGTTCCTGCCAAAAATCCATTCCTGCAAATTGCAATGATAGTCTATGAGATCTGCAGATCATCATACACACATGATTTTACTGACATTCATCTGCAGATCAGATCCACCAGGATGGATTTTCAGATCTGCAGATGATTGCTTGATCTGCAGATGAATGTCAGTTAAATCATGTGTGCATGATGATCTGCAGATCTCATAGACTATCATTGCAATTTGCAGGAATGGATTCTAGTCTGATGTGTGTATGAGCCTTAAGCTGTTACTGGGTCCTTTGATACTGTGAATAATATTTCCTTGTCTTGCTACTTTGTAGTTCAGTTATCTTGTGGAGCTACAATTATATATTTCCCACGGGGACATATATACGTACTCCTTTCTAGTGCAGAGATTTTGTATTGTTTGTATTGCCTAGCTTAGTTCGCTGTATTGCTCTAGATCTAGTTAGTCTCCTTTGCTTATGTTATATATTGGTTCATCGCCAATATATACATATTCTAGTCAGCCTTTGTTATTTTCCTTGTATTGGTACTACGGTGATATATCAGTGCCGCTGATATATACGTACTCGAACTGTTGATATCCTGTGTTTCGCTAGTTAGTGTTTAGCACGTTTCGGTAGGTTGCTCTTATCGTGATCACCCGTGCTTAGCTAGCATAGTTGTGTTACTATTAGTTACATTCTTTCCCATAGTCTTGCCTGTGTGGATGCTTGCTGGTGACTTTAGTTAGTCTGCTTGCTCTGCTTCTGTGGACGTGACTGTGAGCTGCGGTTGCTATTAGTTACGCTCCAATCTATAGTCCTGTCTTGTATCTGTCTGAATGTTTGCTATCGCAAGAGCAGCGGAACATCGCACTGCGCTGCCATTACGTCTTATTTGTAGCGATATTGGAAGCCCAGAGCTGCAGTTGCTCTGGGCAGCCTGTGTAGCCTATGTAGCCTCTTCCATTATCCAGCTCTTAGCCTTGTTGTGCTGGGTGGTCAGAAAGTACGACCCCCCAGCATTACAACAATATTTACAAATATACCCAACCTCTGGAATGCGTTATTTTAGTTTACCAACATGCCATGCTAAGTGCCACAATTTCCCCGAAAAATATTTGTATGAACATTTTGGGCAATTTTTGTTGTCAACTGTTATGTCAGCTTGGGTGAGGAATTAGGCATTTCTATATTGTGTACTGTTTAGGCCCCTTGTATACTTACTGTGTTGAGTCAAATTTTGTCACCTCCTCCTATGACATCTCGCCACAATGTCCCTAAAAATCAATCGAACATGCTGCAGTCCTTATGATGCAATGCGATGTGCCAGAAGTGGTCCAGTGGATGCAAAGGCTGCAGTGCGTTGTCACACACCATGATGGGTACTGGAAGCAATGCAAGTGCGGTGTGCATGCATGGATGCTAATTTTAGGCAAATGTATTTCATTTCCAGCAGTGTGCACATGACTGAGGGGTGAGGCTTTTTGCGGGCGATTTGCCTTTGGCTTTCCTATCAGCACAGTATGCCAAAAGTGACTGCAATGGTGCGTTGCATTGCTGTAGAAATTTTGCCGCACCCAAATTGCACCACACATAGTGAAAAAAGACACTGAGGGCTAGTCAATAGTGATCAGTTGCATTGCAGAATAATTCTGCATGTCAACTCACTGTCCATACAGTTCTCATGTTATTCCAACTCACTCCATGCAGGCTTTGTATTAAAGTATTTGTCCAATCTCCATTGCAGTTAACACACTCATTATAACATATGCATTATGCAACTGACCACTGCAAACTTAGCCTTGAACTCTTAGTATAATTGATGATACAAAAATAGGTTTGCAGATGATGTAAAGTATAGTATGAAACATGTCACTTGTTTTTCACTCATGTCATACATGTTTGGAGACTGCATCCTTAATTAACGTTTATTAAGTGATGTTGGTGTAGATTGTATTGCTAGACTAGTCTGGTAAGTGTTAGACAGCGATTGCCTTTAAATATTCTTTCCTGGAGGTTTACAATCTGCCTTTTGTAATATCTAAAGCAATTTTATGTCATAGCTTTTAAAAATAAAGAAATCTAGCCAACTTTGTTGCCATTAGTAAGGATTTATTTTGGTCCTTGTGACATTTGGCAAAGACATGGATGAGATCTAGCTCAGAACTCACTGGCATTGTGTATTCACATCTGGAGTCTAGACTTCCTGACTCTAGCCAGGCCTCGAAACATCTCACTCCCCTTCCCGTTACTCTTCCTCATGCTCTCTTTAATTCTCCCAGTTTACTTAGGTGGTTTTGGCTCATCAATACACTTCTTTACAGGCACACTTATGAAGATTACTTGCGAAGAGTAGAAAGTAAACTGGGAAAGAAGCCAGCTATGTTACAAAATGAAAACAATTAAAATAACCAGATGACAAGTTCAGTGTTTTCTGATCCTCTGTAAGAGTGACATTACTTAGGCACTTGACATCATTTGTTGGTTTCTTTTTCTTAGGTACTCATTAATCACATTGCATAGCAGTCTCAGCTGTTTGTGGGAAAATTAATTTTGCTAGATTTTCTTTTTTTTTTTTTTCCTCTTGAGTTCACATGATATTTTACTGAATACTTTTAATACATGAGATTATCAATTGGAGGTAACAATACATCATTTATAAAGTAATACTGTACTTTGATGTTTTATGCTACTTTAACCGCACGACACGTTAACATGCTGATTGAAATCTATGCACGGTTTTGAACCTGTTCTTCCTGCCAGGGTGTAAGGGCTCGTTCCCACTGTTGCGACGCGATTTCGGCCGCATTCCGACGCTTGTAAAAACGCATGCGGATGCGTTTCCGCATGCGTTTTTACCCGCGATTTCGCATGCGATTTCGCATGGCAGGGTGCCATGCGAAATTAACCATGACACTGCCAGGGCTAAATAAAATTGAAAAAGGTGCGAAATCGCACGCGAAATCGCGGGTAAAAACGCATGTAACAAACGCATGCGTTTTTACTATTAAATACATTAGCGGCGATTCGCACGGATTCCCGACGCAGGCGAAATCGTTGGCTCTTTTGTGCGTTTTTTTCACGCTGAAAAAAACGCACCTCAACAACGCTACAGTGGAAACAGGCACATCCACTTGCATTACATGTGCGGATCTGCATGCGTTGGACGCATGCAGATTCGCGATAGTGGGAACGAGCCCTAAATTTCAATCCTCCCCGTAACACTGATCTCTCGCTACTGCCGATTGTGCCATTCTCTTGCCACTGCAGCCCCCTCACTCTGCCGTCGATATGATAGCAGAGCTCCCTGAGCCAGTCAGGAGCTGATTTCATTGGCTTCGGACCCCATGATCACTGTGAGCCAATCACACTTTGAAGTTAATCTGAAGCAAAAACAAACGTATGAGATAATTATATGTCTAGTATGGATAATAAATAGAACATTAGCAGCAAAGAAAAGAGTCTCATATTTTCATTTTTAGGTTTATAGCTTGATTTCACAGTAGCATTTTAGATTCCACACTCTGTATTTTAAGCTGTAAAACAAAACAGAAACATTGACCTGTTGAACTCTATTGCTGTAAAACCTTGTCTCAGGCTCTTTCTCACTGTTTCTTGGCTGTTTAAGCTCTTCAGAAAACAGGACTAAGTTTGACCAAATTGGTTGAATAGCTCAGAGAAGCTTTATTACATAGAATACAACTCAAGTGTTTTAACTCTTCCTGTACTGGAAAATACCATGAGTGTAACGATCGGTGTCAGCAAGAACACATTTTCTGATTATTGATGATCTGCAGTATCACCAATAATACAGATGTTATACCTGATTATGTGGTGATCTGCAGAATCACCAATAATGCAAGTATAGCAGGACACAGGACACCCAGGTGTAAGGTAAGTGTTTGGTGTAACAGTAAATATAGATAGAGATACCCACTATCCCAGAGGAGCTGGTAGAAGGAAGTATCTCTAAAGAACACTGTAATCAGTACTTCAGCAGGCTGAAGACACAGATGAGTTAGTGATAGGTTCACCCGAGGAGTGGGTGATGCACAGTAAGACAATGTATACTGATCACTCGTGGAGCGAGTGATTTAGACTGTACTGCAGCAGGTGATCACCTGGGGGGCAGGAGATCCAGATAGTACCGTAGTAGCTAGTCACCTGAGGAGCAGGTGATTAAGACTGTATTGCAGCTATCTACATGAGGAGCAGGTGATTAAGACTGTACTGCAGCTGCTTGCCTGAGGAGCAGATAATTCAGACTGTACTGCAGCTATCAACCTGAGGAGCAGGTGATTCAGACTATACTGCAGCTATCAACCTGAGGAGTGTAAGGAAACGCGGAAAAGCTGCCGCAAGGGCTCAGAGTGAGGCGGCTGTTTCCGCGTCCAACATGGCGGCACAACGCGGAGAAACCGCCGCATGCCGCATGGGCAGAGCGGTGGAGTCCGCGTTGGAGGCGGCAGATTGCACGGATGGCAGAGCTACTGACAGTGCAGCCGGACGCGGGGAAACCACCGCTCCCTTAGAGAGCGGGCAGAGCGGTCCCCGCGCTTGAATCAAGAGTCACATTGCAAGACATGTCTGGTGTGGCTGGGACTGCTAGTCCACATAGATTCAGAAGGACGCGCGCGCGCGCGCTCAGAGGCAAAGCTTATATGACAGCCAGAAAAGGGTCAGCTGACATTTTCACCACTTGCCATTGGTCCAGCACTTAGGGAGGCGCTGGAGAGTACCTTACTATATATACTGGGTGCTGGGCATTCTCTGGTTGTCTGCCGTTGCGATCACAACGCGGTAGCACTCAGACCTTGTTTGTATCTGTGTTCTAGCATAGTTTCCAAAGGTGTTGACATCAAGGCGTTCACACCTTAGCGTTAGGAACATTGCATTGTATTATTTGTTATGACCTTCCGCCTGTCTGACGATCCCTCTGAACTCTGATCTTGTACCTTGCTATTTCTGATTTCCTGTTGCCAAACTCTGCTCGTTCCGGACTCTGAATTTGCATCCTGATTCTGTACTTCATCTGTCTGTGTGTTAACGACCTGGCTTGCCGACCTAGAGAACTGGCCTTAATGTTAGAGGCAGTTCCCAGACCTGTTAGTGACATCCTCCCTCTTGGGTGTCACTCACGCCCTGACCTTTCTACCCTCAGCCTAGCCCTCTCTCTCCTGGAGAGTCTAGGCCATAGGAAGGAACACACTTCTGGAGAAGTGCTCAAAGTATACTGTTGCATAAATACTCACTTGTTCTCCCTGGTGTCCAGAGGTTAGTAGATATATCTGATTATCGGTGATACTGCAGATCACCAATAATCGGGTATATTCTGTATTCCTGGTGAGACTGCAGTTCACCGGTAATCAGACCCTCTCTGTGTTACACCGATCGTTACAGAACGGCAGACCGAACCCAAATGGACGCACTGTATAGCCATGTTGAAGTCCTGACCACCGCGGTAAACCAACTTTCCGCGGCAGTTTTGAACCAACAGACCCAGATATGTCAGATATTTGGGGCTATTTCAGAACTTCAATCAGTGCGATCTCCTCTTAGCACAGACATACGTATGCCTGTACCTGAAAATTTTTCTGGCGACAGATCTGATTTTCGGAATTTTAGAAATAGAGTGTTATCATACTTTGAGTTAAGGCCTAAATCGTCTGGAACCGAGGCACAGAGAATTACGTTCATTAAGACTCTGTTGTCAGGGGATTCCCAGACCTGGGCATATGGTCTTCCTATTGGGCATCAGGCCCTGACCTCGGTCTATGAATTTTTTGAGGCCATGGCTATGATTTACAATGACCCGGACATCGCTTCGACTTCTGAACGGAAGCTCAGGCTTCTGCGTCAGGGCAATGGTCCGGTAGAGAATTATGCTGCGGAATTCAGGAGGTGGGCGGTCTCGGCTAGATGGGATGAATTCGCCCTCCTAGACTGTTTTTTGGCCGGTTTGTCAGACACTATTCATGAGGTAATGATAGGTCATCCTGAGCCTGAATCATTGGATGAGGCAATCTCTTTGGCCATACAGATAGATCGCCAGTTGCACCACCAGAGGCAGATTTGTGGTAGAGTGGCCAGAAGGTCTGTCTTACACGACTCTTCTCGGTCTCCCTCACCCCCTGGTGAACCTATGCAAATTGGGTACACAAGGTTGAGTCTAGGGGGAAAGAGTCACAGGAGCCCAAAAAAGAACGCCTTACATGGGTCCACCAGGCCAGACAAATGCTATCGCCTAGGGTTAGTCAAAACCATAGGTGAGCAGAGTTCATCCCTGAACGACGGTCGGCTGATCCTTCCTTGTTCGGTTACGTGTGGAGGTCGGACCAAGTCCGCAGAAGCCATGGTGGACTCGGGTTCGTCCACAAACCTCATAGATTACGATTTTGCCAAAAGTTTGGGGATACCGTTATCTGCACCCGATCGGAAGATTTCGATCACTGCAATGGATGACTCTCCATTGTGCAGTGCCCAGTTTGTTTCCCAAACCCCCCTACTGTCATGTTGTTTAGGGGCATTACATGAAGAGAGTTTACAGTTCCTGGTCCTGCCAATGAAAGGCTCTGCTGTTGTTCTCGGTATGCCCTGGTTGCAATTTCACTCTCCACTGATTTACTGGGCTTCAGGACATCTACTGGACTGGTCAGCCCATTGTCATGAGCACTGTTTGTAGAAGGGGGAGGTGGATAAAACCAGGATACAGGTCGCAGGAAGGGCAGGACAGCGTACTGATATTGCTAATGGTTCTTGTTCATCACGATTACCTCTCATGCATAAGCCTGATAGCAAAAGCCCCAAAGCAGACGCTTTAGACAGGGGTTTTGGGCCCAAAACCATTCTACCACCGAAAAAACAGGCTGACAAGAAATCATTTCCTGTGTACCTGCCCGGGTCAGCGCTGCAGGTGTATTCCACTCCTTCCCTCCCTGGGTTGATTGATGGCCGGCCTGAGTATGAGATAAAGAGAAAATTCTCTAACTTACATCCTGGAAAGCCAGGAAGGAGATGTCCGGAGTCCACTCCTCAGGGGGGGGGGGGGTACTGTAAGGAAACGCGGAAAATCCGCCGCAAGGGCTCAGAGTGAGGCGGCTGTTTCCGCGTCCAACATGGCGGCACAACGCGGAAGAAACCGCCGCATGCCGCATGGGCAGAGCGGTGGAGTCCGCGTTGGAGGCGGCAGATTGCACGGATGGCAGAGCTACTGACAGTGCAGCCGGACGCAGGGAAACCGCCGCTCCCTTAGAGTGAATCAAGAGTCACATTGCAAGACATGTCTGGTGTGGCTGGGACTGCTAGTCCACACAGATTCAGAAGGACGCGCGCGCGCGCTCAGAGGCAAAGCTCATATGACAGCCAGAAAAGGGTCAGCTGACCACGCCGGTCAGCTGACATTTTCACCACTTGCCATTGGTCCAGCACTTAGGGAGGCACTGGAGAGTACCTTACTATATATACTGGGTGCTGGGCATTCTCTGGTTGTCTGCCGTTGCGATCACAACATGGTAGCACTCAGACCTTGTTTGTATCTGTGTTCTAGCATAGTTTCCAAAGGTGTTGACATCAAGGCGTTCACACCTTAGCGTTAGGAACATTGCATTGTATTATTTGTTATGACCTTCCGCCTGTCTGACGATCCCTCTGAACTCTGATCTTGTACCTTGCTATTTCTGATCTCCTGTTGCCAAACTCTGCTCGTTCCGGACTCTGAATTTGCATCCTGATTCTGTACTTCATCTGTCTGTGTGTTAACGACCTGGCTTGCCGACCTAGAGAACTGGCCTTACTGTTAGAGGCAGTTCCCAGACCTGTTAGTGACTCCCTCCCTCTTGGGTGTCACTCATGCCCTGACCTTCCTACCTTCAGCCTAGCCCCTCCCTCCTGGAGAGTCTAGGCCATAGGAAGGAACACACTTCTGGAGAAGTGCTCAAAGTATACTGTTGCATAAACACTCACTTGTTCTCCCTGGTGTCCAGAGGTTAGTAGATATATCTGATTATCGGTGATACTGCAGATCACCAATAATCGGGTATATTCTGTATTCCTGGTGAGACTGCAATTCACCGGTAATCAGACCCTCTCTGTGTTACACCGATCGTTACAAGGAGCAGGTGATTAAGACTGTACTGCAGTTATCAACCTGAGGAGCAGGTGATTACTAAACTGAGAATCCCTCACCAGGACTAAGCTCACTGGTGAGGGCAGAAGAGTCAGACAAGCAGGTTCGGCAACACACGGACAGATACAGTACAAAGGCAGAAGACTGAATCAGAGTGAGGTATAAGCTAAGTCGGCAACTAGATCAGATAGGCAAAGGCACAGAATCAAAAGACAGAAGAGTAGTCAAGGCTAGCAGAGGGTCATAACAAATAATACAATTCAATTAGTACTTTAAGCTATCAACAGAATCTGGCTAAGTGTGGATCCCCAGCTCCTGCTGGTTCTAGAACACTTTCGGATCTGACTAAGGGTCTGAGTGCTAACACGTAGCATATGCAACAGCAGATGAGGAACAACTGACAGGCATGTCCTATATATACTGGGAGCGCTCCTTAACGCCGCCCCAGTCACTCAGCCAATCAGGATCAGTGTTGGAGTCAGCTGACCGGCTCATCAGCTGACTCCCCTTCTGCTTGCATAAAGGTCCTGTCTGTGCATGCCCGCGCGTGCGCGTAGACCTCAGTCTATGTGCGACTGATGGACCAGGCAAAGTTCCATCATGTAACAGCACGGCGGAGGCCGCTGGCTGAGATGCGGAGACAGCCGCCATGCCGCTCAGCGCTGCGGCGGCCTTCCTCTCATTCACCATAGTCTCAGGCACAACTCCATCATGTACCCGCGCGGAGGAAACCGCCGGCTGAGACGCGGAGATAGCCGCCATGCCGCTCCCTGCATCTCCGCTATGCTTTACAATGAGACTCTTTTCCTGGCTACTTATGTTCATTTACATAAAAAAAAAACCAACTCAAGTTTTTTAACTCGTTATGTACTGGAAAACTACATGAGACTCTTTTCTTTCCTACTAATGTTGTATTTATTATATGTACTACACATACAATTCATTATCTCATCCTTTTATTTATATTTTTACTTCACACTTGCTTTAAGGAAGGAGGTTCTAGGAGGGTGACCATAACTGAGTATTGTAATGAGGTAGACTTTAAAATGGGGCACGATAATGAGGAGAACACTAATGAGGGGAATAGTATAATTTAGGTGACACTATGGTGAGATCTATAATGAAGGTATTATTTTGGCTAGCACTATAATCAGAGTAGTGCTAGCCTGGAAGTGCTAGCCTGGAATATGAAGTAAGCACTGATGTGGGCGCTATAATGAAGGGGTCACTACCAAGGCACTCCCTGGGCCCTATACTGCAAGGAGCATCATAATTTCAGGGGATCACTATTATGTGGGAACACTAATGGGGTGCAAGGGATACAGTTTTGAAGCTAAAACACTGAGACAATGTCATTTGTATGTGGTCATCACACCCACTGACCAAGCCCATGATTGTCTTGGAAAAAAAATAGCATGACACTAGAGTGCTGTAAACTGGAATAGTCTCAGACCCACTGGTCATAGTGTTTTTCACAGTTACATTATAAAATAACATTACATTTTCTTAGGCAAGGAAATACATTTTAAAACGAAGATTTAGCACTCTTCTGTCAAGTGCATGTTATTATGACTATGCCATGTACAGTATTATCAGAACATCAGTGTGTTACAATCACAGAATAGCCCAAGTCAACAATTATTATGTAGTGGCATACCAGTGAAACAATACAAAAATGATTAAGTAGTAGATAAATGTAACCTTCTTCTTTGGAAAGTTTCCAACAATGTAACTGAATTGGAGCATCTAAAAATGGAGTGAATAGTAAAGCATAAAAAATAAATAGCCTAAAACATGGGAATAAAGTGCACAAATTAAACTGGTTAAATCCCATCAAATCAGGAGGTAGAATCTTAGCATTTAACCTGTAAAGAGTATAGCTCCTGAGGACTATGTATAGTCAATTGTTTTATTTCCCTGAATTAGAGGTTCCAGGAATTTTCAAGAATTATGGTATTGTTCCATTACTATGTGTGTGATATATCTGTAAGAATATGGTGCACTTATGATGGTGCAACTACTATGGATGCAGTGGAGGGGCAGTGGCCAGTTGTATTAGTGTATGTAGGAGTTAATAAATAAAGTACCGTAATTTATGTTGCTTGCTCTGATTTTTAGCTCATATTCTGTAGGTACTACTTTTTGCTTTTTGCTCTATTTGAGGGCATCTCAATTTGGTTACAATGTTGGGAGTGTGTGTGGGTTATCTTTTCACTTTTACATGTTAATTTTAGATCAGTTTTTGGGTTTATTCCCATATTTGATATCTATTCATGAAGGCTGCTTTCGATCTGTTACTATGTTGCTAGTACAGTCAATATCCATGAGATACATTTTTCTTATTTGTACTGCATAGTAGAAAAGTTGAAAATGGCTACACTGATTTTTATTTCTTGATTCATAGCTACCACAAACTACCAAGTAGATGCCTTTTTATAGCTCTATCTGATTTCATTTTTTCTCCCCAGCCATGTAAAATGTAGAGTACATTTTGATCAGTAGGTTTTCATAATATTGTAGAAAAAATGTCTTGATGTGAAAAGCTAGCTCATCTCTATCATTCGCTGCACAGTAGCATTGCTGAAATCATCATTGCCTTGCAGTTTTTAATGCTACAATACATATAAAACTATTCATATATATGATTGCAATTAACTTACATTTAGACATCTCTTGGTAACATTAACTTGCTTTTCAATTTCTAATATACTGTATACATTTCCCAATTTGTTGAATGTTCCTTCTTTTGTTTCTTTTTGTTAACAACTTCTTAGAAGCAACTATGGTATGTATGGTATAGAAACGTGTGTGCTCCTTTTCTCAAATTCTGTATCTTTTCTTATTTGTAGCACTAAATATTGTGAATCTCATGCTGTATGTGGGCTTTAAAGCACGCCTGAACTGAAAGGGATATGTAGGCTGCCATGGTTATTTCATTCTAAACAATACCAGTTGCCTGGCAATCCTGCTGATGTCTTTTGGCTGCAGTAGTGTCTAAATCACACACCTGAAACAAGCATGCAACTAATCCAGTATGTCTTCAGTCGGAAACATCTGATCTTCATGCTTGTTCAGGGTCAATTGCTAAAAAGTATTAAAAGGCAAAGGAACATTAAGACAGGCATGCAATCTGCATTGCTTCAACTGAAATAAATATGTCAGCCTCTATATGCCTCTTAGTTCCGGTGTGTTTTAAACAGGGAATCCATCACTGAAAATCCTGCAGTGTGGCTGGATTCTGTATTAAAAAGTAGGCCAAAATGTCTTTACAGTGATGTTGAAGACCTATCTCCTTTAACTGGAACCATTTAGTAGCAGGTATTGAAGTTAAGAGTGACTCCACCGGGTACAAGGTTGAAGAAAGGGGAAGGGGTGGTAGGGGCACGCATGGATTAAATGATTATTTTTGAATGTTTTTCTTCAATAAATCAAATGAGTATTCAAAAACTGAGCACTTTGCTTATTCACATTGGGCCTGATCAATTCACGTTTTCTCCTAGAATACTGGAACATGGGCGATGTCATGATTGGTCATGGGCAGACTTTAAAAAAAAACACAAAATAAGTAGCGGTGTTATTCACAGAGATTAGGTCCAACCAGATACATTTTAGATAAAACAATCAAGTAGTTACAAGCCTCTTGATAATTCATCAAGTAGTCAAATGGCAGCAGATTTTCCGACAAAATGCAATCAGATTGGCGGCAGATTTCCCACAAAATGCAATCAGAATGGCGGCAGATACCCCCACAAAATGCAATCAGATTGGCAGCAGATTTCCCCACAAAATGCAATCAGATTGGCGGTAGATATCCCCACAAAATGCAATCAGATTGGCAGCATATATCCCCACAAAATTCAATCAGAATGGCGGCAGCCAGCAGATTTCCCAGTTTAGGAAGGCAGGTATATAGGTGGCCCCAGTATAGATATACTCAGGTCTAGGTGTCCCCAGTTTAGGTAGGTAGGTCATCAGTTAGTGGGCGAGAGCGTGATTGGACAGTGTTAGTGCAGAAGACCAGACCAGCGGCATGCAGAGCTATCGCTCTTGGTAAGCCATTCCGCTGGCTGGCTGTAATTCTGGAGGGGGGAGCGAGGAAGGGGGGGCCCTAGATGAGGGAGGGGGGGAGGCTTCCCCCTCCCTAGATGAGGGAGGGGGGGAGGCTTCCCCCTCCCCGCCGCTCTGTGCCCACTTCCCCCCTTCCTGCACTGTTCCCCCTCCTTTTCAGCACTGGGGCCCCCAGGAGACGGGGTGGCCGGGGTCCCCCGATGGAAAAATCGATATTTCGGTGGCTCAGTACGAGCCTGATCGAGCCCATTGTCTTTTGCATTGTTCTAAATCTGTCTGAAGGTCAGTAATAATGTAAGTATTAGTGTACTTACACCTAACAAGTTTGCTTCAAATAACTTAAAATGAGGTGCTGATCAATAATGCCTCGCATTTGTATTACCAATTTTGCAGTAGGATTAACCACTTGAGGACCCACCCTTTACCCCCCCTTAAGGACCAGCGCTGTTTGTTTGGATCTGTGCTGGGTGGGCTCTGCAGCCCCCAGCACAGATCCGCGACCACACAGAGCGATCAGATCGCCCCCCTTTTTTTCCCCCTATGGGGATGATGTGCAGGGGGGGTCTGATCGCTCCTACCTGCAGGCATGTTGCGGGGGGGCACCTCAAAGCCCCCCTCCGCGGCGACATTCTCCCCCCTCCCTCTCCTACCTGCTCCCCCGGGAGATCTGGGCTGCACAGGACGCTATCCGTCCTGTGCAGCCAGTGACAGGACGTCCCCTGTCACATGGCGGCGATCCCTGGCCGCTGATTGGCCGGGGATCGCCGATCTGCCTTACGGCGCTGCTGTGCAGCAGCGCCGTACAAATGTAAACAAAGCGGATTATTTCCGCTTGTGTTTACATTTAGCCTGCGAGCCGCCATCGGCGGCCCGCAGGCTATTCACGGAGCCCCCCGCCGTGAATTGACAGGAAGCAGCCGCTCGCACGAGCGGCTGCTTCCTGATTAATCAGCCTGCAGCTGGCGACGCAGTACTGCGTCGCTGGTCCTGCAGCTGCCACTTTGCCGACGCACGGTATAAGCGTGCGGTCGGCAAGTGGTTAAACAAAAACAAAGGAAATCAGGAAAGAGAAAAATTGTCACCACCAATGTTTGTTTGTTTTTTTCACCATTAAAATAGTTCACATTTTTTTTTCACAGTGATTTCCTAAGGGTTGCATCACCTCTTTCCAACCTATACGAAATACTTATGAAATGTCTGGCAAAACTCCATTCATGATATCATACTTGTACCTACTGCCTGGGTCTTGATGCCTTTTGTAAGTGACCCTATCCTATGTTACATTGGCCTGGCCTCCTACATTACCTTCTGGGAAGAGATGTGACATATGCACAACTCACCTTCTTCATGTTCTCTACTGGAGGGAGTTATGGTGTTTAGAGAGAGATAGGCCGAACGGTTGGCCGGCGAATGGTTCCAGGTGAACTTTGGTGGTTCGCTTTTTGCGGAAGTTCGATTCGCCCCAACTTTGACCCTCTGCATCACAGTCAGCAGGCACATTGTAGCCATTCAGGCTACACTAAGCCCTGGAGAGCCCCCCCCCCCCTTATATAAGGCAGGCTCGCTGGCCATGACACTCACTCGTGTGCCTGCTGCAAATAGACAGACTAGGGAGAGCTGCTGCAGATTTTTTCTCCTAGGGAAAGATTAGTTAGGCTCTTGGCTTGCTCCTGGCTGATTGTTATTGCTAAAATAGCACCCCTCAACAGCTCTTTTGAGAGCTAATGTTTTCCTGATGTGTTTTTTTGTGTGTGTTGCTCACTGACACTGACATTATACAGCCCTATCTGTTGCAGCTGGACCTTGGTAATTGTTATTACTGTGCCAGCCAGGCCCTGCCTAACTATCTATACTGGGACACCTACCTGTGCCTACCTAACTACTGGGGCACCTACTTACCTATACGGGGACACCTACCTACCACCCCCCTATACTAGGAGACCTACCTATGCCTACCTACCTATACTGGGACTCCTACCTATGCCTACATACCTATACTGGGTCTCCTACCTATGCCAAGCTAACTACTGGGACACCTACCTATGCCTACCTTTCTATACTGGGTCTCCTACCTATGCCTAGCTAACTACTGGGACACCTACCTATGCCTACCTACCTATACTGGGTCTCCTACCTATGCCTAGCTAACTACAGAGACACCTACCTATGCCTACCTACCTATACTGGGACTCCTACCTATGCCTACCTACTTATACTGGGTCTCCTACCTATGCCTAGCTAACTACTGGGACACCTACCTATGCCTACCTACCTATACTGGGTCTCCTACCTATGCCTAGCTAACTACTGGGACACCTACCTATGCCTACCTACCTATCCTGGGTCTCCTACCTATGCCTAGCTAACTACTGAGGCACCTACCTATGCCTACCTACCTATACTGGGACTCCTACCTATGCCTACCTACCTATACTGGGTCTCCTACCTATGCCTAGCTAACTACTGAGGCACCTACCTATGCCTACCTACCTATACTGGGACTCCTACCTATGCCTACCCACCTATACTGGGACTCCTACCTATGCCTACCTACATACAAGAAGATAATAGGGTCGTTGCTTCATTGTGGTCAGACCAAATTTGATCAGCTGGACAGTCACTGTTGTTCTATCATTGAGCTACCACAGCCCGGCGACCATATGGGCTTGAAAACCGCCACGGCCTACACTCTGGCCACGGTGCGCACCAGTCCAGCACGGCCGTCACTACGCAAACAGCTGTTTGTGGTGCGTTACACAGTGAGTTTGGTGTGTCAGTTTGAAGCAGAACTCTAATTACACTCCCTGATTGATGTATACACATGCAAGATGTTTGAAAGCACTTTAGGCCTGCAATTTAGCATTCAATGTGATTTCTGCCCTTAAAACGCTGCTTTGCGTCACATCCAGATTTTTCCCCGGGACTTTGGCCATGTATGCCACTTCGCCGTGTAGACCCCTTGAAACATCTTTTCCATCACTTTTGTGGCCAGCATAATTTTTTCTATTTTTCAAAATTCGCATCCCCATTGAAGTCTATTGCGGTTCGCAAACTTTTCCGCGAACCAAACCTTCCACGAAGGTTCGAGAACGGGGTTCGTGAACCTAAAATCAGAGGTTCGGCCCATCTCTAATGGTGTTTGCAAACACTAATATCCCCCATTTTGTCTTATGTGATGTGTGGCTTAAGTGCCAGAGGTTTTTGGAAGCTCCTTTAGGCACAGTGAGAAGTAGTTTGTAATGGACCAGCTTGCCAATCAAAATCCCACCCACTGTGTTCAGTAGAGTTGGGCCGAACCTCCGATTTTAGGTTCGCGAACCTGGTTCGCGAACTTCCGCGGAAGGTTCGGTTCGCGTTAAAGTTCGCAAACCGCAATAGACTTCAATGGGGATGCGAACTTTGAAAAAAAAAATAATTATGCTGGCCACAAAAGTGATGGAAAAGATGTTTCAAGGGGTCTAACACCTGTAGGGGGGCATGGCGGAGTGGGATACATGGCAAAAGTCCAGGGAAAAATCTGGATTTGACGCAAAGCAGCGTTTTAAGGGTAGAAATCACATTGAATGCTAAATGACAGGCCTAAAGTGCTTTCAAACATCTTGCATGTGTATACATCAATCAGGTAGTGTAATTAAGGTACTGCTTCACACTGACACACCAAACTCACCGTGTAACGCAGCGCAAACAGCTGTTTGTGTAGTGACGGCCGTGCTGGACTGGTGCGCACCATGGCGAGAGTGCAGGTTTTGGTGGCTTTACAGCCCATATGGTCGCCTGGCTGATGTAGCTGAATGACAGAACAGTGACTGTCCAGCTGATCAAATTTGGTCTGACCACAATGAGGCAACGACCTTATTATCGTGGGTGTGCCCCCCGAGACACTCATCTAGGTGCCGGTCATTGCTTCATTGTGATACGCAAGCCCCTTCACCACGGCAAGGTAATGATCACGAAGGGGAATGGGCGCATGTACATGCCTTATCTTTTGTTGTTGCAGCTGCCCGCAGTGCAGCCAGAAAAATTAGGCAGTCATGTACACGCACCAGAAAAATTATTACAGCGGCCGCTGCTAGCAGCGGCCTAAAAAATTCAGCAATCCGCCTGGAGTCCCGGACCCTGTTGGTGGTGGCGGAGAAGGTAGTCAAGCGGCCTGCAGGCAGACATGCTGTGTGGAGGGACTGGGAGCGACTTAGTCTTCTTGGGGCAGGCCAGGCAGCCAGTCACACGGCGTGCAGGCAGAGATGCTGTGTGTGCGGGGACTGACTTAGTCTTGGGGCGGGCAGCAGCCCTCCGGGATCCATGCCTCATTCATTTTGATAAAGGTGAGGTACTTAACACTTTTGTGACTTAGGCGACTTCTCTTCTCTGTGACAATGCCTCCAGCTGCGCTTAAGGTCCTTTCTGACAGGACGCTTGCGGCAGGGCAGGAGAGAAGTTGGATGGCAAATTGGGACAGCTCTGGCCACAGGTCAAGCCTGCGCACCCAGTAGTTCAAGGGTTCCTCATCGCTGTTCACAGCAGTGTCTACATCCACACTTAAGGCCAGGTAGTCGGCTACCTGCCGTTCCAGGCGTTGGTGGAGGGTGGATCCGGAAGGGCTACGGCGAGGCGTTGGACTAAAGAACGTCCGCATGTCCGACATCACCATGAGATCGGTGGAGCGTCCTGTCTTTGACTGCGTGGACACGGGAGGAGGATTAGTGGCAGTGGTACCTTGCTGGCGTTGTGCCGTCACATCACCCTTAAAGGCATTGTAAAGCATAGTTGACAGCTGGTTCTGCATGTGCTGCATCCTTTCCACCTTCCGGTGAGTTGGTAACAGGTCCGCCACTTTGTGCCTGTACCGAGGGTCTAGTAGTGTGGCCACCCAGTACAGCTCATTACCCTTGAGGTTTTTTATACGGGGGTCCCTCAACAGGCAGGACAGCATAAAAGACGACATCTGCACAAAGTCGGATCCAGTACCCTCCATCTCCTCTTGCTCTTCCTCAGTGACGTCAGGTAAGTCAACCTCCTCCCCCCAGCCGCGAACAATACCACGGGAAGGTTGAGCAGCACAAGCCCCTTGCGATGCCTGCTGAGGTTGTTCTCCTGCCGCTGTCCCCTCCTCCTCCTCCTCCTCCTCCCCCAAAGAAACACCTTGCTCATCATCCTCTGAGTCTGACTCGTCTTCTGCACACGACTTCTCTTCTTCCTCCTCCTCCCCCCTCTGTGCTGCCGCAGGTGTTGAGGAAACAGCTGGGTCTGATGAAAATTGGTCCCATGCCTGTTCCTGCCGTAACGGTTCCTGGTCACGCTCATTCACAGCTTCATCCGCCACTCTACACACAGCACGCTCCAAGAAGTAAGCGTAGGGAATTAAGTCGCTGATGGTGCCCTCACTGCGGCTCACCAGGTTGGTCACCTCCTCAAACGGCCGCATGAGCCTGCATGCATTTTCCATCAGTGTCCAGTTGTCGGGCCAGAACATCCCCATCTTCCCAGACTGTTTCATTCTACTGTAGTTGTAGAGGTAGTGGGTCACGGCTTTCTTCTGTTCTAGCAGGCGGGAGAACATGAGCAGGGTCGAGTTCCAGCGAGTCGGGCTATCGCAAATGAGGCGTCTCACCGGCATGTTGTTTTTGCCCTGAATTTCCGCAAAGCGTGCCATGGCTGTGTAAGACCGCCTCAAATGCCCACAGAACTTCCTGGCCTGCTTCAGGACATTCGCTAAGCCAGGGTACTTTGCCACAAATCTTTGAACCACTAGATTCATGACATGTGCCATGCAGGGTATGTGTGTCAGCTTCCCCATATGCAAAGCGGCAAGCAGATTGCTGCCGTTGTCGCACACCACGTTGCCTATCTCCAGGTGGTGCGGGGTCAGCCACTCATCCACCTGTTTCTTAAGAGCAGCCAGGAGAGCTGCTCCAGTGTGACTCTCCGCTTTGAGACAAGACATGTCTAAGATGGCGTGACAGCGTCGTACCTGGCATGCAGCATAGGCCCTGCGGAGCTGGGGCTGTGTAGCTGGAGAGGAGAACTGCCACTCAGCCAAGGAGGAGGAGGACAGCGAAGAGCATGTAGCAGGAGGAGAGGAGGTGGCAGGAGGCCTGCCTGCAAGCCGTGGAGGTGTCACAATTTGGTCCGCTGCGCCCTGCTTGCCATCGTTCACCACCAGGTTCACCCAATGGGCTGTGTAGGTAATGTAGCGGCCCTGCCCGTGCTTGGCAGACCAGGCATCCGTGGTCAGGTGTACCCTTGACCCAACGCTCTTCGCAAGAGATGACACCACTTGCCTCTCAACTTCACGGTGCAGTTGGGGTATGGCCTTTCTCGAAAAATAAGTGCGGCCTGGCATCTTCCACTGCGGTGTTCCGATGGCCACAAATTTACGGAAGGCCTCAGAGTCCACCAGCCGGTATGGTAACAGCTGCCGAGCTAACAGTTCCGCCACGCCAGCTGTCAGACGCCGGGCAAGGGGGTGACTGGCCGAAATTGGCTTCTTCCGCTCAAACATTTCCTTCACGGACACCTGACTGCTGCTGTGGGCAGAGGAGCAGGAACCGCTCAAGGGCAGAGGCGGAGTGGAGGAGGGTGCCTGTGAAGGTGGAAGGGAGAAATGCACCTGATGGAGGAGGAAGAGGAGAAGGAGGGTGGCTTTGCTTTTGTATGCTGCTGCTGCTTTTGCTCAGGTGGCCATCCCATTGCTGTTTGTGCCTTTTCTCCAGGTGCCTTCGTAAGGCACTTGTCCCTACGTGAGTGTTGGCCTTTCCACGGCTCAATTTTTGTTGGCAGAGCGAACAGATGGCTTTGGTCCGATCTGAGGCACACACATTAAAAAATTTCCACACCGCTGAGCCACCCTGGGATGTGGGCACTATGGGGACCTCAGCAGCTGATGCTGAAGGGCAACTTGGCTGGCTGTACATAGGTGGCGATACATGGTGCCGGACTCTGCCACCAGCTGTTTCTGACGAAGAGCTGCCCCAGCTTCTTTCAGCAACTTCTCTCCTCCTACTACTCTCTGACTCCCCTTCTGAACTGTCCCCCTCTTCATCTCCTCTATTGGGAACATACAGAGGATCCCTATTACCGTCATCATCGTAGTCATCCTGCCCAGCTTCGCTTGCCTCAAACAAATCCAAACTTGCACCATCAGTAGGTCCTTCATCCTCCTGACACGTTACATCCATAGTGTTGCCGCGTAACTCAGACATATGAGCTGGTGAAAATTCATCTGGCTGTAACAACAATGGCTGTGCATCAGTGATTTCAACACTAAATAATTCTTGCGAAGTGTCAAATGCAGCGGAAGTGGTGCTAGTAGTAGCGCTGGTGGCTGAGCAAGATGAGGTGTTCTGTGTCGCTAAATACTCAACCACGTCCTGACAATCTTGGGAGGTGATGGGACGTGCCTTCTTCCGAGCACTGTACTGTGGGCCAGGTCCACACGAAATTACATTTACACGACCTCGCGCAGACCTGCCGGGTGGCCTTCCTCTGGCTCTGGCACTACCTCTTCCTCTACCTGTTTTGTCCATATCGGGTATGCACGGAGTGGTATATCACACTGCGTGCACTCACGTAGGTAGGTGGGTTCACTTAACTGCACAGGTATGCGCACTGATGCGGTGGGTTCACTGAACAGAACAGGTATACAGTGGCGGGTTCACAGAACAGGTATGCAGTGGCGGGTCCACTGAACAGAACAGGTATGCAGTGGCGGGTTCACTAAACAGAACAGGTATACAGTGGCGGGTTCACTAAACAGAACAGGTATACAGTGGCGGGTTCACAGAACAGGTATGCAGTGGCAGGTTCACTGAACACAACAGGTATGCAGTGGCGGGTTCACTGAACAGGTATACAGTGGCGGGTCCACTGAACAGAACAGGTATGCAGTGGCGGGTTCACTAAACAGAACAGGTATACAGTGGCGGGTTCACTAAACAGAACAGGTATACAGTGGCGGGTTCACAGAACAGGTATGCAGTGGCAGGTTCACTGAACACAACAGGTATGCAGTGGCGTGTTCACTAAACAGGTATACAGTGGCGGGTCCACTGAACAGAACAGGTATGCAGTGGCGGGTTCACTAAACAGAACAGGTATACAGTGGCAGGTTCACTAAACAGAACAGGTATACAGTGGCGGGTTCACAGAACAGGTATGCAGTGGCAGGTTCACTGAACACAACAGGTATGCAGTGGCGGGTTCACTGAACAGGTATACAGTGGCAGGTCCACTGAACAGAACAGGTATGCAGTGGCGGGTTCACTAAACAGAACAAGTATACAGTGGCGGGTTCACTGAACAGGTATACAGTGGCGGGTCCACTGAACAGAACAGGTATGCAGTGGCGGGTTCACTAAACAGAACAGGTATACAGTGGCGGGTTCACTAAACAGAACAGGTATACAGTGGCGGGTTCACAGAACAGGTATGCAGTGGCAGGTTCACTGAACATAACAGGTATGCAGTGGCGGGTTCACTGAACAGGTATACAGTGGCGGGTCCACTGAACAGAACAGGTATGCAGTGGCGGGTTCACTAAACAGAACAGGTATACAGTGGCGGGTTCACAGAACAGGTATGCAGTGGCAGGTTCACTGAACACAACAGGTATGCAGTGGCGGGTTCACTGAACAGGTATACAGTGGCGGGTCCACTGAACAGAACAGGTATGCAGTGGCGGGTTCACTAAACAGAACAGGTATACAGTGGCGGGTTCAATAAACAGAACAGGTATACAGTGGCGGGTTCACAGAACAGGTATGCAGTGGCAGGTTCACTGAACACAACAGGTATGCAGTGGCGGGTTCACTGAACAGGTATACAGTGGCGGGTCCACTGAACAGAACAGGTATGCAGTGGCGGGTTCACTAAACAGAACAAGTATACAGTGGCGGGTTCACTGAACAGGTATACAGTGGCGGGTCCACTGAACAGAACAGGTATGCAGTGGCGGGTTCACTAAACAGAACAGGTATACAGTGGCGGGTTCACTAAACAGAACAGGTATACAGTGGCGGGTTCACAGAACAGGTATGCAGTGGCAGGTTCACTGAACAGGTATACAGTGGCGGGTCCACTGAACAGAACAGGTATGCAGTGGCGGGTTCACTAAACAGAACAGGTATACAGTGGTGGGTTCACTAAACAGAACAGGTATACAGTGGCGGGTTCACTAAACAGAACAGGTATACAGTGGCGGGTTCACAGAACAGGTATACAGTGGCGGGTCCACTGAACAGAACAGGTATGCAGTGGCGGGTTCACTAAACAGAACAGGTATACAGTGGTGGGTTCACTAAACAGAACAGGTATACAGTGGCGGGTTCACTAAACAGAACAGGTATACAGTGGCGGGTTCACAGAACAGGTATGCAGTGGCAGGTTCACTGAACACAACAGGTATGCAGTGGCGGGTTCACTGAACAGGTATACAGTGGCGGGTCCACTGAACAGAACAGGTATGCAGTGGCGGGTTCACTGAACAGGTATACAGTGGCGGGTCCACTGAACAGAACAGGTATGCAGTGGCGGGTTCACTAAACAGGTATGCAGTGGTGGGTTCACAGAACAGGTATGCAGTGGTGGGTTCACAGCACAGGTATGCAGTGGTGGGTTCACAGCACAGGTATGCAGTGGTGGGTTCACAGCACAGGTATGCAGTGGTGGGTTCACAGAACAGGTATGCAGCCAGACAGGAACAAGTTAAGCCTAACTAATCTTTCCCTGAGAGACAGTCTGCAGCAGCTCGCCCTACTCTCACTAACGCAGGCAGCACACGAGTGACCGTAATGGCCGCCGCTGCCTGCCTTATATAAGGGGGGGTGGGGCTCCAGGGGCTAGTGTAGCCTAATTGGCTACACTGGGCCTGCTGACTGTGATGTAGAGGGTCAAAGTTGACCCTCCATGTGCATTATGGGGCGAACCGAACTTCCACAAAGGTTCGCCTGCGGGACGCGAACGCGAACCACTGAAGTTCGCATGGAACCGTTCGCAAGCAAACCGTTCGGCCCAACTCTAGTGTTCAGCCAATAGAGTGGTGTAGCTGGGGTAATGGGGTGGTATCTCTATAACTTGAGTTAAAATTGGTGTTTTTGGTGTTGCAAGTAGCAGTGCGGTTGCAACTGAGACCTTTGTAGAGAAATATGAAAAGGATTTTGGGGGGTGAGGGGAGCTAAGCAAATAGGCGGGATGAAGGTGGACTGAGGAAAATTAAAGATGTGTTAAATGCAAGTGTATGTAGAATAAAAGTTTAAGAAGTATTGTTTTCACATGATCATTAAATAAATGCAAGACTTTCTACAACGGTTTCTATAGGGAGTTTTAACAAAATCAAATGGAGGGATAGGCTAAAAAGAAAGCGTGCCAAGACCAAAACCCCAGTGCCTCCTGAGGAGTAGAGATGGCCCGAACGGTTCGCCGGCGAATGGTTCCAGCGAACTTCCGGGGTTCGCAATCGCGGAGAACCGCAAACTTTTCTGGAAGTTCGGTTTGCCCCCATAGTGCATCATGAGGGTCAACTTTGACCCTCAACATCACAGTCAGCAGGCACATTGTAGCTAATTAGGCTACACTCCCTCCTGGAGCCCCCCCCCCCCCCCCCCCTTATAAAAGGCAGGCAGCGTCAGGCATTGGACTCACTCGTGTGCCTGCAGTAATTAGAGAAGGGATAGCTGCTGCAAACTCTCATAGGGAAAGCTTAGTTAGGCTCTTGTAGGCTTGTTAGCTTGCTCCTTGCTGATTCCTATTACTAAAAAAGCACCCCTCAAAAGCTCTTTTGAGAGCTAATCTTGTTCTTGTGATCTTTCTTTTTTTTGTGTGTGTGTGGCCCACCTGCATTATATACAGCCCTGTCAGTCAGTTGCAGCTGGCCTTTGGCCCCTTGGTGGTATAATTACTACTGTGCCAGGTGCACATTATAATACCGATCACTGCATATACCTACTACCCGTTGTTCACTTCAGTGCACCCACCTACCTACGTGAGCTCACGCAGTGTCACTGTGCCTGTCCGGCACCTGTCTGTGTGTGACACATGCACATTTTAATACCCAATCACTGCAAATACCTACCTGTTGTTCACAGTGCACCCACCTAACTACGTGAGTGCACGCAGTGTCACTGTGCCTGTCCGGTATCTGTCTGTGTGTGACAGGTGCACATTATAATACCCATTACTGCATATACCTACCTGTTGTTCACAGTGCACACACCTACCTACGTGAGTGCATGCAGTGTCACTGTGCCTGTCCGGTACCTGTATGTGTGTGACAGGTGCAAATTGTATTACCCATCACTGCATATACCTACCTGTTGTTCACAGTTCACCCACCTACCTACGTGAGCACACGTAGTGTGATATTTAATACCACCAGTCACTGTACCTGTTCACGGTACGTGTGTGTGACAGGTGCACATTTGTAATACCCATCACTGCATATACCTACCTGCTGTGTTCAGTGCACCCCCCTACCTATGTGAGTGCACGCAGTGTGAAATACCACTCCGTGCATACCTGTTAACTGCACCTGTGTGACTGCGCACATTGTATTAGTCAAGTCAGTGCATACCTTTCACTTCATTCCCCTCGATATGGACAAAACGGACAAAACAGGTAGAGGCAGAGGTAGAGGCAGACCCAGAGGAAGGCCACCCGGCAGGCCTGTGCAAGGTTGTGCTGATGTGATTTTGTGCGGCCCTGGACCAAAGTACAGTGCTCAGAAGAAGGCATGTCCCATCAACTCCAAAGATTATGAGGATGTGGTTGACTATTTAACACAGAACACCACATCTTCCGCAGCCACCAGCGCTACTACAAGCACCACATCCGCTGCGTTTGACAGTTCGCAAGAGTTATTTGGTGAGGAAATCACTGATGCACAGCCATTATTGTTACAACCAGATGAAGGCGCTAAGCAAGTTACACCACCTTATATGTCTGAGTTAGGCGACACTATGGACATTACATCCATAGTGTGAGGAGGACGTGTGAGGAGGATGATGATGAAGTACCTGCTGTTGGTGCAGTTTTGGAGGTATCTGAGGCAAGCAAAGCTGGGCAGGATGATTATGATGATGACGATGATATGGATGCTACGTATGTTCCCAATAGAGGAGATGAATAGGAAGACAGTTCAGAGAGGAAGTCATAGAGGAGTAGGAGGAGACAATTTCCTGAAAGAAGCAGGGGGAGTTCGTCATCAGAAACCGCTGGTGGCAGTGTCCGGCACCATGTATCGCCGCCTATGGACAGCCAGCCAACATGCCCTTCAACGTCAGCTGCTGGGGCCACCATAGTGCCCACACCCCAGGAGGGCTCAGCGGTTTGGACATTTTTTAGTGTGTCTGCCATAGATCACACTAATGCCATCTGTTCTCTCTCTCTGCCTCCAGAAATTGAGCCGAGGACAGGCCAACACCCACATAGGGACAACTGCCTTACTAAGGCACATGGAGAAAAGGCACAAACTGCAATGGGAAGAGCACCAGAGGAAAAGCAGCACACAAAAGAAAAGCCACCCTCCTTCTCCTCTTCCTCCTTCAGGTGCAGCATCTTCTTCAGCCGCTTTCTCCCTTGCACCTTCACAGCCACCCTCCTCCACTCCGCCTCTGACCTTTAGCCGTTCCTGCTCCTCTGCCCACAGCAGCCAGGTGTCTGTGAAGGAAATATTTGAGCCGAATAAGCCTATTTCTGCCAGTCACCCCCTTGCCCGGCATCTGACAGCTGGCTTGGCGGGACTGTTAGCTCGCCAGCTGTTACCATACCAGCTGGTGGACTCTGAGGCCTTCCGTAAATTTGTGGCCATTGGGAGCACCGCAGGGGAAGATGCTAGGCCACAATTATTTCTCTAAAAAGGTGATACCCAAACTTTACCGTGAAGTTGAGAGGCAAGTGGTGTCATCTCTGGCACACAGCGTTAGGTCAAGGGTCCACCTGAACACGGATGCCTGGTCTGCCAAGCACGGTCAGGGCAGATACATTACTTACACAGCCCATTGGGTCAACCTGGTGACCGATGGCAAGCAGGGAGTAAAAGGCTGTGCAGCAGACCAACTTGAGACACCTCCACAGCTTGCAGACAGCGGACCAACTTGAGACACCTCCACAGCTTGCAGGCAGGCCTGCTGCCACCTCCTCTACTCCTGTTACATCCTCTTCGCTGTCATCATCCTCCTTGGCTGAGTGGCAGTTCAACTCTGCTGGTGCTGCGATCTCCTTTCCAGCTACACAGCCCAAGCTCCCCAGGGCCTATGCTGCATGCCAGGTACGATGGTGTCACGCCATCTTAATCATGTCTTGCCTCAAAGCGGAGAGTCACACTGGAGCAGCTCTCCAGGCTGCTCTTAACAGGTGGATCAGTGGCTGACCCCGCACCAGCTGGAGATCGGCAATGTGGTGTGTGACAACGGCAGCAATCTCATTTCCGCTTTGAAATTGGGAAAGCTGACACATGTACCCTGCATGGCACATGTGCTGAATCTAGTCATTCAAAGATTTGTGTCAAAGTACCCAGGCTTAGAGGACATCCTGAAGCAGGCCCAGAAGTTGTGTAGGCATTTTAGGCGGTCTTACATGGCCATGGCACGCTTTGCCGATATTCAGCTGAGAAACAAGTTGCTGGTGAGACGCCTGATTTGCGATAGCCCGACTCGCTGGAATTTGACCCTCCTTATGGTCTCTCGCCTGCTAGAGCAGGAGAAAGCCGTCACCCAGTACCCCTACAGCTACAGTAGAAGGACAGAGTCTGGGGAGATGGGGATGTTCTGGCCCAACAACTGGACACTCATGCGAAATGCATGCAGGCTCATGCAGCCGTTTGAGGAAGTGACCAAGCTGGTGAGTCGCAGTGAAGGCACCATCAGCTACTTGATCCCGTACGCTTACTTCCTGGAGCGTGCCATACGTAGAGTGGTGGATCAAGCTGTGGAGGAGAGTGAACAGGAACAGTTATGGGAGGAAGCTTTGTGGGATCAATTCTCATCAGAACCAGATGTTTCTTCAACACCTGCGGCAGCATAGTGGGGGCGGAGGAAGAAGAGGAGGAAGAGTCATGTGGGGAAGAGGAGTCAGACTCGGATGATGAGGACGGTGTTTCTTTGGAGGAGGAAGCGGCGGCAGAAGAACAACCGCAGCAGGCGTCGCAGGGGGCTTGTGCTGGTCAACGTTCCCGTGGTATTGTTCGTGGCTGGGGGGAGGAGGAGGACTTACCTGATGTCAATGAGGAAGAGCAAGAGGAGATGGGTAGTACGTCTGGGTCCAACTTTTTGCAGATGGTGCCTTTCATGCTGTCCAGCCTGTTGAGGGACCCCCGTATAAAAAACTCAAGGGGAATGAGCTGTACTGGGTGGCCAAGCTACTAAACCCTCGGTATAGGCACAAAGTGGCGGACATGTTACCAACTCACCTGAAGGCAGAAAGGATGCAGCACTTGCAGAACAAGCTGGCAACTATGCTTTACAATGCGTTTAAGGGTGATGGCACAGCACAACACAATAAAGGTACCACTGCCAGTAATCCTTCTGCCATGTCCAGGCAGGCAAGGACAGGACACTAAAGCAATCTCATGGTGATGTCGGACATGCGGACATTCTTTAGTCCAACGCCTCGACTTAGCCCTTCGGATTCAACCTCCACCAACGCATGTACCAGCAGGTAACCGACTACCTGGCCTTATGTGTTGATGTAGACACTGTGAGCAGCGATGAACCTTTGGACTACTGGGTGTGCAGGCTTGACCTGTAGCCAGAGCTGTCCCAATTTGGCATCCAACTTCTGTCTTGCCCTGCCTCAAGTGTCCTGTCAGAAATGACCTTCAGCGCAGCTGGAGTGGAGACATTGTCACTGATAAGAGAAGTAGCCTAAGTCACAAAAGTGTTCAGTACCTCACCTGTATCAGAATGAATGAGGCATGGATCCCGGTGGGCTACTGCCCGCCCAAAGACTAAGTTAGGCCCGGTTCACATTAGCGTTCGCTATCCGGATTTTCCGGATCTGATCCGGACCGCATACTGTACAAACGGAACGTACGTTCCGCATAGCAATGTAAAGTCTATGCGGACGTTCACACGCGTCCGTTCCGTACAGTACGGAGCCGGATCGGATCCGGACTCTTTTCCAACATGCGCTATTTTTTGGGTCCAGATCTCCGGCCCACGCACCCGGACCGGAGCCGGACCTGAGCCTGACACCACCATCAGGAACACAGAAACCAATAGGGAACGGAAGGCACAGAACACACTGCCTACAAAAACCTGACGTTCTACCCCACTTCCTATGCGTATGCAAGCGGCCATTTCGGATGGGGATACATGGGCCAAGCATGTCTGGAGTGGAGCAGCAGTGACAGACGTGCTGGAGCTGTTTTGCAGAATGTCGGAGGTGGAGGTGAGGCCTACAGCGGAGGAACCTGATTCTACACGTGCACCAGGTGCACCTTCTGCTGACCCCAACATTTTTTTTTCAAATTTCGCTATTTTTTGCCCACGGATCCGGATGGCAGCCTGATGCATGCCTGATACAAACGGACCGGATCCGGATCGGAACCGTACGGTTCTGATCAGGATCAGGTCAGGATCCGATCAGGATCCGATCAGGATCCGGTCCGTTTATTTGCCAAAACGCAAGAGTGAACGGGGCCTTAGTCTTTGCCTGCACGCCGTGTGACTGCCTGACCCATTACTAAGTCGCCCCCACACAGCATCTTTGCCTGCAGGCCGCTTGACTGCCTTCTCCACCACCACCAACAGGGTCCAGGACTCCAGGCAGATTTCTGCATTTTTAAAGGCCGCTGCTGGCAGCGGCCGCTATAATAATTTTTCTGGTGCCTGCCTAATTTTTCTGCCTGCACTGCGGCTGCAACAACAAAACAAAAGGCATGTACATGTGCCAATTCCCCATCATGATCATTACCTTGCCGCGGTGAAGTGGCTTGCGTATCACAATGAAGCAATGACTGCCGGCTTAATGAGTGTGTCGGGGGGCACACCCAAGATAATAAGGTAATTGCCTCATTGTGGACAGACCAAATTTGATCAGCTGGACAGTCACTGTTGTTCTATCATTGAGCTATCACAGATCAGTGACTATATGGGCTTGAAAACCGCCACGGCCTGCACTCTCGCCATGGTGCGCACCAGTCCGTCACTACACAAACAGCTGTTTGCGGTGCGTTGCGTTACACAGTGAGTTTGGTGTGTCAGTGTGAAGCAGTACTCTCCCTGATTGATGTATACACATGCAAGATCTTTAAAAGCACTTTAGGGCTGCAATTTAGCATTCAATGTGATTTCTGCCCTTAAAACGTTGCTTTGCGTCAAGTTCAGAATTTTCCCCGGGACTTTTGGCGTCTATCCCACTCCGCTATGCCCCCCTCCAGGTGTTAGACCCCTTGAAACATCTTTTCCATCACTTTTTTGGCCAGCATAAGTGTTTCTAGTTTTCAAAGTTTGCCTCCCCATTGAAGTCTTTTGAAGTTTGCGAAAGTTCACGCGAACCGAACTTTTGCGGAAGTTCGCGAACCAAAAATCTGAGGTTCGGGCCATCTCTACTGAGGAGCACTAATGCAATAAACAACAAATCGGTTGGCACCGGTATGTATATTTAAAGCTCTGTATCCCATCTGTGATCGGGCAGCAGATAGCGGTGCTGACCCAATTTGTTGTTCATTTAAGGAGACTTAAAGGAATACTATCGATGTATGCATTTATTTTTAAATGCTGTATGTTGTAGCACACATTAGGGCAAGTACTAGGAGCAATTTGATTCCTCACACCGCTGTTCCTCCGTTCCTCTCAGCTGTAAAATCCTCCGTCAGTTTTGGCGTCAGTGTTGGATACAAAATGTATCTAATACTGAGCTCCCAGGGGGCTAGACCATGTCTCTGCACAGGGGAGATGCTATCAACTCCTCAGTTTATAGTTTAATTATTACCTTGCTGAAAGAATCTTATTGATATGGTGATAAGGGGTTAAAGATTCTAGCAATGTGTGTTTATTATTTTTGCTTCTCTTGACTGATAAAGATACTAATAATGCTAATTGTAGACAGTGGTCTGCCCCTCTCAGCAGCTTGTAAAGTGGATGCAGCCTGGAGTGAATCACCACAAGCAGGCAGCCAGTCTGAGTGTAAACACAGACTATTGTTAGAGCTAGTTATATTCCAGCAATATTACAGCTCATTTAGTTACCTGTTACCACCTCAGATCAGCCTATTTCTCCTCATGTCTGCTGCATGCTGTGAGTGACACAGTGAAATATATTTGTGGGCTGTGTGACAGAGTAACCAAGCAGCTCAGGGTGACCCAAACTACTATGAGCTGTGTGAGAAATTAATTTTTAAGCAGGGATAGTGAGAGAGAGACCTGGGTGAATAAATAAAGTGCCCCTAGCACTAGTGGTAATGTGTACACTAATATAGAGTATTAAAAAAAAAGTCGTTTCAATCGATAGTATTCCTTTAAGGCATTTTTGGTAAAATTGTGAAAAACCTGACAATTATTCCTCTCCACACATTTCTTTATAAAAATGCAAGACCTACTGAAAAGGTTCCTTTTCAGATATGTAGGGTTTTTTTTAGGTGTGGAAAGAAAGAGAAATTGCTCCTTATATATTGCTGTCTCTGACTGTAAATTGCTTTTTATAAAGGGGAAGGGGATTTGGATTAAAGGAATGCATGGAAACTGTATGTGATGACTTTGTTAAACCATTCCAGCATGGGTGAACTTTATTTTATTATTGATGTTGAGCTTTAACAATGAGTTCACGGAACTAAAAATGGGGCTGTGATAGGTAGCGGAGACAACGCCGCCCCGCAGAGCAAAATGGCGGCGGTCTCCGCTTCTCAGCCGGCGGGTTCCGCTTCACAGGCGGAATCGCCGGCGCAAGTGCATGGGGACACCGCCACCGCGGCATGGCGGTGGGTCCTGCAGCGCAGTTGGCGGACTTCGGTCCGCATTCGTACGCGGACCCTAGGCCTGGCCTCTCCAGTACACAAAGGCAGAGGGTAGCACGCGCGCGCGCAAGGAGGCAGGACTTTTACCTCCTACGTAGGAGGGTCAGCTGACTCTTCAGTCAGCTGACCTCAGGAGGCCTTCTGATTGGTTGGGCGGCTGGGTGGAGCTGCAGATGCGCTCCCAGCATATAAGGAGCCTGTGTTCAGTTGCTCCTTGTCTGCTGTCGTGAATACATTTCTGTGTTAGCGCTCAGACCTTAGCTCAGTGCCCTGGTGTTGATACTAATGATTTCAACCCTTAGTTAGGATTGTATTTGATATTGTATCTGTGTTTTGACTCCGGCTATCCTTGACTACTCTCTCTCTCTACGCTATTGTACCTCTGCCTATCTGATTCCTGTTGCCGACCTCTCCCTGATTACCGATTAGGCCTCGTTCAGACTATACGCGCTGCCGTCCGCATTTTGGCAGCGCGTATAGTGTGCGACACGCAAGAACGGTAGAAGGGCATAGACAGCCCTTCTACCGTTCCCATCATATGCGCTGCGTGGCAGCGCGATTGCGCTATCGCGTGCTGCACGCATTTTTGGGAATCGCAGCGCAGATCCCATTCATTGTAATGAATGGGATCTGCAGCGCAGCGCATAGGAGCGCAGATGGCGTGCGATCGGACGCGTTGCGTTCCAATCGCACAGCCATCTGCGCTAAATGATGTGAACGAGGCCTTACTCTTCTGCCTTCCACTCCTGTACCGCTGCCGCCATCTCTGTTGCTGAACCCTTGCCTGTCTGACCTTTCTCCCTTCAGTGGAACGTCTCACACTGGAGGGTTATCTCTGAGGCTTGCCTCTCCGAGACGCCTGCCCCAAGCAGACGATTACTGCTAGGGGTCGAGATTCCTCACTCTGCCTGGTTAGAGGATCTCACTCACGGGGTTCCCATTCAGAGGTAACCACACCTCTGAGGAATTTCCGTGTGGTGGATATTTCCACACTTTCGTGATATATATTACTGTCTTTATTGTGTTTCTTTTGCTGGGTGTCCAGAGGTTAGCAATATATGTGTATTATCGGTGATTCTGCAGATCATCAATAATCAGCTATATATCTGCATTCTTGCAGATCGCCAATGGTCAGATTCTCTCTGCGTGCTGACACTGATCTTTACAGGGGCCTTGTCAATCTATTTGCTCATACATAGAAAAAAAATGTTTGTTCTTTGAGATCAATGCATATTTTTGAGATGTAGCAGGTAATGGAGACATACAGCCATGCTAACCAATGTATGCATGGAGAATTTTGTTACCTAAAGCTATATTATTAGTTTTCAGCAATACGAGGCAATGATGCAGTGAAAATATTTTTTTGAAAATGGAAGTGCAGTTTTGCTAATCTAGTCGTGTGTTTGTAAGGAGAATTTTTTTGATTTCTAAATATCTTTTTGTGCATTTTTTTCTTTTTTGAACATTAAAAGAAACCTGTAGTGAGAAAGTAACAAAGGTTGACTTGTTTATTGCCTGTTTAAAAAATGCCAACTTCATGGCTGCTTTGCTTCTCTGCTTCTCATACTGGTGGTCAGTAACCCAGAACAAGTGTGAAGATCAAGTCTGACTATTCTGGTGTGTTTCATTCTAAATTTACTGAAGTGAAAAGGTCATATAGTTCTATTTTTAAAAGGAGTAAAGATGGCAGCATATAAATTCACTACAAATTGCCTTTGAACACAACCCTTGTATACTATGAAAGCAGCCACTAAGGTGAGAGTTTAAAGAGACACTGAAGCAAATTTTTTTTTATAGAATGATTTGTATGTGTAGTACAGCTAATAAATAAAACATTAAAACATTAGGAGCAGAGACATAAGTCTAATATTGTTTCCAGTACAGGAAGAGTAAAGAAACTCCAGTTGTTATCTATGCAAAAGAGCCATTGAGCACCATGACTTTCAAAGTCGCAGAGAGCTCTGTCTTCTGAAGCTTGTTATCTCAACTGTCAGTCTATGTATTTTCTTTTTCTCTCCAGAGGACAGTTCAAAAGTTCACTTGCCTGCTCTGTAAAATCCTTTAAAATGCTGAGTAGTGTGTAAACTGCAAATATTAGAAAATGATGCAATGTTATAAAAAAACACTATATAACTGAAAATAAAAATATGAGAATATTTTCTTTGCTACTAATGTTCTAGTAATTATCCATACTACACAACCAATTCATTATATCATAATTTTTTTCTCTTCAGTGTTGTAACGATTGGTGTCAGCAACCAGAGAGAGAATCTGATCCTTGGCGATCCGCAGTATCCCCAAGAATACAGATATACCCGATTATTGAGGATCTGCGGAATCGTCAATAATCAGATATGTCTAACCTCTAGACACGTGAGAGAGCGTAAGTGTTTGGTGCAACAGTAACAACTCTGAGTAAAGACCACCAGAGGAGCTGGCGGCCTATACTCCTGAGGAATTCACCCCTGACGGTGGGTGATTTTCCTGTAGCCTGTGGACCCCTGAGCGAGGGACCAAGGCTGGGTGCAGGAAGCCCTGCTGCTAATATGTAAGGTTTTCCCCTGAACTGGGCTAACGTAACACAGTAATAGCACAATCCTAGTCTGGGGTGTGAGGTCCGTAGTCACAACACCCTGGAACTAGTCTGGAGCATAACATAAATGATAATACAATTCCCTAGTCTTGGGTGTGAGTTCCGTGATCATCAACACCCTGGAACTAGTCTGGAGTATAACATAAATGATAATACAGTTCCCTAGTCTTGGATGTGAGGGCTTTGATCTCAACACCCTGGAACTATGCTAAAGAATACACAGAAGATACACAGTATTCCTAGTCTGGGGTGTGAGGGCCTTGATCTCAACACCCTGGAACTGGTCTAACAAATAATATAATTCAATTAGTACTTTATGCTATCAACAGAATCTGGCTAAGTGTGAATTCCCAGGTCCACCTAGTTCAAACACACTGTAAGGATCTGACTAAGGTCTGAGTGCCTTCACGTAAGTGTTAGCAATGGCAGACAACCAGCAACTGACAAGCAGCAGAATATATAGTTGCTGGACTCTGCCGCCCCGCCCGAGCCATTCAGCCAATCATGAGTCCTGCAGGAATCAGCTGATCTTCCTGATCAGCTGACACTTCCCATGCTGGTATAAAGGTCCTGAGTTCAGGCCCGCGCGCGCGTAGCTCTCCATCTGCCTATGTGCACTAACAGACCCAGCCACACCAAGCGCACGCTGCTGCATGCAAACCGCCGAGTTGAACGCGGAAACAGCCGCTTTGCTGTCAGGACATGCGGCGGCTTTTCCACATTCCACCACACTACCAGACGCGCGTCTATGCGTGCAAACCGCCGCGTTGGACGCGGAGTCAGCCGCCTTGCTCTAGGGCTAGGCACATGCGGCGGCTTTTCCGCGTTTTCTCACAAGTGTCTCTTTAAGGCTTTACGAGGTCTGAACTTCCATGCATGTTGTTCCAGGTCATGAATATAATAAAGACTACCCAGATAGCTCATGGTGACCCAGAACCACTAGGAGATTACAAGGGCTAAAAGAGAGCAAACAAAAAACATGCTAAATGTAATTATGCTTTCTTAAAACAGAAGGTATAGGCATTTGGCAATAATTCATCCTTAAAGAGGGGTTAATCTATGTTTTTACAAATAATAAAAAATGATTTCTACATTGTACAGTCCTGGCCAAAAGTTTTGAGACTGTCATAAATATAGGAAATTAGAAAAGTTGGTGCGTACATTTTTATAATAGCTCAGGTGAGAATGTTGATGAGCACAAGGCTGGAGATCATTATGTCAATCTGATTGGGTTAGAATGGCAGACTGCTTGAAATCATTGATCTTCCATTGTTAACCATGGTGACCAGCAAAAAAACGCATACAGCCATCATTGCGTTGCATAAAAATGGCTTCACAGGCAAAGGTATTGTGGCTATTAAGATGCAGTTAAATCTACAATTTATAGGACCATCAAGAACTTTAAGAAAAGAGGTTCAATTCTTGTTAAGAAGGCTTCAGGGCTGTCCAAGAAAGTGCATCAAGCGCCAGGATCGTCTCCTAAAGAGGATTCAGCTGCGGGATCGGAGTGCAACCAGTGCAGAGGTTGCTCAGGAATGGCAGAAGGCAGGTGTGAGTGCATCTGCATGCATAGTGAGGTGAAGACTTTTGGAAGATAGCCTGGTGTCAACAAGGGCAGCAGAAAAGCCACTTCTCTCCCCCAAAAACATCAGGGACAGATTGATCTTCTGAAGAAAGTATGGTGAATGGACTGCTGAGGACTGGGGCAAAGTTATATTCTCCGATGAAGCCCCTTTCCAATTGTTTGGGGCATCTGGAAAAAGGCTTGTCAGGAAAAGAATAGGTAATCGCTACCATCAGTCCTGTGTCATGCCAACAGTAAAGCATCCTGAGACCATTCATGTGTGGGGTTGCTTTTCATCCAAGGGAGTGGGCTCACTCACAATTTTTCCAAAAAAACACAGCCATGAATAAAGAATGGTACCAAAACCCCCTCCAACAGCAACTTCTTCCAACAATCCAACAACAGTTTGGTGAAGAACAATGCACTTTCCAGCACGATGGAGCACCGTGTCAGAAGGCAAAAGTGATAACTAAGTGGCTCGGGGACCAAAACATTGAAATTTTGGGTCCATGGTCTGGAAACTCCCCAGATCTTAATCCCATTGAGAACTTGTGGTCATTCCTCAAGAGGAGGTGGACAAACAAAAACCAAATCATTCTGAGAACCTTAAAGAAGTGATTATGAAAGAATGGGTTGCTATCAGTCAGGATTTGGCCCAGGCGTTGATTGAGAGCATGCCCAGTTGAATTGCAGAGGTCCTGAAAAAGAAGGGCCAACACTGCAAATACTGACTCTTTGCATATATCTCATGTAATTGTCAATAAAAGCCTTTGAAACGTATGAAGTGCTTATAATTATATTTCAGTACATCACATAAACAACTGAAGCAAAGATCTAAAAGCAGTTTAGCAGCAAACTTTGTGAAAACTAATATTTTTGACCATCTCAAAACTTTTGGCCAGGACTGTATATAAATCATTGCGTTCCTCCCAATAAGTAATTATTACATAGGCAGGCCGCAGGAGAACATACATGTTTGAACCTGCAGTCCCTTGTTTCCAAAGCTGAGGAGTATGAAGTCCTCTCAGTGATTGCGATTTTGGGAGCCATTTTGGTGTGTTTGTGATTTTTGGAGCAGTTTTTGGAGGGATTGTATTTTTCATGCAGAAGTGAGCTCAAATGGATGCTCACCGAGGATGAATATAAAAAAAAGAAAGGTACCATGGTGCCATGCTTCAGACAAAGAAAAAAGGTTATATATAGGTACAATATATTTATTGTGAGGGTGCCATATAATTTTTTTTTATTCATCATGTATACATTTTAATCCAGTTTTAAAGAGACTCTGTAACAACAAAAACCTCCCCTGGGGGGTACTCACCTCGGGTGGGGGAAGCCTCCGGATCCTAATGAGGCTTCCCACGCCGTCCTCTGTCCCACGGGGGTCTCGCCGCAGCCCTCCGAACAGCCGGCGACTGTGCCGACTGTCATTTCAATATTTACCTTTGCTGGCTCCAGCGGGGGCGCTGTGGCGACTTTCGGCACGGAAATAGACGGAAATACCCGATCTCCGTCGGGTCCGCTCTACTGCGCAGGCGCCGGAAACTTGCGCCTGCGCAGTAGAGCAGACCCGACGGCGATCGGGTATTTCCGCCTACTTCGGCGCCGAGAGGCATCAGAGCGCCTGCGCAGGAGCCAGGAAGGTAAATAATGACGTCACCGCTGCCCGGACTGCACGGAGGGCTACAGCGAGACCCCCGAGGGACGCAGGACGGCGTGGGAAGCCTCATTAGGATCCTGAGGCTTCCCCCACCCGAGGTGAGTACCCCCCAGGGGCCGTTTTGGCGTTACAGTTCCTCTTTAAGCTAGCAAGTATGGTTTCCCATGATGCAATAGCTGTTCAAGCAGGATCATAAATTATAACAACCTTAGAACTCTCATTATTTAGTGGGGATAGTATTTTTGTCTTCAACTAAATATTCATAAAAATAGAGTTAAATAGAAAAATGATCTTTACTCAAACGAGTGAATTATCATATATCTATGGTTGGCTTATAGTCTGGTTGTAACTGTTTTTATTTTATTATTTCATTTTATAAAGAATATAATGTATATGGATGATTTTTCTTGACAATCATATTGGGCTAATCATTGTAAAAAAGATTAATGATGGCTAGGAAAGATGAAAGGACAATTGACTGAAATCACCCCCTTTTTAGTCTCTTGAATAATGTATTTGTTAGTGTTAGGATGATGTGGACTGCCCACAATGACAACATATCAAAGTCATACCACAACAAAAGTATAAGATAATATTTGTTGTTACTTATTTCAAGAAGAAGCTAGAACAGACACAATGTAATACACTATATTATTGGACATATTAGTGTCAGGATAATATGGAATTCTAAATCATTCCAACAATACTAGCACTAATGCACATACATCGCACTGAGCAGCAAAACACAATACTGTTGTATGATGTATATACAATGGGTGTACATATGCATACATAAGTATCCATATGCGTTGTTGTTGTTATTATTATAAAATAACAAAAACAACCATAACAAAAACAGTGTATATGCATACTCATGTATATATGTATTAATTATTAAATATATATATATATACAGTACCAGTATATGCAGCACTGTATATTACAAACATTTTAAGATTTCTTGGTTCTGTGATCTTCATCTCTCAGTTAAAGGAAACCAGAGATTAAAAAAAAAAGTTTTATACATACCTGGAGCTTCCTCCAGCCCCATGCGCACGAATCGCTTTCACACCGCCATCCTCTGCTGCCTGCAGCTCCGTTATCGGGCCCTGTAAGTTCTGCCAGTCATGGCCAGTCTGCTCAAGAGAAGTGTGCCCTCTGCGTCGCCGGAGAGATACGTAGAGGGGGCACTTCTCTTGCACAGACTGGCCGTGACTGGCAGAACTAATGGGACCCGATATGCCTTTTTGGATGTAATCAACCCAGTGATATGATGGTTAAAATAGGATTTTGTTTTGGTAGACATGATCTGTCCTGTTATCTTTTTACAAATTGCAGTTTTGCTAATATATAGCCTTCATTTTGGTAAAGTGGACCCAAACTATTGCACAGAACACAATGAAAAGTTTTCATTGCATATATAAGTGCTGTGGAAATCTATTTCAGTGTGTCCTTTGCATTTTTTTTTACATTACAGATGTAACTGACACCTCTGAAGAAAAAACAGGATAAACCCTTTCAGTGCTCCATGCACAGTTCATCATGTTAAAACTTTACATTTTGTAGGATTTCTGTAAATTGTAATGGATATATTTTTACCCTTCTTTTAGAGCAGAGAGGAAGTTCTGAGTTTAGGTCCACTTTAAACAGGGTGTATGTCATGTAAATAATATGCATTTAAGGCCAGGTTCACAATAGCTGTTGCGTTCCCTGTAACAGCAGGGGCTCAATGGAAAAGTGGTGTTGCATGTTATCCATACATTGGACCTCATACAGTCAATGAATAGTATGCTTCACTGTAACTGTTAACATGCCATTTTGTTATGATGCCACACTATGTTATACAACAACAAACCCACTGCACTGTGAACACTGCTTACGTGGGGCATCGTAGTGTGGCAAGCCAAAGCAGCTGATATAATGAAATGCACCACAGTATCTTTAGCCTTGCAAACTGTGCCCTTACATTAAAAGTAGCGTTGATGTGATAGTTATAGATAATTTTGTTTTCACAATTAGGATTCTAATTGTAATTACAGCTTTGTGGTTAATATTGATTTTGTGGTTTCTAGTGATGATCGTAATCTGTTAATTATGACGCTAAATTTCACATAAAACTTTGGAATTACGGCCACACGTAATTACGATTTCAAATGTTAATTGACTTCACCTAATCCCTTAAAGATGAACTTCAGCCTAAACAAACACACTGTCATTAACCACTTTCCAACCACAAGGTTTTCCCCTTAAAGAAGAATATAATTATATGCAAAAAGCATTTTTTTTACTAGACCAGCATTGGAAGGGTTAAACACAGAGGTTTAAAGTTCCGTGGAGAGATATGCAGAAGTTCAGATAGATACATTCTATTTAGTTGAATGTATCTATTGATAAATGTTACACACTCTTTGGCTGTCCTCCAAGCTCCTTCTCAGTCAGAGAGATGAGTCACATTCAAAACTTAGATACATTTATGTAAACAAAATGTATCTATTTCAGCTTCGGATGCGTCTGCAGAAATCTCCAGGAACTTTAAAGCCCTGTGTAACCCTTCCAATGCTGGTCTAGTAAAAAAAAAATGCTGGTTGCATATAATATGCTGTAAATAATGTTTTAGAGCAAAGTTGAAATGCATAGTTATATTCCGCTTTAAAAACCAGAGCTTTTTTGACATTTCGCACTCCTCCCATTCATTTGCCAATAACTATATCACTACTTCTCACAAGTAAATTATCTATATCTTGTTTTTTTACGCCACAAGTTAGGATTTTCAGGGGTAATACTTTATTTTAGTAATTATGTTGTTCTCTATGCATTTTAAAGTGAAAAAAGAAAATGAAAAATACACAATTTCTCTATTTTAAACCACTATAGTTTTAAAATAAACAATGCTACCATAGGTAAAACCCACACATTTTATTTGCCATTTTGTCCTGGTTATCCCAACATTTAAATGATGTTCCTAGTACAATGTATGGCGACAATATATTATTTTGAAATAAAGGTGTATTTTTTTCAATTCTGTGTTATTTGTTTTCTCATTGTACTCTATTGGTAGTTACAAGCCCTTACTTGCAAACTTAACAGTAATACACCCTCATGGCATACCTATTTATAAAGCAAAGTCTCTAAGGTAACTTTTTTATCCTTTTTTTATTCTGTCCATTTTTTTTTCTTTTACAAATGTTTTATTTTGGTACAGACTATAATAAAATAACAATTTTATTGCTTTCATTCAGTTTGGGGCTAAAATAATTCACAAGACATAGGCTTTAGCTCTCAAACATCCCAAATTCTATTCTCTCGCTTGTTGCGGTTGAAATTATACCCTCCATACATAATCACATAGCTTTTTGGCCTCGTAATAATGGATTTTTCAAGGCCAATTTTTGCAGCAAAAGTAATACAGTCATTCATTCTTAGCAAAGCCCCTGGAGTCTCAGAACATTTGATTCAGGTCATAAATGTCACCATTCTGAAAACTAGAGACCCGGGCTTACTCAGATATATCTATTGTGTAACATTTGGATTTATGCGGTTTTGCTGAAATTGCACCACAACTTTGAAAATTGTATTTTTTTACAGTTTTTTTCACTTTGGCACAAAAAAAAATCACATGCCGTAGGCCTCAGCCCTCAAACACCCCAAATTCTATTCTTTCGCTTGTCACGGTTAAAATGACACCCTCCATACATAATCACATAGCTTTTTGGCCTCGCAATACACTATTAACCATGAGCAGCACCAATGGATTTTTCAAGGCCAATTTTTGCAGTAAAAGTAACACAGTCATTCATTTTTAGCAAAGCCCATAGAGTCTCAGAACATTTGATACAGGTCATAAATGTCACCATTCTGAAAACTAGAGACCCAGGCCTAGTCAGATATACCTATTGTGTAACATTTGGATTTATGCGGTTTTGCTGAAATTGCGCCACAACTTTGAAATTTTTATTTTTTTAAAGTTTTTTTCACTTTGGCACAAAAAAATATCACATGCCATAGGCCTCAGCCCTCAAAAACCCCAAATTCCATTCTCTTGCTTGTCACAGTTAAAATGACACCCACCATACATAATCACATAGCTTTTTGGCCTTGCAATGCACTATTAACCATGAACAGCACCAATGGATTTTTCAAGGCCAATTTTTGCAGCAAAAGCAATACAGTCATTCATTCTTAGCACACAAAAAAATATCACATGACATATGAGGGCTAACAGATTGTGAATACTATGAACAGATTGTGTAGGCAAGCTCTCATACTACATGGGAGTACAGCAAAGACTGTAAAAACAAAAACAAACACATTGGTACTCACCATTGTAGAAGCTGTAGAAACGTGGAAGCCAGAGGGTGTTCCGAATCCATACCAGAGGTCAGAGAGTGTACAGCATCAATGCTAGAAGTCAGAGGGTGTTCGGCAGATATGTCGGAGGTCAGAGTTTGTTTGGCAGCCATGTCAGAGGTCAGAGGGTCTATGGCAGCCACGTCAGAGGGTGGTTGATAGCCATGCCGGTGGTCAGATTACAGAGTGTGGTTGTCTGCCTTTCAGAAGTTCAAGTAAAAGCCAAAGTTAAAGTAAAAAATTGTGAACTGAAAAAGTAAAAAAGAAAATCCCTAAAGGCTGGTTCACACTGCAAGAGTTTAACGCTAGTGGTTTGAAAAACACTTGCTAATGCGTTGCAATGGGGGATTTTTATAAAATCACATTGCTCAAGTGAGAACACACTCATAGCATTACATTAGTAAGAGCTTTTAAAATCACAAGTGCTTAGAAAAAGCTCTTGCAGTGTAAACCAGCCCTAAGGCTAGTTCACACTGCAAGAGCTTTTTCAAACTGCTTTTGATTTTAAGAGCTCTAGCTAATGTAATCCTATATGTGTGTTCTCACATGAGCAATGTGATTTTATAAAAATCACCCATAGCAACGCATTAGCAAGTGCTTTTCAAATCACTAGTGTTAAAAAAAAAAGCTCTTGCAGTGTGAACTAGCCTAATAGAGTAAAAAATAAAATAAAAAAAAATCCTTTAATACTGCAGGTCTGTGTGGTAGCTTTTGAAACACCCAATAACGCATAGTGCTGGTTTTGAAGGGCATTTTACACAGTGATATCAGGTGTCCATTCAAATTACATTTTTGCGGCAAACCTTACATCTCTTTTGGGGATATAGCTTCGATAAAGTAGGGGGGAGTACTGCAGGAAAATGCCGTTCATGGAGTCTGATGACATCCTTCGAAACAAGTTGCACTGTGTTCTTTTCAGGATGTACAGCTCGGCTTATGAGTGCTGTGATGACTTGCTCCTGAAAGTTTAAAAACCTGGCCTTGTTGCCTAACCTCTTATAGATGACATAAGAGTTGTAAAGGGCCACCGGCATTAGATAAATTGCTACTTTTTTGTACCAGGCTTTGCGTTTTCTATCAATGCGGTTAGGAGCAAGCATCTGATCTGCCAAGTCCACAGCCCCCATGTGCTTATTGTACTCAGCAATGGCCACAGGTTTTGTCACTTCTTCTCTTTGGGACATCACTGATGCAGTCGCCTCAGTATATTGGTCAGAAGCAAAACATCCCTTTTATCTCTGTATTTTAGGGCAAGCAGTTCATCATTTCGGTTGCTTTAACACTCCCCTCTTTTCAGTTTTTTATTCAAGACCTGTGCTGGCAGACCCTTTCTGTTAGCTTTAACAGTTCCGCAGGCCCCAGTCTGCAAAAATTTGAACAGTGGGACACTAGAATAAAAGTTGTCCACATACAGCTGATACCCTTGGTGGAGTAATGGATTAATGAGATCCAGGACAATTCGCTCACTAGCACCCATGTAAGGAGGGCATCCAGGCGGTTCGATCACACTGTCCTTTCTTTCGTATACCCTGAAAGTATAGGTAAAGCCGGTCCTGCTTTCGCGTAATTTATATAATTTGACCCTGTATCTGGATCATTTGGAGGGGATATACTGCCTTATTCCTAGTCTTCCATGGAAAGGTACAAGGGACTCGTCATTTGCGAGTTTTTGCTCTGGGATGTAAAGCTCTCCAAATTTTTGATTCAAGTGATTAATGAGGGGCCGTATTTTGAAAAGGCGGTCACGGTCAGGGTTGTCACGGGAAAGATTATTGGCATTGGCATTAAAATGCAAGCAACTCATAAGCAATTCGTAACGGTGTCTGGGCATTGTTGCAGAATATATGGGCATGCAGTGAATCAAATCCTTGCTCCAGTACTTGTATTGCTTTGGGTTTTTTTGTAATGTCCATATTTAAGGTCAAACCTAAAAAAAAATTCAGTTCAGGAATGTTTGTGGGGTTCCACTTTGCTGCAAATGGTGATATTTTTTGCTGGGCATAAACGTTTGTCTGTTCACAAACAAACTGCAAAAATGTGTCTGTAGTGAACAGATTGAAAAAATCTAGTGGCTGCATGTTCTCAGTGGCCACTTGTGTAACACTACTGGCTGTGAAGGGATGGATGCTAGGGGCCTCCAAATTAGAGGGTGCCCACTGTGGGTGGCGAAGCTCATAAGGTAGCTCTTGCCTCTGTGCAACTCTCGATCGCATGCTCTGACTTGGCCTGGCAGCCCTCTGCTCTCTCTGACTGGCATCGCTGGTAGTAGCTGTGCTGGGTGCTGTTACTTATCTGGGTGAGGTGATCCCCCTTAACCTCCCTGGCGGTTTATTTATTTTGCCAGGGAGGCTGCGGGAGGGTTTTTTTTAAATAAAAAAAAAAAATATTTCATGCAGCCAACTGAAAGTTGGCTGCATGAAAGCCCACTAGAGGGCGCTCCGGAAGCGTACTTTCGATCGCCTCCGGCAATCGAAAGTAACAAGATAGGCAGCAATGAGCGGCCTATCTTGTTTCGCTTTCCTCGTCGCCATGGCGACAAGCGGAGTGACGTCATGGACGTCAGTCGACGTTCTGACGTCAGAGCCGCCCGATCCAGCCCCTAGCGCCGGCCGGAACTGTTTGTTCCGGCTGCGCTGGGCTCGGGCGGCTGGGCGGAGCGGCGGCGATCGGGCAGCACACGCGGCTGGCAAAGTGCCGGCTGCGTGTGCTGCTTTTTACAGAATGGAAATCGGCCCAGCAGGGCCTGAGCGGCGACCTCCGGCGGCATACCCCGAGCTCAGCTCGGGATTACCGCCAAGGAGGTTAAGTAGCAGAATTGGTGTCACTGTTCATTGGATCAGGATCAGTGCCTCTCGCCTACACCTCTGTCCTAGCTGGCTGAGCTGGTGGTGGCCCAGCGGAGTCAGAATCTGTGTCGCTTTCTGTCAGCGAATCCGAATCTTCTTGGGGACACCACTCTGCATCAGAATCAGATAGGTCTTCCTCACTGCTATCGCTATACTGCAGAATGGCGCAGGCCTCTTCTGCCGTATATAGCCTCTTTGCCATCTTAATGACTAAGTTTGGCAGACAGGTAGGTAGGTATATTTTTTTTTATAAAAAGGGAAGTTAGCTACAAGGGAGTAGGGGAAAAAAAAAGCATAGGATATAGGCCAGAAGTATAGTAGTGTATGAAAAAAGGAATGTATGGGCCTGAAGTGCCTAACAAAAAATGGAGGAAAGGAGAGGTTAAGTGGTGTGGCAAGGGGAGGGTTAATCAGCTTAATCAGCTACTGAAAAGCTGGTACTGAAAAGCTGGTAAAACAGCAAATCTAACAAAATAGATTTCCCCTCAGCAATGTGATAAAAGTAACAAATACCTCAGATCACAGGAGCAGAGTGATCTGATTTTTTTTTTACTTTTATCTACACTGTGTCTATCTGTAAACTTTAAAATGAATGAAGACTGCCACTGGACGTAGCAGCCGTCAATCATTTATTATAAACTCTGATTGATTTTGGGAAACTCTTTTCCCAGTATCCAACCTGTAATCTGTAACTTAGGGGGAGTTAGTGTGTGTGTGTATATATGTTTATATACATCACAATGAATAAAGGCTGCCACTCGCTGTGGCAACCATCAATCATTCATCAGAAACTCTGATTGGATTTGGGAAAATCTTTTCCCAGTCTCCAATCAGTGATCTGTAACTTAGGGGGGTTAGTGTGTGTGTATGTTTACAGTAGAATGAATGAAAGGTGGCTGTGGCAACTGTCAATCATTCACAAAGCACTGTGAGTGGACAATGGGGACTGGGGTCCCCAAAACCAATCAAGGTGCTCTAGAGGGTCACATGGCTACACGTGCATGTGCACGTGCGCGCACACAATCGCCACACATCAATACATGTTTATGAATGAAGGTTGCCTCAAACAGAGGCAGTCTTCATTCATTTATTTATCAGGCAGTATGATTGGTTATTGGGGACTGGTGTCCCCAAAACCAATCATTGGACTGTGGAGCTGGTGTGCATGCGCGTGGGGGCATTTGTTTACACGCGCTACAGATTTGTTTACAATACTTGTTATGAATGAAGACTGCCTCAAGCAGAGGCAGTCTCCATTAATTTATTTCTCATGCGGTATAATTGGTTATTGGGGACTGGGGTCCCCAAAACCAATCATTGGACTGCAAGGGCTATGCTAGTACATGTGCGCATGGGGGCACGCACGGGGGCACGCACGATCACGTGCACACTGCCGCAATAACAAGGTGCCTGCGGTTTGTTATGAATGATGACTGCTTCTGTTTGAAGCAGCCTTCATTCATCAATCGGGGTGTAACGATTTGTGTCAGCAAAGAACAGAATTCTGATTATTAGGTGATCTGCAGTATCACCTATAATGCAGATATATACCTGATTATATGGTGATCTTCAGAATCACCTATAATACTGGTATATAGGAAGCTGATGTGACAACAAATAGCAATGAGTGATTGGTGCAACAGTAGTACTGATAGCTTTGGCAATACCTCACCAGAGGAGCTGGTGGGTACTAACAGTACAGTGTCCCTCACCAGAGTCAAGGGCCCTCTGGTGAGAGTAGAGTGGTCAGACAGATCGGGTTTGGCAACAGACAGACAGATGCAGAACAAAATCGTGAGGCAGAGACAGACAGGTATAAGCAAGCAGAGTCGGCAGCAAGATCAGATGAGCAGAGGTATAGAGTCACTGAGCAGAAGAGTAGTCAGAACGAGCCAGAGTCATACACAAATAATAACACAGTAATGTAAATCTTTAAGGCTACCAAACAATTCCTATCTTGTGTGAAATCCCCGGTTTCCTCCCGGATCAAAGCACACCGGAGCTATCTAAGGGTCTAAGCGCTAACACAGAGTATTCGCAACAGCAGACAAGTTGCGAGTGATTCAGCTAGGCTTATGAAGCAGAGGAGACCCCTCTGGCATGCCCCCTCCTATCAACCAATGAGGAGCGGCGAGCATCTCCGACGTCAGCCGACCGGCCGGTCAGCTGACGCGCCTCCTCCCCGCATAAAGGTCCTGTCTGTGCGCGCGTGCACGCGGCAAAGCAACCCTATGTGCAACTGACAGACCCGTCCTCGGCGTGCTAGACGCCTGAGGCACGGATACATTGCTAAACAGGGAGCTGGAGGCAGCTGCGGTGGTCGCGTTGTTCACCGCGGTTGCCTCTCCAACGTTTGTTACACGTGGACTCTAATTGGATTTAGGAAGACTGGTTCCTAATGTCCAATTAGTTAACTGTTGTGCGGGTTGGCTAGAGCGTTGCCGCATATCTATGCATTCATAATGCGGCAACACGTATTTTTGTATGCGTTGTGGTCCACAATAGCGCTAATTACAGTCGGGAATGCGGAAAAAGCTACGCGTGGCCAGACATGTCGGGCATGTCGGCAAAAATTGAAACTAGCTGGCAGCGGGGGACCAGAGGATTAGTGAGTGGCTGCGAGGGCACAGGACTGCTGCAGGGGGCTGGTAGAAGCCCCAGGTGAGTAAAACTCATTTTTTTTCTGGCTTAAGTGTCCCTTTAATTCCCTTAGGACCCGAGGATACATGCCATCCATGCCAGGTGCCTTGTCTATTTTTAATTTATTTAGTCTTGCCTTCACTTCTTCTTTCACTTAATATTACAGTTAGAAGATTGAGACTCTTCTGCCTCTGTAATTTGCAACAGTGCTGTTTCCTTTGTGAAGACAGAAGCAAAGAAAGCATTTAATAACTCTGCCTTACCTTGGTCATCCACCATTGAGTTCCCACACTCATCCTTTAGGAGTCCTATACAGTCTACCTTTCTTTTTTTAGAGTTGATGTACTTGTAAAACTTTTTGGGGTTAGATTTGATATCCCTAGCGATTTGATTTTCAGCTTCGATCTTTGCCAGCCTAATTTCTTTTTTACAATTTTTATTGCACTCCTTATAATTGCTTAGTGCAGCCTTGGTCCCCTCATGTTTTAGGACCTTATAGGCATTCTTTTTCCTCTTCATTTTATCCCTAACCTTTCTATTCATCCATAGAGGCATTTTTTTATTCCTAGACATTTTTTTTCCATATGGGATATACATACTACAATATTGATTGAGAATAAGTTTAAAAGCTTGCCATTTCCCTTCAGTGTCCTCCCCTTATAGTACATTATCCCAGTTCACCAAACTTAGTGCCTGCCTCATTTGATTGAACTTTGCTTTTCTAAAATTCATAGTTTTAGTGGTACCGCTGCCCCGTGGCCTATCAGTCACCAGATCAAACGTTATCATGTTGTGATCACTATTTCCCAAATGTTCTTTAACCTGCACATTTGATACATTATCTGGTCTATTAGAAATGATCAGATCCAGTAACGTATTCCCCCTAGTTGGTTCCGTTACCATTTGAGTCAAGTAATTGTCCTGTAGTGCTACCAGAAATCTGCTGCTTTTACCAGAATGGGTAGCCTCAATACCCCAGTCAATGTCTGGAAAGTTGAAGTCACCCATAACTATGACCTCATTTTTACTTGCAGCTGTGAGAAAATGCGGAAAAGCCGCCGCGTGCGCTCAGAGTAAGGCGGCTTTTTCCGCGTCCAACGCGGCGGTCTGCACGCGTGGGCCTACATCTGCTAGTATGGCCGAACGCGGAGAAACCGCCGCATGCCTTGATAGCGGTGCGGCGGTTTCCGCGTCCAGCGCGGCGGGTGGTGCGCAAGACATGTCTGGTGTGGCTGGGACTGATAGTCCACACAGGTTCAGAAGGACACGGGCGCGTGTTGAGAGGCAGAACTTTTATGACAGCCAGATGGGAGTCAGCTGACCCAGTCGGTCAGCTGACGATTGTACCAGTTCCCATTGGTCCAGCACTTAGGGGAGGCGCTGGAGAGCGCTGGGCTATATATACTGGGTGCTGGTCATTCTCTGGTTGTCTGCTGTTGCGATCACTACGTGGAAGCACTCAGACCTTATTGTCAGAATCTGTGTTATTCTGTCTGTTATATTTTAGACTAGTCCCAAATGTCAAAATTTGCCTCAGGCGGCAAAAAGTCTAGGGCCGGCCCTGATTATGCATTTATATAGTGTTGAGACATCTGTGTTTTGCAAAGTCCATAAAATAATACTTGTTTCCTCCTCTTTCCTTCCCCATTCATGGGGCGACGAATGGGCCCATTCATGGGGCGACGAATGGAGCGATGGAGAGGAGGAAATGGCATGGTGATAGTAGGAAATATCACTGCAAGCCGCCTCTTCCTGTTCCAATATGTAACCTAAGCTGGCTGATTATAGGGACCGGAGGGAACAAGGAGAGAAACAGACAATGTGCAGTGTTGTGTGGATCCAGCATGAACACACCTCTGTGCTTATCTTAGCTAGCTTTGCCTCGAGTCAGGTATCCTTTAACCTCTTGAGGACTGCAGGGCTAAACCCCCCTAGTGACCAGGCAATTTTTAGTTTAAAAGGCCACTGCAGCTTTAAGGCTAAGCTGCAGGGCCGCACAACATAGCACACGAGTGATTCCCCCCCCCCTTTTCTCCCCACCAACAGAGCTCTCTGTTGGTGGGGTCTGATCGCTCCCCCCATGTTTATTTTTTTTTTTATAAATATTTGTGTTGCCTTTTTTTTAAAAAAAAACCCTCTTCCTTTAACCCCCTTCCCTCCCTCGCTCCCTCCCTCCCCACAGCCGGCCAATTACGGCGATCGGCTGTCATAGGCTTCTGCCTATGAGAGCCGATCGCTCTCTTGTCCCCCAGGGGGACAGCCGTGTCACACGGCTGTCCCCAGTGCAGCGCTGCTGCTGATCGCAGCGCTGCACAGAGTAAATAGACGGCGATCACGCCGTCTAACAGTCTCCCGAGCGGCAAGAGCCGCTCGGAGACTGAAGGCGGGGCGGACCTCCGCCCCCCAAGCAGGAGATGCGCGCGCAGCCTGCGCGCGATCTCCTGCAAAACAGAGCCCCAGGACTTTACGCCAATTGGCGTTAGGCGGTCCTGGGGCTGCCGCCGCGGCCACGCCTACTGGCGTGACGCGGTCGGCAAGAGGTTAACAGATTTCTTCAAATATCATAAATTCTTCAAATCAGACTGCATGAATGTAGTACAAATTGTCAAAAGGTCTTTAGAACGTAAACTTAAACAAATTGGATTTATATTTTGATTCACCAGAAATCTTGATAAGCTAATGATAATCATCTCCATCATCATTATCATCATCATCATCATCATCAACTATAATTGCAATTCTAATAACAATAATGCTAAAATCAGACAAGACAAGACACAGAACATTTATATCACATTTTTCTCCTGGTGGACTCAAAGCGCCAGAGCTGCTGCCTCTAGGCCGCACTTTGCAGGCAGTAGCAGTGTTAGGGGGTCTTGCCCAAGGTCTCCTTACTGAATAGGTACTGGCTTACTGAACAGGAAGAGGCAAGAAACAAACTCTGATCTACTGTGTCAGAGCCCTTAACCAGTACACTATCCAGCCACTATCAATAATGGTGGAAATCAGATAAGAGTATTAATAGTATAAACAGCAACGATAATACCATGCACATGTTTTTTTCCCCTCAGTATAACTTGTACAGGAAGGACACAAGATAAAAAGAGGAAACTGTACTGTACATAGTTTGTTATTATGCCATTATTATGGGTGCTGTTTTGTTGGGCAAGCCACAAGCTGTTTATTTTATAACTTAATCCCAGGTCTTGGTCAGTAAAGGGTTACCATAGCACTCACTTAAAGCACTTGGTGGAGGTTCTGAAAAATCAGTGTCCTTTTCAGCAGAGTTATAAAAAGAACTCTGCTACTGTAATTTTCTTTCTGACCACATTTTCCCACAGTAAGGATACAACATCGACTTGTATGCTGATCAGCCTTCCCATATAAAGGTCTGAGAATGGACTAATCATATTAATAATTATACAATCAGCTATAGCCAGAACTGTAAATAAGATCCAGCTGCCATTATTGACTGCCAGATGATTTCAGCACGTTGTGTCAGGACATCTGTGGTAGTCTGACTCACTGGAATGCTATCTCCACTTGTTTGATGCAGCATTCTGGGTGGTTCAAGCTTGAAAACAAATTTGTTATGAAATATTTGAATTTTAGAATTAAAATATTAGCATAAATATTCCAATAGGCAAGAGATTTTTCCATGTGTTACAGTGACAGACAAACCACATGCTGTAGTTTTTTTAAGTACTATTAAATATCAATGGCATTTATTCAAAGGGACAAAATGGTACCTTATCATAAAGAAAACACTGTATTTACTTAAAACTGTGCGCAGTATCCTATACTAAACACTTCGATTTTACTGATTGCATGTGTAAGTTCTGTTCTGCATTTTTGTTCCAAAGGCTCCATTCTTTCTGAGTCTGTTACCGCAGGCATTCATGCAAACGTGTTTACATTTGCTTTTTCTGTCTTGCCTCTTCTGTCTACTCTGCCTTTGATCACCTGGAGAGGTTTTAGTTGTGTTTTCAAGTGTACACGAAGTGAGAGGGACATGGAGGCTGACATATTTATTTCCTTTTAAACAATGCAAATTGCCCTGCTGTCCTGCTGACCCTCTCTGCCTCTAATAGTTTTAGCCATAGACCCTGAAAAAGCATGCAAATCAGATTTGTCTGACTGGATTAGCTGCATGCTTGTTTCAGGTGTGTGATTTGGACACTACTGCAGACAAAGATATACACAGGACTACAAGGTAACTGGTATTTTTTAAAAGGAAATAAATATGGCGGCCTCAGGTGCAGAAGAACACCACAAAATGTCAGAGGGGATAATGAATTGGTGTAACATTTGTATTTTATAATTTTTTAAACATTATGGGCCTGACTCGATTCACTTTTTCTACCACATTTTCTCCTAGGAAGGCCCAGATTTACCTCACAACAGCCTATAGGCACAGATGTCCTGGTACCCTAGACTTCACCCTCCATGAACCTACAAACACCCACCGAACTGCAAACCGAACCCTACAAACACCCATGAACTGCTTGTTCATCATAGGTAGTTAGAGGTGCCCCTAATGGTGCCCATACAAGGTACAATTTTTTTTCATCCAATCTTACCATTTCTATGTAGTATAAGGGTAAAGGCAGTTCCCTTATATTACATTGAAATGGTAAGATTGGATGAAAAAAATTGTACCATGTATGGGCACCATTAGTATTATGTAGCCAGAAGTACCGTCAATACTAAGTAGCTAGAGATGCCCCCAAGTATTAGGTAGCTAGAGGAACCTCAGTATAAAGTAGCTAGAGGTGTCCCTGACTAAAGGGAGATCTCATCAGTGGAATGCAGAGAACAGGGTGCATAACCTCTCATTTACCCTCTCATCAGGAGTCTGCATAGGGAAGGAGGAAGGGAGGCCCTCGAGGAGGGAAGCGATCCGCCTTTCCATGATCTGGCGCCTGTAGGCACGAGCCTATAGTGCCTTATGGTAAATCCGGCCCTTCTCCTAGGTGATATTTTCACACATTATCAATAAAATGCATTTTAAGCCACCAACAAACAAGAAAATATGACTAATAATAGTACTTTTTCACCTACTTTTTGGTACGTTTTCAATTGCAGAGAGATGAAAAGTTATTTTAACCTGTTGCCGACTGCCCCACATCAATTGGCGTGAGCAAAGCGGCAGCCCCAGCACCGCTCCACGCCCATTGGCATGAACGGCTGTCTATGGGGCTAGCAGGGCGCACGCATCTCCTGCTTGGGGGCGGAGCTCCGCCCCACCTTCAGTCTCCAAGTGGCGATTGCTGCTCGGGAGACTTAGACGCCGTCTAATTACTTTGTACAGCACTGCGATCTACAGCAGCGCTGTACTGGGGACAGCCATGTGGCACGGCTGTCCCCCTGAGACACTGGGAAGCGATCCGCTGTGATAGGCTGAAGCCTATCACAGCCGATCGCGCTAATAGGCTGGCGGGGGGAGGGAGGAAGGAAGGGTTTTAAAGTTAATAAAAAAGCAGCATTTTATTGAAATATAATATAAATGTAACGATCGGTGTAACACAGAGAGGATCTGATTATCGGTGATCTGCAGTATCACCGAGAATACAGATATATACCCGATTATTGATGATCTGCAGTATCGCCGATAATCAGATATATCTCTAACCTCTGGACACCTGAGTAATATGAGTGTTTGGTGCAAAAGTAATACTTTGAGGAGAGCACCCGTATAGAGGGTGCAAGGCAGTAAGAGATACTGCCCAAAGAACAGGCTCCCTCCAATGGCCTGAGGTTCCCCAAGGGGAGGAGTCAGGCTGAGAGTGGGAAGGACCAGAGTGTGAGTGACACCAATGGTGAAGTGTCACTGACAGATCTGTGAACTATCTCTAAACAGAGGAGATAGTTCTCGAGGTCGGAAAAGCCAGGTCGGCAACAGACAGACAGATCAGATACAGAGACAAGAGACTGATTCGGAATCCTAAGGCAAGCAAGGTTTGGCAACGGAGAATCAGATATAGCGAAGTACCAAATCAGAAATCAGAAGAGTGGTCAGGAAAGCAGAAAGTCATAACAAATAATCAAACAATGCCTAGTCTTAGGTGTGAGCTCCTTGATTATCAACACCCCGGAACTAGTCTGAAATATGACAAGATGGTAACGCTAATTCCTAGTCTTGGGTGTGAGTTCCGTAGTCATCAACACCCTGGAACTAGTCTGAAAGATAACACAGATAATATACAGTATTCCTAGTCTGAGGTGTGAGGTCCGTGATCATCAACACCCTGGAACTGGTCTAGAGCATAACACAGATGAAATACAGTATTCCTAGTCTGGGGTGTGAGGTCCGTGATCATCAACACCCTGGAACTGGTCTAGAGAATAACACAGATTCTGACAAAAAGGTCTGAGTGCTTCCACGTAGTGATCGCAACGACAGACACCAGAGAAATGACCAGCACCCAGTATATATACTATAGCGCTCTCCAGCGCCTCCCCTAAGTGCTGGACCAATGAGAACTGATAGAATTGTCAGCTGACCGGCTTGGTCAGCTGACTCCCTTCTGGCTGTCATAAAAGCTCTGCCTCTCAGCGCGCGCACGCGTCCTTCTGAACCTGTGTGGACTATCAGTCCCAGCCACACCAGACATGTGTTGTAACCCATCTGCTGTGCTGGACGCGGAACCAGCCACACCGCTATCAGAGCATGCGGCGGTTTCTCCGCGTTCAGCCATACCGACAGATGTAGGCCTATGCGTGCAAACCGCCGCGTCGGACGCGGAATCTGCCGCCTTGTTCTCAGGACAAGCGGCGGTTTCTCCGTGTTCAGTCATGCTAGCAGATGCAGGCCCACGCGCGCAACCTGCCGCGTTGGACGCGGAATCAGCCGCCTTGCTCTGAGCACCCGCAGCGGCTTTTCCGCGTTTTCTCACAATAAATAAATATTTATTAAAAATCAAACATACACTGGGGGGGGAGCAATCAGACCCCACCAACAGACAGCTCTGTTGGTGGGGAGAAAAGGGGGGGGGATCACTTGTGTGCTGTGATGTACGACCCTGCAGCTTGGCCTTAAAGCTGCAGTGGCCTATTTAACTAAAAATGGCCTGGTCACTAGGGGGGGTTAACACTGCGGTCCTCAAGTGGTTAAACACAAGACGAAAATTGTCTCTTAGGAAAAAATTTAAGACAAAAAGTGAATTGGATTGGATCCTATGACTTAGCAATTGCAAAATGTACACACACTTATGGTGCCCATACATGGTACAATTTTTAATTTTTTTCGATTAGATCATTTGATTTGATTATTCCATTAGATCGAATATAAAGATTTTTCCAACATGTCGGATCAAACTGGATAATCGTTAATTTTTCTTACTTGAAAAAAAAATATTCTTTTTGACTTTCATTCGATTCGATCATTTTGGTTGAATAAATGGGAAAATTGAACGTTTTTATTGTATTGTGTATGGGCACCATTAGTCTAGCCATTGGTCTGTAATACCAGTTAAAAGTGCCCTGTAGTGCAGTGGCACAGGTGCCTTCACTAGGAATGCTGATTCGGGATACCACGGAATTGAAATATCCGCATTTCCTATTGGAAATCAGCGTAAATCCAATTTACCACAGCTCAGTAATTTTAGTCTGCACATGGAATTCCTGAGTCAACTCAGAGGTATTTGGCCAATTGGAGAAAGCAAAAAATGACTCATCGGAAATCACAAAAACGGAAATCTGCAGAATCGGTAACTGGTGTTAAAGGAAATCAGAATTTCCATGCAATCGAAATCTCCATTTCTGACCATCCCTAGTCCTTCACAACTTCTGCTACCACTTCTCACGCCACTGTGCACCGAGATTCAGAAAAACAGCAACTAACTCTTGAAAGTAAGAATGGGGAGTAAGAACTACTAACTGACAGGCTCCATTTCACACCATGCAGCACAGGAGCAGAAGGTTATTTGTGGCACAAGACTTGAGTCTAGAAGATTTCAGTGGCCTCCAGTGGCCCTGGAATTCTGGACTCAGTGAATATCCTGGACTCAGTGAATATTACATTAAATCAAAAGTGTGTTTGTGTGTGTGTGTGCGCATGCGTGCGTGCGTGCGTGTGTGTGTGTGTGCGTGCGTGTGTGCGTGCGTGTGTGTGCGTGTGTGTGTGTGCGTGTGTGCGTGTGTGCGTGCATGCGTGTGTGTGTGTGTGTGTGTGTGTGTGTGTGTGTGTGCAAGGGCACCTGTGTGTATGTTTCTTTATGCATTTGTGTGTTCCATTGTTCTCTTTTTATTGGCTGCTACATAACCATGTCTTAGGCCTCTTGCACACTGCAAACAATTCAGATTCAGATTCCGCTTTTTAATCAGTTTTTACCTCCGTTTCAGATTCAGATTTGCAGTGTGCAGGGAGCAAACTGCAAATCTGAATCTGAATCGGAAGTAAAAACAGATTAAAAAGCGGAATCTGAATCTGAATTGCTTGCAGTGTGCAAGAGGCCTTAAAGTGGAACTGAAGCTTAAACCATCTTTTGTTGTTTTAGAAGGCACGATGAGGCATAGTTAATACATATGTTACTGGTTTTCCTCCTGCCTCTATCCCCAGTGAGGACTTTTTTTCACCTCTTGTTTTTGATAACTCACTGAGATAGAAGTTGAGGAGAATCTTCTGAGAATTACTGGTCAACGCCACAGAGTATTCTTCACAGCATTGCTATAAACATAAGTCATATGATTACGCCTGCATTTCCTGCTCTCTGGACTTTCCATCCCGATAGCCTTTGTGACTTCTTGAGACACACCTCCTTCCAAGGTCCATAAGTGTTTACCACAGTTCTCAATTAACAATATTTGTGCCTAGTGTTCTCCATAAAGCAGTTTTTGTTGTATGTCTCGTGCATCTTTGTCTATATAAATGCTGTCTTTACCCAGTTACAAAAATTATTTCCAGGTGAAAATCCATTTAACCACTTGAGGACCGCCCCCAGCCGATGGGCGGCGACAAAGTCCGGGCCCAAACGACCGCAATACGCCCATCGGCGGGGGCGGCTGCGGGAGTGGCTATGCGGCGATCGCGTCATTCGTGACGCGATCAGCCGCCGGGGACTCGCTCCGCCCACCGCTCGTAGTAACCCGCCGGCCGTTCGGAAGCGACGGCGGGTTACTAGCACCCAGATCGCCGCTGCACATATGTATAATAGGCTTTGTAATGTATACAAAGCCTATTATACTGGCTGCCTCCTGCCCTGGTGGTCCCAGTGTCCGAGGGACCACCAGGGCAGGCTGCAGCCACCCTAGTCTGCACCCAAGCACACTGATTTCCCCCCCCCCCCCCCTGCCCCCTGATCGCCCACAGCACCCCTCAGACCCCCCCCTGCCCACCCCCCAGACCACTGTTTGCACCCAGTCACCCCCCTAATCACCCATCAATCACTCCCTGTCACTATCTGTCTACGCTATTTTTTTTTATCCCCCCCCCTGCCCACTGCCCCCTCCTGATCACCCCCCACCCCTCAGATTCTCCCCAGACCCCCCCCCCCAGACCCCCCCCCCGTGTACTGTATGCATCTATCCCCCCTGATCACCTGTCAATCACCTGTCAATCACCCGTCAATCACCCGTCAATCACCCCCTGTCACTGCTACCCATCAATCAGCCCCTAACCTGCCCCTTGCGGGCAATCTGATCACCCACCCACACCAATAGATCGCCCGCAGATCCGACATCAGATCACCTCCCAAGTGCAGTGTTTACATCTCTTCTCTCCTCTAAACACCCACTAATTACCCATCAATCACCCATCAATCACCCCCTATCACCACCTGTCACTGTTACCCATCAGATTAGACCCTAATCTACCCCTTGCGGGCACCCAATCACCCGCCCACACGCTCAGATTGCCCTCAGACCCCCCCCCCCCCCCTTATCAATTCGCCAGTGCAATATTTACATCTGTTATTCCCTGTAATAACCCACTGATCACCTGTCAATCACCTATCAATCACCCCCTGTCACTGCCACCCATCAATCACCCCCTGTCACTGCCACCAATCAATCAGCCCCTAACCTGCCCCTTGCGGGCAATCTGATCACCCACCCACACCAATAGATCGCCCGCAGATCCGACATCAGATCACCTCCCAAGTGCAGTGTATACATCTCTTCGCTCCTCTAAACACCCACTTATTACCCATCAATCACCCCCTATCACCACCTGTCACTGTTACCCATCAGATTAGACCCTAATCTGCCCCTTGCGGGCACCCAATCACCCGCCCACACGCTCAGATTGCCCTCAGACCCCCCCTTATCAATTCGCCAGTGCAATATTTACATCTGTTATTCCCTGTAATAACCCACTGATCACCTGTCAATCACCTATCAATCACTCCCTGTCACTGCCACCCATCAATCACCCCCTGTCACTGCCACCCATCAATCAGCCCCTAACCTTCCCCTTGCGGGCAATCTGATCACCCACCCACACCAATAGATCGCCCGCAGATCCGACATCAGATCACCTCCCAAGTGCAGTGTTTACATCTCTTCTCTCCTCTAAGCACCCACTAATTACCCATCAATCACCCCCTATCACCACCTGTCACGGTTACCCATCAGATTAGACCCTAATCTGCCCCTTGCGGGCACCCAATCACCTGCCCACACCTTAGAATGTCCTCAGACCCCAGCCCTGATCACCTCGCTAGTGCATTGCTTGCATCTATTTCCCCCCTCTAATCACACCTTGAGACACCCATCAATCACCTCCTGTCACCCCCTAGCACACCTACCCATCAGATCAGGCCCTAATTTGCCCTGTGTGGGCTCCTGATCACTCGGCCAAACCCTCAGATCCCCCTCAGACCCCCTTCCGATCACCTCCCCAGTGCATTGATTGCATCTATTTTCCCCTCTAACCGCCCCCCGAGACACCCATCAATCACCTCCTGTCACCCCCCTAGCACTCCTATCCATCAGATCAGGCCCAAAACATCCTGTCATCTAAGAGGCCACCCTGCTTATGACCGGTTCCACAAAATTTGCGCCCTCATAGACCACCTGTCATCAAAATTTGCAGATGCTTATACCCCTGAACAGTCATTTTGAGAAATTTGGTTTCCAGACTACTCACAGTTTTGGGCCCGTAAAATGTCAGGGCAGTATAGGAACCCCACAAGTGACCCCATTTTAGAAAGAAGACACCCCAAGGTATTCTGTTAGGTGTATGATGAGTTCATAGAAGATTATATTTTTTTGTCAAAAGTTAGCGGAAATTGGATTTTTATTGTTTTTTTCACAAAGTGTCATTTTTCACTAACTCGTGACAAAAAATAAAATCTTCTATGAACTCACCATACCCCTAACGGAATACCTTGGGGTGTCTTCTTTCTAAAATGGGGTCACTTGTGGGGTTCCTATACTGCCCTGGCATTTTAGGGGCCCTAAACCGTGAGGAGTAGTCTAGAAAACAAATGCCTCAAAATGACCTGTGAATAGGACGTTGGGCCCCTTAGCGCACCTAGGCTGCAAAAAAGTGTCACACATGTGGTATCGCCGTACTCAGAAGAAGTAGTATATTGTGTTTTGGGGTGTATTTTTACACATACCCATGCTGGGTGGGAGAAATCTCTCTGTAAAATGGACAATTGTGTGTAAAAAAAATCAAACAATTGTCATTTACAGAGATATTTCTCCCACCCAGCATGGGTATGTGTAAAAATACACCCCAAAACACATTATACTACTTCTCCTGAGTACGGCGGTACCACATGTGTGGCACTTTTTTGCACCCTAAGTGCGCTAAGAGGCCCAAAGTCCAATGAGTACCTTTAGGATTTCACAGGTCATTTTGCGACATTTGGTTTCAAGACTACTCCTCACGGTTTAGGGCCCCTAAAATGCCAGGGCAGTATAGGAACCCCACAAATGACCCCATTTTAGAAAGAAGACACCCCAAGGTATTCCGTTAAGAGTATGGTGAGTTCATAGAAGATTTTATTTTTTGTCACAAGTTAGCGGAAAATGACACTTTGTGAAAAAAAACAATTAAAATCAATTTCCGCTAACTTGTGACAAAAAAAAAATCTTCTATGAACTCACCATCCTCCTAACGGAATACCTTGGGGTGTCTTCTTTCTAAAATTGGGTAATTTGTGGGGTTCCTATACTGTCCTGGCATTTTAGGGGCCCTAAACCGCGAGGAGTAGTCTTGAAACGAAATTTCTCAAAATGACCTGTGAAATCCTAAAGGTACTCATTGAACTTTGGGCCCCTTAGCGCAGTTAGGGTGCAAAAAAATGCCACACATGTGGTATCGCCGTACTCAGGAGAAGTAGTATAATGTGTTTTGCGGTGTATTTTTCCACATACCCATGCGGAGTGGGAGAAATATCTCTATAAATAGACAATTGTGTGTAAAAAAAATAAAACAATTGTCATTTACGGAGATATTTCTCCCACCCAGCATAGGTATGTGTAAAAATACACCCCAAAGCACATTATACTACTTCTCCTGAGTACGGCAATACCACATGTGTGGCACTTTTTTGCAGCCTAACTGCGCTAAGGGGCCAAAAGTCCAATGAGCATCTTTAGGCTTTACAGGGGTGCTTACAATTAGACACCCCCCAAAATGCCAGGACAGTGAACACACCCCACAAATGACCCCATTTTGGAAAGCAGACACTTCAAGGTATTCAGAGAGGAGCATAGTGAGTCCGTGGCAGATTTCATTTTTTTTTTTGTCACAAGTTAGAAGAAATGGAAACTTTTTTTTTTTCTTTTTTTTGTCAGAAAGTGTCATTTTCCGCTAACTTGTGACAAAAAATAAAATCTTCTATGAACTCACCATGCCTCTCACTGAATACTTTGGGATGTCTTCTTTCCAAAATGGGGTCATTTGGGGGGTATTTGTACTATCCTGGAATTTTAGCCCCTCATGAAACCTGACAGGTGCGCAGAAAAGTCAGAGATGCTTGAAAATGGGAAAATTCACTTTTGGCACCATAGTTTGTAAACGCTATAACTTTTACCCAATCCAATAAATATACACTGAATGTTTTTTTTTTTTTATCAAAGACATGTAGCAGAATAACTTTCGCGCTCAAATGTATCGGAAATTTTACTTTATTTGAAAAATGTCAGCACAGCAAGTTAAAAAAGTCATTTTTTTGCCAAAATTCATGTCTTTTTTGATGAATATAATAAAAACTAAAACTCGCAGCAGCAATCAAATAGCAGCAAAAGAAAGCTGTATTAGTGACAAGAAAAGGAGGTAAAATTCCTTTAGGTGGTAGGTTGTATGACCGAGCAATAAACCGTGAAAGCTGCAGTGGTCTGAATGGAGAAAAAGGCTCTGGTCCTTAAGGGGCGAAAAGACTGTGGTCCTTAAGTGGTTAAATAATGATAAAAAAAATAATTGTCTTCACAATCACTTATATCAAGAATATCTGTCTTTTCAAATGAATGTATGATTTGCACACTATTTCTGCTGAGGGCTATTTTAAATCAGGCTAATAAATTGCTATGCTCTTTCTTTTGTGATAATGCACTACATTATGTACCTCTATATATGCAATGTTATCTGTAATAGAGCAGAAATTACATACTAGACACAGACCAGATGTTCTTATATACATTTACATTTATATATATAACTGAACATGAAATATCACTCTGTCACTGCTAAGTCTCAATGGGACCGGATAAGGAATGAGAGCTTTTCAGACAAAATGAAAAAACCTTAACTGGGTCACCAGAAAGGATAAATGCAAATACATTTCTATATGTGCTAGTATTTTAGTCAAGAGTAGAAACTTGGAAGTAAAGATAGATAGAGAGATGGATATATAGATGCATAGATAGATACTGTAGATAGATAGATAAATAGATAGATAGATAGATAGATAGATAGATAGATAGATAGATAGATAGATAGATAGATAGATAGATAGATAGATAGATAGATAGATAGAAGCAGATTCACTAAAATGTAATGTGCTCATCAGTGCAAGTTAATTTAATGAGCGCACGCTACGCATGGTCCTGTCAGCGTAGCGTGCACTCTTAAGTTATGCGCGATCCTTTGAAGTGCCACGCGATGTGTGTGTAGCATGACCGTGCGACTTCACTGGCGTGGGCGTTACTGCGTTAATTAATGTAGTAGTGTCTACGCTAGTGAAGTAGCGTGGTCTTACTACACACACATCACGTGGCACTGCAAAGGATCGTGGGTAACTTAAGAGCGCACGCTGCACTGACAAGAGCGTGCGTACAGTGTTGAGACGAAATTTTCGTAATTTCGTGTTTCCTTAATTACGGATGTATATTTTGGCGCTACAACATGAATTCGTAATTTCATAATTGCCATACAAACAATAATTTGAAATTCCGTAAGCAAAATGTCGGTCTTGTAATTTTGTGTTTCGGCGCAAATTCGCGTTTCACGCGAAATTTCATAATTTTGTGTTTTCTATTGAAGCAAAAGTTTTTAAATTACGAAAATGGACGTAATTTTGTTTCTAATAGTAATTATGCACATTTAGGTAATGACTAAACTCAGGAAAGTCACTCATTGATTGCAATTACTGATAATGCAAAGGTCCCTGCAAGTGCTGTCCCTTTAAATGTATCCGGAGGCTCTGAACTGAAACACAATTTTGAGAACGGATGAATTTCTATGTTATTCTGTTATACAATTCTGATGTGTTTGCGTTACGTAAACGATCGTAATTTCGAAAAACATTTATAACAACGAAATTCCTCCAATAAACACAAAATTTCATGTAATTTTGTGAAATTTCTGAAATTTCAATTACGGACCTAATGAAATTTCGCGTAATCATAATTAAGTCATTGCGCTCATCTCTACGTGCGTAGCATGATTTCGTTCGTTAAAATTAACTCACACTGACAAGCGTGTTACATTTAGTGAATCTGCCTCATAAATAGATAGATAGATAGATAGATAGATAGATAGATAGATAGATAGATAGATAGATAGATAGATAGATCAGTAACAGTAAACCTAATTCTTTCATTAGTGTTGTAATCAGTTCCATCTTCATTTTTGCAACCCTCTTCATGTTCATTTTTTAATTGCACAGGAACTTCTTGCTGTATGCCATTGCCTAGTGTTACCCAACAAAGGAAAAATTAAACAAAATTAACAGTGTAAACTCTAAAGCATAAAAATATAAACTGCCAATAGTTATTTTCAAGTCTTCCAAACAGCACCTTTGTGGGTTATCTTGATGTACCTGCAATTCCAACCCATTGGCTTTTGCAGGCAAAACATTTAAAACCTAGAAGTCTGTGCTGCATATTTTGAAACAATGCTGCATGTAATTTAAGGCTGAACTCTCTGAAAAATGTACACAGAGGTCTAATACATGAAATGCATGTAATAGCAGTCCTAGTGCTAGTAATTTCAATAGTGTCAGCATATTTATCTCAATCCTTTACTTTCTAAAAAAACACACAACTAATGTTACGGTGGCTGGCAATTATCTGGTAGAGTCACATCTGAGGACTACAGATGTGACTTAAACTCAGTATGGAGAAATCAAGAGTATGAGCAAAAGAAAGGTTCAGAGTTCAAATAATTGCCTATAAACTGGGTCAAGGCCAATCCAAGATAAGACACACACACACACACACACACACACACACACACACCACACCACACACACACACGCGAATTAATCCCCTAAGGGCCTATCTATAAAAAGACAAATCAGCCTATTTATAAAGAAAGTCTCTGCTTTTGAAATTCTGATCATTACTTTTGTAATACCATATTTATAAAATTGAGGACACGTTTTGGTTCCTGATAATCTGAGCTTTGAAGTAGAGAATGACTATTACAGTATATCCCCTAAATTGACAGTAAGAGGCCCTATTCAAAGGGAATTCTGGGAAAATTCTGCATTACCACAACTCAGTAATTTTAGCCCAATCACAGAACTCGGAAGCAATGGACCAATCAGAGAATGCAGAGTCAACTAGTAGTTGGCCAATCAGAGAATGCAAAAAATAACCAAAAAAACACTACTTGGAAATCGGAAAATGGAACTTGGAAATCGGATTTCTGCAAAAATACTGCATTACCGCAACTCTGTAATTTTAGCCCAATCACAGAACTCGGAAGCATTTGCAAGAATGCAAAAAAATGACAAGAAATACTACCCGGAAATCAGAAAGCGGAACTAGGAAAATGCTTTGAAATCTGCGAAAACTGGTAATCGGTATTGGTGGAAATCGGAATTTCTGCAGAATCGGAAAGTGGCATTTCCGACCATCCCTAGTTAGGGTTACTGAATGAAAATGCGATGAGAATTGTGTTCAGCTAATGATGGAGGACAACCGCCAGATACCCTTTTTCCCTGAAAATAAGACATACCCTGAAAATAAGCCCTAGCTGGAATTTTGAGCATGCTTGAAATATAAGCGCTACTCTGAAAATAAGCCCTAGCGGAACTAAAAGAGGAGGAAGAGGTGGACATCAAGCGGGGACACAGCGGTGCAGTGCTGATTGGGCACCTGTCCTGTCATCTCAGCACACAGCAAGGTTATCAGCTGTGTGCAGGGATGACAGGGCAGGTGCCTAATCAGTACAGTAGCATACCTTCAAATCCAGGAACAGCACGGTACAAAGGAACAGGAAATGTTCTCCTGAGAGACACTTCCAGATAGAAATATAAGACATCCCCTGAAAATAAGCCCCATTGCATCTTTTAGAGCAAAAATTAATATAAGACACTGTCTTATTTTCGGGGAAATATGGTAGACCAACAAAAAAACTGTTGCAATGACTTACTGTTACTTTGGCAATTAAAGTATTTAAAATAAAGATCACTGCTCTCCACTTTTTGCTATGAGGGTCTCCCCTATCAAAGTGGTGATCTCCATGGGCCCTAATAAGTGAGGACTGGATCTGTTACATAGTTACATAGTTACATAGTTATTTTGATTGAAAAAAGAAATACGTCCATCGAGTTCAACCAGTACAAAGTACAACTCCAGCCTGCTCCCTCACATATCCCTGTTGATCCAGAGGAAGGCGAAAAAAACCCCACAAGGCATGGTCCAATTAGCCCCAAAAGGGAAAAATTCCTTCCCGACTCCAGATGGCAATCAGATAAAATCCCTGGATCAACATCATTAGGCAAAACCTAGTAATTGTAGCCATGGATGTCTTTCAACACAAGGAAAGCATCTAAGCCCCCTTTAAATGCAGGTATAGAGTTTGCCATAACGACTTCCTGTGGCAATGCATTCCACATCTTAATCACTCTTACTGTAAAAAACCCTTTCCTAAATAAATGGCTAACCAACGGTTTTCCTCCATGCGCAGATCATGTCCTCTAGTCCTTTGAGAAGGCCTAGGGACAAAAAGCTCATCCGCCAAGCTATTATATTGCCCTCTGATGTATTTATACATGTTAATTAGATCTCCTCTAAGACTAAATAAGCCCAGTTTATCTAATCTTTCTTGGTAAGCGAGACCTTCCATCCCACGTATCAATTTTGTAGCTCGTCTCTGCACCTGCTCTAAAACTGCAATATCTTTTTTGTAATGTGGTGCCCAGAACTGAATTCCATATTCCAGACGTGGCCTTACTAGAGAGTTAAACAGGGGCAATATTATGCTAGCATCTCGAGTTTTTATTTCCCTTTTAATGCATCCCAAAATTTTGTTCGCTTTAGCTGCAGCGGCTTGGCATTGATTACGATTATTTAACTTGTTTTCGATGAGTACTCCTAAGTCCTTCTCCAAGTTTGATGTCCCTAACTGTATCCCATTTATTTTGTATGGTGCTAGACCATTGGTACAACCAAAATGCATGACTTTACATTTGTCAACATTGAATTTCATCTGCAATGTATGTGCCCATATAGCCATCCTATCCAGATCCTGTTGCAATATGACACTATCTTCCTGAGAGTTGATGATTCTGCACAATTTTGTATTATCTACAAAAATAGCAACATTGCTCACTACTGCATCTACTAGGTCATTAATAAATAAATTGAAGAGCACTGGACCCAGTACAGACCCCTGTGGGACCCCACTGCTAACAGTCTCCCATTTTAAGTACGATCCATTGACCACAACTCTTTGTTTTCTGTCCATTAGCCAGTTCCCTATCCATGCACACAAACTCTTCCCCAGTCCTTGCATCCTCAACTTTTGCACCAGACTTCTGTGGGGAACAGTGTCGAAGGCCTTTGCAAAGTCCAAGTATATCACATCTACAGCATTCCCAATATCCATATTAGCATTCACTACCTCATAAAAGCTGAGCATGTTAGTCAAACAGGACCTGTCTTTAGTAAACCCATGTTGATGCTGAGAAATAAGATTATTTTCTACTATGAAGTCATGTATAGTATCTCTTAGTAACCCCTCAAATAGTTTGCATACAACTGATGTTAAGCTTACAGGTCTATAATTTCCTGGATCCGATTTTTTGCCCTTCTTAAATAATGGGGAAACGTGGGCTGTACGCCAATCCACTGGGACTCTGCCAGTTGCAAGAGAGTCACAAAAGATAAGATAAAGGGGTTTAGCTGTTGTAATACATTTTTTGGTGAGTAACCTGGTCACCATTATATGCATAGACCTGAAAGTGTTCATAACTTGGCTGTCCACATCATATTGCATTCTAAATTTTTGAGTACAATCTATGTATAAACAGATGGACTTCATAATATAAGATGTGAAGTTATTTAGGCACTGGGGATATTTCCTAGCCACCATTTTGTGTGTAATAAAGCCACCATCAACAATAATTTGAAATAATCATATTTTTTTTACTTTTTTTAAATCTTGCATTGTGAAGGTATGATGATGGCTTTCAGACATTCATTTATGCACAGTTCTCTTATGGTCCAACCATAACACTTGGGTTGGGGTCTGAATTTTGATTGCAACAATTTCATTCTTTTATTTTTCAGCCATTGTGCTGTATATTTGCTGTTGTACTTAGGATTGTTGTCTAGTTGCATGACACAATGTGGGCCAATGTTTAGCCGTCACATTTATAGGCTCACATTTCTCTCTAGAATACCGTAATTTGGTATATAGCTTCAGTGAGAAGGAGGAGGAGAAGGAAAATAAATGATAAAGTTACCTTTATCAAACCATTCACGGTGACTTCTCAATTTATGTCATGGTTGTGTTCTAACAGCTGGTTTGTAATTCAAATTTCACATATGTTAAACAATATATTCAGATTTTATGCTATGCAAATTGTTATAATTGTATTCCGTGTGCATAATTTTTAATCCACTTATACCCTGTAGAAGGGAACGATGAGCCTCTTTACACCAATTTATCTATGTCTGTTAGCACTGGTGGTCAGATATGCAGGTAGAATTCCTATAATGCCTTACCAACACGGCAATAAAACTGCAGCTCATACCTTTGCAGAATTTCAAGTCTCAGAATAAATTTCTTTTATACGAGATCTTAGGTAATAGGTGCCAGATGATACAGCACTGCAGTTGTGTAGTACAACACACCTAGACCCTTATCACATCTAACTACATTCCTGCATCCTCAACACTCTTATCTACTTGTGCTAATTACAAAAAAAATGACTGGGAAAATGTGTTATTTCACATGCATGCAATGTAAGCACATATAACATATGAACTCCGTATATAGAGGGAGCTTATCCCTGCACTAGAACCTGATGAGTCTATTGTTCACAAATTCAAAGGGAGGAGGAATTTAACTTTTTAACCTTTGATTCTTTTTATATTATTATTATTATTATTATTATTTAGCATTTATATAGCATCAACATCTTCTGCAGCTCTGTACAGAGTATATTATCTTGTCACTTTAAGCTGTCCCTCAGGGGGGGCTCACAATCTAATCCCTGCCATTGTCATACGTCTATGTATGTTTCGTTTAGTGTATGTATTATAGTCTAGGTCCAATTTAGGAGGAAGCAAATTAACTTATCTGTATGTTTTTGGGGATGCTGGAGGAAACTGAAGTGCACAGAAGAAACCCACCCAGACACAGGGAGAACGTACAAACTCCATTCAGATAGTGTCCTGGCTGTCATTCAAACCAGGGACCCAGTGCTGCAAGGCGAGAGTGCTAACCACTACGTCACCATGCTACTTTATAAGGCTGTCTTATAAGACGCAGGCACTCTCAGTAACTGGGAAAAATATACCAATAATCTACCGTATAGTCTAATCTAATATATAGACACAAATACAGATTTTAGAAAAAGCTTTTCCTTAATAGGCATTAGTGTAACAGTATCTGAGGAAACAACAAGCAGCAAGCAATGCCATTACACTACTGTGCGCTCTATAAATAAGCATACCTATGCTATTCTGAAAACTCATTAAATCACAAATGACCCCTTGACATTGTCTCAGTGATAATTGTAGCAGTACAAGGCACATTTCATCCTTAGGGATTGCACTGACAATAAGCAGACAAGCTAAATGAACAAAAGACAATCTGTGACAGATGTGACTCTCCCTATAAACCATGTAGAAAGCTTTTTGGTAGCATAAGCCACAATGTCACTGACTGACTTCAAGGATTGTTCTGCTCCCTAAAATTTGTCATTGGCAATGATTTCAATAGAAGCAGAAGGTGAAACAAGCTAGCTGTAAATAGAATAGCAGAACACCAAATTCAGATTTCATTATAAAGGCATATTAAGGTCATCTTTGTGAGAACAATTAACAAACCTGTAAAAACAATGCAAATGAGTACATGAATGAAAGCATCTCTCCTAGGGCAGAATGCCTTTCATAATGTGTCTGCTGAAAAGTGATGAAGAAAAGTCACATGACTGAAAAAATTAAAACTGACTTTCTTTATGTAGAATAGAAACTACAGTATCCCTTGTATAGCCTTCCGAAGGCTATGGCTTTCATTCAGCATGACTCTTACATGGTGACACAGTTACTTCCCCCTGATGACACATACTGCATAATGGATCAATAGACAAAGAGGGGTTTTCCAGCATCTATTGTGCTGATGAAAATTGCCTCCAGACTTCAAATCACCATTCTTTAATATGACTTACTGGCAAGTTAATTTCTCCCTGACTATTAAGATGGTAGCAGTGTACCATGTCAATTTTAGGACATAATGATAATGTGTCCTAATCACACTTCAAAATCACAGTAAAAACGAGAACGGCTAAAGACATATTGTGACATCTGACCTGACTTTTGAGTGACAGGAATTGTTGTTGCTCACTGTAAATGAGGCCTGGTATGACACTGACACTTAAGTTTATTAAGTGTATTATTGTCAGCAACAATAAAGATTTGTAGGTTTGAAATGGTACTTTATGAGATACAGCATGCTATCAGCCACAAAAAGAATTAAAATATGGTATGTCAACGATTTGCCAAATGCCACCCTTTTTTTTATTTAAATAGAAAATATCCACCACAATTTATTAATATTTCCAGCACTTCATAGGTATTTTATGTGTGCAATTATTTTGGGAATGTGCACCTGCATGTTTCACTTTCTTAACCTAAATTAAGTAAAGACGTTTGTTTTCCTAATAACATTGCTAATTTATTTTTCGTAAGTTTGTATTGTGCTGTAACCATAAGGAACATAATGAATACTTATAATAATAATAAAAAAAGATTTGTAGCTTTTCTTGGAAGCTGCAGTTTTAGCTATGATTAGCATTAGATTGATGTGGATGAGAATTGGCTAGGATTGATTTCATTTTTTTCTTATAAAGGTTTTGTTGTTCAGTCACTATTAAGTCACGTCCAACTCTTTGCAACTCCATGGACCATAGCACCAGGCCCCTGTTTCTTCTACTGCCTCTCGAAGCTTTTCCAAGCTCATGTTTGTTGCTTCCATGATACTATACATCCATTTAATTCTCTGCCATCCCCTCCTTCTTTTGCCCTTGATCTTTCCTAGCATCAGGGTCTTCTCTAATGAGGAAGCGTCCTGAAGAAGCGTCAAATGACGCCAAACGCGTAGGTAGGAGGGGCCAACAAGTGCCATGCAAGTAAGCACGTGACCCGCCAGGCCAACCACGCATCCATGCTGGAACAAGTGTGACCCAGCCGCCACCAAACACCATCACTGTGCGGAGACCATATGCACATCTATCTGGGCTGCCTAAACTGGAGTACAGCTAAGTGAACATCGCTACATCTACACTGGGGGAATAACGTGCAGTGCCCAAGTGAAGTAATAAAATCGATGCCACTAATCGCAAGTATATGTTGAATACATGATGCTTTGATGCTGCATCCACTGCCAGGCCAGTATAACGCTGGCGTTGCTTACAGCTAATTGCATGAATGGTCTTCACTGCGGGTGAAAGAGGTACTTGATGTCCGGCCACAGTGCAAATTGTTGGACTATCATCAGTTGGAAGTGCATGTGAATTGTATCAGGCAGGCACAGCTGCTTCGCATACTGTCAGGTTGTGACATGCATTTGCTGCTTGAACTGTATGACATACTTGCTTCTGCTTTCCTGTAATCTATGTTGGAAGGTTGAAAATTGAGGACATATTGGATGCTATATAGACCAATGTTATACGCAAAAGTAAAGCTGAGAATACACAATCTATCTCCAGTAGGGGGAGGCAGCTGCAGTATGCATGGAGTTAGCATGGATGACTGTTTGTTTGAACAGTGTGTGGCCGATTGACTGCAGGGACAAATTGAGTCTGCATGACCGCCACCCCTGCAAGCAAGTATAGCCCAGAAAAATATACTGCGATGAATGGGTAAGTGGTTTTAATTATCTTTCTGTGTAGAAAAATATTTGTAATATTTGTACTAGAGTTGAGGCTCCTTTAGTATGTTGTATCACCAAGATTAATTGTGCAATAAAATTTCCCGATATTTGATCACTTATAAAGGTGTGCATAGACCAATTTTTGCACTGTTGTTATATAAGTTTGATTAAGGTTGCACGAAAATGGTGATCGAGAAATAATATAATATAGTGAGAAGTACACAGATAATATACTTGGCAACAAGACATGCGCAAACTTTTTATATAAATCTTCTCCAATGAGTCCTGCCTTCTCATTGTGTGTCCAAAATATTTCAGCTTCATCTTCAGCATTGCTCCATCCAATGTCAACAGTCAGGGTTAATTTCTTTAAGGATTTACTGAATAGATCTTTTTGCAGTCCAAGGGACAAAAGTCTTCTCCAGTACCACAATTTGAAGACGTTAAGTCGCAACTGTTCGGTAAGTTGAGATTGATTCAGCCACTGGTCTAATTTGCAAATCCACCAGTTCAGAGGAGCTAACATTTGGTCTTCTATAACCAGTGGGTAACTTGAGGGTGTACATGTAACAAGGGTGCAAAATTAATTTGGGCATCGGAAATAGCCACTAGGAGAATATTGGTAAAATTACAGATATTCTACTAATAGGCTGGATGTAATTAAGATAGCAGAATATTGTTAATTTAATGGTATTTTGCTATTGCCTAACCTGATTCCATTCTCACCTGATCCCTGCATCAACACTTAAAGCGGATCCGAGATGAAAAACTAACTATAACAAGTAACTTGTCTATATATCTTATCTAAAGTTTAGATAGTTTACACAGCAAATCTAGCTGCAAACAGCTTTAATAGAATATGATCATTTCTTCCTGTGATACAATGACAGCAGCCATGTTGTTTGTAAACATTACACAGAGGCAGGCATATCTGCATCTTGAGCATAAAAACCTAATCCCCCCTCCTCCTCCCTCCTCCCCTCTGCCTCTGAAATCTCCCTCCTCCTCCTCCCTCCTCCTGCCCAGACGGAGCTCCCATGAGCCCTTGCTACTGTCTGAAAGTGCCTTGGCTCTCTGAAAACTTGTGAGCATGGCTTGTTTAGTTTATAGCAAATTAGAGTATTAAAACAAAAACAAAAAAGTATTTGGCTTGAGGAATGTCCTATAAACAATAGGAAAGGAACACAATTATGCTATGAGTAAAAGTTAATCTCGGATTCGCTTTAATACTAACTGACCCCCAAACCAATGTCTACCCTTAACCAATCCCTCCCAACTGATTCCTAACCCTAACGAACACCCCCCCCCCCCCCAAACCTATGCCTAAGCCTAACTAACTCCCAAACCTATGTCTAAATCTAACCAACCCCCTCAACCCAGGCTTAGCCCTAACAAATGCCCCAAGCCATGCGTTATTGTAAGCAATCTCCCCCACCAATACCTAACGCTAGCTAAACTACAGGTACAAATAGCAGGCACCGCCATAGGACCCATGTTGATAGCTGTGATTAGAAGCAATAAGTGGTAACTTAAGTGCTGGAAGTGCCTGATAAAATAGTGGGTAGCCCTGGCACCCTAATTTTTATCAGCCATTGGAGACACCCACATTAACATGAGTAGCTATAGCGCCCCCATATTACCTCTAGTACCCAAATGAACTGCTTAGTTTGAAGTATAATCTGACCATGTTTAAAAAGCCATTCATTATGGCTTTTAAAAGATGGCTTTAGTGTAGCATGACTGCTATAAAATATTTTACATCATGCTATAGCAAATGCTATTGCTATTGACATATGCAGAATAGTACCAATTACCTAGACCATTTGGCTGAAACAAAATGATTACTTCTACCTGTAAAATGTCTGAGAATCCTCTTTACTTATAAGAACTGAAGGAGACCTTCTAGAACAGAAAAGGGTGTACGCTTGAAGGTACTTTAACCTCCCTGGAGAGCTGAGGTCGGGCTATGCCGCCGGGAGGCACCGCTCAGGCCCCACTGGGCCGAGCTGCATAATTTTTTTTTGTTACACGCAGCTAGCACTCTGCTAGCTGCGTGTAACCTCCGATCGCCGCCGCTACCCGCCGAACCGCCGCTATCCGTCCCGCCGCAGCTGCCCCCCCCAGACCCCGTGCGCTGCCTGGCCAATCAGTGCCAGGCAGCGCTGTGGGGTGGATCGGATTCCCCTTTGACGTCACGACGTCGGTGACGTCATCCCGCCCCATCGCCATGGCGACGGGGGAAGCCCTCCAAGAAATCCCGTTCTTTGAACGGGATCTCTTGATCTCCGATCGCCGAAGGTGATCGGAGGGGCTGGGGGGATGCCGCTGAGCAGCGGCTATTATGTAGCGAGACGTTGTCTCGCTACATGAAGACATTTTTTTTTAAATAAAACGTATTTGCTGCCCCCTGGCGGATTTTAATAAACCGCCAGGGAGGTTAATTTTTTTCTCTGGATATACCATGACCTGCATAAATGAAGCTGCTGCTATTAGATAAACATTACAAAGTTGGAGGATTAATAATTCAGAGGAATTTGGAGAGGACTCTCTTGCTCAGAAACCTAGGAATACCTCTTAACTATAAGGAGCTTCAAGCTGGCTGCAGAGCATAGCATCATTATATCTGTTTAGCAGCCCCATTGGAAACTTTGAATAATCCCCTAATAATCCTCAACATTTATTTAGTAGAAATTTAGCGCCGGTTGATCATTTGGAATCATAGCAATTGCCATAGTTGTGTTACATTTACAGTAGCAAGAAAAAGTAAGTGAACCATTTGGAATTATCTGGATTTCTGCACAAATTGGTCATAAAATGTCATTTGATCTTCATCTAAGTCACAACAATAGACAATCACAGTCTGCTTAAACTAATACCACACAATAATTAAATGTTCCCATGTTTTTATTGAACACGCCATGTAAACATTTACAAAGTATGTGAACCCCTAGACTATTGACATCTCCAAGAGCTAATTGGAGTGAGGTGTCAGCCAGCTTGAGTCCAATCATTGAGCTGAGTTTGGAGATGTTGGTTACATCTGCCCTATAAAACATTGCCTGATGTGAATTATCCCTCACACAAAAGAGCTTTCAGAAAACCTATGATTAAGAATTGTTGACTTGCATAAAGCTAAAAAGGGTTATAAAAGTATCTCCAAAAGCCTTGCAGTTCATCAGTCCATGGTAAGTAGTCAAATTGTCTATAAATGGAGAAAGTTCAACACTGCTGCTACTCTCCCTAGGAGTGGCTGTCTTGTAAAGATGACTAAAAGTCTCTGGCATATGCTAATATCCATGTTAGTGAATCTACGAATCGATATGTAAAACACTAAACAAGAATGGAGTTCATGGGAGGATACCACAAAGGAAGCAACTGCTGTCCAAAAAAAAACATTGCTGCACATTAAAAGTTTGCAAAAGAGCACCTGGATGTTCGACAGCAGTACTGGCAAAGTATTCTGTGGACAGATGAAACCAAAGTTGAGTTATTTGGAAGAAACACACAATACTATGTGTGGAGAAAACGAGGCGCAGCACACTAACATCAAAACCTCATCCCACCTGTGTAGTATGGTTGTGGTGGCATCATGGTTTGGGGCTGATTTGCTGCGTCAGGGCCTGGACGGATTGCTATCATCGAAGCAAAAATGAATTCCAAAGTTTATCTAGACATTTTTCAGGAGAACGTAAGGCCTTCTGTCTACCAGCTGAAGCTCAGCAGAAGATGGATGTTGCATCAGGACAACGACCCAAAACATAGAAGTAAATCAACAACAGAATGGCTTAAACAGAAGAAAATATGCCTTTTGGAGTAGCCCTGTCCTGACCTCAACCCGATTGAGATTCTGTGGCATGACCTCAAGGAAGCAATTTACATCAGACACCCCAAGAATATTGCTGAACTGAAACAGTTCTGTAAAGAGGAATGGTCAATAATTACTCCTGACCGTTGTGCACGTCTGATCTGCAACAGGAGGTTCAACCAGTTATTAAATCCAAGGGTTTACATACTTTTACCAGCTGCACTGTAAATGTTTACATGGTGTGTTCAATAAAAACATGGAAACATTGAATTATGTGTGTGGTATTAGTTTAACCACTTGCCGACCGCGCACTCATACCGCACGTCGGCAAAGTGGCAGCTGCAGGACCAGCGACGCAGTTCTGCGTCGCGGCTGCAGGCTAATTAATCAGGAAGCAGCCGCTCGCGCGAGCGGCTGCTTCCTGTCAATTCACAGCGGGGGGCTCCGTGAATAGCTTGCGGGCCGCCGATCGCGGCTCGCAGGCTAAATGTAAACACAAGCGGAAATAATCGTAAGGCAGATCGGCGATTCCCAGCCAATCAGCGGCCGGGGATCGCCGCCATGTGACAGTGGACAGCCTGTCACTGGCTGCACAGGACGGATAGCGTCCTGTGCAGCCCAGATTGCCAGGGGGGACAGGGATGAGAGGGAGGGGAGGAATTTCGCCGCGGAGGGGGGTTTTGAGGTGCCCCCCCCCGCAACACCCAGGCAGGCAGGAGCGATCAGACCCCCCCAGCACATCATCCCCCTAGTGGGGAAAAAAGGGGGGGCGATCTGGTCGCTCTGCCTGCACCCTGATCTGTGCTGGGGGCTGCACAGCCCACCCAGCACAGATCAGCTAAAACAACGCTGGTCCTTAAGGGGGGGGGGGTAAAGGGTGGTTCCTCAAGTAGTTAAGCAGACTGTGATTGTCTATTGTTGTGACTTAGATGAAGATCACATTTTATGACCAATTTGTGCAGAAATCCATATCATTTCAAAGGGTTTGCATACTTTTTCTTGCTACTGTATATATTCAGACCATTTTAACATTATATATACAGTGGGATGCAAAAGTTTGGGCAACGTTGTTAATCGTCATGATTTTCTTGTATAAATCGTTGGTTGTTACCATAAAAATGCCAGTTATATATATTATATGAGGTACAGACTAATATTCAGCAGTGGTGCTCTGGGAAACATCTCAAGCTCACTCCAACCTGAATTATCACAAATTCTTTCTGTTTTAGGAAAGCAAACTTTTGTTTTTATATATATTATATAGGAGACACACACAGTGATATTTGAGAAGTGAAATTTAAAGAAAGTGTGCAATAATTGTTTAAACAAAATTAGGCAGGTGCATAAATTTGTGCACCACAAAAAAAGAATAAATCAATATTTAGTAGATCCTCAATATGTAGCAGAAATTACAGCCTCCTAAAGCTTCCTGTAGGTCCCAATGAGAGTCTGGATTCTGGTTGAAGGTATTTTGGACCATTCCTCTTTACGAAACATCTCTTGTTCATTCAGGTTTGATGGCTTCCGAGCATGGACAGCTCTCTTTAACCTCCTTGCCGGTCTAAAAAATCCGGCAAGGAGGCAGCGCCGCACATTTTTTTAATTTTTTTTTTTTTATATCATGTAGCGAGCCAAGGGCTCGCTACATGATAGCCGCTAAGCGGCGGCATCCCCCCACCCACTCCGATCGCCTTCGGCGATCAGAGTATGCAGGGAATCCCGTTGAGAACGGAATTTCCTGCAGGGCTTCCCCGGTCGCCATGGCGATGGGGCGGGATGACGTCACCGACGTCATGGACGTCGGGACGTCATAGGGAATCCCGATCCGCCCCTCAACGCTGCCTGGCACTGATTGGCCAGGCAGCGCAGGGCTCTGGGGCGGGGGGGAGCGACTCGGCGCGGCGGATTGCGGCGGATCGGCGGCGAGCGGCGGCGATCGGAAGTTACAAGCAGCTAGCAAAGTGCTAGCTGCTTGTAACAAAAAAAAAATTATGCAAATCGGCCCAGCGGGCCTGAGATATCCTCCTGCGCAGGTTACCCCGAGCTGAGCTCGGGATAACCGGCAAGGAGGTTAACTCACACTACAGATTTTCAATTATATTCAGGTCTGGGAAATGATATGGCCATTCCAGAGCAGTGTACTTGCTCCTCTGCATGAATGCCTTAGTGGATTTTAAGCAGTGTTTAGGGTCGTTGTCTTGTTGAAAGATCCAGCCCCGGTGCAGCTTCAGCTTTATCACTGATTCCTGGACATTGGTCTCCAGAATCTGCTGATACTGAGTGGAATCCATGCGTCCCTCAACTTTGACAAGATTCCCAGTCCCTGCACTGGCCACACAGCCCCACAGCATGATGGAACCACCATCATATTTTACTGTAGATAGCAGGTGTTTTTTCTGGAATGCTGTGTTGTATTTTCTCCATGCATAACACCCCTTGTTATGCCCAAATAACTCAATTTTAGTTTCAGCAGACTACAGCACCTTATTCCAAAATGAATCTGGCTTGTCCAAATGTGCTTCAGCATACCTCAAGCAACTCTGTTGGTGCTGTGGGAGGATAAAAGGATTCCTCTGCATAAAGCATCTCCGAATGGTGGAACGATGCACAGTGACTCCATCTGCAGCAAGATGATGTTACAGGTCTTTGGTGCTGGTCTGTGAGTTGACTCTGACTGTTCTCACCATTCGAGCTTCTGTTTATCCGAGATTTTTTCTTGGTCTGCCACTTTGAGCCTTAACTTGAACTGAGCCTATGGTCTTCCATTTCCTCTATATGTTCCTAAATGTGGAAACAGACGGCTGAAATCTCCCCTAAACCATGATGGTGAACAATCTTTGTCTTCAGGTCATTTGAGAGTTGTTTTGAGACCCCCATGTTGCTATTCTTCAGAGAAATTTAAAAGAGGAGGGAAACGTACAATTGACCCCCTTAAATTCAGTATACTCTTTCTTATAATTGGATTCACCTGTGTATGTAGGTTAGGGGTCACTGAGCTTACCAAGCCAATTTGAGTTCTAATAATTAGTTCTAAAGGTTTTGGAATCAATAAAATGACAAAATGTATGCACCTGCCTAATTTTATTTAAATAATTATTGTGCACTTTCTGTAAATGCAATAAACTTAATTTCACTTCTCAAATATCACAGTGTGTGTCTTCTATATGATATATTTAACTGACTTTTTTATCATAACAACCAATGATTTATGCAGGAAAATCATGACAATTAACAATGTTCCCCAAACTTTCGCATCCCACTGTATATATATATGATAAATGATGTTCCACGTGGAAGTGATTGATATAGTAACTGGCACTATCTAGAGGGGTGCAGGCATGGCTCATGCCATGGGCGCCACAGCATCATGGGCGCCATGCCTGCTCCTGTCCTGCGCCACCATGCCTACCCCTTTGCCACCCAGTCACTCAGACTGTCACTCAAATCAGATTAATTCTGATATCTTGGGGAACATGGCTTTTTAACTTATTTATGTAGGGCGCACTTAGCTTAGTGTTATAAAAGAGGGCAGAGAGGAAAGAAGAGGAGATATTTCCAAAACAGTAACTTCAGCAAGATCACGAGCCAAAAAACACAGGCAACCATAACACATGTACGCAAGAAAGGATGCTGTTTTTAGTTGGGAAGGGGGATCTGATGGGGGGGGGGGGGGGGCGCAATTTCAGTATTTGCCATAGGCTCTATATTACTCAGATACGCCCCTGGTAACTGGTTGTAGATAAGATTGTATTAAAAAGCCCAGATAATAGAATATGCTTGTCATTGTCATATGAAAATATTGACAAGTTAACATTCATAAAATGAGACATGAATATTAAGTAACTTATTGGCTTCAATTCACTAAGTATTACTGCATTTGGTAATGCTGAAAACAGCTGATTTTACCAATCACCTTCCCAAATTCCAATTCACTAAACATATTACCACGCGGAAAATTAGAATTACCGACTAGTGAGGTAAATCACCGATTTGTGTGGTAAATACCTCAAGAATTGTCAAGAAATTGCCAGGCAGCCAACACGGAAAAGCCACACAACCCTGCTTCTCATCCTGATTTGATCCGACACGGTGGAAGGCGGGTCTTCATTGTAGCAGAGCAGGGAAAGGTGACATTTTATTTGGCTTATTATTATTATCATTATTATTTTTTTTTATTTCTAAAGTGCCAACATATTCTGTGGGGCTGTAAGAAGTAAGAAACAAACATGGGGTACATAATAATACAGACAATGGTGTACACCAATATACAAAATACATAATTGGTCACAAAATACAAAAACTATACAAAATACAGAATACAAGATACAGAATTGGTAATGACAGTGATAAAAGTAACATGATGAATAAAATGTATAATGATTTCCAGGACACAAAAGGGGGACAGAGCCCTGCCCTCGCGAGCTTACAATCTAAAGGAATGGGGGCGGCGGGAAACGAGGTGGGGTAGTATACAGCAAACATATGGAGGCAGTGTGTTTTAGGATATCTAGTAGGCATGCAATTTGGTCTTAGCGCAAAGGGGAAGTGGCCTAAGGTAGAGCATATGCTTGTCGGAACAAGTGAGTTTGGCTTTTCTGCATCTGTATACTCTTTCACAGAAGAGTTCGGGGGGGGGGGGGGGGCCTGCAGCGCATCTAAAGGGATGTTGGGGATGTGCTAGACAGAAAACCCTAACTCATGCACACGGCTTCCTGCCTCAGCGCTGACCTGCTCCACAGCTGGTATGTGACACTGACTCAGCAGGGCTTAGTGAATTGAATTGAAGCATGTTTGTTTGGTAAATTACCGAACTTCTGTCTCATGTGGAAAATCTTTAGTGAATTTGGAAAAAAAGTGTAAAATACTGAATGCAGAATTTTACTGAACTAAATGATTTTACCAAACTGCTTTTAGTGAATTGAGGTCATTGTCTTCCATAACAGATTCAAGGGACTACCCTGCTGCTTTCTTTGCTGATGCTTCTGATGCTGTGGATGGCAACATACTGACCATTGCTAATATTTTTTTCCTCTGTCTATATTTAGTTTTAGAAGCATGGACACGGCAAATATATTCAACCTAAAGTTCAATTTACTCAAAGCAGAACACAACAGACTTCTTGAATAAAGTATATATTTTTGTGTTTGTTTCTCACTTCTGTCTATATGTTTCATCATGAAAGCTTCTCACTTCTGACTATATGTTTCATCATGAAAGCATACAACAAACTACTTATATTATAAAGCAATGATTTTCTTGACTTGTTTTATAGCAGTAGCTATATACAGTATGTCCTAAATTACCAACTTGCAAAAACTTGCAAAACTTACTAGCAAACTTACATCCCTCTACTTAATACGGAGAGCAGCCGATTGACCCATCTCTTCTTATGCCCTATCTGCTGCTTTTCTCTGTTAAAGAGACTCTGTAATAAAAAAAAATGGGCCCCTAGGGGTACTTACCTCGGGAGGGGAAAGCCTCTGGATCCTATCGAGGCTTCCCCTGTCCTCCTGCGTCCCACTGTGGTCTCGCTGGGCCACTTCAAAGCCACAGCCGACAATTTGTCAGGCTGTAGCTACTGCGCTTGCAATATTTAACTTCCCCGTCTCCAGTGCAGGCGCAGTAGCGGCTCTCGACTCAGGATCAGTCGGAAATAGCTGATCCCAGTCGGTCCGCTCTACTGAGCAGGTGCAAGTCGACTGTAAGTAATTAGTTTTACATTGCAGTAATCCTTTCTACTCATTGGCATAAATTGTATTATAGGAATTAGATGAAATGTTACACACAAATTGCAAGTTCCCAACAATTTTAAGCAGACACACACTATAAATACTTGAATGAGTTTATATAAAGGACTTTACCTCTCTCTGTCCTTAAGTGGTGATGGCCACTCTCTTGCAAAAGGTATTCTGCTACAAACATATTATCCCCATTGTGTACATGTAAAAAAGGTAATTTGGGCACTGGGGATAGAAGGAGTAGAACATTGGTCAGTGGCTAATTCTGGTAGTAGAAACGAGGGAATTGTTACTGATATTTTACAAGTAACGAACCTACTAGCACTAACTCTTTCTCTACCGATGTCTAACTCTTTCCAACCCGACCCTCCCAACAATGCAATCTGCACCGATATCAGTGCTGCCTTTCTCGCTGAAACTTCCTCCACCAATATTTTTGCTGCCTACTACAGATAACCGCTATAGCCACAATTAACTTTGTGGTCTATGTGGCGCCCATTTTACCAAAGCACCGCCTGCTTTATCCCCGTGACCTCTGAAGCAACATAGCTAAAAAGCAGGATGGCAAAGCAATCGAGATGCTCAAACCTTTCACTGCCACACCTCAGAATGTACCATCTAAATGCATTGAAGCAAATATAGCCTGTGACCCTAATTTACTTAGGTGAGAGATTGCTCATAACAAACCTTCCATTTAGTGCTGCCATGATTGAGAGGCCGCAAAGGCTTGAAAGTGCAATCTATCACACTTTTGAAGGTGTTGTGGCCAGCTGCTACTGCATCTGGACATGACTCCACTGAAGTGAGTAGGGAAATAGTGCCAGCAATTCTCCACACATGACTGACCATAACACTGGCCAGATGGTATCCCCCTGTACATTTATCAAATACATGTGCAGAGGCAGTGCATCGCAAGGGCTGGCAATGTCACTTTTGTCAGCAGTGTGCACATGTATCTACATGTACTGTGTGAAATAAATATGGGTCTAAGGGGAAAAAAACTTTTTTTTTACATTTTAAAGAAAAAAAATGTGCATCATCAAGTCACAATAACCCTTTATCCCTCATGTAGTCTGGCATTCAACACGGAATTTGAATTTGCACCTTACAAATATGAGGTTCTTCCTCCTAAGCAAAACCAGCCATATGATCCCTAATACTTAGAGCTAAACCTGCTAAAAAGGGGCTCCCTTTTCCTTTGCAGATTGCCCCGGTCTAATTTTCAGAATAAAAATCTTATCCCTACCTCATGCTTGAGGAAGTGGCCTTGGCCTTTGGGTGTGCATTAAGTTGCAATCTGAGAGCCTCCTTCAATAACAAAGGGACCCCCAGATGTATGCCAAGTAAATAGGTAGATTGCAGCCCTAAATGCTTAAAGGAACTCTATCAAACCAAGTGTTCTAAAATGACAATGTACAAATAATGTCTAAGTAGCTGTGTAAACATTTTCCTACTTTTCATGTTAAATATCAGAAGCAAAAGCTTTCATTCATTGTTTGTAGATTTTAGCTACATTTGGAATGTTTCATTTGCAAAGGTATGAATCTCTGCAGTCTGACATGCTAAGAACAGTGTAATATTGAAGCAGAGTTATATGAAAACAAAAACCTGTCAGGTATCGGGTTTCACACACACAATTACAAATGTTTATGCTGCACATAAGATACATTTCCTCTGCTCTCTGTGAGAGAAAGTTCTGCCTGTCTCTGACTGAGCTCTCTGCACACACAGAGTTAACAGATGCGCTGTGAGGGAATTTCTCTGTCCCATAATGGCTCACTCTGGTGTCAGACTAGAGCAGCCTGCCTTCAGAAAAGTGTGAAAGGAATTAGATAATAGTAAACAGAGAGATAAGGATTCAAATGTATACTCTAGTACTTAGCAGCACTTCCCAAACATTTCCTATCTCAATTGAAAGAAAATGTTAATCAATAGTGTTCCTTTAAGATTGAATTTGGGGCAGGACACTATCTGCATGGGTTTTTTATGATCTGCTAGTGTTTGTATAGTCTTCCTCCCCCATTCTAAAAACCTACAAATGAGTTTATTGTTATTCCCCCAAACCGGGCCTTAGAATGTGATAGTGACATGAAACACTGACTTTGCTAGGGATTAGATTGTAAGCTCCCAGAGGGACAGTTAGCGACATGACTTGATGGATGTACTCTTTGAAGCACCAAGGAAAATTTCAGCACTGTGTAAATACATAATACATTGTATTTTTATTTGAAATAGAGATACAGCTAAATATTTTATGACAATAATAAATGTTTTTTCATTATTTTCACAATTTTTTTTACATACAGTTTTCATTGGTATTCTTCTTCGTTCTTCTGTACACTTCTATAATCTGATATAATTTACTTATGTATTCTTCTTATTCTGTCATTTTGATTTGTAGACTCCTTTTTTCCTCTTCGTTCTTCTTTGTATCCGTCAAGTTTTCTGTCCATCTATCCTTACAGCCTTCTATACTTCCTTTCTTCTACTCGTCTCTTCTTTTGTTCTCACGGTAGCTTGATTGGAGGTCATGGCTAATTCACTGCCGCTTGCTTCAGTCCAGATCAAGAACCCTCACGGTAGTTCCTGGCTGGGGCTTTCTATTGATCCATGGTATGGAACATGGAAAATAAGTATAAGTACAGGCATTTTTCTTTAAAGATACTCTGTAACAAAAATTTCAGCCTTATTTCTTCTATCCTATAAGTTCCTATACCTGTTCTAATGTGGTCTGTCTTACTGCAGCCTTTCCTAGTTGCACAGTGGATGTGTTATCTCTGTAATATAATCTAATCTTCTTTCCTATGTCAGCTTTGTCGGCTCAGGCAGGAATGTGCTACTCTGCTGTGATAGGTAGAAGTTATACACACCCTCTCCATGCCCCCTGCAGGCTCTGTATGAGTCACATGCTGAGTTTCTCTCAGCCTATCACATGCTGGTTAGCAGCCATGTTTTTTGTTTGTAAACACTGCCTAAAACTGGCAATTATAAGCAAGGATTGCAACAGGGAGTGGCAGAAACAGCAAAGAGGGGCCCAGGAGAACATAATGACTAGAATGGTATGCTTTTTATTGTAAGAATTTTAGAGTACAGATTCTCTTTAATATCAACAGCCATGTTTGTTGCTGAGTACCCAATAACACCTGACTAATTGATTTGTGTTTTCTTTGGTAAGTCTTTACCTTAATATTTTAAACGTTTAGATGATCTGGTGATTCTTTTATTTGACATTTCCTGCTCTACTTACTCTACTTACTTCCTTTCCCCCCAATACTCTATTTCTTTCAATTTCCAACTAATCTTTATTAGTGTGAAAAGTCAACATGCTACTTAAGTGTGACATAACATATTTGTGATTTATGGATCAGGTTTGCTCATTGCTCTTTGCATTCATGTGTCTCTTGGTGCCCAGGAAGCAGGAGAGGTGCATTCAGGACTGGGGAGGATAACTGAGCACATGTGACCCAATCCAATCTACAGACCACAGATATGTAAGTGTAGCAATATACCCACAGTTTAGCTTTCATTGCTCAATGACAATTCTTGAAATGTGTGTTCCCTAACATTGCTAGCCTCATATGGATTATGGACTGAACAAACTGCCCTTGCCCAATTTATTTTGTTTCTGTCACACTTCAAAGGAAGTTCACATTGCAGGGTGCCTTTCACCTCTCATCTCTCTACAGAGCAGTATGCTATGCTTGGTCAGGAGGCGAGCAGTGTGCCTGTAGAGCAGTCATGCTATAAATGCTGCCCTAAGCAGTCTGTGAAGATCATTTTGGGTCACAAAAACATGTACCAGGCCCAACTGCTACACTCTGTGGTTAGCAGGACATAGAGTGCCAAGGGAACAGTGAGAGATATGAAAAGCTTTCAGAGCACCGGGGGCAGCTGAGTATGTATGTTATACTGTATAATGTCAGATATTATTTAATCTCCTAAATTCACCTGTGATTTTAACAGTAAAAAAAATTCTCTCATGATTTAAAGTGCACCTGTCACGAGGGGAAAAAGAGCATTTATACTTACCTGGGTCTTCTTCCCGCTCTCTGTAGTCCATCAGCTCCCTCTGTGTCGCGCCAGTCCCCTCCATTCTGCTGCTTTCTGCCCTGGTAAAGTCCACCACTCAGCTCAGTTGTGCTCCTGTGCAACAAGCCTTAACTAACTCTAAGTGAAATTGAGGAGGCACATAGCAGGGGCCACACATGTGCAGTAGTCCACAATAATCAGGGCTGACAGTAGCTGCATGGAGGGGATTGACAGACACCAAGGGAGCTGACAGACTACAGGGGGCTGGAAGAAGCCCCAGGTAAGTATAAATCCACATATTTGATATTGAGTGCAAACTCAATCAGTTCCTCTGCTGTGAACACAGCACTGTCAAGTCAGGAGTGTCCATATTGCTACCAATTGCCCAATTAATACAGGTGTGAAAAATATCTAACAAGATTCATGCAGCTGATTACTCATAAAGGAGAAATATCTGGCGTTCTGTAGTAGGAAACAGAGCACTGATTCTTGGCTAGAAGATTAAAGAGGCACTGTAAGTGACGCATAGTGGAATGTAGTAAATTATTCAGATCACACTTCTAAGTTAATTATACTAGTTTCAGCTTCAGAAACACTTCCTATACCTATATATTGCTGTATATTGGTATGTAATGCCACTCTACCGGTGATGTCACAGCCTGGGCTGTTTATTATGCAGAGTTCATCTCCCAGTGCATTCTGGGAGACCAGGTGGTTATTTCTACTGACTGTGGAACATGTAAAAAAACAATCATTCTGCAGTGATGCACCTGCCAGCACTAAAGATGTTACCACTTGTGATAAATTACAGATTGTAAATCAGGATAACAAAAGGATGAGGAAAGATTTTACAATGAGCAAACTCTGACTAAATAATTTATAAAATAATATTGTAAAAATAATTGTATTTATTACATTATATTCAAAAAGCCCTCTTTTAGTGCGTACAGTTATGCTTGAAAAAAAACATGCCAGTTTGCAAATTAAAAAGGAAGGATAATACCTAAAAACATGAAATTACAAAAACATTTGTGCAGGGCTAATGCACATTTTAGGGAGTGGAGTGTAATTTTCAGGAAAAACTTTTTTTTTTTTTTTTAAAGAGAATTATCATGATGTCCTTAATTTGGCAAAGAGGTCACTTCAATCCATGTTAAATAATACCCCATAGTCAATATAGACAAATCTGTTATTATTCTCTGTGAAAGGCCAATAAAGGTCAATGCATTCTGAGAAACTGAGTACTAAGCATTTCAGCTGCAAACCATAAAACATTTACTTTCGCTGCAGCAATGCCTTTTTCGTAGCCGCGCTGTAATTGTGCTCAGTGAGACCTTGTTAACATCCCAGAAGGAGATAGTTAAACAGAGGCACTGCTGGTGGCTGACAACAGATTGCCTCTCCCTAAGGGTTGAAAGTCTCTATAGATTAAGGGAGTTTTGGCATATGGCCAAGATACAAGCCCCATGTCAGCGTTGACAAGCAAACATACAGAGCAGAGATTAATTTTTCACAAGCATTACCTCTGTATACCATAATTTCTTGGCAGCCGTCCTGCTGGAATACTACCAGTGACAAATCTAAGAGTGCACACATTGCTAAACAAAACACTCGTATTTCTTTCTGTCTATACACATCAGCTACTATGACAGGTTTTTACTTTCTATTAATCCATACAAGCAATAAAAAGTAAGGCAGCTGAATAAAAAGTACATTTTAGCCGTAATGCTTTGTGATGACTCCTAAAGGATTTTTAAGGACATAACTCACCAGTTTCCAAAGGAAACTGACTTTTCTGTTAGTTTCAGCACCGATCCCTTGATCTTCAAAGTCAGGTGTGCAGTGTTGTGTGAGTAATAGTCTGATACTCTCTAAATGTGTCACACAAATTTTGCTTACACATGAATGGCTTCTGTGAGAAAATTATTCAAATATGGAGCCACCTGGGTATTGCTCGAACTGAAAACATATTGGCAAAGCTGTTTGTAGAATTATTCTTTGATAGGAGAAGCAATAAAGCACCATTATCAGTGCTGCTTGTATAAAGGAATCAGTTCATAAAAGGGCTAAGGGCCTAATGTGCTAAACTTCAATAAGGGTGCAGTATCTATGTTACATATTACCTCAGGTTACCCAACCCTACTGAAGCCTACATTCTGGTTTGATCCACTTTAGTAATGCAGGCTTCTGCGCATGTGCAAGCTGGTCCATGAAAAACCAACAAAAAATAGTTTGGTACCTCCATTTGATAGAATCCTGAGGCCAGAATCCTGAGCTCTAATCCTGCAAGAGGGAGAAAATCCCCAGAATCTGAGGGCCATCATAGGCTGTCTTCATTTTAAGAAGTCTCTCTCCCCCCAGGGGTGGACATTGGGGTGCCATTGGCAATTTCCCAAGCTCAGTGTGGTGACCATTAATAGGAATGGGGGTTTACAATGTGAATTGTAACACAGTGGCGTACCTAGGGAATTTGTAACCCGGTACTGATTATTAACAGACAAAACAAACGATTTTTTTTGATGGGAGGGTTGACAGGATGGGGCGCATAGTGTGTCACTGCAAACTTTGGGGGATTTCGAGGGGAAAAGTAGTCATCAGGATGTGGACAGAGCTAACCGTTTTGAAACTCTGTACTCTATACAGTGGTGAAGAAGATGTCAGTGCTATATAAATACACAATAATATTATGGTAGCTCATTAGACTATAACCATGGCATGATTAGATTGTGAGCTCCTCTGAGGACAGTCAGAAAAGGGGGGGGGTCATACAAAAGAGGGGGATACATAGAAGGAGGGGGGATAAAGAGGTAGAGGCACAATACAGAGTGCTTGGTGGGTGAGGTGAAATGGCAGGAAGACCTTTCACCAGGACTGCAGACATCACCAGTGGTGTTTGGCAAGAAAAAAACACGTATATCCAGGCACATCGCCTCTAGTTAGGACATTAAATAAGTTATTAAGGTGCACCTCCCTTTCCTTAATAACTTATTTAATGTCCTAACTAGAGGCAATGTGTCTGGATATATGTGTTTTTTTCTTGTTACTGAGCCCTGTGGCTAGGGTTTTAACTCAGTGCACTCCCTCCTTCCCTTGTATGTGTTTTTTTGTCAGCATGCACATAGCTTATGCTGGTGTATGTGCATGGTGCGCATGGATACATTACGTTAGCTCCTTTGTTTGATTGGTAAGATGCACTATCTGTCCCAGGAGAGGACATCAGGATGTGTGCTCCTAATCCCTAGATAGGTTTGATGCAATGAATGTTTGCATGTCTGCACTATGCATGTTACAGGGCCAGAGTTAGGACACCTATGTTTACCTGGGTACTTCTGTGCAGTATAGGTGATTAAGCATAAGAATGCATTATTCTGTGAACTAAGACCCTGGCTTTTAATTTAACTTAGCTGTAGGGATAACAGTGGTGCCTGGATGGGTGAATTTGTGAATGCATTTGTTTGAACATTTGCATGCGAGAGTGCAAAGGGTTAATAGATTTTTTCAGTGCTGTTTGGCAGGGACATGCTGTTAAAATAAGCCACTAAAGTCTGAAAAGGGGAAAGGGCCATGGGGAAAACAACAGGATGGGAGGGGGAGCTGGGAAAAGAGATAAGATTACCTGCAATCAAGCTAATCTAAATTGCCTGTAGCTTGCTTCTCTGCTCACCACAGAAGTTGGCTGTCAGCACCTGTATCACTGGCTTCTGCAACAACAGACTACCCTGCATTATTGATTAATTACTCTGATCAGGATAAAAAATCAATAGTCCAGGGCACTCTGGTATTACAGCAGCCAGTGCACATGGCTACTAATGACAGGCAACTTCTGAAGCACTAAACACAAGCTGCCACCTCTCTTTGCTAATGTCCCAGCTGCAGCACAGCAATCATTACTCTACTCACCCTGCTGCTCTGCATATTCACACACTGCAGGCTGTGTGTAGTGAGCGAGGAGACACATTGCCCATGAAACAGGAAGGGGGAGGGTGGTACATCTAGTGCAGTAAGTAGTACAGTCCCCTGCACTGCCTGCTGCTATTTTCCCGAATGTTGCTCAAACTATGAGCAAAGTCCCAGGTGGAAGAACACAGTGACTGAGCACCACAGTGGCACCCCTAGCCATAGCTACACCCGGTGATGTGAGCACCTGCAGCATTATGGTACGTACACCACTGCTGTAACCTTTAAATTCCAAGCAATCAGATAGGCATCCCAAACACAATGCCCCAGTGTGTATAAGTTAAGAGTCAGTGAAAGAAGACAAAAGCGGTTATAATAATTTATTCTGTAGCCTTTGGGGCTCAATGATTCCCAATTTCGTCAGCAGCCCTGATTGCAGTATTGCTCTTATCTTGTTGATGGAAGACTTCTTCTCATGTTGTTTCCAGTCTTGTCAGCTTGCTCAAAAAGTCTCTGAAGGAGATTGATCCTCTTCAAGCTTCTCTGCTAAACTAAAGGAGGAGGATGTCCGCACGATATCCCTCAATCAAGTTCCTTTATTATGGACGTATCCACACCAAATCACACATCATATAGCTGACATGTTTCGAACCGAACGGTTCTTACTCATAGCTATGAGTAAGAACCGTTCGGTTCGAAACATGTCAGCTATATGATGTGTGATTTGGTGTGGATACGTCCATAATAAAGGAACTTGATTGAGGGATATCGTGCGGACATCCTCCTCCTTTGCTTCTGTCTCGTTGGACTGGCCTGTCCTGGATCCAGCACTATCCCAGGGTGGTGTGAGCGGTTTTCTGGTGTTTTCTACTTCTCTGCTAAACTAACAGCTTGCAGCAGGGCCCTCCTCTATTAGTAGACTTGGCCTAAAGAGTTAAATGCATTACTATTTGCATCACACTGCATCTGTTTATGTAATAAGCCCCCACATATCAACACAAATATATTCAAAACTAGTGATATTTTGGTGAAGTCACAGTGCACCAACTTTAACATTAACCTCACTCAGGTAAGAGACATATGTATGTAAAGTAAAGTGGCTAAGTTAAAATTACTGCACCTGGCCACTAAAAAACACGTATCCATCCTAACTCTAACTAGGTAACTAGGTCACCTTAATATTAAATGCACACAGGCTTTTGACATGAGCTTCCTTACGTGAAGTTTGTGTTCAGTTTAAGATCTAGTCAATTGGAAATTGGGCTTAACCTGACTTAAACCCTGTATGACTCTGATACAACCACATTATAAAGCAAATATCACGCCTGAATTTAGTAATGTTACTATTTATTTATTTTATTTATTTATGTAAGTATTTATACAGCGCCGACATATTACTCACCGCGTACAGAGTATGTTGTCTTTTCACTAACTGTAGCTCAGAGGGGCTCACAATTTAGTCCCTACCATAATCATATGTCTATGTATGTGTCATGTAGTGCATATATCATAGTCTATGGCCAATTTAGGGGGAAGCCAATTAACTTATCTGTATGTTTTTGGGATGTGGGAGGAAACTGGAGTGCCCGGAGGAAACCCACGCAGACACAGGGAGAACATACAAACTCCTTTCAGATGTTGATCTGGCTGGGATTCAAACCGGGAAGCCAGTGCTGCAAGGCAAGAGCGCTAACCACTACGCCACCGTGCTGCCCAAATTGAGGAGATGTGAAAAAAATGGGGTACACATCTACAACCTAATCTTATCCAACTAAAAAACACACAAAGGAAAAGGGGACCCCAATAATGATTTGTAAGTGAACAAATGTGGAAAAATCCACTGTACAAGAACATCCTTTAATTGGACAACCTGATTCCAAATTTAAAAACAATGGAAAACAGTGTCCAGTAGGGCCTATAGATGGTGCTAAATCACATGAAAATGCATGATATGATAATATAATACTCTCAAAAATAATGGCATAAATCATTATAGTGACCAACATTTTGCATAGCCATAGTACCAAAAATTGTTCAAAAATTACTGTCAATAAAATACAATGTACTGTTTTCTGTCACTAATTAGTTACACAAAAGATCTGAAGCTAATCAGGCTCAATAAATCAAAACATAACTAGCAGGAAGACAATGTCAGGGATGTACAATTGCAATTTTATATGAGGGCAGTTTCACATTAGAAATAAAGTGCAACGTTCATAACTTTGTATTCAATGAAAGTGCATAGGAATGTTTATTCAATAAAAGTGCAAGTGCTAGTGCTAAATATATAGAGAGCACGTCCTAAACATCACAGTGACACCAATCAAAAAGTATATAGAAATGAAACCAACAGCCAGACACACGTGTTTACTGCTCAATCTGAAACAAATTGTTCAGTTAAGAAGACAGAAGACAACCTATACAGAAATCCTGCCCATAAAAAAGATGAAAGGAGTCCATAGGTGGCAAGAGTGAAGGTATATTTCTTACTAAAGGTGACCAAGAGAAGAGCATCTGACGGCCCTACCCAGGAGAGCTAACAAGCTTTGCTGGAAGCTCTATCTAGCCTAAACAGTTTCCAGCCCAAGATTTATAGTCACTTATAAATCTGTTGTATAGCCACTATTTAGCCATTCATATAAACTATTTGTCATTTTTAGCCACTAATTGTGGCATTTAACATTGCCAATTACGGTGAGGAAACTATTCGAGGTTAGGCTTATGAGGCAGGAGTCTTTAGTATTAGCAGTGTGGGGGTGTCCTTAGGATGTAAGGTTGGGCACAATGGGGGGAGGCTAAGGTTATGCACTGTTGGGGAGGATAAAAGTGAGGCAAGGGGTGAAGGTTAGGCACCCCTATGGTGGGGGCAGTTATGTTAAGGTACCACGGGGGGGGGGGGGGGTTAAGGTTAGGTACCACCAGGGAGGTCTTAGGGTTAGGCATCAGTAGAGGGAGGGTTCTGTGTAAGAGTAGGGTTAGGGTAAGTGATAGTAAAAGATCAGTAAAGATTACCAATATTTTACTATCATAATTAAAGGATACATGAGAGGAAACAAATAAATTCTGATCTACTTACTTGGGGCTTCATCCAGCCCCTTGAGTTCTCTGTGTCTTTTGTCACATCTCTACGGGCGGCTACTCTTCTGTGGTCCGCTCCATAGACGCTTGCAGCTGCTCAGCAGTCACAAAGGAGGGAACCACAGAACTGTAGCTACCAGCTAAGTTACGATGAGGGACACAGAGGCTGGAGGAAACCCCAGGTAAGTAGATCAGCATTTTTTTTCTCTAAGTAGTAGACTATTGGTAGTTTTAACAATATTCTATTAGCAGGCACCCTTTTTACCGGGAGTCTTTTTTACATGAACGCGTAAACAGGTCTAGGTGTGAAATGGTTAAACAGACTTATTTTACTAACTGAAGGCAAAGAGTAATGATTGAGATAAAGTAAAGTACGACATAGCATCCCATTAAAAATATTCTTACATTTTGCATGCAGGAAACCTGATCTGATGTGTTGCCATAAGTCCCTATACTTTACATATAAACATTTATTTTTACACTGTTTCCATGATGAATATTTTTAAAGTTTACAGTATTTTCAAGGATAAGTTATTGTATAAAGTAGTAAAAATGGAAATGTTGGTTTTCTACACTTTTACTGATATAACGTATATAACATTTTACCACATCTGTCTTATACATGATTGCTGCTCTCCATGGTGCTGTAGATGAAACATTAGATCACTTGTTTAACTTTTCTGTGAAGTTCTATATGTTGTGTATATACCGTCATTCCTGTAGAAACAACACTTGTGGTACAGCTGGGAAGATACAGCTTTGATGCTGCATGTATAAAGCTGCCATGTAAGCATGCAGGATTCAATCTGACCAAGGCCCAGGGGCCGAAAGCTTACTATTTTATATATACTTTTAAGTTAGCCAATAAATGGTATCATCCTGATTCAAAATTTCTTCCTAGGAAGAGAAGTAAGACTCAGCCAGAAAGGGCAAGGTTTCACATGACCACACATTGCCCCATCAATGTTGTTGAACAATTTACATATGTTCAGTAGCCTTGCTGTACAATACTGACATGTTAAAGGAACACTATTGATTAACATATTTTTTTCATACATGTATATACGTATAAATATATGTATATACATGTATATACATATATGTATATATATATATATATATATATATATATATATATATATATATATATATATACATACACACACACATAGACATATATATATATATATATATATATATATATATATATATATATATATGTACTGACCGATGTCTGCCTGGATTTTGACTACTCTCTGCTTGGCATATTTGTACAGTTTCCCAGTCTTGTAAATGTATTCATAAATGTAATTAATTCAACAATTTTGTGTTTCAGTCTTTTATTTATACGCAGAATGTCTACCAGGCTTTTATTCGGATATATTTTGGTGAGTTATGACTTAAGAATTGGAGGCTTAAAATTCTTGAAAAAAATTTACCTCTTTTGACTCCAGACAGAAATGCACCGCCAGGGAGGTTAAAGAGGAATTTTACTGAATATACAAATAAATAAAATTGCTTATTTTTCACAATATTGTTTTATAAATGATTTAATCAGTGTTTGCCCATTGTAAAATCTTCCCTAACCCTCGTGTAAGTTCTTACGTTTATCACAGATAACGGCATCTTTACTGCTGGCAAGGTGCATCACTGTGGAATGTTTGTTTGTTGTAAAGTGAGTGGGAACCTCAGTCTCCCAGAATGCTCTTGGGTAGAAGGCTGTAGAGCCTAGTTTAAGCATCACTAGATGGTGGGGATACATACCAATAAATGTAGGGAGTGTTTCTGATGCTGAGACCATGATAATTAACATAAAATTGGGATAATGTATAACATTAAACTATATGTAATTACAGTTTCTCTTTTAAGTCTTCTGTGTGTTATATTTAATATGAGCAATGATTTTATATAGCAAGGCAACTGTTTATCAGTACTGTATTGAGATACTATATCTTATTGCTTTCTCACGTTGACTATCAATCCACATAAAAATGTACACTGCACAATATTCTTCAGACAGTTGTTGGGTTTCATAGGCCATTATGGTGAATTTGGTTGCTGTAGAGACCAGAAAAAACACCAGAATTTATATTCCTTTGACTTCAATGGTATTTGAATCAAGGTCCTACCGAATCCCAATTTTTGTGCCGTTTGGCTTAAAGTAAGCCAGAGACGAAACCAGCAATAAAAAAACAGATACTTACCAAGGCTAGTGATTATCGAAATTAACAAATTATGATATTTCACGTAAATTTTCGCAATTACGCTTATACGCAATTACGATTTGCAAATTGATTTGATTTCGTGTAGTCATTCGTAATTTCGCATAAAATTTTGCGTAATTTTGTGCCGACTTTAGCAGTGAATAGCAAAGCCCCCATACATGCTATTGACGACATATGTTAAGGAGAATCGTGGGTACAAGTCAAAAAAAGAATTTTGCAAAAAGACTTTATAGTTTTTGAGAAACTCGATTTTAAAAATGCAAGTAAAAATGGTTTTAAAACTTAGAAAAAAGACAGTTTAAAAAACATTTTTCTTTCCATTTTTATGATTGAGTTTCTCAAGAACTACAAGGTCTTTTTGAAAAATTATTTTTGTGACTTATACCCACTATTCTGCTTAAAGGTGAACTTCAGCCTAAACAAACATACTGTCATCAAGTTACCTTAGTTATGTTAATTAGAATAGATAGGTAATATAATCTCTTACCCACCCTGTTTTAAAAGAACAGGCAAATGTTTGTGATTCATGGGGGCTGCCATCTTTTTGGTTGAAAGGAGGTGACAAGGAGCAGGAGACACAGTTCCAACTGTCCTGTGTCCTGATTACCCCTCCCAGCTGCACACACTAGGCTTCAAATGTCAAATTCAAAACGTAAAAAAAAAAATTGCACCAAAACAGCAGAACGAGAACAACAAAATCAGAAATCCCATCATGCTTTGCACAGCATCAGAGGAAAAAAGCCCGGGCAGTTTTCTTCTGTGCAGCTAAAAATGAGGCTTGTATAAGAGAAACAAAGTTCTGATGCTGTGAAACTGATAAGGAAACACAAAGCCGTTTTAAGTGCTGCTGAGTCGATTTTTTAGTCCGGAGGTTCACTTTAACATATGTAGCAATTTTGGTCGCAATAGCATGTATGGGGGCTTTGCTATTAACCTCTAAAATCGGCACAAAATTAAGTGAAATTTCACAAAAATTATGCAATATTTTGAAATACTACTAATACATTCGAAATTAATTAAGATTTTGTCTGAAATTTCGCATTACGATTATGATGCGTATTTGCAAATTTTGATGCAAAATTTCACATATGCGAAATTTCGGCCCACCACTGACCAACGCAGAGTGAAATCTTTGAATCCTCCAGAGGCCTCCCATGTCCTCCTTGCCCCAACCGCTGCTGCCCGGTACCCTCCAGAACTTTGCAGCCATACACAAGAGGCTCCAGCTTGCTGTGCACATGCAGCCATATTTGCACAGCCATGATAACATATCCAACAAGCTCTTGTTGGATATGTCTGGGGGTCCATGCATAGCAACAGTGGGAGCAAGAAGGACACGGCAAGCCTCTGAACTATCCAGAGGCTTCCCTATACCTAGGCTTTTGTTGCAGGTTTTGTCTCGGGTACAATTTAACAGTCCTCAATCTGCCTTGAGGAAAATTCAAACAAAACTACTCAACAGGCATGGGCATGGACATGTACGCAAGGAGGGGAATACTAATGATGGTTGAAAGCATAACATATAGAATGCATTAAGATAGGTGAATTCATGTCACAGCTGCCATCATTTATTCCTTAGTGGTCTTATTTATGGTAAGGAGTAAATTATTTATTCTGGGAGAAATTACAAAAAATGCTGTATTTTCTAGATTTTATAACTTGGTAAAATGTATGGCCATATTTTTCGGTACAGGACAACTGATGAAATCAGTTATATCCCACTTGATTCACATGTAACTAATAAACAATCTAATTCCCAAAGACACTCGCACATCAAGTAAATAAACAACTTTCATTAAGACTGTATAATAATGACAACCTTATTCAAGTCCACTCAAAGCAAGACAGTAAAACATGTACACAAGATTGATGATAGATGAACAAGCCTGTCAAGCTTGTTTATATAAAGTACTTCAGAAAGGTTAATGGATCGGATGAAGCATGCACACAGGCAGGTGTTTTGAGAAAGCACACACAAAGTCATCCAGCCGGCATAAGGGACATAAGTAGTGTTGTTAACATGTTTTTCTCTTCTTTGACATTTAGGCTCTGCCTGTATGCTGATGAAAAAAAGAGGGGGGAAATTATGCCCTTACAATATAAAGCATTTAAGAAGGGCAAAGTATTTCCCAGGAAGTCAGTAAAAGCTGTAATGGCCATTAATGATAGCAGCAAAGAGGTTTTCTGTGGGCTGTGCTAAAAAGCTCGATATAAGAGTATGATCTTGCTCAGAGCACCTTCACTGTACTTTGTTATAATGAGACATCTAATGAGTACAAAGTATTTATGTTTCCCGAGGAGACTCATCACTATCTCAGAATGATTTTCAGTTTTGTGGGTTTTTTTCTCTAATATAACTTTTTTTGAATAGCACATAAAGTCCTGTAGGATGAAATTTAACAGTAGAAGTGCTAGGGAAATATGTTGAGTATATACAATATTAAAGTTTAAAGTTACACATCTGAGTGTTGGCAAAAATAAAAGGACCACAATTGTGAAAACATGTTAAATAAATACATATAAAATCTATATTTCTCTCTCTCTGTGCAAAATTAACCACAAATTACTTTTCTCCTATGTTGCTGTCACTTACAGTAGGTAGTAAAAAATTGACAGATCTGACAGATTTTGGGCTAGTCCATCTCTTCATGAGAGATTCTCAGTATAACTTTTATTCTTTAAAAAAGCACAGCCTGGAAAGAATCTATACAAAAATGTCAGCTAGCTTCCCTACTCTTTCTTTGCACTCTGTTTTGGCAGTTGGATTGAGCATCTGCAGTTCAGTATGTGCTTTTGTAAATAAAAAAATAACTTAAAATCCCCCATGAGGAGATAGACTAGTCCAAAACAGATCTGTCATGTTTTCACTACCTACTGGAACGGACAGTGGCATAGGAGTAAAGTAATTTAGAGTGCATTTTACTTTGAAATGTACATTTTATATGTATGTATTTTAAATGTCACAACTTTTTGCAATAGATGTCCTTTAAGAACATTATCTACTATAAATATTTTGATTGAAAATATTTAGTTTAGCAAAATTTTCGTGAAAGACAGCTGATGATTTGACATTGAAGCTTAAATGTGATATTCATGTGGAATTATTTGCAAAATTAAAAATACAGTCCATATTTAATTTCCTTTACATCCTTAAACTGATTGGTGATTATTTTAGAACATCTAATAACTTGAAATTTCTTGCAAACCTTTTGTTTTTATTTTATGTATTTCTTTTTTTATATGAATTTGAAAAGACGGTTGCAAAAAAAAAAAAAAGGAAAAAATGGGGTACTGAATTTTAATCAAAATATTTTCTATTTCAAAGAAGCATTGCACAAATACTTTTTACTGCAATAGACGATCTCACATCTTTCTAAAGAGAGCACAAGTCCACCTTGTATCTGAGAAATTGAGAAATTTATTATGCTCTGTGGAGCCCTAAAAAGAGCAAACATTCACTTTTGTTGCAGGCATATTAGACAACAATGAAAAGCAGTGACTGGTCAAGAGATTATTTGCTTAAAGAAAACATCAGGCTAAAAACATAAAATCAGCATTACTCACCTGGGGCTTTCTATAGCCCTTTGCAGCCGACTGTCCTACGCTGATCGCTGCGCTCACTGCCACCGTCCAAGGCTCCCTGCACTCTGTTCAGGCCGACCTCAAGGTCATCCTTACTGCGCCTGCGTGAAGTGCCGCTGTCAATCATGGCCACGCTGTCCGCAGAGTCCTTTCCAATTCCTCTATAAAGTTATGCGTGCACAGTAACAACAGGAAGATACAATAAATGCAGGCATCTCATAGACGCCAGCATTCATTGAATCGGGGACTTCGATTAATTACTGGGAACGGATGTCCCCGCTAACCGGCGGTAACAGTAGCGTGCGCATCCACGGCCGCCCGCTCCCATTGACTAACTTTCGCGGCCCAGGTGAAATTTGCCAGGCCGTGATTGTACTGCACCTAGGGCTGTAAGTAGTTAAACTAAATGCTGACAAAAATGAGGTTCATGTCCTTGGGATCCACCACTTAGCAGCAATGCAGCTCCAGACCTAGACAGTACTACTGAGGGTAGGGAACTCAGACCTTATTAGTTCTGACTCTAGGCGCATCTTGGGTGTACTGATTTAAGGGATTTAAACACTTCCCTACCCTGGTCATTTTCACAGTTCAGCTCAGCTCTGATTACTTTGGCAATAACTTTATCAATAATTATCAGAACTAAATGAGCTATACATTGTTTTTTCCAGGACAAATTAGGCGTTTTGTGGCTGATACTTGTTTTTAGTAATTACCTTATTTTCTATGCATTTTTAAAGGTAAAGAAGGAGAAAAGTGAAAAAATACACAATTTTCTACTTTCATACATTATAGCTTTAATTATGCAAACAGTTATATTGTACATTAAATCCACACATTTTATTTGCCTATCCCTCCTGTTTATTTAAACAGTTAATTTGTTTTAATAATGTATTAGATGTAGCAATTACAGTACTGCCCATAATTATTCATACCCCTGCCAAATTTTGACTTAAAGTTACTTTTATTCAACCAGCAAGTAATTTGACGGGAAACGACATAGGTGTCTCCCAAAAGATAGTAGGACGATGTTGAAGAGGCATTATAGTGGGGGAAAAAATATTTCTCAGCTTTTATTTACATTTGAGCAAAAATAGTCCAGTCCAAAATTATTCATACCCTTCCCAATAATCAATAGAAAAGCCTTTATTGGCTATTACAGCAATCAAACACTTCCTATAATTGCAGACCAGCTTTTTGCATGTCTCCACAGATATTTTTGCCTATTCATCTTTATCAATGCACTCCAAATATTTCAGGTTGGAGGGTCTTCTTGCCATCACCCTGATTTTTAGCTCCCTCCACAGATTAATCAACTCAATGGAGAAAAACAGCAGCTCTCTGCAATTAGTTTGTGGACAGTCATGGCTAAGTCAAAGGAGCTCATTGAAGACCTGCGGCTGCACATTATGGCTGCTCACAAGTCAGGAGAGGTCTACAAGGCCTTTTCTAAATGTTTTCAGGTTCCAGTCGCTACAGTGCAAAGTATTATTAAAAAATACAAGAAGTTATGCACTGTGGAAATCTCAGGGGATGTGGTCGGAAGCCAAAGGTGACTCCTGTGCAGGCCAGGAGGATAGTGAGAGAGGTGAAATAGAATTCAAGGATCACCACCAGAGGCATCCTGGTGAATCTGGGCTCTGTTGGTGGCAATGTCTCAAGGCAGACAAACCAATGGACAATGCACACTGCTGAGTTCCACGGATGTAGACCAAGGAGGATGCCACTTCTCCAGATAAGGCATGCAAAAGTTTGCTTGGCCTTTGCAAATGCTCATCTGGACAAAGAAGAAGACTTCTGGTCTTCTGTGTTATGGTCAGATGAAAAAAAAATTGATTTGCTTGGTCACAATGATGTTTCCTTCATTTGGCGTAAAAAATGAGAAGCCTTCAACTCAAACACCATCCCCACTGTCAAACATGGTGGTGGGAATCCACTGGTTTGTCATGTTTTTCAGCCAACGGACCAGGAAACCTAATAACAGCAAACAGCATGAAAAAAGAGCAATACATAAAGATTCTCAACAACAACATCAGGCAATCTGCAGAGAAACTTGGCCTTGGGCACCAGTGGACATTTCAGTATGACCATGACCCAAAACACACAGCAAAATTGGTGAACAAATGGCTAGCAGACAACAACATTAGCATTTTGGAGTGGCCCAGCCAGAGTCCTGACTTGAATCCAATTGAGAATATGTGGAGGGAGCTAAAGATCAGGGTGATGGCAAAAAGACCCTCCAATCTGAAAGATTTGGAGCTCGTTGCTAAAGATGAATGGGCAAAAATACCTGTGGAGAAATGCAAAAAGCTGGTCTGCAATTATAGGAAGCATTTGATTGCTGTAATAGCCAATAAAGGCTTTTCTATTGATTATTGCAAAGGGTATGAATAATTTTGGACAGGACTATTTTTGCTCAAATGTAAATAAGAGCTGAGATTTTTTTTTCCCACAATAATGCCTCTTGTAAATCGTCCTACTATCTTTTGGGAAACACCTATGTCATTTCGCATCAAATTACTTGCTGGTTGAATAAAATTAATTTAAGTCAAAATTTGCCAGGGGTATGAATAATTATGGGCAGCGCTGTAAGTAATGTATACAATCTGCTACTGTCTGCTCCTGGAATGTGTACTTTACACTTCTTTACTAATTAACTCTGCCATTGAATTCCATGGGAGGAGTAGAGCGGTTTGCTGTAATTCATTTACAACTCTGCAGTGTTGTTATCAGCTCAGAGATAAATAAACAGTGTTATCTAAGCTTTTGTAGGGAGGAGAGTGCAGAGACCTATTTTCAGGTCATAGGAACAGGAAGTGATTAAACTTTAGGAATCACTTTTCAGCTCGTGTGAAACATTACTTTTTCAACCAAGGAATATTGCAAAAATTGGGCACCTCATATCTTCAGAGGATCTTCCAACTCTAGTTCATTCCTTCCTCTCATCACAGATGGACTTAGGAATAATGTCAAATATCCAAGCAGATTCATGAATTTTCTATTTTTTTATTCTGCAGAACTTCATTGAATACTTGAGTTGAAAGTAGACAAGCATCAGGGTCTCTGTGACTTCATCACGGTTCATAATCTTCCAAGGTTGAGAGACCATAATGTTTTGTTGTTATACTTATGTTCTTTGCAAAAATAATTTATTTTCATGATTGATCTGTCTGTCTAGCACTAGACTAACCAACCCTCCTTGTAACCTCTGGTCCTTTAGGCTGTTGCTCATAAGTCTTGCATTTTAACATATAAATATATAAATCTTTCTCATGGCTGGCTTCTCTTCTCAGTTCTTGCATAAAGTGAAGTTTCCAGACATTTTTTGCAGATCTGCTGTACTAAGATTTTGTTTTAGATTTTTATTTTGCTATCACAGCTTTCATTTGTCAGCCCAACACAGGACATACAACATTATGTGCTGAACACTCACCACTCATTGGATGATATGCTTTTTTCCACATGGTTTGGTTTTCCCTGGCTGAATTTCAGAAAGTTATTTGTCCTAACTTAATACAACCACTGATTAAGAAATGCAAAATCACTTTTTAGCTACTTTTCTGGGACAAAAATCAATTTGACCCTGTAAGAGCCCATCATCAGAAAATTAAGAAATCAGAATCAGGCTAAAGTGGTAGAGCTGATTTTAAGTTCTCTCATGTATAATTTTAATTATGTCTTGAAGAACAGTACTTTGAACTTTGTGGAGCTCTGAGTAGTACAGAGATTCTTATAGATACATTAGTGTGTTTCCATGTTTAGTTAATCAACAAATCACATTCTCCAACAACCATTCATAATGACAGTGCACAGATTTCTGTAATCCTGAGAAGTGATTTAGTGTTTTTCTACAGATCTAAATTGGTTTGCATTTGCATGAGCCTTCCTTCTCCGAATTGTATGTGACAGGTGAATTAACGTTAAATATGACTGAGGCATGCCGTCAAGAGGGGTTGGGGGTTGCTATACACAGACACGTTTCTCTGCAGAGGCGGTAGTTATCGCCGCCTTGACCAGGCTTCATCTAGGTTTTTTCATTTCTAGATTTTCATAAATCAGTTAAAATCTGTAGAATAACTTTAACTAGAAAATCTACATTCTATGATTCTGTGTATTTAATGTGTGCTGTAAAGATAAGTAAAAACAAAGACTATCAAAATATTTCCCTCATGCTTTAATGCATATGCTGAATTGTTAATTAACATGGAAACGATTCATGCAAAGGAGATAAAGAGTGAGGATTCCCATTTGTTAAGACATCTTCAGTATACGTTTCTATAATGCCTGCAATGACATGCTCTGCTGCAGACATACAACATTCTAAATTGATGCGTTTTAAGGCCTAGCCAGATGTGCTAGGTCTTCATATAGACTCTGTATATGCTAATGTCTCATTGTTATTCTGTTGTGCAATGTATACAGTAAATGGGAATGTCACTTGTGCACACAACATTGTTGGCTACATTCAAGGACAAATTCTATTACAATCCTTTATATAAGTGTGTTTTGAACACACTAATAGCCAATATTCTTATTATATTATTATCATCATCATTTATGTGTATAAAAGCATTGTTTTACATTGAATTGTACTAAGTAAATACAAACATGGGTGCCTAATACAAAAATGAATTAGCATAAATGTGATAATAACCAATTCAGTTGCCTAACAAAAGTCACAGTGATTACATAAATGAACAGGGGAGCAAATCCAGATCTGGTGACTTCACTATCTAGAAGTCTTGATACTATAATTACAGTATAATTGCAACATATAAAAATATTTTAGCAAAACTGAATGTTTAGGCTTCGTTCACACCAAACACATTTTTTGACACGTTTATAGGAAAGCGTCTTGCATTTTGAAGTGCATTTCAATATGTTTTTAAATGCATTCTTCATAGCATAAGTTTGACACCAAACAGGAAACTCTTAACATCGGTGAAAACACAAGCCTGAAGCGTATGCAAAATCGTAATGCAATGCACTAATAGACTTCTATTGCACTGTGTTTTTGAGCACAATACACAGAACAACAGTCTGTTACAAAATTGCATTCGATTGTAACACACAATGTGAACAATCTACATTAGAAAATATTACTTTTCTAATATCTATGTGGATCACAGACCAAATGTGTTGCTAAAAAGTAGACAGCAATGCATATAGTATGAACAAGGCATCAATCTCAAGTTGATTTGTTGCTTATATAAATTTCCTCTACATTGTATATCTCCTATACATTGTACACAGATTATTATACTTGAGCGTAGAATTAATATTTGAATAGTCATTACTTTGTGTCTTAGAGGATTGAGGAATAGGTCTGTTGACTTACACTGAATGCACTGTGTCAGTATCTCTGTTGCAGTCCAATACTTGTGCCATTTACACTAGAGGCAATGCATCCATTGCTCCACTTAATACATTGTTGCATGCATTTTTAGCTCACAGTGGATGCATTGCCATTCCATTCAAAAAGGTATGACATCTGCATGCCAACTGAGGCTCTGATGCAGCACATCCAGTGAAAATTTAGCCATAGTAAGGTTTCTCTGAGCTGGAGGACATTGGAGCGCAGAAGCAATGCAGAAAAACCTCCCCAGGATTTATTAAAAGTTGTCTAATATTCAATGGGACAAATTTGCAACCCTCACCTGACAACCCATGTCCTTGGCAAGGCATCTTGGGACCTCCAAAGTATATGTATTTGTATTGGGGTGGGGGTGGGAGGTGTTGGGGTGGAGTTTCATAACAGAGTGTATAAGAAGAACATATAAGCCAGAGGTGCCCACACTTTTTTGGCTTGTGAGCTACTTTAAAAACTAGCAAGTCAAAATGATCTACCTATGTACAATTTTGGAGCACAATTGTATATACAGAATAGAAAATGTAGTGTGGTTGGGATCTACCATGAAGTCCCTAACGATCTACCGGTAGATCGCGATCTACCCAATGGGCATCCGTGATATAAGCTATCAACCAGAAAATGGAAAGGCATCTGTTGATTTTCATTGTGAGTTAGGTGGGGAAAAGCGCCATAAGAGGATGCATTGGAATTACTTATAATACATCATCTGCACATGGAAATGCATTTGGGGGCTCCATTGTAGGTTTGGAGGAGGGAGGGGCTAGTTGTATAAGAGAATGTACTGAAATAACTTTTCATGAAAAGGCATTTGTTGACCTGTGTTGTGAGATAAAAGGGTCATTATAAGAGATTGACCCTCCCTCTGTGTAAAAAGGAAATAACTGCAGGCATGCAATGACAATATTCTTACCCTGTGCCAACAAATAAAACATATTGTATTGTGGCCTATGCTTTACATTATCGAATATTTTTCAAGACATCTATCCAATAAACCATCCTCTTTCTGTATTACTTACAATGAAAGAAAAAAGATCATTCTCTTATTAGATATTACACCCTCTCTTTGTGTTAAAAATGAAAACTTCAGGACCTCCCGTGTTTTAACATCTTTTCCTTTAACAACAGTTCATACTATCGCTAGCGTAACATCAACAATTAACAGCTGCATAATGATTTTTTTCATTCCCCTCATCTGAACTTAAAGTGTTCCTGAGACCACATAAATTGCATGATTTATACTTACCTGGGGCTTCCTCCAGCCTAATCAGGAATGTGGGCTCAATCACCATACTCCTTGGACACTCTGTTCTCCTACTCTGAGCCCTGTTAGTTTGGCACAGAATGCTGCCAGCCACAAGAGCACAGCTGGGGGCATGTGCGGCAGAACAGAAAAACTGGGCAATCTAAAAGACCTCAGAAGGGGAGAAGGGAGTGGCTGGGGAGGACAGCGATGGAGCCTACTGTCCTCATGGGACTTAAGGAACGAAGTGCCCCGTGAGAACACTAGCCCCATAGCAGTAATATAATGTAATACTGTGCAGGGCGGGTAAGAGTGATTTGGGGCTTCGGTGGTTGCCGGATCCCACATTACATCTCCCTCTGAGTTGCGACAACTTGGAGGGGGAATAGTATTTATCACCCCCGGAAAGTTTCGGGGCAGCAGGGAGAGCCATCATTCAGCTTACCCTGCGCCCAACTCACCGGCGAGGCGTACATACGTATGCTGAGGGAAACCCTGGGTAAGTATAAATCATGCAATTAGACTGGTCTCAGGTTTCCTTTAATGAAGTACGGATTAGTGGCAAAATACTTTGAAGAATGTAGCAAAAACGTCCAGTTAAAACTGTCTTCATTTCCTTGTCATTTGTTATGAGCTGGTAAATCTTCAGGTACAGGGTTCTCTTGTATTATTACTAAAAAAATCCTTCTGTAATTATAATGTATTTTAATACGTATTTAGCCTTGAGCAATTAGTGAAAATTAGCCATGTTAAAGAAAATAAATTACAGGTCTCTTTAATGCCAGCTCTTTCAAGCTGTAAACTAAAAACAAGGTCAACCACAAGGCTCTACTCTATTGAATTAACAAGATGTCTCATATGCATAGCCATTCACTGCCCATGAGATCACATGTCTGAAACAATCAGGTGAATAAGACACATATGGTATGGAGTTTGTTAAACTCAAAGTCTCATCAACTGTTTTTCCTCATGCCAAGACAAAGAGCAAGTTAGAAAATCAATAGTTTAAATCAGCTGAGACAAGATGGCTTATCCGGCATCTTTTATTTTCTGTAAATGCTGTTCAATCAAGCAGGACTCTGCTTCTGTATGTGAGGAGAATCTATTTTATGACAGCTGACAAATAAGATCATTACTTCAGAATCTCTTTGTAATTAAAGTGTAATAATTGAATAATCTAAATAACAGTTTATTCTGAAATATTTGAACAACATGTAATTTTATCCTTTTATCCTCTATGTCTTCATGATGCTAAATATATGCATTATGTACACAAATTAAAGAGGAAAACTAACGTGAAATTGCTTATTTTTTTTACAATACTACTTTATACATTTTTAGTCAGTGTTTGCCCATTGTATAATCTTTCCTCACCCTCATTTACATTCTTAAATACTGTATATCACAGGTGATGGCATATTTAGTGCTGGCAAGGTGCATAAATGCAGAAGGTTTGTTTGTTGCTTGGTTCGAAGTGAGCAGAAATAAGATCTTGTATCCCAGAGTGCATTGTGAAGAGAAGGCTTCATTACATCATAGATAGGGTAACATCAAGCCTAGGCTGAACATCACTGGTAGAGCAAGGTTACATACAGCAACAGATAGATATGGGACATTTTTTCAGATGCTGAAACCAGGATAATTAACATAAAATGGGGTATCCTGAATAATGTAGTACATTCTACTAAATAGGAAATTCATAAAAGAAGACATGTTTAGTACTAATATTTGATGCACTGAAAGAATGAATATATATGTTCTCCAGTCATACATGTGCTACAATTAAGAATATGAAGTATTTCCTCCTGATCTGGTGACAATTGAAGACACGTACAGCGAGCCACTGATAAATGCCTGGTTTATGAGAGAAAAACTTAACATCTCCCCTAAGTCCATCATTTACTTGGATTACTCCCAGAAACAAACACTATCCAATTAAAATATTAATTAGATCGCTACCTCCATGGGATTTTTTTTCTGCTTGACGCAGTACAAAGCAATGCAGCTCTTCATTGTGTAACTCTCCCACCCACGATTCCTCCACTCTCTCACCACACTCGATTAGATACAATTTTGTGCTTCCTGTTACTGATAAAAAAAAGTTTTCCTTACACAGCTGATTATTGATATTTACCTTACACTTTTAAACCACCAAGGATCTATACATTTGTTGGATGCCTTCTATGCTCCAGTCTCACTAAATCCATTTCCATCTAAAACATTGGAAAGTGCTTGAGTAGAGAATATATCAGATGAGGTGATATCAGAACCAGCTCTTTGTTTACAGCAGGTATGGCCTTAACTCAGGAGTCCCAGCAATTTCAGTAGCAACAGAAGCTTTTTTTACTCCAAAACTGGGATCTCCTGAGTCCTGGCCTGAACTCGGGATCTATGATGACCTCAACAGCAACTCTTTTTCCAAACCGGGGCCCCATGGCCCGAGGTCAGGAGTCCTGATCATCTCAGCAGAATCTCAATGATCAAAACAAAAATTACTCCTTAGTCCTTTTAATACGGTCAAAAACCAAGACTAAGATGATTATAATTCAAGTCCAGGTTTGCTGAACCAAGTACAATACCCCAACTGGAGAGGTTCGACATTTCTTAGTGAATCAGGTACTGTGCTTTCCTAAGCAATGAAAATTGCTGAAAAGTTCAATGGGTCATCATGTTTATTTGTTGTGAAGCAGATGTTGCATCAGACTGCCATGGCTGCTGATTAAAATGCAGTCATAAATATTCAGAATAAACAGAAAATAAAAAAATGATGTTACTAATATTTGACTATTACTACACATACAATTATTTATATTTTATGTTTATTTTCAGTTCATGATTGCTTTAAATATTAGGTTTACATAGTTTTTAAATAATTACTTCTTTTATTTACATTTTACATCTCATTTATACCTCAGTCCAAACAGAACAACCAATAGCATTCCAATTTCCAGGTCTCATTAGGGTAACTATCCAATTGCATTACTTCTGGTGATTTGTGGTTGTTCAGCCCTGACAGGGAACTGCAAACAGTAGATGGGTGGGGGATGGTGTGCAGCCAATTCTCAAATTGCTTTACCTCATTAAGGTATGTGACTTAAAGGAGCAGTGTGACTCTATCCGCTTCAATAGCATTTGAAACTGGAATGTGTCATACTGGAGGGTGATCCAACCTAATCCTTACATGTAACATACGATTAGAGCTACAGTGTTGCTACCAGTTTAAATGTAATTATTAAACTTTAATACAACAACATGCTTTATGCTCAAAAATGTTTCTTGCTAGAAAATGAATATATTTAAACAACACTACAACTTTATACAATTTATGTAGTTCAGTACACCATATTTCCCACACATTAGGGAGCATCCCCAGGCTCCAATGTGTTTGCTATAAATGATAATAGACCATATTCTATATTAGGACCACCAATGGTAGACCAATGTCCTCAGGCTTACTTTAAAGCAGGGGTGCCCATTGAGTAGATCGTGATCTACCGGTAGATCGTAATTTCACATAGGTAGATCATTTTGACTTGCTAATTTTTAAACTAACTCACAAGCCGAAAAAAGTGTGGGCACCTCTGCTTTAAAGCAACTCTTTGTGGTGATTTTCTCCTCCCCTTTTCAACCCAGCTCTATAAATAATATCAACTCAGAACTGAGCAACATTGTGATTCCTTTTTTAAAAAAATTCTCTGATACAGCTGGTCTCATATTATTAAGTTACTTTGCTGACTTGTTGGAGCTCATCCTGTCTTTTAATGTATGATTTTTTTCCCTATGTATGCTAAGCTAGTTGGTTATGTTGCTTAACTGTGAAACTATATGTAAAGTGAATTTTGTTATTGTTTTTATCCTGTGGAGTTACCTTTGTCCATCCATAGAAATAGAAAACATAACATTAACTCAGGGGACTCTTCAGCTCTAACCAAATATCCACTACAGGAAATCCATAACACTGTCTAGGTGTCATTATTGTGACACAAGCTTAGTTTAAAGTGATTTCCACATTTATTTAGATTTATACTATTAAAAGTTTTCCAAACCTGAAAAATCCAGTACCAAATGGGAGTCTTTCCTGTTTCCTACGGACCTCAGTATTAGGAGTTTGCAAAGCTCCTCACTATACGCTAAAAGAAACGTATAAATACTACCTTTATACATGAAAGATAGACTGAACTAGACTATACACGTGTAGAGTAGAGATGACTTGAACCTCCAATTTTCGGTTCGCAAACCTCAAACGCAAACTTCTGCAAAAGTGGCGAACCTCGCAAACTGCAATAGACTTTAATGGACAGGAGAACTTTCAAAACTACAATCACTTTTTCTGGCCACAAAAGTGATGGAAAAGATGTTTCAAGGGGTCTAATACCTGGAGGGGGGTACACACCAAAAGTCCCGGGGAAAATTACGGATTTGATGCAGAGCAGGGTTATAATCCCTAAAGGGCAGAAATCACATTGCATTCCTAAATTGGAGGCCTAAAGTGCTTGAAAACATCTTGTGTGTATATACATGGATCATGTAGTGTAAGTAGTGTACTGCTTCACACTGACAGACCAAACTCACTGTGTAATGCACCGCAAACAGATGGCCGTGCTGGTGCGCACGTTGGCTAGAGTGCAGGTGATGGCGATTTTCAAGCCCATATGGTTGGGCTGAGGTAGCTCAATGACAGAACAGCAGTGACTGTCCAGCTGATCGAATTTGGTCTGTCCACAATAAAGCAACAACCTTATTTTTTTGGGTGTGCCCCCCAACACACTCATATAGGTCATTGCTTCATTGTGATATGCAAGCCCCTTTACCCCGGCAAAGGTAACGATCACGAAAGGGAATTGACACATGTACATGCCTTTTGTTTTGTTTTTGCAGCTGCAGTGCAGCCAGAAAAATAAGCCAGGCATGTACACGCACCAGAAAAAATATTATTCTTTTTGTTAGCAGCCTTAAAAATTCAGGAATCCACCTGGAGTCCTGGACCCTGTTGGTGGTGGCGGAGAAGGCAGTCAAGCGGCCTGCAGGCAGAGATGCTGTGTGGAGACTGACTTAGTCTTGGAGCAGGCAGCAGCAGCCGGCAGGCAGAGATGCTGTGTGGGGACTGTCTTCGGGCAGGCAGTAGCCCTCCGGGATCCATGCCTCATTCATTTTGATAAAGGTGAGATACTGAACACTTTTTTTTACCTAGGCGACTTCTCTTCTCACTGACAATGTCTCTAGCTGCGCTGAAGTTCCTTTCTAGGACACTTGAGGCAGGGCAAGCCAGAAGTTGGATGGCAAATTGTGACAGCTCTGGCCACAGGTCAAGCCTGCGCACCCAGTAGTCCAGGGGTCCGGAGTGGGAGCCTGAGAATCGGCTACTACCCCACATCCAAGGAAGGACCCAATGTGCTGTATAAGTAATGTACCTGCCCTGACCGTGCTTTTGCAGACCCTTGACCCAACACTGTGTGCCAGAGATGACACCACTTGCCTTTCAACATCACAGACGGTACAGTTTGGGTATCGCCTTTTTAGAAAAATAATTGCTGCCTGGTATCTTTCACTGCGGTGTCCCAATCATCACAAATTTTCAGAAGGCCTCAGAGTCCACCCGCTGGTATGGTAACAGCTGGCGAGCTAAAAGTTCCACTAAGCCAGTTGTCAGACACCGGGCAAGGGGGTTACTGGCAGCCATTGGCTTCTTCTACTCAAAAATTTCCGTAATGGACAACTGGTTGCTGTGGGCAGAGGAGCAGGAAAGGCTACCACCACACATCCAAGGAAGGCAGCAGGCATGGCACGCAAGTCCCAACTCAGGGAGGTAATGACGAAAAACAACAATACAGGAGGACTCGTTCAAGGCCCTGCTGTATAATGATGAGACAAATACACTTGAAATCCTTTAATGAGAATCTGTTATGGAGGGCAAGTCTGCCATCCATTCAAGTGAAAGGTATTCACTGACTGCCAGGTATAATACAATGTGCAGTCACAGAGGCAGTGCAAGGTATGCACTGACTGGACTGGACTAATACAGTGTGCAGTCACACAGGTGCAGGGAAAGGTATGCAGTGACGGCTGGTGGTATGATACAATGTGACACAGGTGCACTGAAAACGTATGCAGTGACTGCTGGTGGTATGATACAATGTGCAGTCACACAGGTGCACTGAAAAGGTATGCAGTGACTGCTGGTGGTATGATACAATGTGCAGTCACACAGGTGCACTAAAAAGGTATGCAGTGACTTCTGGTGATATTATACAATGTGCAATCAAACAGGTGCAGTGAAAAGGTGTGCTGAATGTGCTGGGCCTGGCACAGTATAGCAATTAGCAAGGGCCAGCTGTGACAGACAGGGCTGTATATGCAGTGTCAGTGGGCCACACACAAAACAAACACATCACAAGAACATTAGCTCTCAAAAGAGCTGTTTTGGTGGTGCTTTTCAGCAACAAATATCAGCAAAGTGCAAGCTAACAAGAGCCTAACTAAGCTTTCCCTATCTCTGCAGCAACCTCTCTCCCTTCTCTCACTAATACAGCAGCACACAGAGTGAGAAAATGGCCGACGCTGCTGCCTTATATAAGGGGGGGCTCCGGGAGGGAGTGCAGCCTGATTGGCTGCCATATGTCTGCTGACTGTGATGTAGAGGGTCAAAGTTTAGCCCAATTATGTAGTATAGGGGGCAGGTCGAACTCACATAAAGTTTGCGTTTCGACGCGAATGCGAACTCGCATTATGAACCGTTCGGGCCATCTCTAGTGTTAAGTACCATGCTTAATATAAGGACAGTACCAATTGGACAGACCCTGCTAAGACCTTTGACACTGCATTCCTTCCAAGTACAGCTTTAGGCCAAGCTTTACTGTTTGTTAATCTGCTCTCTTTGTCCTTCATGTTCTGAGTAACCACTAATGGTTGGATATAACTTTCCATGGAATCATTGGTGAAACTTGTTCATGCATAGGTAAAGGGCTTCATAAATTTGGAATTAGCAGACAGGATTGTGCTACATACAGATGACCTGTTACGCATGCTGGGTGACCCTCCAGCATGCCTTACAAACTATAGCAGAGTTTGGTCAGCACTCAGGCCTCCACACTAATTAGAGATAATACAGTATTATGGCTACAGATGATCTTAATAATATGAATAAATCCCTTCATGGCCCACTGCTGTGGAAAGAGACGTCTCCTTGCTGTGAGGTAAATAGCAGCTGACACTGCTATGGGATGTATTTAATGTATACAAGGTTGATATTTAAATATTTTCCCTGACATTTCTCAGAATTGGGCAAATTATACTTGCAAATACTATAGCAGAAGCATTCTACAAACAAAGAACTTTGTGTTCTTGGGAAGCTTTCTCATCCTAATCATGTTGAGTTGTGGTTTTTTTTTCTTAGGATGCTTATACTGCTGCAATAAATCAGAAAACTGCCACGTGACTGAAGCCAGTGTTTGGAGCTGTGCTCTCATCCACATGTGTACATGTAATATAACCTTCCAAGTTTCCTGCTTAAGCTAATGCGCGTGTCAGTAAACTATGTAATAAACTGCTGTATCTGTGCACATATGATGACTGTGGTGTTATGTAACTGAGTCATAAACTGTTGCAAGATGGCACTATATGACTATATGGAGCAATGCACCAATACAGGGTTTTTAACATTGTCTGAATTTTTGGTAGAATCATTTACAACTGCCCGTAACAGGACTAATACACAGTAGAGCCAATGGGATTATGCATGCCTGTGTGAGTGCATAGGAGTGAAGAAAGTGGTGTTGGAGCCAGAAAATATGGGGTTGGGGCATTGATTTATGGGTTGGGGGTGTTATGCTGCATCTTGCATTTTGCTGTGTACAGATATACTGTATTTTTGTTTAGGAGATGTTTAACTAAAGCTGTGTTTTTAATATATATTATTGGGCACCACTGTGGCATAGTGGTTAGCATGCTCGCCTTGCAGCACTGGGTTCCTGGTTTAAATCCCAGCCTGGGCACTATCTGCACAGAGTTTGTAGTTAGTGGGGCAGCAGCTTTGCATACCTTTAAAGAAGGCCTCTTAGATCTGAAACTCACTTTGAGTGTATCTGATGTGACTCTTAGGTAAGAAACCATGTAGCGTGGTGAGTGTACCCCTGTATTATTATTATTTAGTACTTATATAGCGCCAATATCTTATGTAGCACTCTACAGAGTATATTGTCTCCTAACTGTCCCTCAGAGGGGCTCACAATCTAATCCCTACCATAGTCCTTTGTCTATGTATGTATCATGTAGTATATGTATCATAGTCTAGCCAATTGTTAGGTGGAAGCCAATTAACTTATCTGTATGTTTTTGGGATGTGTGAGCAGACTGGAGTACCTGGAGGAAACCCACACAGACACGGGGAGAACATACAAACTCCTTGCAGATGTTGACCTGGCTGGGATTCGAACCATGGACCCAGCGCTGCAAGGCAAGAGGTCCCTGGGTCCAATGTATCCCCAATTCTGCTCCCAAGACCAGGATGACTCAATAGTTAGCACTTCAAATACCAGGCTAACCTGACTGTCAGAGAAGCTTTGTCCAAATGCAATCATGGAAGCATGACAACACTCATTGCTGATGGGTAATGTCAGTTTTTAGCTATGATATCCATTGGTGATATTGGTGATAACTAACTCCTGTTGTTACTCTAACTTGGAATGTCCATCTATATGTGTTTTCTTTGACAATCACTGCAGTCTAAATGGAAATATGACAGATAAGAAAATGCAATTTATCATCATTTTGTATGCTCAGCCTAGAACTGAACAATTAAATACGTTTTTTCACACTGGTCAGCTGGCTAAACATCTTTTTTTGTGGGTCTAAGTGACATAGATTGCCAATCAGGTGTATTACCTACAGTGGGTCAAACATATGGACTATGGACATATGGAAAGGTGCCCTTAATTTTTTCTCTCCTTTTTCCAAGTTTTCCTCTTTAAGCATTAATGTGATAAGCAAATGTACAACAAAACCTTTTAGAGATGCTCAGAATAATTTGCTGATCAAAAATGTTACATTTTTGATTTAATACAAATTTATGCAACTTGGAATTGGACCAATTGAATGCAGAAGCTGATGATTTTGATTAGTCCTGTTTCATTTGGCATATATTTGCATAAAATTAACATAAACATTGTATTAACTCAATATTATTAGTATCTCACTTACCTTTTCTACTAGCTTTAGACACATGTGGAAGCAACATTCTTTAGTTTGAGCAAAGTTCCTCTTTAAAGCACATACTCTAGGAATTCTCATACTGAGAGCACCACCTATGTATTTTCAGCCTCTTTTATTGCTGTTATGCGACGTAGTTTCTAATTATAGGATGCCATCCAGATAGCCTATGGAAAAGATCTCACCATTGAGCCAAGCCTGTTTTATTTCCTATTTTGGGGCAGCACCATAGAAAAAAAACAGTACAAAGGACAGCCATGGGAAATCTGGGCTAATATTAACAATGTTACACAACTGTAATGATTATAATTCATTTTGCAGCATAAGCTGTGGAAAACCTGTGCATGATTCCACTGAAACATTACAAACCTGCCTTGCTGCGCGGATGACAAAGTTGAGCAGCGTCACACTCCAATTTTCACCTAATCAATTATAAAAATTTCATTGCAATTTCAATGTGATTTTTTTCTGTGCAAGATGGATTTACAATCACCTTATCTGGTGCTATGCCAGAAACTAAATTAGTAAGTGATAATTCTTTTTTCTTTTTCCTTCGCAGAGTTCTTTCTTGGCTGCACTCTTCAGACATAAGTAATGGCTAGGTAAATGTATAGTATAATACTCTAATAACAATAAGCAGAAGAATAGATTATTATTTTTATCATTATTTTTTTTTTTTATTTTGCATTGCTAATATTGTTATTTTTTCAGTTACAACAATAATGGTTACTGTTGTAACCTACAAAGATATGTTGCGGTACTTTTTTCAAGAGGATATGGCATGGGATTATTAAATTAAAAAAAAGAATTACAGCTTGTTTTTACTTAACCACTTGATGACCGCAGTGTTAAACCCCCCTCCCCCCACACGACCAGGTTCTTTTTTGCTAAGCTGGGCTGTGCAGGCTTTTCAGCCTCCTGCCCAGCCCAGCTATGGAGCCCAGCGATCGGACTGACCTCCTTTTTTTTGTCCCTAAGGGGACATGCTGCCGGAGGTGTCCGATCGATGTGGCCTTTTTTTTTTTTTTTTTCCTAAGCCTCTATGAGGTTGTTTCTCCCTCCCTCTCTCCTTCCTCCCCTTCCCTCCTCCCCTCTGTGCAGAGACTTGAACAGGACAGCGATCCGTTTTTTTTTTCCCCTAAGCCTCTATGAGGCTGTTTCTCCCTCCCTCCCTCCCTCCTTCCTCCCCTTCCCTCCTCCCCTCTGTGCAGAGACTTGAACAGGACAGCGATCCGTTCTGTTCTGCCTCTCATCAGCCTATGAGAGGACAGCGATCCCTGGCCAATCTGAGGCTGGGGATCGCCGATCTCATACAGCGCTGCCGGGGCCTGCAGCTATGTACGTGTGTAAACAAAGGGGATTTCTTTCCCCGTTCCTTTACAAATAGCCTGCTAGCCATGATTGGCGGCTAGCAGGCTAATCCGTGAAGTGGCAGGGAACGATCGCGCATGCGTGCGGCCATTCCCTAGGAAACTGCAACCCCAGGACTTGACGCCAATCGGCGTTAGGCGGTCCTGGGGCTGCCACCGTGGCCACACCCATTTGGCGTTAGGCGGTCCCCAGGTAGTTAAATAATATATTTTTTATCATGGAGTTTGAGCTTTTATAAAAACAAACCTCAACTCTTTGTGGGAATGTGTAAGTAGTACTAACATACCCCATACTCATTCTCCCAGGGAAGATGGGGCATGCATATTTGGGAGACTCCTTATTAGAATAGGAGATAGAGGTGAGTCAAAGGGTATTTAAAGCAAGTCTGAAGTGAAAACTAACAGATACTCACCTACGGAGAGGGAGGTCTCTGGGTCCTATAGAGCATTCCCATTTCTCTGATGTTCCTTTTGTTCCAGGGCTGTTAGGCCCATTGGAATCATGGCCATCAGGGCCGGGCCGAGGCAGAGGCGAGAGAGGCTCCAGCCTCAGGGCGCAGTGTAGGAGGGGCGCACAACTCACTCAGCTATCATTCCCCTATTGCTTTTGAAGGAGAGAGAAATAAGAAAAGGGGATACATGGCAGTGACTGCAAGCCAGATAACTAGAGATTAAGCTGTTGGGGCCCTGGGTCGCCTCTTAGTGTAAGAGCAATAAGTATTGACGGCTGGGGCGGAAGGGATGGAGGGGTGCACTTTGGTGTCCCAGCCTTGGGTGCCGGAGAACCTTGTCCCAGCTCTGATGGCCATGGAAGGCTTTGGAAGGCTTCCGGAGCCTGAATGCTACCAAAGACGAACGGCTCCATACTGCACAGATGTGAGTGTGCGCTCACACGTGTGAAGTACGGAGCCACACTCGCGCTCCCAAAGCCTTCTGAAGCCTCCCATGGTGCCACAGAACAGTATTGAGGTGGCCACACATGATACAATAAAATGATCCAATTTTACAGCAATTCGATAAAAAAGATCAGATTTTTTTTTCTTTGAGCAAGGAATCCGATCAGATTTACCGTTTTTATTTGATAAAATTGATCAGGAATGGTGGATTTTTCTGATCAATTTTTATGAAAGTTGAATGGTGTGTGGTAGATTGTCAATTTATTAATATATACTGCCAAGCAATTTTCTCAGAGTTTTTCCAATAATTTTTATCATAATTGAGGAAAAATGTAACATGCGTATGTGGTACATTGGTCAGATTTTTGAACTGTTACAATCAGTCAGAAAAAAATGATTGCTATTCTTGAATTGAACAGATATTTAAAAAATTGTATGGTGTGTGGCCACCTTTAGACCCAGCAGTCAAATAATGCTAACGGGGTGACAGTGCTGGAACGAGCGGACCGTGAGAGGAGTGGAAAGGCGTATCTGATTTTTATTTTGATTGTCTGTTGTTGGGGGGTTTTTTTTTGGGGGGGGGGGGGTCAGATTTAGACTTGCTTTCTATCACTTACAGCACTACCTTTCTGAACTGGTTGTATGCTGCAGCTATTGCTAGCCCTCAGAATGTTTGTTTCTAAGAATTCTGGTAAGAGAATTTCGCATAGCTAAACAGCCTAGGCTAAGCAACACTGGGAGGGGGCTGCATACCAATTTACAGCAATATATTAAAAATAAAGGTAATGTCTGTGATATAACCATAAAAGTAGATATCCTGAATAATTTTCTGTACTCTACTATGTCAGTACAGTGCTTCTTTTATGTTCACAATAGATTTAATTGAATTAGACCCCTAGATTCTAAAATTATTAAAAAAAAATTATATTTATAAACAAAAATGGTTCCACTCATGCAAGAATAATTTAGCATTAAGGACAAAAGAGAGACATAATGAAGTTAGCGAGATTGTAGAACTGCAGTAACATCAGCTCAATGTGCTTGTAAGAAGCTGTTTGACAAGCTTATGATATATTGCAAAAGGTGGTAGTAATTTTCCTTCCACCAGCCAGTATCTCTTTCTGGTAGAGTTTGTCTTTGTGGCTCAGTCTTATTATTTTGCTGTAACATTTTTTTTCTTACAGTTGACCTTTTTGTACTATTGATCCGCCATACTTAGAAGAAAGGTGTCCAATGTGAATTACAACAGGCACAAACTCATTACCTCTCTGAGACAATTAATTTTCAATATCTTCCTTTTAGTTATAAAAAGTCTAAATGGAACCATGAATCCTTAGGAGAGCCAAGAAATACATTACCCATGTGCAATTTCTCAAGGCTTAAGATACTGCAGCCATCTCTTCACTTGGCAGGAGCTTTGTGCTTTTACCTTTTTATGCCCATTTCAATACCTTTGTTCTTGCTGTTAGGAAATTCAGAATAGCTTCTGAAATTCCTCTGGCTCTGCGCTGTAATTTAAAAGAAGATAAGGAAAGGAGAGAAGAATACTTTTAAAAGGCAGAGCAGATGTAGTACTCTCCACTGTAATATAAACCTTAACACTAATGGAGTTAAAGCAGTAAAATGTGCTCTTGAAAGGCAACACAGAAAGAAACTAAAAGGTCACATTTTCTTTTTTTTTTCTTTCTTGTCATATTGCTTTTACCGAATACAGCATTCCACAAGGAAAACAACAAATGCGTATAAATAAAATGAAAAGTTTAAAAAAAACTTTGTAGAGTTCAACAAATCCCCCTTTCATGTAAGATATATGGCAGTGACTGCAAAAAGTCTAATATTTAACTTGTTCATTTCTTTTTTAATTCCCCACTAATTTTGTAGTTAATGTCGAGCTCAAGGATTGGGTCAGTGTTTGGCTCTTCCCTCCTACCCCCCCCCCCCCCAAATATTAAAGCAAACCTAAACTGAAAATAAAAGTCAAAATAAACATATACACGCCAAACTTACCTTCCACATAGTCACATTTTGTCTATCCCGCATCCTGTTTGTCCATTATGATCGGTGGAATGCTCTGTCATCCATTTTAAAAATGGAAATGACCCTGTAACAGCTTCTGGGTTAGCATTCTGTTAACTTGTGCTCACTTAAATAGTGAAACATAGAGAAACGTAGACATTACCATGCACATTAGCTGAGGGGCTTTTAGTTCCAACTAGATCTAGTTGGAACTGGAAGACATTGTTAGAAGAAAATGGTGAGCTTCTGAGAGGAACTGATATACATCATGTGGTTATTTTAAATAATTTTACTCTAATAAGATTCACTTTAAAGGACACCCAAGGGAAAACAAATGAATGAAATAAACAACTGTAACCTTATAGCAAGAAGGGAAGAAAACTATATTGAGTAATTCATAAAATACTATACTTTAATTTAATCAATTTCCAAAATATAAAATAATGCACCTATAAAAGGACCAATTACAAGTAGCATGTGGGGTTAAGCATGTAACACACAGCCTCAAAACATCAATAACAATCAAATTCCACTAAATCAACTGGCCAGTTGTCTTATCATAATATGCGCATAAAAGATGAAAAAAGTGAAAAAAAGGGGTGATCAATTTGCATCCAAATTGTCTCAATGAGGTAGATATGGTTCAGATGTAAGTCTATTATACCCTGTAGGAGTAATGGTATTGGTGTTAATCAGGAAGTCCATCCATGTATCGTCATTGTACATAAGCCAAAAGATCATTAAAGTAGACTAATTGCCATTGTATATTCTTCAGTGTAAAACTCCAGGACAGTAAAAGTCCGCCAGGATAAATCCTTATGCAGAATTGTCCATATTGGATAAAGTGACAGGTTGCAAGGGTTCTGATGTAATTCAAAGCTTATATCACAATTAAGTTCACGTTTGGGAAACATCAACAGCCTAGGTGTAATATGATCAGCAAATATAGTCCGCCAGGTTAGCCACCTTATGCAGTATGATCTCAAGGCCTAGCTGTATTTCCCTATGATATGTGGAAATGTATATCCACAGTCCACCTCCATGCAGGTTGTGGCAATTTAGGACTGGTTAGCAATTGATTGAATGTCTATTAAGAAATAGATATCTTTTTCCTTTGTAAATGAACCATCAACTCCACATTGGGATTGTATCGATAGATAGGATTCAAAATTGATACTCATCCAATTGCTGCGTGGATACTGATAGTGAGGCCTCCATGCTCATTCCCCCATGCACCTGGTTGGTCCGTATGCGGGCCCAAAATGCCGACCGGTTTCGCTGGTCAGATTACTAGCATCATCAGGGCAGGCCCCCAGAATGTGTCCCTCCGAGAGGAGATGCCGGCCTTAATGGCGCCGGGCGGCCAGGGAACGCCACTCCGCCCCCCTCCCGCGCCACCGCCCTGACGTCAGGCGGAGCGCGGGAGGAGGAGCAGGCGTCGCCGTCACTGTGATGCTCTCCGCCCGCGCCACGCCCCCTCGGCCGCTCGTTGGAAGGCGGCCTGTCAACGTCAGTGGGGGCGCGGCCCGAGCTGGAACGCATGCCGGAATGCAAGAGACCAGCCTGGAGACAAGGACATGCGACCTCTGCTGGTAAAACCAGCAGGCTAGAACTCGTGCGCCCCCCGCCGCCCAGACACCATACCTCATTGGCCGCAATGCGCAACCCATCCGCGCACCCCAGGCCTGCAGAGAGCCCAGCATCCAGACGTCCCCCTCTCGCATGCAAACCGGGGCCATAGGGTAGAGCCACCCATAAATAGCCCTGGTGCAGCCGGTTGACCTATCCAGATGCCACAGCACTCCACAAGTCTGTTAAGGGCCGCGGACTGCACGCACCATTCGCGGCCAAAGGGGGCCATAACAGCTCCCCCCACAGGAACAACTCTCATATAAAAGAACTATCAAAATCAATCATATATTACAATCGTATATTACCCCATAATCAAACTGCAAAATCGCTGCACCAATATCAAAAACCATATATACATTTAAATAAATAAATCAATAAGTTTCAAACGTTAATAAAACTAAATTAAGTCCACGCTCACCTGGTGTATCGGCCAAAGGTCAGTGATACTCCTAAGGGGAGAACCTGAATGAAATAAACAATTGTATCTATCTTCCTTCTCCTAAAAAATATTTTTTAAGATATTCCACAGTTTTGTTTTATGTTTAAATCTATTTTTAAAGTTTTAACTGTTTTATTATTATTTTTTTTTTTGCTCAATGACACATTTATTAAAGTATTTCAGAGCTAAAATCTATGAACTATTGATCCTTTTTATCTCTTTTCTGCTCTCACAAGTCATTTTCTGCTAGGAAAGTGTTATATAGTTGGAATTTCTTATCAGTGAGGGTCACACTGTAGTCTATCCTGTCTGAGTCAGGACTTAGTCAGACACTTACATATCAGATATTTAACTCTTTCAGGAAGAGAAAGAAAAAAAGGAACAGCATAGTTATTTGTGGGCTGGGCACTGTACATACACATGTCTATCGCATCATGTCACATGTCACCTCGGTTATCCTTTAAGGCTATTGAAACTGGATGTGGTACAAAAGACATCCAATATTATAAAAGTAGGTACTTACTGTATTTTTCGGACTATAAGACGCTCCGGACCATAAGATGCACCTACATTTAAAACAAAAAATTCAGGAAAAAAATATAAAACTAGGTGCATCTATGGTGCAGGAGCATCTTGTGGAGCTCCCCCCACCCAAGCAGTCTTAGGAATTCTGTTATTCTTTTGACCCCCCAATAATTTCCTTCTCCCAGTTACAGTTGTTATACCCTAATTGAAGCTAGAACAGGAGGTTTGTGTTGCAATATAACTGCAATGTGGAGTACCCCATTGAAGAACAACACTCCAGGGGCCTGCACCTAGAACTACAACCTATGGAAAACAATCACAAGACCAAAAAGCTTGCAAAGACAGCATTTCAAAAACAGCCAGTGCACAGCTAGCACAAACAATCAGCATTCTTAACAGTACTCACATACATTTTGTGTCCTTATAGTAATTATAGGTCTTCACCTGGCCATTCAATTGCAGCCACCAGGCAGGGTTATGAAGAGGTGGGCACCCCAGCTAGTGTCTGTTAACTTTTATCCAGGAGGAAGGTGCGTTTGGCAACAGCAGCAGGGGACCAAATAGAAGCCCCTCAGATCACGTATGGAGGCTTGGAGAGCCATTAGCGGCAGTCACGTGAGAGGTATTCAACTGTGGCGCCGCTGTTCACCTCCGCCATGCAGCTCCACCCTCCACTTCCTTGTACGTCCGGGCACGGGAGCCTGAGGATAGCGGCGAGGATGAGAGTACTGTAGCAAGTTTTCATTGCATGCCCCGATGCCCGCTGCCTATCTACTGCTATAATGGTGATCGGAGGGAGACAGGAAGTTGGGCAGCTGATGTAATAGCAGAGCGCTGAGGCTATTATCAAGATCTGTATCGGGCTTACCGTAATTTCCTGCCCGCTGCCTATCTGCTATCTGTATGTCGGGTGAAGTGAGAGAGGAAGCCGGGTGGCTCTTAGTAGCGTGCGAGCCGGCTCATAGCAGCGTGCGAGCCGGCTCATAGCAGCGTGCGAGCTGGCTATGAGCCGCCCAGCTTCCTCTCTCACTTCACCCGACATAGCAACAGATAAACAGCGGGCAGGCAATTACGGTAAGCCCGATACAGATCTTGATAACAGCCTCAGCGCTCTACTATTACATCAGCTGCCCAACTTCCTGTCTCCCTCCGATCACCATTATAGCAGTAGATAGGCAGCGGGCATCGGGGCATGCAATGAAAACTTGCTACAGTACTCTCATCCTCGCCGCTATCCCCAGGCTCCTCCACATGCTGGTAAATTACCGCAGGGATTACTGGGGGAGGGTGGAAGAGACAGCTGCACTGGCCAAAATATGTAGCATTCGGACTATAAGACGCACTCACTTTTCACCCCCAAATTTTGGGGGAAAAAAGTGCGTCTTATAGTCCGAAAAATACGGTACATATTAGGCCATCTACCAGCACAGAGGGGGTAGCAGCTGATTCATCACAACATGAACAGTTGATATATTTCACAGTTGTCAGCTCAGTGCAAACCAGAAAAATGCACACCAGGACCCTCGCCCACGGCCTTCAGCTGCTGGGTTTCCGGCACTTGGCTCGATTCTGTTACCGCCTCCACTCAAGCAACTTTACTAGACCTATTTGGATGGTGTTGTGGATTGAGTTTCCAGCTGGGTCTCCGCACCCTCAGACAGCACTGAGCTGCCATCCATGGAATAGATCAGCTGTTTGTTTAGTGGTGAGAGAGCTGCTATCCTACCTGACACTAGACTTTTCTGCAGGGGAAACAGAGCATTGGTTGATAGACAGCCTAATACATAAGACGTATGATATACGAGAACAGAGGCGCCAACAGGATAAAAACACTGTTTAAAAACTTTAAAATTGCTTAGGAGGCAGTGGTGGACTTACCCCCTACAAGCAGGCACAACGACTGTGTATTCAAAACAGGTTAAATTTATTGGTACACTCCAGGGTTAGCTTGCAACGCGTTTCGCAGGTCAAGCCCGCTTCATCAGGCAAATACAGGAAGGAGTACACAGCAGTATGTCCAGGTAGAACCTGGCGCCTCAGCCGTCGCAAACTACATAAGTGGTTAAGTATGTGATTAATTTTAAGGATGTCAGTAAAAAAAATACCTTTGTGTTATAGGATTACAATAGTTAACCTATTTTAGTTCCTGGACGTAGAAACTACGTCCAGGAACCATTCGCGCTACCGCGTGCTCCCACGGCCGATCGCGCGCGTGCAGAGCAGGGACAAGGTCCTCTAGCACCCAAGGCTGAGACACCAAAGTGTGCCCCTCCATCCCTCCCACCCCAGCTGTCACACACTGATTGCTGTTAGACTAAGAGGGATATCTAGTTATCTGGCTTGCAGTCACTGCTTTGTATCCCCTTTTCTTATTTCTTTCTGCTTCATACACAATTAGGAATGAGAGCTGAATGAATTGTGCGCCCCCTCCTACACTGCGCCCTGAGGCTGGAGCCTCTCCAGCCTATACCTTGGCCCGGCCCTGCGCGCGTGCACGCGTGCTTCCGGCCCGCGGTTCGTTAGCCAGGCAATCAGTGAATCGGGCTATGGTGCCCGTTCACTGATTCCTCTCCCCCGCTGAAAAAGCGACAGCTTCTCTTGGAAGCTGCGCTTTTTCTGGCTGTTACCTCCCCCATGCGTCCCTCTAAGTGTATGTTACACTTAGAGTGACGTCATGTAAACAAACTCATGGCAGCCATCTTGTGGCCAAAAAGTAAAACTACAACTAAAAGTAAAAAAAATAAAAGTCAAGACAGATTTACATTATAAATCTAGTGTTTACATCCCACCCTCCCAAAACTACCCAAATAAAATGTTTAATATAAAAAAAAACATTACAATAAAAAAAAAAAACATGTAAATATTTACCTAAGGGTCTAAACTTTTTAAATATCAATGTAAAGATGAAATATTTCTATATTTTTTTTATTTTAAACTTGTAAATAGTGATAGATGCAAAATGGAAAAAATGCACCTTTATTTCCAAATAAAATATTGTCGCCATACATTGTGATAGGGACATAATTTTAACGGTGTAATAGCCGGGACATATGGGCAAATACAATACGTGAGTTTTAATTATGGAGGCATGTATTATTTTAAAACTATAATGGCTGAAAACTGAGAAATAATGAACTTTTTCCGTTTTTTTCTTATTCAGCCTGTTAAAATGCATTTACAGTAAAGTGGCTCTTAGCAAAATGCACCCCCCAAAGAAAGCCTAATTGGTGGCAGAAAAAACAAGATATAGATCAGTTCATTGTGATAAGTAGTGATAAAGTTATAGGCTAAGGAATGGGAGGTGAACATTTCTCAAGTGAAAACGACGGAACGCAAATGGGTCAAGCTAATAGCTATATATATATATATATGTATATATGTATGTATGTATATATATATATATATATATATATATATATATATATATATATATACATACATACATATATATATTTATTTATTATTATTATTATTATTTTAGGCTGATCATGTATCTGAATCATGCTTACAAATCCTAATAATTAATATTGGATCTAATATGAATATCAATTCAAAGAGCTGTGAATATAAGATGATATGTATTAGTAACAATGATTATACATGTGAACAATCTTCAGTTCACAGTGCAGTAAAATGTGATGCACAATGAGGAGGTATGGTATAACAAATCACCCCAAGTGCATAATAAGAATGTAAGGGGTAATTAATATAAATAATAATCTTAAGTGCATGGTGAAGAGGTGAGATGTAATAAACCATCTAAAGTGTTTAGGATGTGTATGAGTTCTGAAGTGCTGAAGTGCCCAAATGGATGTAAGTCAGAAGAATACTTCTTTGTAATCTATATAACCACAAAAGTGCTGCAGCATTTAAAAGGTTACTGGATATGGGTCAGTTTGCATTGTCTAAGAAAGCAAGGAATAAATATAGATTGTGAGTGACTCTGTGATGTGCATCTCTGTCCCAGATGGCCAGAGAAGTACAATGCAGAGTTATTATTATACAAATGTTCAGATTATTATTATTATTATTATTATTATTATTATTATTATTATTATGTAATAGTTTACCAGTCATTTGTGTGCTGAAAACATAATGACTAACCCCATGTGTTGAAGCTCATCCTCCCTGCATATTCACTGGGACTCTAAAAAATGTCTGAGTGTGTCTGAGTCAGCTTCCAGAGGTGGCTGCACTGTTGCAGACGCCCCCTGGAAGAGGACATGGCACTCAACACCCATTGACTCCCTTTGCTGTTGATTGGTGAGGAAGAATGACTCTTACAGTATCAGACCTCCCACTCGCAGTATATCAAATGTCAGGGATCATAATTTTAAACAGATGAGGGACCTGGTTCAATTATCTTTTCTCACAAGAGATATTTTTACACAGAATCAAGAGAATACCTTTTCAGCAACCAACAGGCAAATAAATACGCAGATTATCCACCCCACATTAAGATCAAGTGTGCCTGTGATGGCAGGACATAAAAGTTTTATACATACCTGGGGCTTCCTCTAGCCCCCTCCATGCTGATTGCTCTCTCGCCAGCATCCTCCGCGTCCTGGATCCATTGGTAGAAACTCCGTTATCATTGGTCAGTCGGGGCCAGTTTGCGCATGTGCAGTTTGCATACACGCTCTCCCCTGTCTCGCTCCATCGGCTGGGAGTGTTCTGCACCTGCGCAGTAGTACTGTGCAAGCTCAGAACTCTCCCAGCCACAGGAGCATGACAGGGGTGTGCACATGGCTGGGCCGCGCATGCTCAGTACGCCCCAACTAGCTAATATAATAGATCTTCTACCAATGAATCCAGGAGGCGGAGGATGCTGGTGAGGGAGCGATCAGCATGTAGGGGCTGGAGAAAGCCCCAGGTATGTATAAAGCTTTTTATATCTTGCCATCTCAGGTTATCTTTAAGTGTAACCTTCTTTTTCTTAACTACTTTTTAGCTTTGCTTGGCACAGAAAACGTGAGTTAAGTCAAGACTTAACTCAGATAAGGAGGGAAAATTCAATAGCTAAAATGGACGACGATTATTCATAGGATAACTTTTGTAAATCAATTCTATTATGTAATAATGCTTAAAGAGGAACTCCAGCCTAAACAAACATACTGTCATTAAGTTACATTAGTTATGTTAATTAAAATAGATAGGTAATATAATCTCTTACCCACCCTGTTTTAAATGAACAGGCAAATGTTTGATTCTATGATGGCAGCCATCTTTTTGGTTGAAAGGAGGTGACAGGGAGCATGAGAGACAGTTCCAACTGTCCTGCGTGCTGATCACCCCTCCCAACGTGAATAACAACATAGGAAATCCCATCATGCTTTGCACAGCATCAGGGAAAAACCGCCGGGCAGATTTCTTTGATGGGGCGGAGCTTAGCTAAAAATGCAGCTAAAAATGATGCTTGGGTAAGAAAAATAAAGTTCTGATGCTGTGAAATTGTTTAAAGAAACACCAAGCCTTTTCAGTTCTGCTGAGTAGATTTTTAGTTCGGAGGTTCAGTTTAGTTTTATCAGGAAAGCAGGAAACTGTGTTAGTCAAACACATCAGCTAAATTGTCTATATAGTACACATGGCAAAAAAACAAACCTGCTAAGGGGACCGCATTCACCTCTCCATTCAATCTAAATCCTGTGATATATTTAGAAATGTATCCATGAACTTCATTTCAGAACGTAACATTTGGAGAGGGGTATATTTAAGAGGATGTTCTAGATCAGGCATGGGCAAACTCGGCCCTCCAGCTGTTACGGAACTACAAGTCCCACAATGCATTTGCCTTTATGAGTCATGACTGTGGCTGTCAGACTCCTGCAATGCATTGTGGGACTTGTAGTTCCGTAACAGCTGGAGGGGCGAGTTTGCCCATGCCTGTTCTAGATGCAGGAATTTATGGGCAGTGTCCCAGACTTAAAGTGTTTGAGCAAATGTGATAGGAAAATCCTTGAGATAATAGGAGTATTTATCGCCAATAAGGATGATGCAAAGTGGATGCAAAGTGGATCATTTTGCCTCAGAACTATATTTTTTTAAAATGTGTTTACATACATATGTAGCATCAAGAAGAGTTAAGTACTGTATATAATACTCTTGATATGTGCTAAGAGCAATCTCTATAACATTACATTTCTTTTACTAGATCCAGGAAATAGTATGTATCACCTCAAAAGTTAAACAGCTTAAACAAAGTTATTCCACTTCCTAATGACATTGTTGTTTCTTTTATATAGTTCTAACATTATTCTTTTTAATGGTACAAGTGCAATAACATGGCTGCAGACATGTTACATATGTAAAAACGGTCAACCTGAAGTAAATTCTAAGGGTACAATGGTTAATTTGCATATATTCGGCAGTGTTGCTCTGGGAGACATCTCAAGCTCACTCCAACCTGAATTATCGCAAATTCTTTCTGTTTTAGGAAAGCAAATTTTTGTTTTTCTTAACATCTTAGTAAGGGGGCTTTTAGGACCATTGTAGTCTCTTACACACTCCAATGAGTTCTGGGTCACCATGAGCTGGCTGGTTAGTCTGTGCCACTCGGTGTTACAAGCCCTACTCCATAGAGCCAAATTAATCCATGCCATGCACTGATGAGGATCAAACAATCCTAAACAGTCTGTATGCATGTTGGATTATTATGGCTCTGTACAAATTAACTAGCTGACATATCATTGCATTCCAGCGGTTCTGGAGGTGTGTTTAGCTTCTAAGGGTACAATGGTTAATTTGCATATATTCAGCAGTGTTGCTCTGGGAGACATCTCAAGCTCACTCCAACCTGAATTATTGCAAATTATTTCTGTTTTAGGAAAGCAAATTTTTGTTTTTCTTGAAGTAAATTCACTCTGCCTCCCTGCATAAAAAATTGAAAGTGAAGATTATGCCCATAAACCTTACATTTAAGAAGTAACCCACAGCTTCTACGATACTACTGGATGGGACACTTCGTCAACCAAAATCATCATCTTCAATGGAGATTATGTTGATAGATTTTAAGTTGTTCAGCTGCTCCAAGTTGTTATCACGTTAATAGGGTGAGCAGTAAATTCAAATGTACCTGAAGTCAGAGACTTCCCCTATCCTCTTACCCATCCCTGTTCCATCGCTGGGTCCTTCTAAACATCTTCAACCAAATTGTCTAACATTTTTCTTGTAGCCACACTACTGTCAATGTATGAGCACGGCCACACTGCACCTGCGGGCCATGCATGCCCAGTAGAACTGGGAAGCCTCTGAAGTATCCCACTACTCAGGTAAGTATCTGTTTTTTTAACTTTTTTAATTAAAGGTTTGCTTTAAGTTGAATTTAAATTATAAGACTGATATAAAGTAAATAATACCAATGTTTTTTTCCTTTGTTTATTGTAATGTTAGTCTATTTATAGATGGAACTTGTTAGATGATTACTTTAATGAAGCTGAAGTTTAAAAAAAATTGCTTCAGCTTTTCTTAGGTCACCCAATCAGAGTTCATCTAAAAGCAGCAGACTCTCGCTGCTCCAAGTATTCTAATTATGAGAAAAATGATGGTGCTCTTGAATATGGTATTGAGCTTCTCCATTTAACTTTTTCTTGTACTAGACTCTGTGTTGCCTGCAATAAGTTAATTATTTGTGCATAGGAGCTTATGGGTACTTCGTTATTCACTTAATTTGCATAGTCGCGAAGAAGAAATATGTATCCAGTTGAAACTTTTTTTTTTAACAGGTCACATACGTGTATGTACGTGTATGTCTGGAATTATTGCATGGGCATTTTAGAACAAAAGTCACAGTGGAAGAAGAATCACTTTCTACAGCAGTTCTTGAACACAGAGGGTAATACTCCTTTGTGTTTGTGCAGCCAGTTATATTCAGATCAATGAAAAAATGTTAGATTAAAACATAAAAAAGAAAAAGTGCACATTAATTCCACTCTGTAGAAATGTCAGCTTGTCCGAAATTTGATACATGAAATGCATTCAATATTTTAAAAGGTTCATTACCACAGAAGTGAACTTTCCTATGTTGAATTATTGATCCACAGAAGTTTTCTTTGTTATGGTTTTCATGCACCATTTAATACAGTTCTACAATGATAGAGGCAATTATGAACTTTATATAGGCTTTATAATAGAGGCAGAAAGCATGGCTGTCTTGCACATACGTAAACATGTCCTCCATTCCCAAAAGTATAGCTGAAGCTATCAAGCAAACACAAAACATCATCCGCCACATTCTGCCGACATGTTTAGCTAAATGGAACTGAAACAGTCACAGATGACAATTTCATAAATACATTAATTAGAAGTGTCTTCAAATAGCATGCAATTTTAAATTATTAACAAAAAATGCTGCATTATAAATGACTGCAAATTGCATTCTGGGTGCACTCCATGCTTAATTTATTATGTCGTAGGAAAATTTGTAAATTACTTCCCTGTTTTATTTTTAATGGGTAGTTTTATATGTATATTGTTTCATTAAGTCGAGCCTTATTCACACTTCACATCCTATGCACTTTACAATGAATGTGGTTATATTTTAGAAAATTGTAATGCATTTATGTTCTGCCTTAAAGATGTGGACATTTCTAAACCAGAAGCTGAAGTACACATGTGTACTACAGAGGCTGCAAACAAGAGGGCATTATTTCCAAGGAGATAGGACTGTGAATAAGCTCAAAATGCTGAAATTTACAGTGCTCCTTTGATTTGTAGACTTTTAATAAGATTATTCTAGATATTTTATTTGTAAAGAATTTAGAGGGGAACTTTACTGAATATAACTTATAAAAAATATGTCATTTTAGTTATCACGTTATAAATTATTGAGTTAATGATACTCTATTATAAAACCTTTCCTCATCTTGATTTGCATTCTTAAATTTATCATACATGGTGGCATGTTTACTGCTGACAAGGTGCATCACTGTGGAACGTTTATTTGTGTGTTATGAAGTGAGCAAAAAAAAAAACAACCAGAATGCTCTGTGGCAGAAGGCTATGTGACATTGTAGTCTAGGCTAAGTATCACTGGGAGGGAAGGGCTACATACTAATATACAGCAATATCTATAGATATAGGACATGGTTTTGATGCTGAAACCAAGATAATTAATTAAAATTATTTAGTTAAAATTGAGTATCTTGAATAATGTAGGGAGAAAAAGAAAGACAATCGAGAGCCCCCAATAGTGTATTATTGTGAGATAATCGGTGTGAAACGTAAGTAGAAATAAATATACTCACAAAAATGGGTTGCCATTGAGGTCAGACAACCACTTATATCGCAGACGGAGAGATTAGACCTGTCCCCACTCAGGCTAAAAGTCGTTCTCTGTGCAGAAGAAAAGGGTGTCCACACCCATCCACCAGGTGGATAATCATGTACTAGAGCATACAGAGGTGCCAATAGGATAAAAAATAGTATCAACTAAAACTAATTAAAATGTGGATGGTATTGGTGAGCTTACCTACCCAAGAATCAGCACAACCAATTTGTATAATATAGTTAATATTAAATTGAATTAGTACTCCAGAAACAAGGAAAAAACTGTTTGCAACACGTTTCACGGGTCCCAAGCCCACTTCCTCAGGCAAAAAACATACAAGCAGGAGCAACTGAAACAAAAAGAAAGAAAAACAAACAAAATGTCCATATAAAATAACCATAATGACCACAATAATCGTCAGTAGTGTCCAAAATGATCATCGATAGTACATAATCAGTCATCAAAAGTCATCATCTAAAAATCACCATCCAAAAGGACTTAATCTAAAACTCTTCAATATAATGCTTTCACAAATTGTTCATACGTATGCATAAAAAAAATAATAAAATGAAATAAGGTACCGTATTTTTCAGACCATAAGACGCTCCGGACCATAAGACGCACCTAAGTTTAGTGGACATAAAACAAGGAAAAAAAGATATATACTAAACTTGGTGTGTCCAAGGTACAGGGGTGTCTTGTGGAGCTTCCCCTGTTACAGCAATGGCTGATTGAACATGTATGTGGTGCCTGGACAATATGTGGTGGTTACAGCAATCATGAGCCCAAATAGGACAGGTATATCTTCATGTTCATTTACTGGCAACTTGAGGTTTAACAATAAAGAAGATTCCATTACAGCAGTGCCAAGTGTATTGGTGTTTCTCCTTTCCTTGCACATTCCTTTCATGATGTTAATGTAGTGTTGTACCATCACCTAACTTGTGTTAAAATAACTAAAATTGGGGCTCAAAATCAAACGGTGCTTGTATCATTGCTTTTTCGCCAGTTTTGAGATCTAGGGACATGTGCACTGCAGTGTTAATGCCAAAAGCCATTTCTAAACCACATGCACATTCTACATAGCTACCGTATATACTCGCAAGCAAGTCGAATTTTTGACCCCCCAAAAGTGGGCCAAAAGTTGGGGGGTCGGCTTGCTTGCGAGTCATGGGTGGGTGGGTGTATAGGTGCTGTCCCTCCCCGCTCCCCCCGCGGCCGCCGCTGCTATTACCTTAGGCGGCGCCGCTTCCTCTATCCCCATCCTCCTCCGGTAACTCATTCACAGCAGCGCGCCCCTCGCTGCTGTGATGACGCAGGAAACCATAGAGAGCGGTTCCCATAGTAACGGCATCGCCGCTACAGGAAGCCGCTCTCTATGGTTTTCTCGTCATCACAGCAGCGAGGGGCGCGCTGCTGTGAATGAGTTACCGGAGGACGGGGATAGAGGAAGCGGCGCCGCCTAAGGTAATAGCAGCGGCAGCCGCGGGGGAGCGGGGAGGGACAGCACCTACCCACCCACCTACCCACCCATACTGGGGCACTATGCTAGCTATATGGGGCACTATACAAGCTATAATGGGGCACTATACTAGCTATAATGGGGCACTATACTAGCTATAATGGGGCACTATACTAGCTATACTGAGCACTATACTAGCTATACTGAGCACTATACTAGCTAAACTGGGGCACTTCACTAGCTATACTGAGCACTATACTAGCTATACTGAGCACTATACTAGCTATACTGAGCACTATACTAGCTATACTGAGCACTATACTGGCTATACTGGGCACTATACTGGCTATACTGGGCACTATACTGGCTATACTGAGCACTATACTAGCTATACTGAGCACTATACTAGCTATACTGAGCACTATACTAGCTATACTGAGCACTATACTAGCTATACTGGGGCATTTTACTAGCTATACTGAGCACTACCTACCTATACTGGGCACTATACTAGCTATACTGGGACATACTGGGGGGATCACGCGGCCAGCGTTTCCTACCCCCGGCTTACATGAGGGTCAATCATTTTTTCCTGTTTTTTGGGGTAAAAGTGGGGGGGTCGGCTTACATGCGGGTCGGCTTGCTTGCGAGTATATACGGTAATTGTAAGTTATAAATAAAAAGCCCCATGCACATGATTTTCATCAGACCTCTACCATTAGCACTTTCTGTCTTCTACGCAGTTCTTTGATTTGTTAGGACAGATTGTGAAATGACAAGTTAGCACTGTTACCTCATAACCGTCCCCCTCCCCTCTCCACAGAGCAGAATGCTTAGCTGCAGCAGTGTGTTCTGTCATCCAAAATGATAGTTAATCATTTAACTATTGAGTTCCATAAGGACATCAAAATATGTGTCTCTGATTCCCTTTACACTCTGTAGCTTGTAGGGATTATTTGCATTTCATTACAGGAGTAGGACAGCAGGCAAAGTTCCTCCTGGTTCATTAACCTTTTCACCTTTTATCAGGCACACAAGCCACTTAAAACGATTCACAAGCAGGAGGAAAGAGTCCATCTTTATGAGCTGCTGTTATTCCTCACTACTAGACACAGGCAGATCAGCGTTGTAGTGTGTGCGAGTAACCTGATCCTGGCTCACGGCTGGACGTCTCTTGTCTCTGATCTGTGTTTAGAAGCCCTGCGATCCTGCAGTGTGTCATCTTTCAGCCCCCTCTTACTTCCTGCATGTCACGTGAGCTCACCCGACATGCAGGAAGACTGGGGCTGAGAGACGACACACAGGGCTTCTAAACACAGATCAAAGACAAGAGACGTCCAGCTGTGAGCCAGGATCAGGTTACTCGCACACACTACAACGCTGATCTGCCTGTGTCTGAAGTAAGAAATAACAGCAGCTCATAAAAACTCACAGCTCTCCGATCTGAAGTGAGAAATGACAGCAGCTCATAAAGACTCACAGCTCTCCGGGTGATCTGCACACACGAGGCTGCCCAGCCACTGCTCAGATCCCGATGGTCTTGGAGGCGGGACCACAGCTCCCTCATTGAAGCCAATCACTGCACTTGCTGAGTGTCAGTGACCTATCAGAAGTCAGTGGGAGTAGTTCCTTAACAAGCAAAGGAACGACTCCTACTCACTTCTGATAGGTCACTGACACTCAGCAAGTACAGTGATTGGCTCAGTGAGGGAACTGTGGTCCCGCCTCCGAGACTATCGGGCACCTGTTGCAGAAGGGCTCATCAGGCATCATTAGCAGGGGGGACATCTAGAGCTAGCCCAAATTTTAGCATTTGGACCATAAGACGCACTGACCTTTTCCCCCCATTTTGGGGGGAGAAAAAGTGCGTCTTATGGTCCGGAAAATAAATATAATAATGAATAAAAATACATTAAGGCAGACCCATACATCCACATATCATATATATGCACACATATATACACATGTGTATACACATACCTACACTTAGAATACATATACATAAAAAACTTGAGGTAACTGTTAGATGTACACTATCCACTTCTTGGACCAGCAATAGATATACAGTATACATATTGCAACAGTGAACCCATTAACATGTACAGCTATTTGTCAATGGGTGCCTATATACACAGTGTCGGCTGTGATAATATTTGCATATTCACAAAGCATCGCTTATGTCTTATGTGCATCCGGTTGCAATATACTTGCCCCTCTATTATGTTCAGTAATAATATATGAGATATAGCTTGTGGTAATATTAATGGTGATGGTGCATGGTTGCCTATAACCTCTCTCTCTCTCTCTCTCTCTCTCTCTCTCTCTCTCTCTCTCTCTCTCTCTCTCTATATATATATATATATATATATATACCGGCACTCAGTGTCTGTACATAAAATAAACGAGCAAGGGGAGATAGACGGGTGTGAACCATAAAAAAGGGGATGTTTGAACTTACCAAAGCCGCAGTGTATACTGGCGTGGCGCCTCGGTGCCGAATGGGCGCTATGAAAAAATGAAAAATGATAGAATCAAACCGCATTGAGCTCCTAAAAACAAGTGGGGTGTGATTATGTGGCGTAAATCAGTACTAGTTCATGAGACATATACACAGATGTATATATGTGTATTATGTGGTCACCCCATCTAGTGGTCAGAAATGTACATGACATATATAATTAACACTAAAGAAGAGCACCAATGATGACAATGCATATGACAAGGAAAAGCAATACAGAGCAATTAAAAGCGCGTATGGTTCAAACACATGTATACACCCATATGTATACATACATATCCACAACACACATATAAATACATACAATACACATATAAATGCATACACATATACTTATCAATTAGGATGAAAAAAATAAAATGAATTAAAAGGAGAGTGGCTGTTAAAAAGGTGGCAACCAGAACGGAATGTGTTTGACTATGTGTCCGTGGTTGCTATGATCAATCCTTTAGCCCCTATATAGTGGGTGTTTAAGGGCGTGTGTATATTAGATATATCCTAACTATAAGTCATATTATAGTATATTATATTATCTTTATTCTAGTTTTCAACTTTTCATATTGTGTAAGATTTGAAATGGACCACTATAGGGACCGAGCCGGATTTATAGTGGGCCACTAGGGGGAACAAACAGGGTCAGCAGAGGACTGCTCTAGCGACCGAGTGAGTGGGACAGATGGAGGATCTACAGTAAATTGTAGTTTATGGGCATTGAGTAGGTAGGTAAGAAATCTTGTTACTATGTGCTACTAGGTGTTCTGTGTTAGTTATAAAGTTGCAAGCTAGGCAGCATTTTTTGTTGCATGCACAGGAGCCTGCTGCTAGCGATTGTCCCTTAGTTTCTACCCTGATTTTACTGGGGGCCAGTAGGTTTTGGAGATTAGGTGCTCTCCAATATGTCATCACTGTTTTTTTAGGGATGCATTCCCGTAAGTAAGGGTCCTGTTGTAGAATATCCCATCTCTGGGTAAGGATATTTTTATGGCTGTGTGTTGGGCATTGTATTTTGTGATGAATCATAATGTGGTGTCCGGATTGTTCTGTGATGTGGTCTCTGGGGTGTTCACGGGTTCTTGGGGTTTTTGGCCCTGCATTTTGCATTTTGTATGAGTTTTTTGGGGATATTTCCGTTCACTGAATTTTTCCACCAGTATCTTTGATTGTGTTTCATAGTCCTGAATATCTGTGCAGTTTTTATGGATATGTTTGAGTTGATTGTATGGGGTGTTTACCGCCAGGGTTTGTGATGGAAACTATTAAAATGAATATAACTATTTGAATCTACCTGTTTGAAATGAGTTTTGGTTTTAATTTCCCCATTGTTGTGGAATAAAACTAGATCCAGGAATTCCAAAGATATGTTACTATATTATGACATGAAAGTTAACTTGGCCCTGTTGGAATTGAGGTAGCTGAGAAAGGGTGGAATAAGGGATGTATCGCCCTGCCATATAAAGACCAAATCGTCAATGTATCGTTTATAAAACACAACATGAGCCTTAAATGGATTATTGTTGTAGATGTATATAGTCTCTAGCAGACCCATAGCCAGATTGGCATAGCTGGGTGCGAAGCTGCTGCCCATAGCCGTACCCCCTATTTGTTGGTAGATTGTGTCCATGAAGGAAAAATAATTATGTATTAATATGAATTCTACACATTGTAATAGGAACCTCTTTTGTTTCTGTGGCATGTCCAGGTCTGACTGTAGATAGAATTGTGTGGCCTCGGTCCCAAATTCATGTGATATGTTTGTATATAGGGCAGAAACGTCACATGTCAACCAGGTATAGTCGGGTTTTCAGTCGCAGTCATTGAGTATGTCAATGAGGTCCTGTGAGTCTCTTGTGTATGAGTCAAATTTTCGTACATATTTTTGTAGGTGTTGGTCGACAAATTTAGATAGATTGCTGGTGATAGAATTGATACCTAATATTATCGGTCTTGCGGGGGGTTTGTGTAAACTTTTGTGTATTTTAGGCAGTTGGTAGAAGAATGGTGTGGTGGAATTATCAACTAGTATGAAATGTCTCTCATTTTTAGTCATCAGTCCATCCATCAGGGCAGTATTGATGAATGTCTTGAGTGTGGTATTGTATATGGTAGTGGGGTCTGAAGGAAGTATGCAGTAACTGACAGGTTCTTGGAGTAGGGGGAAAGATTCCTCAATGTAATGCTCTCTATTGAGTACCACTATGCCACCCCCCTTGTCTGCAGGTTTGATTATCCCGTTAGTATTATTTTTAAGACGATTGAGGGCAATTTTTTCCGATGGAGATAGATTAGAAGGGAATTTGAAATCTTCTTGGCATAATTTTTGCAGATCTTCCAAGGTTAGCGCATAAAAAAAATTCTATGAAATTGCCCTTAGAGGCTGTTGGATAAAATCTAGACCGGCCTTTTAGGGGGGTGGCTATACATTTTTCCAATTGTAATTTATGTTCATATATTGTCACTGTCGGTGTGTCGTGTTCTTGAGTAAAGATGAGTGTTGCAGTTTTATTGGTTTTCTTTAGAGCAAAATGTCTCTTCAAAGTTAGCTTACGAATAAAAGCATTGAGGTCTGTGTATAATTCACTTAGTTGAGCACTGTTTGTGGGGCAAAAAAAGAAAGGCCTTTCTTAAAAATTTTGTTTTGTTTTCTTTGAGTACGTAGTCAGATAAATTGAAAATGGATTTGGTACCTTTGTCAGTGATTGGAGCTATATTCTGTTCCTTTTTTCCCCTCCCCTTCCCTCTTGAACCTCGTTTTCGGTGTTTTGATAGGGAAATTTTCGGATTCTTTTGGGCTGTAGGATGATGCGTGATGCTTTTGGGCTGGGACGTTGTTTGTGTAATGAATCTGGTGGGTGATTCGTGAGGGAGGGTGGAAGGTCTAAAAAAGATTCAGAGTGTTCACTTGGACTCTCTGATGAGGGGTGATTGGTGTTTGATGATGAAGATTCATGTTCCGATATACTTTTGTTCAAAATTTCAATTTGGGAAAAGGAAGGTATGCTGTCTTGAGTATTGTAGGTACTGTACTGTATAAGGTTGTCATCCCCTTCTTCCTGATTACTATCAGTTGGGGAATTGTAGGTTATCGTGGATGGGTCAATCCCTGTCTTAATGACAAGATCTGATATGATAGTGGTAGTAGTAGTGGTATCTGTCTTTAGTGGGGTGGTATCTCTGACGGTATTGCCAAAGTCTGTTGATGTGTTCAACACTGAATACAGGATAAATGGATTGGGTTGTGTTGGTACTCAGAGTAGTAATAACCTTCATTGTTGGATTGATTGTATGTCTGAAGAGGGTGGGAGGAGGTGGTTCTTTTGTGAAACTGTATTTAACTAAGTTCAATAGGCCCACAATGGATTGTGTTTTATGTTCATGTTGTGAGTTGTGAACAGATTTATTAACCTCCTTGCCGGTTTTCCCGACCTGAGCTCGGGGTAGAAAAAAGAAGCTATTAGCGGTGATCCCGAGCTCAGGTCGGGGTATGCATTGCAGAGCTTTACCTGTAGTTTTGGAGTCCCGTGCGCGATCTCGCTGCGCAGCGGGACTCCAGCCTCTCTCCCCGGCAGTGTGGGGTCTTTCTCTGGCCGCCGGGATCCCCCATGTCCCCGCTATTCTTCCGGGGACCCGGCAGCCAGTTAGAGCAGCGCAGCCGTGGTGGCAGCAGCAGAGCGGTGGTGGCAGCGTGACGTCATCGGGGGCGGGGCTAATATTGAAAACAAACTTCTCTATATTAGAGAAATATAGAGAAGTTCGTTTATATGTATATTAGCGCCATCTTGTGGGCAAAGAGAAAACTGCAGCACAGGAGCCCAGGAAGGTACTTTTTTTTTTTTTTTTGCTGCAGATGTCCCTGCCAGAATGATTTTTTTCAGGTTTTAGGGTCTGAAAGAGTGGAAAAAAATTGCACCGCTTTTAGACCCTAAAATCTGGAAAGAATCAGACCGCCAAGGAGGTTAATGTTTTTTGGGGAGTTACGTGCTGGTCGGGGTTTATTGGTCGAGTGCAACAGCCGGCGGGGATACCGCCTCGCTGTTCCACACAGGTCCTTCGGCCGCAAACAGGGCACGCATTACGCGTGCGCGCGCCCGGCGGCAGGACCTTTATGCAGCTAGCCGGGGAGTCAGCTGACTTGCCGGTCAGCTGACTCCAGCTAGCTGTCGGATTGGCTGGGTGGCGCTGCAGATGCGCTCCCAGCATCTTAGGAGCTAGTTGTCAGTTGCTCCTCGTCTGCTGTCGTGAATACTTAGGTGTAAACGCTCAGACCTTAGCTCAGTTCCTAGGTGTTGATACCAAGGACGTCACACCTCAGTTTAGGATTGTATTGTATATTTACCTGTGTCTTGACTCTGGCTATCCCTGACTACTCTCTTCTCTTATCGATCTTGTACCTCTGCCTATCTGATTCAAAGTTGCCGACCCTGCCTGTTTACTGACTCTGAATCAGCCTTGCGTTCCTGTACTGCTGCCGTCTCTCTGTTGCCGAACCTCTGCTTGTCTGACCTTTCTCCCTCCAGTGGAACGTCTCCCACTGGTGGGTTATCTCTGAGGCTTGCCTCTTTGAGACGCTTGCCCTAGCAGATTGTTACTGCTAGAGGCTGAGACTCCTCTTCCAGCCTTTTAGAGGATCTCACATACGGGGTTCCCATTCAGAGGTAACCACACCTCTGAGGAATCGCTGTGTGGTGGACATTTCCACGATCTGGTGTTTTGACATTGTCGTTATTGTTATCACTGTTTTAGGTGTCCAGAGGTTAGTCATACTTGTATTATTGGTGATTCTGCAGATCATCAATAATCAGGTATATATCTGTATTCTTGGTGATACTGCAGATCACCAATAATCAGATTCTCTCTGTGAGTTGACACCGATCGTTACAGAACAGCAGACCATCATTATGGATGCATTACGCAGCCAGGTTGAGACTCTAACCACCTCGGTTAATAATCTCATTGAGGTGGTGTAACGATCTTAAACGTTACCTCTGTGGTGGAAAGCAGCGCAGCTGCTTTCACACCTGATGTCACCTTTCTGGCCAAGCCATCCCGGGTGTTGCTTCCTGACTCAGCTGGGACAGGGATCTCTGTTGCAGCAGCTTGGGTCCACACGCCTGCACATGGAGCAAAAGGACCTTTACATGGAGCTAAAGGACCTTTATGGGCAGAGGAGACAGATCAGCTGACTTTGTGGTCAGCTGACTTCCACCTCTCAATCTTCCTAGCAGGTTGGTTCAGCCCCTCGGGCGGGGCTACTTGAATATGCTGTCAGTATTTAAACCTGGAGTTGTTACTCTGTCTTCGTCTGTCGTCGTGTACACTTGTGTGTCAGTACTCAGACCATAGTCAGATCCCAAAGTGTGCTAGAACCGGCCGGAGCCAGGGATCCACACTTAGTTAGATTCTGTTGATAGTTTAAAGTACTAGTTTGATTGTGATTATCTGTTATGACCTGTTTTCCTGTCTGACCATTCTTCTGAAACTCTGATCTTGTACCTTGCTATTCTGATACTCTGTTGCCGAACCCCGGCTCACCTCTAGACTCCGCATCTGCCTCCTGATTCTGTACCTCGATATTTCTGATACCCTGTTGCCGAACCCTGCCTGTACTTTAGACTCCGCCTCTGCCTTCTGAATCTGTACTTTATCTGTCCGTGTGTTTACGACCTGGCTTGCCCGACCGCGAGAACTGACCTTACTGTTAGAGGCAGTTCCCAGATCCGTTAGTGACACTACCTTTGGTGTCACTCACGCTCTGTCCTTCCTGCGCTCAGCCTGACTCCTCCCTCGGGGAAGTCTAGGCCTTCGGAAGGAATCAGTACTTGCGTAGTACTCCTTGCTGCCCTGTACCTGCTCTTGAGGTGCAGCCCTCAAAACATTACAGTTGCACCAAACACTCGTTACTCAGGTGTCCAGAGGTTAGCTTATATATCTGATTATCGGTGATACTGCAGATCACCAATAATCAGTCATCTGAGTAGTGGCATTAATCGTCACAGAACGACAGACGAGAAAAAACATGGTGACACTTGGTGAACGGATCGATGTGTTAACCGCTACGCTTAATGAGTTCAAGAAAACGGTTAATACATTGCAGACTCAGGTTGACCAACTAACTGAGTCAATTAAATGTATTTTAACCGCTATTGCACCTGTGTCACCCCCTTCTGTAATTGAATCTAGAGTGCCCTCACCAGGGAAATTCTTAGGGCATCACTCTAGGTTATCTGAATCGGAGAGGATGCGAAGACGCCAAGAGGGTCTTTGCTTCTATTGCGGACAAAAAGATCATTGGGTGCGGAATTGCGAGAAAAAGTCAAGAACATTTTTTTGGGGGATGGTGAGAGGCTCGAATTCTAAGGAGTCTGCTGCGCCGTCTCCGGTAAATACGGGATCTGGTACTTGTTCAGATCCCGGTCTCCAGAAACCATGCACTGGTGTAACTGAACTTATGGTGGGAAATCTGTCGCTCAAATATTTCCCCGATTTAGATACCTCCCGTCCGTCTGATAAATCTTTTCCATGTTCACAGTGTAAAGAGGATTTTGTATATTATGCAGATCTCCTCAATCATAGAAAGTCCCACGTACATCCTGCACAACCTATTATTCCTGAGAAATCGCATTCTGGTGAGAACTCGTATAGGGGAAGTGCGACCTCACTGGGATCAGAGATTAGTTTTGAGGAACAGCTTGAGAGCTACAATTCGGATAACAATTCCAAACTGTATGAGAGTGATGACTCTATTTATAGTCATGGATCTGCTGCACAGGGGTCGAGCTTGCTTATTGCAGCAAATCAAGTTCAGAAGTCTGAAACCGTGCAGTCCTCAGTACCATTATCTGATCAGATTCTAAGTAATAAGAAACCACATTCATGTTCTGAGCATAATTTAGATCGTGTCAATCATAGTAGGCCTCACTTTAGGGGATACATATATATTTTCATGTGCTGAGTGTGGGCACTCTTTTGTACCAGAACTGCGACCTGTGGCTCATGGGAAATCTCACACAGGTGAGAAGTTGTACTGGTGTTCTGTATGTGAGGAAGAACTTCTCAGTCATGGGAAGTCCCACACTGATGAGAAATCACATTAATGTTCTGAGTGTGGGAAATGTTTTAAACATAACATGGGTCTTGTCAATCATAGAAACTCACACTGCGGGGGACAGCTTTATTTATCTCCTGAGTGTGTAAGATGTTTTGTAAATAACACCGAACTTCTCAGTCATTGGAAGTCTCACACCGATGAGCAGACGTATTCATGTTCTGAGTGTGGGAAATGTTTTGTGCCTCATGCACCGATTGTCACTCATGAGATATCTCGCACTGTTGAGAGGTTGTATTTATGTTCTGAATACGAGAAATGCAGTAACTTATACTTTGTTCCAAATCCAGAATCTGAAACAGGACAGTCCTCGACTCTGGTACCTGATCAGGGGAAGAGTATGAGTATGAGATGAGGACGTCGCAATCATTGTCTCTTGGTGACCTGTCTGGGGCATGTCCGGAGTCCACGCCTCAGGGGGGGGGGGTAATGTAACGATCTTAAACGTTACCTCTGTGGTGGAAAGCAGCGCAGCTGCTTTCACACCTGATGTCACCTTTCTGGCCAAGCCATCCCGGGTGTCGCTTCCCGACTCAGCTGGGACAGGGATCTCTGTTGCAGCAGCTTGGGTCCACACGCCTGCACATGGAGCAAAAGGACCTTTACATGGAGCTAAAGGACCTTTATGGGCAGAGGAGACAGATCAGCTGACTTTGTGGTCAGCTGACTTCCACCTCTCAATCTTCCTAGCAGGTTGGTTCAGCCTCTCGGGCGGGGCTGCTTGAATCTGCTGTCAGTATTTAAACCTGGAGTTGTTACTCTGTCTTCGTCTGTCGTCGTGTACACTTGTGTGTCAGTACTCAGACCATAGTCAGATCCCAAAGTGTGCTAGAACCGGCCGGAGCCAGGGATCCACACTTAGTTAGATTCTGTTGATAGTTTAAAGTACTAGTTTGATTGTGATTATCTGTTATGACCTGTTTTCCTGTTTGACCATTCTTCTGAAACTCTGATCTTGTACCTTGCTATTCTAATACTCTGTTGCCGAACCCCGGCTCACCTCTAGACTCCGCATCTGCCTCCTGATTCTGTACCTCGATATTTCTGATACCCTGTTGCCGAACCCTGCCTGTACTTTAGACTCCGCCTCTGCCTTCTGAATCTGTACTTTATCTGTCCGTGTGTTTACGACCTGGCTTGCCCGACCGCGAGAACTGACCTTACTGTTAGAGGCAGTTCCCAGATCCGTTAGTGACACTACCTTTGGTGTCACTCACGCTCTGTCCTTCCTGCGCTCAGCCTGACTCCTCCCTCGGGGAAGTCTAGACCTTCGGAAGGAATCAGTACTTGCGCAGTACTCCTTGCTGCCCTGTACCTACTCTTGAGGTGCAGCCCTCAAAACATTACAGTTGCACCAAACAGTCGTTACTCAGGTGTCTAGAGGTTAGCTTATATATCTGATTATCTGTGATACCGCAGATCACCAATAATCGGGTATATTCTGCATTCTCGGTGATACTGCAGTTCACCGGTAATCAGACCCGCTCTGTGTTACACCGATCGTTACAGAACGCCAGACCTGTTAGTGACACCCTCTCTCTGGTGTCACTCACGTTCTGTCCTTCCCTCTCCCTGTCTGACTCCTCCCCGTGGAGAGTCCAGACTACGGAAGGAACTTGTTGCTAAGACTGCAGTAAGGTCTGAATCACCTGCTCCACAGGTGACCATTAGAACTGTGTTATTTGTATCTCTGAGACTGCAGTAAGGTCTGAATCATCTGCTCCACAGATGACCATTAGAGCCGTGTTATTTGTATCTCTGTTATTTGTATCTCTAAGACTGCAGTAAGGTCTGAATCACCTGCTCCACAGGTGACCATTAGAGCCGTGTTATTTGTATCTCTGAGACTGCAGTAAGGTCTGAATCACCTGCTCCACAGGTGACCGTTAGAACCGTATTTATCTGTCTGTACCTTCCAGCCCCACTAGGGGGCCTTGTGTCTAGTCTGTTCTGTTGGTGTCCTGAGTGTTCCTTAGCAACTCCTGTGGTAAGGTCCTGTAAAACCATTAGAGTTACGGTGGCACCAGACGCACACTTACGCTCTGCTCTCGTTCTTGCTATACTGGTATTATTGGTGATTCTGCGGATCACACATAATCGAGTATAGCGTCTGTATTTTTGGTGGTTCCGCAGATCACCAATAATCAGTCATCTGAGTAGTGGCATTAATCGTCACAGGTGGTTAATTCACAACAGACCCAGATCACTCAACTAACTGGATCTGTGCAGGTCTTGCAAACGGCTGTTGCCACAATGCAATCCCCTCCAGTCACAGGCCTGCGTATGTCAGTACCTGAGAAGTTTTCAGGGCATAGGTCTGACTTCCAGAACTTCCGCAGGCGTGTCTTGTCCTATTTTGAGTTAAGACCAAGCTTATCAGGTTCCGAGCAGGAACGGGTGACTTTTATTAAGACCTTATTATCCGGGGACTCGCAAACCTGGGCATATGGTCTCCCACCTGAAGATACGGCATTAACTTAAGTTCAGGAATTTTTCAAGGCAATGGCTATAATTTACGATGATCCGGATGCCTCGATCACTGCTGAGAGGAAGCTCAAAACTCTCAAATAGGGTCGGGATTCGGTTGAGGTTTATGCGGCAGAATTTAGAAAGTGGGCTGTGTCATTTAGGTGGGGGTCCTACGCCTTGTTAGACTGCTTTCTTTCAGGCCTATCAGACGCAGTTTCCGAGTTAATGTTAGGACATCCTGAACCTAAGTCCATCAACGACGCTATTTCGTTGGCGGTGCGAGTGGACTGCCGGCTACGTTATCAGCGTCAATCAAGAGGAAAGAATGCAGTAAGGGCACTCTCTTATGCGTCCTCCTCGCTTACCCCACCTACTGATGAACCGATGCAAATCGGACATTCCCGATTGACACGGGCCGAGAAAGAACGCAGAAGGGCTGAGAGGCTTTGTTTGTATTGTGCAGAGGAGGGCCACATTGCTCAAAATTGCCCCAAGAAGTCGGGAAACGCTGCCGTCTAGGTGTAGTTAGAGGTAATACCCTAGACGAGCAGAGGTTTTCTCTAAATAAGAATAAATGTTTACTTCTCCCGTGTTCCATTTCTTGGGGGAATTTGACCACTTGCACTCAGGCCTTCATAGACTCAGGGTCCGCGGCCAACTTTATAGACTATGACTTTGAGAAGGGGCTGGGAATTCCTATATATCCTTTGGATCGACAAATAGTGGTTACCACAATTGATGATTCTCCATTACAGTACAGACAACCTCTCTCTCAGACTCTGATGTTGTCCTGCACTATAGGCGTTCTACACAAAGAAAATTTACAGTTCCTTGTTCTGCGCATGGCAACATCCACCATTATCCTTGGAATGCCCTGGCTGCAACTCCACTCCCCGCAGATAGACTGGGCCTCTGGCCAGTTGCTCAGTTGGTCACCCTATTGTCATAGCCATTGTCTAGAGAAAATTGCTATCTGTGCCACCAAGCTAGAGGTAAAAGGGGTTCCAATACAATACGCTGAGTTTTCTGACGTGTTCTGTCCTAGGTCAGCGGATAAACTCCCACCGCATCGGAGTTTTGACTGTCCCATAGACTTAAGATCAGGTTGTATGCCCCCTAGAGGGCATCTCTATAATTTGTCGGGGCCAGAGAAGCTAGCCATGCAGGAGTACATTAAAGAAAATCTGTCAAAGGGTTTTATCCATCCTTCCCGATCACCGGCCGGGGCCGGATTCTTTTTTGTACAAAAGAAAGACGGTGGTCTTAGACCGTGTATTGATTACAGAGGTCTAAACAAGATCACCGTAAAGAATCGCTACCCTTTGCCTCTGATAGATGATCTTTTCGCTCAGATAACCAATGCCAGTATTTTTTCAAAATTAGACTTACGTGGGTCATACAACCTGGTCCGCAATGGTGACGAGTGGAAGACGGCCTTCAACAAGCCCGACGGGCATTATGAGTACCTAGTTATGCCCTTCGGGTTGAGTAACGCTCCGGCCGTCTTCCAGGAGTTAATAAACGAGGTCTTCAGGGAAGTACTGGTAAAGTTTGTCTTAGTTCATCTTGATAATATACTGATTTTCTCTCCAAACCTGGGAGAGCATCGTAGACATGTCAAGTTTGAACTAGAGAAATTGAGACAGAATTCACTGTATGCAAAACTAGAGAAGTGTCTCTTTGAGGTCACACAAATTCCTTTCCTGGGTTATATTATTTCAACTTCAGGTCTTTCTATGGACCCAGAAAAGGTCTCTGCTGTCTTGGAGTGGCCTCAACCGGTGGGCTTGAAGGCACTTCAGAGATTCCTCGGTTTTGCCAACAACTACCGGAGATACATCAAGGGATTTTCTTCGGTAGTAGCCCCTCTTACCAGTCTTACCAAAAAAGGGGCTGACCCATATAATTGGTCATCGGAGGCCCAGGCAGCCTTCAATACCCTGAAGAAATTATTTTGCTCTACACCCATACTGAGACATGTCGATGTCACTCTCCCCTTCATGGTTGAGGTAGATGCCTCGGAAATCGGGGTGGGGGCTGTGTTGTCTCAGCGCTCAGGCCTGCAGGGCAAGACACATCCTTGTGCCTATTTTTCACGCAGGTTTTCCCCTGCTGAGAGAAACTACGATGTGGGCAACAGGGAACTCCTGGCCATCAAGCTAGCCTTCCAGGAATGGCGTCATTGGCTTGAAGCTGCAGAACACACCATTATTGTATATACCAACCATAAGAACTTGGAGTACATTGAGGGGGCTTAAAGGCTTACTCCTCGACAGGCCCGCTGGTCCTTATTCTTCTCGCGTTTCAGATTTGTCATCACGTACACTCCAGGTTCTGAAAACGTCAAAGCAGACACTCTCTCCAGATGTTTCGAGCCAGAGACAGCTCAGCCCACACTTTCCGAGAGCATTTTACCTTACAAGGTGGTGCTAGCGGCCATTGAGACCTGGGAGGATTGGGCAGTCACATTAGCTACTCACCAGCTAGATACCCCGGAAGGGAAACCGGAAGGGGTTCTCTTTGTTCCACTTCCATTCCGATTACAGATCATGCAGCTGTTTCATGCCCATAAAAACGCAGGTCACCCTGGGGTCACTCGCACTCTGGATCTACTCACGAGGTGTGTGTGGTGGCCTTCATTGGCCTCTGATTGCAAATAATTTGTCAGAGAGTGTGTGGTGTGTGCCAGGAGCAAACCTTCTCGCCATGCTCCGGTGGGTACCCTACAATCCTTGCCAGTGCCAAGTGAACCATGGACCCACCTGTCCATGGACTTTGTCGGCGAGCTCCCCAGGTCCGAAGGGATGACTGTTATATGGGTGATCGTAGACAGGTTCAGCAAAATGGCCCATTTTGTTCCTCTTAAAGGATTTCCTTCAGCTCAAGAGTTAGCAGATCTCTTCGTACAACACATCTTCCGGTTACATGGAATTCCAGATTATGTGGTTTCTGATAGAGGAGTCCAATTTGTATCGAAGTTTTGGAGGGCTTTTTGCCGTAGTTTGGGTATGAACCTGTCCTTTTCATCCGGGTATCACCCACAGACCAACGGGCAGACCGAAAGGGTTAATCAGGCACTGGAACAATTCCTTAGATGCTATGTGGCAGATGCGCAAACAGAATGGGTTAAGTTTTTACCTTTTGCAGAATTTGCACACAACAACCTGAAAAGCTCTTCAACTGGCTTGTCCCCTTTTCAGGTTGTGTCAGGAAGGTCTCCTAAATTTTCCCCATTGCCGGTGTGTTCCTCTCCCTTCCCAGCCCTGGAAGATTGGCAGAAGGTTTTGAAGGAACTTTGGGGGCAAGTGAAGAAAAATTTAGTAGTAGCCTTCCGGAATCAGAAGAAACAGACCGACAAGAGACGGTCTGTTGAGTGGCACTTTGCTCCTGGAGACATGGTGTGGGTGTCGACGAGAAATCTGGCACTCAGACAACCGTCCACCAAGTTGGGTCCCAGGTTCATAGGGCCTTATCTGGTGGCCAAAAAGATCAATGATGTCTCTTATGTGATTGATCTCCCAGCCAGCATGAGAAGTGGGAGATCATGCCATGTCTCTTTATTGAAGCCAGCAGTGTATGTGGATTCCTCTCCCCCCCCCCCCCCCCCAGTGGTAGTAGAGGGCCAGACAGAGTATGAGGTTGGGAAAATTTTGGATTCCCGGGTGGTACAGAATTCTGTGCAGTATCTGGACCATTGGAAGGGGTATGGTGTGGAAGACAGATCTTGTGTACCAGAGGATCGCATGCATGCTGAGAAATTAAGGAACAGGTTTCATCAGTTACATCCTGAGAAACCATGTAGGAGGTGTCCGGAGTCCACTCCTCAAGGAGGGGGGGTACTGTAACAGCCGGTGGGGATACCGCCGCAGCGGAGAGCGGCATGGACGCCGTCTCCACGTGTCAGCCGGCGGCGGTCCCAGCCTCGCTGTTCCACACAGGTCCTTCGGCCGCAAACAGGGCACGCATTACGCGTGCGCGCGCCCTGCAGCAGGACCTTTATGCAGCTAGACGGGGAGTCAGCTGACTTGCCGGTCAGCTGACTCCAGCTAGCTGTCGGATTGGCTGGTTGGCTGGGTGGCGCTGCAGATGCGCTCCCAGCATATAAGGAGCTAGTTGTCAGTTGCTCCTCGTCTGCTGTCATGAATACTTAGGTGTAAACGCTCAGACCTTAGCTCAGTTCCTAGGTGTTGATACCAAAGACGTCACACCTCAGTTTAGGATTGTATTGTATATTTACCTGTGTCTTGACTCTGGCTATCCCTGACTACTCTCTTCTCTTATCGATCTTGTACCTCTGCCTATCTGATTCAGAGTTGCCGACCCTGCCTGTTTACCGACTCTTAATCAACCTTCCGTTCCTGTACTGCTGTCGTCTCTCTGTTGCCGAACCTCTGCTTGTCTGACCTTTCTCCCTCCAGTGGAACGTCTCCCACTGGTGGGTTATCTCTGAGGCTTGCCTCTTTGAGACGCTTGCCCTAGCAGATTGTTACTGCCAGAGGCTGAGACTCCTCTTCCAGCCTTTTAGAGGATCTCACATACGGGGTTCCCATTCAGAGGTAACCACACCTCTGAGGAATCGCTGTGTGGTGGACATTTCCACGATTTGGTGTTTTGACATTGTCGTTATTGTTATCACTGTTTTAGGTGTCCAGAGGTTAGTCATACTTGTATTATTGGTGATTCTGCAGATCATCAATAATCAGGTATATATCTGTATTCTTGGTGATACTGCAGATTACCAATAATCAGACTCTCTCTGTGTGTTGACACCGATCGTTACATCGAGGTTTTGATCTTAATTGATATAGGATTTTTTGGTGCAGGTAATTTTGAAAAAACAAACTCATGTGACTCATAGGAGAAAGAGGAAGAGGATGTACTTTTTTCTTTTTTTATTGGGTGTGTACTCTTATTTGATATTGGAGTTAGGATGTTTTGGGGTGTGGTCGGTTCTTGGTTTAGAGCATGATTTATGGGTTGGGGCTGTTGGCTCTTATTGGTGCCAACTGCCAACTTGCGGTATCGATTTCACTATTGTGATATCTGTGTTATTCTTATTAGGGACCATAGGAGGTGGAGGAAAAGTTGGATACAGGAAGGGTGGTGGTGGGATGTTCAGGTTCATCAATTGTGGGATGTTTATTGGTGGTGGTCTTGGTAAAATCCCTTCCTTGGGGTATTTGGGGGGGTCTGGATATTGTGGATGTGGAGGAGGACCTTTTGGTTTGCGTTCTCTTTCTCTGTTTTCAGCATATGCTAATCTATTCCTGCTTAGTTTGCTGAGTTTATTGTCCGTAGTGTCATGTTCAAATTTCCTCACTCTAGTGATCAGACTGGCCATAAGGGCCTGGTATTTGACACTAGTGGTGTGGGGAGCCAGTGTATTCTTGCAGTCCCTTATGATAGTTTGTAGTTCCTCTATTAAGGAGGTACATTTATTTATGATTCTGGTCATCATGCCCTCTGAGCAGGTTTCTAAATATTGATACCATTCCTCCGTAAAGATGGTATCCTTGGGGAAGGCTGATAATGTTTTGACTCTTATGCCATCTGGAGAAATGTTCTCCTCTATATAAGTCTGTTGCATGGAAATGTCAGCTTGGTGAAAGAACTCATCTTTCAGAGCATTCTCCAGTTTTTGGAATATGGGTTTCAAATCAATTTGAGTCTCTTTATCAGTAGTTGGGTTATCTTGTGTGTTGGCCGGTATATTGGGTGCAGTCGGTTTTTTGAAGACCGCGATGAGATCACTTCTGTGTGTGTTTCGTTGTTCGATGAAATTCATTTTCTTTGTTTTGATGAACTTTTATCGGTTTATTGGAAAGCGTTTGCAATGCGAGTGTGCAAACAGTTAACCGATTTTGCTGTATTGTTGGCCACACCCCCTTGACACCTACCTTATTACTAATTTAAATGTTCTAACTTGAGGTAAGGAGCAAGTATTCTGTGTTTTAGACTTGGCAAATGGGAGAACTGGCTGTCCTGGCTGCACAGGCACTGACTGACCACACAGACATACACAGACATCCCTGTGCGGGGAGTGTTTTTACCATGCAGACCATAGAGAGGGAACTGTGCCTGGTGCTCAGCTATTCTGCATGATTCACATCTGTCCCGGAGCCATCCCACTGTGCAGCGTACTGACCGGGCTTCCAGTACCCTCTCTGCTTCTATCTCTCCTTTGTCCTCAGTCCGTAGCCACTCTTAATCCTTCTCCATTCATGTTATCCATTCATGCAGCCACCACGCATAATGTAGGACATGAATGGGGAAGGATTAAGAGTCGCTACTCGCTAAGGACGGATGACACAGGAGAGAAACAGAAGAGGACATGAGGACATTGGGCAGTGGGTATGGTGGTGATTGACACCTTTGCGCCGGTCCAAATGTATTATTCGGACCATAAGACGCACTGACTATTTTGTTTTTTAACTTTGCATATAATTATTGATGCACTATATAGGAAAATTACGAATTGCACATAAGCTATCTCATTTGGCATTACCAAATTATTCATAGCAGTTTTTTCAGTCACGTCACATGTTTGACTTAACTAACTTGAAATCTGCCTAAAGCAATTTGATAACAGATGACCTAGGCTTTTATATAGCAAACATGTATAGCTTAGATTGAATGTGTTAGTTTTTCTTGTTTACAATTCATTGGTTTAGATTTTAGAGAAGTAAGAGACTCAATAAGTATGTGCTCCCCCAGTTCAAGTTACCACTGTTCTATGCTTGTAAATAGTGTGAGATGATTTCTAAGAGGGCATAGCCAATTTATCCCCCCCCCCCACCACCACCATTGTACAATGACAGTTATTTGTTGGCACTATCAGATCTTTGTAGTAAGGTATAGGCTTCCTTACCACAGCTATTGACATTAGGCATTTTCTAGAAGATCACTTAAATGTGTGAACTGTAAATAGTAGTAAAACTCCATTACAGTTTTTATAATATTTTATATCTTCTGTAAGTTAATTTAAAAAATTGGACTTCTTATTTGAGACTCCAAACTTAAGGTATCACTTCTTCTTATCTTAATTGCAGAGCTCTACCTCTCCAGCATTCCTAGTGGTTGTTGTACCACAAGGTTCCATTCTTGGATCCCTTCTCTTCTCTAGCTATACACATGGATGGGAGGGGACAATTACATTCTCTTTTGGTTTCCAGTATCACCTCTATGCTGATGACCCCCAAATATATCTCTAGTGAAAGCAACAAATTTATATCAGCATTGCAAGAGAATTACTTAACTCAAGTGGTGACTGAAGCAGCCAGGGGGGATGTTCTGCTTAATTTGGTTATTTCAAATAGACTAGCTATTGGGCCTGATCCAATTTACTTTTTATCCTAAATATTCTCCTAGGTAACATCTCATCAATAAATGCTTTTTAAGCCACCAGCAAGCAAGAAAATACTCAGAATAATTTTAACAGTACTTTTTCACCATTTTTTGGGTACTTTTTGACTTGCAAAGTGCTGAAAAGTTATTAAACAGAAGATGAAAAAGTATTTTCTAGGAAAAAACTTAGGAGAAAAAGTGAATTGAATTGGGCCCATTATACAGTATCTAATGTGCAAGTTTGAGAACACTTGGAAAATAGTGACCAACATATAGTAAATTACAGGGCAAGGACACTAAAAGGAAATGGCAAACTTTTAAGCAAATTCTTATTGACTATTGTAGAATGTGCATACCTTTAGTAAAAATAGTATTGGTAAATTTTGAAGTTTTTGTAAATATGACTACGATCATAATAGTAAAATCGTAATTGTAAAAAATTACACAACATTTTACATAATTACGATAATTTTCGTAATAAAACATTTGTAAAAAAGGACAATTTAACATAAGTATAACCAATTTAATTGTGATTGATTACAATTAATTTTTGTATTGTTTCAATAAATGACATGAAATGAAGAAGTTACACGTCTACACAAAATTAAACATGAAATTACAATGCAACATTACAAATCATGACAAGACTATTTACGGGTTTGCAGAAAAATAGGAACTACGATTTTGCATCGTAGTTGCAAAATATGTTGCAAAATTATGCATATGCAAAATGTCAGCTCATCGCTGCATGCCTTACAGAAATGAAAATTCTAGATCTAAAAAGGCCAGTATGGATAAATAATACCATTTTGGAAATGATTAAGTATAAAAGAAATGCCTTTAATACTCTAAAGAATAAGGGGACTGCAGCTGAATTAAATAATTATAGGGGATGTAACAAAAGTAATAAGACAAAGGTAAAAAGACTTATGAAAGTAAAAGTTGAAAAAAAATAGCTAATGAAGTCAAATCCAATAAAGTTTTACAAATATATAAACTCAAAAAGAATAAAGGGCTTTTACAAGATCAGGCGGGAAATTTGATTGCAGAGGATTGAGCTTCCTCCGCCTTACCCTGAGTTGTATAAACAGTATTTCCGCCCCCCCACGCCACTCATCCTGATGAAGCTCACAGTGGGCGGGCACAACGTGTTGATGGGCGAGAGTCATGAACCATTCTGTGTTGAGAGCTAACTCCAGCTGATCAGTTGTTGGGAAGATCCGATTTCCGCATGGCCACCGTGCCCCGCTGGTATCCGCTGGCGTGGTAGAGCTGAGAGACGTGAGGCGAGAGGCAGTGGATGCTGCCTACTGGAGGCAGGAACTGGAGGTGCCTGTTTTGCTGATATATCGGAGTGGTGAGAACACTGGCAGCATTGCGCTGACACCCCAAACCTTGCGCAATCAGTGGCAACTCTGTGCAGTATCCCATATTGCTTTTATCAGCTGCATACCATCTGCACACCCCAGTGAAACTTGTATTTCTCTTTCCCCTCCCCCCCCCCCCCACTCTGAAGAAAATCCAGAGTATGTGGTACCAGTACCAGCATGGGTGAGGTATGAGTGAAATGTGCTGGGTAATTCATGAGGAGCGCTCCACAGGTTGTTTTTAAGTGTTTTTAAGGGGATTAGGAATCCTTGATTTTTGGTACTGAATAAAGGTTTATTTTGATTTGGATATCCCCAGAGCGATAGCTTTATTTTTTTTATTTTTTTTTTTGTATATAGGAGGACTGAGTTAAAGCAAAAATATTAAGTGCATGCTTTTATTCTGTCTTCACCAAGGTGAGGCCTTTAGCTCATAATATGGCCCTAGGTTGTTCCCAGGCTACCACACTCAGTATGAATTGCCTACCACAGGAAGGTGTGCAGGTATGCTTAAAAAGATCAAGATAGACAAGGTACCTTGGCCCAGGTGGCATCCATCTATTAATCACTTTCAGACCTTGCTAATTGAAATCTATGCTCTGTTTGGGACCTGTTATCCCTGCCAGGGTGGAGGTTTCAATTGCTGCATGCTACCACCGATCGCGATGCTCTCCCACCACTGCAGCCCACTTGCTCTGCTGTCACTATGACAGCGGAGCTCTGTGAGCCAGTCAGGAGCTAATTTCATTGGCTTTTGACCCAGTGATTAGCTCTTGCTGATCACAGACTCAGGAGCCAATGAAATTGGCTCCTGACTGGCTCACAGAGCTCTGCTGTCATAGTGACAGCAGAGTGAGAGGGCTTCAGTGATGGGAGAGCAACGCGAAAGGTGAAAGATACAGGTCCATGCAGCATATTGTTGGTGAGTTTATAGTTCTCTGCACAATGCAGTCTAGGTAGGATGCTCCTAAACTGCCTATTAGAAAATATACAAAATGTAGGATTTGTAGAGTAGAGATTTGCAATACTTAAACTCCTTAGCAGTAATTCTAAATCATTGTTGGGATGGAAATCCACAGCTCAGGGTGGTAATCCCATGCCTGAGTGAGTTATATGCAGGAGCTGCTGCATATCTCTCTGTGGTATGTTTTTTTTTCCTTATTTTAGGGTCTAAAAGCTGGTAAGAAAATTGCATGGCTTTTAGAACGTAAATCTGGAAATAATCATAACTCCAGGGAGGTTAAAGGACAATAATCAAATTTAAAAATTCTAAATGCAACATATATTTCCAGTAATTACTAGCAAATAGCAATACAAAGGCTTTTTTCTTCTTTTCATTTCTTATGAGAAGAAAATATGACATTTACAGAGAACAGTTGTCACTGTGGGCATTACTATGGAGGACTGTGTCCAGCACATCCAGCATACAGAAACAATCTTCGTTGGCTCTAATACTGTGAGTAAAATGTGTTCAGAATGATAGAAAGCAGAAACATAGCTTCAAATGTGTGTAAACAATCATTAGCTGCAGCTCTGTCTGTGTGTTCCTGTCTCTATTTCTCTCTCTCTCTCTCTTTTTCCTTGCAGTGTAAAGTAAACAGTTTACAGCCAGGTTACAGTTCAGCTCTGCCTCCCCCTCCCCCAGATGCTGACACAAATTGTTACAAACAGCTGATAAACAAAGCATTTTTTATTTCATGAAGGTTGTGATGAGAGTCTTCTGACAAGCTTTTTTTTTAGATTTTAGCACCAATAGCAACTTATTTGCAGGATTTCTAAGGGATAAACTTAGTCAAGTAATCTCTTATCAACTGTAATTTATACAAAAAATGTGAAACATGCTGCTGAATGAAGTGAAGGTCATAAGTGAAGCTTCCTTGGCAAGTTCTGGATACTATTTAGCATCTATTATTAAGGTGGCCATACACTCATTATTTTTCTAATCTGATTCCTTGCAGATTCAGTTCATCTGCTGAGAATCGATTCTTCAAAATGTCAGATGGATTGATTTTTGAGTAAAAAACGATCTAAAGTATCGATCGGACTGGATGGAAAATTTAACATAATTTTGGGCGGGGCAAAAGTATTGGCAGATCGATGGCCTATAGCTTTGTACTGCATTGAACAGTGAAACTCTGCAGTTCAATCAATTTTCAACAGTTTTCCTGCGGTAATCTGTTGGAAATTGATGTGCAGTGTATGGTAGGAATTGATTCATACTGAATCAATTCTTTTCAGAGAGGAATCGATCATTTTGAAACATGGGGTGGAAATCTAAGTGTATGGCCAGTATAACCCAGAGCAAATAAATGACAAATAAAACTGTTTGAGAAACACAAGTTTAATTGTAGAGGTAGAGAAGAAGTTAGGTCCTTTACTTATCTACTATGCACCAAACATATCCTGCACAGTGAAAAAAAAAACTATTTAGAAAAACATAAGGAAGGATTTTGTCTTTCCAGCCTCCAAAAACTATTAGCAATTCTCAATCCCCCATGTGAAAGCCTGAGACATTTTGGCATGGCATGTTAAAGCATTTTCATAGTTTGGATTAACATTTCCATGATGCTTCTATCTGTAAAAACAAATTGATCTTACAAAAGGTCGTTTCCCAGCAGTCATTTGGCTGGAAGTGATAGGAGCTCATTTTAACTGGATCTGTTTACTTAGAAAAGAGAGTGGAACAGAGTATCTCACACAGTATGCTTCTCTTTCCCATTCCACATAGAAAGTGTGTCTATTATATGTGACTTTTACTGCCAAAGCACTTGTCATTTTACATTAGCTGTATCAACTTCTGCTGTGACAAAGTGAGCAGCGTCTCCCTTTGCATAATGAAAATATTTTCACATCTCTGCTCAACCTGCTAACTGCGATTACAGCCAATTGGCCTATGAAATGACATTAGCATCCAGCTCCAACTAAATGAAATCACTGTGGCTGTCTAGCCTCTTAAAATGTGGTTTTCTTTGTATTCAATTGCTGAACTGTGCACGCCGGAGAAAAGAATGGTTCAGAAAAGCCAAATCTAAGAGGGAGGCATGTAATTAATGACAGTAATCTTTGCGGAACTTCCATGTTCCTTTCATGTGGTTATTTTTATTTACTGTCACATAAACCGGGCTTCCATCACTCTCTCCCGGTTGTGCAGGAGTGACAGCTTAGAGTTACAATAAGATCATAAGCTGGTATCACACTGGCTAAGAGGAGGTTAGTTTGGCATTATGGCTTTGAGCAATAAAGCTGAGTGATGATACAATTTGTAAAACGCAGATCTACAAATGCAGTCACGCTACTCGCACATGAATCAATAGGGCACAGCCAGTGTGGGAAAAACCATATTTGCTAACTGCATGAGGCAATTCTTCTCACAGCTATCTTCAAGAGATCCTGCAATGGATTTCTGTAGTAGAAACTGGTGATAAGACCAACTCTGTCGTCTCAGTTATACTTACCTTGCATCATTGCTAACTGCCATCTGTATTGGTACAGAGGTACATTTATAATGTGTATGTTAATAAAGCAATGCAATGCTCCTTCATAAGAGATTAAATAATACATAAATAAATAATACTTAATAAGTTCACCAAACTAAAGACCACCTCAGTCATACACGTCTCTAAAGGATCCTTACTCCACAATAGCAGGATCTCTATATAATTGCTTCTCTAGTTAGAGGGATGTGGATGCTACCATATTTGTTTGCTTTTAAACAATATATATTGCCTGTGAAAGCCCATTTTATGACTTACACAAAAAGCAGTAATGTTTACATGCAATAAAATGTAGTTTTACTTTTAATAAATCCAATTTACAGCTTTTGCCTTAACCCTTTTATTTTTCAGCAGCCAGGAAAATTCAATGTTTTCAATTATTTACAGAGTATACTGAGGTGAGTAAAAATGGTGGTGGAAATGTGGGCGCAGCTGGTGCCGCCATGGGCCGTAATATGAGTTACGGCTATAGAGGTCCACAGTAAGTGCACCGTCAAAAGGATGGAGCCCAAATTATGATAAAAACAGCATGATTCAGCCTCCAGCAATAGCTGGAAGGTGGATTGCATCTTGCCCCTGAGTCAATGGTGGCCTGAAGGGGAAATAGTAAGTAATGCCACTGGGACTTTTGCAGCCACAAGATGAGAAAAAAATAATACCCACCCAGTGGTCAATGCGACGTGCTTCTATGTGGTGATTACCAGTGGTGTGCCCTCCCAGCAGCTGGGATGTTTAAGGGGCGCCCACAGAGACATTATTCATCCCTGAGGAAGAACTGAGAACTGTGGAGTGAGTATCACGCAGGAGGGGAACTCTGTGTCACGTGACCTGTGGGGTAAGTTGGCTTTTTTCCAGTTTTACTTTTCATTTTGTGATATATTTTTCCATCATTGTCTATCTGGGATGCTGGTTAGGTATCTTGATTGCAAAAACAGGTCTGGTACTATGCCATACGCCTCTGACACAGAGGCGCATGGCATAGTACCAAACCTGTTTTTGTATATGCTCCATCTTTGTCACAGGTCTGAACAGAGGAACAGGGTTTTGACCACAGTTTGCAGTATACAGACACTGAACCAAGTAATATGGTGCAAATATAAAGTTTTATTGCCAAGCAATAATGCAAGCATACGTACAACCGTGAATGCAAATATGATACAAACCCATGCACAGCACACAATATATACAACAACCCAGGAAAGCAGTGGTAAATATAACACGCTTCTGTATCTATACTACATTATACATATCCACCCTTGGTGGAGGGGTGTTACCCCTTTTTTCCTTGATCTACAGAGAGCGACTTCTTAATCCTGAGTGGGGACAGGTCTAATCTCCCCACCTGCCTTTACAGTGGTTGCCTATGTGGTAACCCTGACTTGTGAGTATGTTGCACATACTCTTTCCACACACCTTCATTTACCAGTGCATACTACACTATATTGGGCTCTCGGTGTCCCTCTTTCGTCCCTTAATTCAGTGAGATGTTCTCAAAACAGGAGCAAAGGTTTATGGTGCTATATGATTGCTTGTCCCGCTCCACCTAATGTGTACAACGGTCTCATGAGACCCTTTATACATTTGCCCAGTGTGCAAAAGTGGATACAATAAAATCACAGTTTATTAATATTGTATTATTCATAACTTGCAGGAAGTCTGTGGGGTTCTTCTCTAGGATTACTGTACTCATCGGCAGCCTACATTACAGTATGAGTCATTTCATGTTGATTGCAACCCACTTGCTCGAAGAATCTTCTGGAATGAGGTGTTTTCTAACTTCCTACTACCAGCTCTGCCTCTGTTTAAAGGCTCAGCCAGGGTTCAATGCTGGCTAATGCAGCTGGGTCTAAAAATAGAGATAGGGTAAGCAGGCTGAAGTGAGTTGATCGGAAAAGCTTATAGAGGACAAACCTCCCCAAAAAACCTTCAAGTAAGCTGAGAATCTAGCAATCAGCAATAAAGTGCCTAATCAAAGCTACTGATGAAGGTCCTGGGGAAGATCTCTGAACACCTCTCGCAAGTTACAGATAATAAAACTGAACCTGTGTTTTTATGTATTCGATTTTTTTTATTCCAGTGTGAGGGGTCTCGGAAGATTTTGGTATATATGCTATATCTGGGATATTCATGTGATTGTTCCAATCGGAAAGCTCCATAAACCCTCACTTCTTTTTCTTGGCCATGTGGTATGTCTAAAGAGTTACTGTGTTCACCATCAGGTGGACTTTGCTCTGGAAGGGAGAGGGAGGCTATGTCACCCATCTGCTTTGATGTCACACTCTCACTGCTGGTATAGCTTTGGGTGGGGGAAGCACAGTCACTTTTTTTGCTTTCCACGAAGCTGAACATATTAAATGAAAAGCTTGTTAAAATGAAAAATACAATCTGGCAGAAGTACACATTTAAGAACATGTCCTTTACTCCTCATTGCCTGTATACTGTAGTTATCCTTCCTGCCTTTGACCAAAAAGTACTGACATATTTGGAAAAATCACAATTCTCTCCTGGTTATAGTAACTATGTTAAGAAAGTCCTCTCATTTAAAGATTGATAATGAGTAGGTATGTGCATGGGGAAGGTGGCATGGGGTATATCAGTGGTTTATCTGGTAGTGGCATTCTAATCAATATTTGATAAGATTTCTGCTGAATCAATGGAATATTTAGATATGCAGTATAAATATTTTCATATATTGATTTGGAAAAGCCTTTCATTTTCACATAAACATGGGCAGGGTGTATCTAGCAGTGCAAAGCTAGTGATAGCAGTGATCAGACTGGTAATCCATTATATGTCTGCTGAGATCTGAAGGAATATTGAGTAGTGAAGACAGAAATTGAGTGTTTACATAATCTGAAGCCCATCTGGTGTTGTAGAATTAAAGCAGACCGAAACCAAACATTTTTTTTAATTCAAAATATTTAGTTGCACCACTCTGACACATACAAAGATAAAAAGAAACTCCTTCAAGCCTATGAGCATTTCAGTGTATGCTTTTCACCCTTGTCATAGGGTTATACAGGTGGCAGCCATTACTTCTGACTTAGTAGGAGGTTTTAGATCATGGGTGTGTTTGTCATCAGCTACCGTCCCTCACAGGGGCTTTGTCTATGTGAAATCTCACACAATCTGAGATCACCTCCCCTGTGACATCATCAGTAGCAGCCTGTGTTTTGTTTTTGTTTTTTATTTCCTCCACCAGTCTGCCGGATTCTGCCGGCAATATGAAAGGAAGGGAGGGGTTCCTCCAATAAATGTAAAATATTTTATATTTGTCATCATGCAGCTGAAAAACTGCTGCTATTTATTATTATTATAATTTAAAAAGTAGTTTTTTTTTCTGAAATCTTGTATTTTTAATTTGGGTCCACTTTAAACTCTTTAGACTTATTAAAATAAGGAAAATGTAATCGTCATTTTTATTTTACTTGCACACACTCAATGGTGCATAGGATTCCTGCATTCCTTACAGATCTTTTATCCCAAGTATTGGTATTTATGCTGGTTACTTAATGTCATGTAGTGATAGATAATGCCCAGAGCTTCAGATTTGTGGTACAAAAATTCTCTGTATGGCTCAACTCGTAAAAACAATACAAGCTAAAAAAACAGTTCACTTATCTGGCACAGACACTGACATCATAAGGAGGTCAGAGAGGGTAGGTCGGTCAATGTTTCACCCAGCTTGGGCTTTTTCAAAACCATTGATGGTCTTGAGTATTCCTTGGACAGCCTCCAAAAGACTCACGTATTCAAATAGCTCGATACTGTGCATGTGTGTGCCTAGACTTGCACTGTTCAGGGACACAAGTAGTTCCAAAAGCTGCCTGAGGAGTATTGAAGAGCTGATTGGACTAGAAGGTTGAAAAAATTCCACCAGAGACGGAGCAGGAATAAAGGAATGGATTGAGGTGGGAAGGCTCTATGGTATCCAGAGCCTTCCCTCTACTATGTACTGTATGTATCAAACCTGAAGTGAGTTTCCTCACTTCAGGTTCCATGTAAATGGAGCTGGGTCAGAGGCCTGGAAGCTATACACTGTGGTCACATGACCACAAGTTCTCCTCCACAACATAGCAGCGGCTGGATAGTGCTCATTAATACAGCACCAATTCAATGAGGAGACCTTGGGCTAGACTCCCTAACACTGCTAATGCCTACTGAGTGCACACTAGTGGCTGCAGCTCTGTCTCTTTGAGTCCGACAGGAGAAAAACGTGATATAAATGTTCTGTGTCAGTTCAGTGGGGTTTTTTTGACAGTGGAAGCCCCAGTTAGAAAAAGAGCCAGGGCTTAGAAATGTGTGTGTAGAGGGGATTACCAAAGCTCTGTTTAACATAATGTAAAGGTGAATTGCTCCTTATTGCAAACCAAAACCCAGTACCTTAATCACAATAAATGACGAGGATCCAAGCCTTCATTTTACACAGTTTTTGAACCATCTAGAAAAGTGTTTACAGTATTTCTATGCATTTTTCAGGTGTTTATTGTGTGACTAGCAGCATTTTTTTGATGTCTAAACCAAACATTTTTCCAATTGCGAGAATCGTACACTGGTCTAATGGAGCTGTTGATGGTGCTGGTACCCAATGGCAGCAGTATCAGACAATCGTGAAGAAGGTGCCACACACACAGGCCAATATGTTCAGGACAATGCCATTTTTATTGTCCCATCATACACAATACACTTTGTCTGACTATTATTGCCTAACAGCCTATAACAGTCAGATGCTGTGTATTGTGTGTGATGGGACAATAAAAATTGCATAGTCCTGAACATCGCCTGTATGCAGCACCTTCTTCACGATTGTCTAAACCAACCATTTCACACCAGGAATAATGGTGTAGATATTTCTGTGCATGTACAATGGGGCATTTAAATGCATCTGTTCCTTGTCCGTATATCATTTCCCAGACTCAGTATATAACATTTACTTGCTCACCCACATAAATGACAACCACTTTTTTAATGCTGGGGAAATGTTGCCCGAGTGTGTTGGCTGCAGAGGTGGAAAAGAGGGCAGGACAAGAGTAGTCACATGATTTAGCGTCAATTCTAATTACATTGTTTATTTGTTTAAATGGGTACCCAATCTGATAACAGCGGATAAAATATGTCGTTTTCACAAATTCAAAGTTCTTTTGTGCATCAGACAATGCCTGCCAGCATTTCAAGAAAACAAGCTTTTTTTTTCAGATGCGCTGCATGGTTTATTGTTTCGCTGTCACTTTAATTGCCTTTCATTTCCACACTGAAATCCTTTATGAGGCTGAATGAATGTGTTACAAAATTAATATCATCTTAATTTATTCTTTGATTTTTATTCTAAGCATATTAAACCACATAATCTTACCTCAGGTCTCGAAACCCAATTACCCAATAATGTATGAGAACAAGGCTGCGCATTCCATAGCAACAGCTGTAAAGTTGGTAATATTGGGTGTAATTTAGCCACTATAAATTAGAGAGCGTGTGGAGGCACCATTATAAAAGCATGATTATGGCGCAAGTTCATGTGTTGAAGTATATAGACGACAATGTGTGCTAATTTTGCCGATCAACATACCCAATGAAGAGACGCCACTAATGGATCAGACACATACAATTAATGCAACTAGTCACTGTATAAAAAAAAGAGATAGATGAAGCTGCTCAGAATGTAGTGCTAACAAGCAGAGCAGTCTGGAGCCATTTGCTGTCAGAGGTAATAACACTCAACGCAGAGAAGAGCAGAAACATAGCGGCACTTTGATGGTGATGATGTACTGATGTACAAGCACACACCTGTGAAGAGGACACTAAATCTACCCTAGCATTCATTACGGTGGTGGTAGGAAAAACAACACTAATAATGAAAAGTGTAAACGGAAATAGCAGACAGCAGAGAATGACATTTGCATGGTCCCAGACAGCTTGTTAGCTGAAGTGGGTTTTAATTAGCTATTTTCCAGCAGCAAACGAGCAAATTAGTGACATCCATAAACAAGCAGAGACAATCAGGTTTGGAGAAAATGAGGAAAGCATAATTTTTATGAAATCTTCCCTATACATAAAGACTGAGCCAAGGTGTGTTTTTTTTTAGCCCCCAAATGTCCAGACAGTAGCAATTGTAACTGCATGAATGCCATTTTGTGCTTTGAATAAGAGTGAAGGAAAACAGATGAGTCTAACCTGGGTGGCAATTCAATGTATGGCATTACAGATGATAAAAAAAGGTATAAAACAGCAGAGGCACTGAAAACAGCAGCTGCATCATAACTCTTGTATCACAAATGACCCTCATCCTGCCAGGTCCCATTATGGTAATTTTGTAGTCCTTGCTTTAAAGCTACCAATGAGAGGTTTGGTGATTAGTACTACTATTCAGAAGCTCCATAAACGCCATGTTTTAGTACAATGTAGTTATTTTGTAATGCTGTCAGTACAGCATATGCAACAACAACAAGTGATGAAGCAACAGAGGCAAGAGAGTGCCATTTAGTCCTTTACAATTAAAAATGTATATAGCACCTATGTGAATAACTGATATATCAGAATAATGGCTATATCCAGCGGCATTTTTACCAATCACTATGTTTACATGTACACATTCCAAAACTGCTCTATTGCCAGGACCCTATTGTGTTTCTACCTGTATGTTACACTGCTGGTTACCTGCAAACCAATTTCTCCATACTTGGATAGCCATGCTCTGTCTAATTTACAGGGCTACCAGTGAGAGATCAGGTTTGGGGAAAAAAACAAGTCTTCCTCTGGCCATGTATAATAAAGGACTGCTATTGCAAAAACTTCATGTAAGAGGTAAAATGCACTATAAGTAACTTATTGCTTATGTCATGGTCACTTACAGTAGGTAGGGAAAAATCAGACAAAGAACTGATAATTAGTTGTACATGTAGTTGGATAAGTATGTATAGTATCTCATATTTTTGTACATATTTTATCTTTTCATGGGACAACACTGAAGGTAGGACACTTTGATGCAATGTAAAGTGTTAGTGTACAACTTGTATAACAGTGTAACTTTGCTGTACCATCAACACAGTCATCAATGTCTAAGTTGCTGGCAACAAAAGTAAGTACACCTCTAAGTGAAGAATGTAAAATTGTACCCAAAGTGTCAAATTTGTGTGCCCGCCATTATTTTCCAGCACTGCCTTAATTCTCTTGGACATGGAGTTCACTAGAGCTTCATAGGTTTCCACTTCCACTCCTCCATGATGAAACTAGTTTGCACTCCACCTTCTGTTTAAAGTGTAACTGTCAGGCATGAAATCACAAATCAATTCTTTATTTTTATCTGGTAAACAAGTAATAAGGATGCTAGCCAGGCAATCCAAAAGTTAAAAATCACTATTACTTTTCTTGTTGATAAATGATCATTCCCCAGTTTACCTGATTCTTATTTGGTACATTGTCGCAGAAAAGAAGTTGCAGGGCATGCTGGGATGTCTTTTTTGCTTCTTTATTTCCCCTCAGACTTAACTAATGCAGCCTGATTGGCTGAAGCCTCTTTCTCTCCTGTTTTTTTCCCTCCCACACCTCTGTTCCTCTCTGATTGGCAAATATTTCTCATGCTGATACAATGCACTTTCCAGTGCAGAGCTGGGTGGGAGTGCCTGAATACTGGTAGAAGGGCGGGCAATGCATGCACAATCAGGCAGAGGAGAGTAAGGGAGAAAATGACATCAAGATTGGCTTCAAGATACACACAGTTAAAATGGAGAATCCTAAGAAGGATTTTCTTTTTTTTTTACTATAGAAAAATCACTAAAATCAAAATGTGGACAGTGCAATATATATGTTATGTAAGTAGAGCAAGTATTTATCTATTTATATATGTGGGTTATTTTCTGAGATAGTATGGCTGACAGCTCCTCTTTAAGGATTCCCCTCTGATGCTCAATAGGATTTAGTTGTGGAGACATGCTTGGCCAGTCCAGCACCTTTACCCTCAGTTTCTGAAACAGTGGTTGTTTTGGAGATGTATTTGAGGTTGTTATCATGTTGGAAAACTGCCCTGTGGCCCAGTATCTGAAGGGAGGGGATTGTGCTCTACTTCAGTATGTCACAGTACATATTGGCCTCCAGGATTTCCTCAATGAACTGTGGCTCCCCAGTGCCTGCAGCACTGATGTAGCCCCAAACCCTGACACTCCCACCACCACGCTTAACTGTAGACAAGAGCCACTTGTCCTTGTACTCCTCACCTGATTGTTGCCACACATGCTGGACAGCATTTGAACTAAATAAGTTTATCTTGTTTTCATCAGACCACAGGACATGGGCAGCACGGTGGCGTAGTGGTTAGCTCTCTCGCCTTGCAGCGCTGGGTCCCTGGTTCAAATCCAAGCCAGGGCACTATCTGCAAAGAGTTTGTATGTTCTCTCCGTGTCTGCGTGGGTTTCCTCCGGGCACTCCGGTTTCCTCCCACATTCCAAAAACATACGGATAAGTTAATTGGCTCCCCCTAAAATTGGCCCTAGACTACAGTACTTACACTACATAATATAGACATATGGCAATGGTAGGGATTAGATTGTGAGCTCCTTTGAGGGACAGTTAGTGACAAGATATATATATATATACACTGTACAGCGCTGCGTAATATGTCGGCGCTATATAAATACTAAATAATAATAATAATAATAATAATAAATAGTTCCTGTAATCCATGTCCTTAGTCTGCTTGTCTTCAGAAAACTATTTGCTTTCTTTTGCATCATCTTTAGTAGAGCCTTCCTTCTGGGAAGAGCCTAAAGTTGGGTGAGCCGAGAAAACCGAGGATCAGAAAGACACAAAGACAAAAAAAACACCAGGAGCCAATAGTGCAATTTGTTTATACGCCAAGATAAATATGTGTAAAATAATACACTCACAAATTTTGGGTTGCAAGAAATGCAACCACCGATATGGGTTACAGAGCAGAACCTGCCTCCACTCGGGTCTGCAAAGTTCCACAAAGGTTGCACTCCTGGTAGATTGGGTAGTTCCTAGGGATACATATCAGCTATTCAAAACATACAGCCTCCAAGTAGAGGTAAGATAAGTATAAACATAAAACAATGGAGGCGCCAAAAGTCTAAAACAATTAAAGTGGATTCGAGATAAACTTTTACTCCTTGCATAATTGTGTTCCTTTCATATAGCTTATAGGACATTCCTCAAACCAAATACTTTTTTTGTTTTGTTTTAATACGTTAATTCCCTATAAACTAAACAAGCCTCGCCCACAGCTTTTCAGAGTGCCTTGGCATTTTCAGACAGTAGCAAGAGCTTATGGGAGCTCAGTCTGGGCAGGAGGAGGGGGAGGTGTTACTAGCCAGACATTTCAGAGGCAGGGGGGAGGAGGGAGGAGGAGAGGGGGCTGGATTTACACAGAGGCAAGCTGATAGCATCTCCTGATAGCTGATAGCAGCCTGTGACAAACAGAACATGGCTGCCCTCATTGTATCACAGGATGAAATAATCATATTCTGTTGAAGCTGTTTGCAGATAGATATGCTGTGTAAACTATCTAAACTTTAGGTAACATATATAGACAAGTTACTTGTTATAGTTAGTTTTTTTTATCTCGGATCCGCTTTTAAATAATATAAAAAGGAGAGATATGGTAAGCTTACCTCTCCTGTGGTGAAGTAGCACGTGTAGAAAAAAACTCAATTGATTGGTGCTTTATTTTATTTACACACTTTGGCAGATTCCTGGTGAAAGCACAATGGATCTAAGAGAGGATATACATTCCACTCCCATGCCCAAAACTTGTATTCCCACATTAACGCCATACTGATTAGTACTGCCTGCCTACAGAATCAGGGCTACTTTCACCATTATCATTATTAGTTATTGGATTTATACAGCACCAACAAATTACACAGCACTGTACAATAAATAAGAATGCCACGCCGTGTCTTGTGTACTTGGTCAGATAATGACATGGTAATGACCTCCTTTACTGCTCTTAAAGTGGACCCAAATTAAAAATACAAGATTTCAGAAATAAAACCTATTTTCTAAATTATAATAATAAATAGCAGCCTTTTTTCAGCTGCATGATGACAAATATAAAATATTTTATATTTATTGCAGGAGCCCCTCCCTTCCTTTCATATTGCCGGGACAGAATCCGGCAAACTGGTGGAGTCAGTGGTGTCCGGAAAAGGAGGAATTGCTAATGGCTGCCACCTGTATAACCCAAGTTATGAAAAGAGAAGGGTGAAAAGCATACACTGAAATGCTCATAGGCTTGAAGGAGTGTTTATTTATCTTTGTATGTGTCAGAGTGGTGCAACTAAATATTTTGAATTAAAAAAATGTTTGGTTTGGGTCTGCTTTAAGCCAGTGATGAATAGATCCCAGGTGATGCTTAATGAGTCTCTGTTACTCAATGACGCTAATTATAGGAACGTATAACAAACTATATCAGAGAAAATAATATTTATTGCACTTCTCTTCATGCATAGGGGGCATATTAGGTCACTTTCAGCCCAAGCCCGTAGAGACAGACATGCTACCCAGATCTATCTTGAGAGAAAGTTATATAACTTAAATATGGTCAATGCTCACTCCCCTTCCTTATATCTGAAAAAAACGAATTGTAACAATTAAATTGCAACTTACTCATATCCTTAATGGCTGAAAGGAAAAAGATCTTAAATGGACCAAATCGCTTGCTTTTATTCAACTAAACAAACATAATAGATAGCTGGTGAGGAAATCAGGAGACAATTAATAGAGTTACTAAGATAAGAGACTCTACTGGCTGAGTCACATCCGATCCTGTGCGTGTTTATGCTACCTTTTAGAACTTCTATACTTCTTTGAAAATCTTTATGCAGATAATTCAACTCTCCCCACAGAGGACATAGATGAATTCTTGACTGATAATGTTCATTGTGTTCTAATTCAGAATGCTTCTAATACACTGAGAAAGAAATATACTCTAATATTGAGTCTTTGAAGAACGCTTACCGGTAATCTCCTGGGCCTGATGGCTTTAATGCCCTTTACTACAAAAAAATTCAACCACCACCATAGTCCCAACAGTTAAAAAAAATTATAACACTATCCGGCCCGAACAGTTAGCCGGCAAACGGATCCAGGCAAACTTTCGGGGTTCGCGATCGTGGAGAACCGCAAACTTTTCCGGAAGTTCGGTTCGCCCCCATAGTGCATCATGAGGGTCAACTTTGACCCTCTACATCACAGTCAGCAGGCACATTGTAGCCAATTAGGCTACACTCCCTCCTGGAGCCCCCCCCCCCCCTTAAAAAAGGCAGGCAGCGTCAGGCATTGGACTCACTCGTGTGCCTGCAATAATTAGAGAAGGGATAGCTTCTGCAGACTCTCATAGGGAAAGCTTAGTTAGGCTCTTGTAGGCTTGTTAGCTTGCTCCTGGCTGGTTGTTATTGCTAAAAAAGCACCCCACAACAGCTCTTTTGAGAGCTAATCTTGTTCTTGTGATCTATTTTTTGTTGTTGTGTGTCTCACTGACACTTGTGTTGCATAGACAGCCTTGGTAAATCCTACTGTGTGTGCCACTGCCAGGCCCAGCACATTCAGTGCCTACCTGTGTGTGTGACAGGTGCACATTGTAACACCCATCACTGCATATACCTACTACCTGTTGTTCACTTCAGTGCACCCACCTACCTACGTGAGTGCACACAGTGTCACTGAGCCTGTCCGGTACCTGTCTGTGTGTGACAGGTGCACATTGTAATACCCATCACTGCATATACCTACTACCTGTTGTTCACTTCAGTGCACCCACCTACCTACGTAAGCGCACGCAGTGTCACTGAGCCTGTCCGGTACCTGTCTGTGTGTGACAGGTGCACATTGTAATACCCATCACTGCATATACCTACTACCTGTTGTTCACTTCAATGCACCCACCTACCTACGTGAGCGCACGCAGTGTCACTGAGCCTGTCCGGTACCTGTCTGTGTGTGACAGGTGCACATTATAATACCCATCATTGCATATACCTACCTGACAGTCACTGTTGTTCTATCATTGAGCTAACACAGCCCGGTGACCATATGGGCTTGAAAACCGCCACGGCCAACACTCTGGCCATGGTGCGCACCAGTCCAGCACGGCCGTCACTACACAAACAACTGTTTGCGGTGCATTACACAGTGAGTTTGGTGTGTCAGTGTGAAGCAGTACTCTAATTACACTCCCCGATTGATGTATACACATGCAAGATGTTTTAAAGCACTGGGCTTGAAAACCGCCATGGCCTGCACTCTGGCCATGGTGCGCAGCAGTCCAGCACTGCCGTCTCTACACTAACAGCTGTTTGCGGTGCGTTACACAGTGAGTTTGGTGTGTCAGTGTGAAGCAGTACTCTCATTACACTCCCTGATTGATGTATACACATGCAAGATGTTTTAAAGCACTTTAGGCCTGCAATTTAGCATACAATGTGATTTCTGCCCTTAAAACGCTGCTTTGCGTCAAATCCAGATTTTCCCCGGGACTTTTGGCGTTTATTCCACTCCACCATGCTCCCCTCCAGGTGTTAGATCCCTTGAAACATCTTTTCCATCACTTTTCTGGCCAGCATAAGTGTTTCTAGTTTTCAAAGTTCGCCTCCCCATTGAAGTCTATTGCGGTTCGCAAAGTTTGCGCAAACCGAACTGTTGCGGAAGTTCGCGAACCCAGTTCGCAAACCGAAAATCGGAGGTTCGGGCCATCTCTAATGGCAAGGTCCCCCAAAAGGAATTTCTAGAATCAACTATAGCTGTTATCCTTAAGCCACAAAGGGTCCAGCTCTCTCCCAAGAACTTTAGACCAATCTCCATGCTCAATGCAGATTATAAGAGCTTCATTTCCATTTTGAATAAAGTTTTATCCTCCATTGTACATAGAGACCAAGTGTGATTTGTCCCAATGTGACTAGCAGGTGACAACATTAGAAAAATTGTAAATATCTGACATTATGCAAAGCGTAATAGTTATGCAATTATTTCATTAGATATGCTGCCCTCCTCTGGATCCCGATCACATGTGATTGGGAGGCAGAGGAGGGCAGCATAGAGTATGTGGCTGCTGGGAGGAAGAGAACTTCCAAAGCATTGTGGTCAAGTTTATTTGTTTATAGAGCTTTGCTGCACCTACTCTGCCATGTGGGAGGTGGGCCATGATCATTTTGTCTCCAGGGGGACCCAGGGGCCATTGTTCTGCCCCTGGTACTTTTACTACAACTGGTGGCAGAGAGGATGTGAATATAATGTAGTCAGGGCACAAAATTTGTCATGACAGACATCTAAACAAACTCAGGGGATACATGCTTGATTCTCACCCCAGATGGTCCCGAATGGCTGCCTGCAGAGATTAATATAGTGTGTGTACGTAGATGTACAATCTGAAGGATTCAGTGCTGATAAGTTGATAACCACACTATAACAATACTTCATATTGCAGAAAAACCCTAAAAGTAAGCCATACTAATAAATTAATACCTGGACTCTAGTGTCATTTATAAGAAAAATGTAGAGTTGTTTTTCTATGCACAATGCTAAAGCTGGGAAATAATTCTTCTGAAAGCAAAGGACTTATAGGTAATAATCTGATTCATTCAGGTTTATGAGTTGCCACTGCAAAAACTACCCTTATACTTAGAGATAGATTACTTTGGTCTACACTGCATTATGATGTATCACATAAAAAAGCCCAATTCCCAGAAGAAAGGAGAAAGAGATTTTATAGCCATTTATGTACATAAATCAGAGTTTTCAAAGAAAAATACTGCAAAGCTAAGCAAGGAGTTGAAGAAGTTGGAAATTCTTTCCTTTGTATAGAAATGCCCTTTTTATGAACATGCCCCAGACAGAACATAAGAAGCTCTTATAGTAAAGTAAAACTTTTTAATCAGAGTATGGCATCAAGTCTATTAAACCTCTGGGATATCAATATGGGCAATTAACCATTTACTGACATCCTAACGTATTAAAACGTCATGCTTACCGCTATTAACAGCAACATGACGTTTTAATACGTCCCGCGTTCCCGCCGCTGCTACCGCCGCTGCTACCGCCGTGTGTGCGCCGCTACCGCCGCTATTTCCGTCGGGCTTCCGTGCTGGGTGATTGGGGAAGAAGACCGAACGGTCCTCTACCCAATCGCAGTGCCTGGAGTGAATGGACGTGACCGCGAACAGCGGCTACGTCCATTCACAATAACAGGAAATGTAACAATTAAATAAAGTGAAGAAAAAAAAAAAAGAACATTTCCTATGAGTGTTCACTAGCGCCATCTTGTGGCCAAAAAGTATATTACACCTACAAAATACATTCATTTTCAAGTACATACAGATCTTAATAAAATACACTTCCAACCCTACCCCCCCCCCCCCCCCCCCGCAAAAAAAAAAACACTTGTAAAAAAAAAATCAGCTAAAAATAAATAAATAAATAGTTGCCTTAGGGACTCAGCTTTGTTAATTTATATTTTATGGGGGGAAATTAATTTTAATGTATTACATAGGGGCTTGTAATTATGGCCGGAATAAAAAAAAACACAACAGAAAAATAACACTTATATTTCAAAATAATATACTGTCGCCATACATTGTGATAGGGACATCATTTAAACTGTTTAATAATCGGGACAACTGGGCAAATAAAACGTGTTTGTTTTATCCACAGGAGAATGTTTAATTTTAAAACTATAATGGTTGAAAACTGAGAAATAATGATTTTTTTTATTTTTTTTTTCTGTTTTTCTCATTAAAACGCATTTAGAATAAAAAAAATTCTTAGCAAAATGTACTATCCACAGAAAGCCTAATTGGTGGTGAAAAAAACGAGGTATAGATCATTTTCTTGTGATAAGTAGTAATAAAGTTATTAGGGAATAAAAGGGAGGAGCACTGACAACTGAAAATTGCTCTGGTCCGTTAGGATAAAAACCCTTGGGGGTAAACTGGTTAAGTAAGTAGAGGGGGTTGGCAGTTCCAGCTACCTTTGGTGTAGTTTCAGCTACCGTTGCAGGCCTGAACTCAGAACTCTTCTCTGCTCTAAAAGATACACAACAACATAATAATCTTTAAACAAAAAACATGTATTTGTTACAGCTGATACAAATCCTAAAATAAATCTGCTCAGTTTCTACTTCCTGATTCATGGAAGCAGACATATTGTTTTCAACCTGCGCTTTCAAATGAGCTTATCTGCCAGAGGCAGTCATGTGACCCAGGGGAGGATAAATTACAACTTGTGACACAGATGAGGGGGAACTAAACAGGATAAACTCTCTAAATACATACAGGGTGCATTTCTTTATGTTTCTGTTTATGTTGTGCAAGAGTTCAGGTCCACTTTAATGAAATTTACAGCAGTTGCACTAAATGGGCAACAATGAAAGGCTTGCCAAAGGTTTCAACAGAAAGGAGGTCAGTTACATTTTTTGCCTCATCTTTTTTTCACTAGTTTTGTATTTGGCTACAGTAAAAGTCACTACTAGTAGCATGAGGTGATATCTGGATCCTAGAGAGGTTGCACAGCTAGTCAAACTCTTCCAAGATGGCACATCAGTACATGACCAATACGTGGTCTCTTTCAAAGGCTATACAAGGTTTGCCAAGAGCCTGTTTTAAATTGGGTTCAGTAAGTAAAAGCTAATATCTTATTATGTTTAAGGAACCTGCCTGTTTCTAATGATGTTTCTGCCGAGACCCGGGCAGAATCCGTTGCGTCCGGGTCTCGGCGCTTGTTCCCCGCTGATGACGCTGCTGCTGGGACACAGGCCGCACATTCTAATAGGCGGAGGGCGCATTCTCAGTATGTCCTCCGCAGATGTAAACAATAGTCAGTTGACTCCGGTCAGGTAGGGTTACTGCTGTGTGATTGGATGTGTGGAGTGCTCCCACTGATTGGATGCAGAGTGCACCCAGTCATCGCCCGTGGTAAGCATAGCTGCCTGTGGCTAGTTGCTGGGGTGCGCACTCACACTGTTAGATTACTGGATCTTGACCTTTGCTTGTATTGACTATTCTTGTCTGCTGTGATTAACCCTTGCTTTGATTCCTGAAATACTCTTTGCCTGCTGCCTGGACCGACCTTTGCCCGTTATTGGATACTCTTGCCTGCGCCTGGACCGACCTGTGCCTGTTAACTGGATACCCTTGCCTGCTGCCTGAACTGACCTCTGCCTGTTACTGGACACTCTTGTCTGCCGCCTGGACCGACCACTGCCTTTTTACTGGATAGTACTCTTGCATGCTACTAAGTATACTTGAACCAATCCTTGTCTATTACTTGAATAACCTTGCATGCTGCCATTACATTAACTCTCATATATTATCTGGATCATCCTATTGAATAATCTTGCATGTGGACCTTGCATGAACTCTCTCATTACCTGAATCCTTCACTGCCTGTTCCTGATACATCTGTCATTACTGACAATTGACACTGAGGGCCTCATCCTCCTGAATCAAGGTGATAGCCCTGTGTGATACTTGAACTATTGAACTGTGTTACTAGCCTCATTGGGGTTCTGGTGGGTTATTGTCTTCTCTACTTCAGTCTGTATGCCTTGCATGTGAAGACATGGGGGTAACCGTAGTCAGGAGACAAATAATGTGTCCTGTTCACGCTGGGGCTTGTCTATAGGTGAAGACCGTGGGCCGGGCTCATAGCCGTGGCCATAGATTGGGGCATGGAGACTGATTGGGGGCATAACCTGTCAGGTCTTACATTATGCATTTTCTTATCACTTTAGACATTAGAGGGAATGCAAGAATGAACTGATACCATTGACTTCCCCAACACCCTATATTTGCTTGACCTAGGCATTAAGTCCTCGATCTATCCAGCACCACTAGGTTGCTTGTCAGACTTTCCAGGAGGTCATTGATGCCCTGGATACAAATCCGGGAGTAGATCCTCCTGGACACCATCTGTCTTTTAATTAGGCGTTTGCCCTAATGTTGTCAAGCATGACTAGTCTGCCACATCATTCTTTTCACTTAGATTTTCAGAAGTCTTTCTTTTCCATTTGGTTACACTTGTTATGGGTGAGGGGAGTTACACTGGCCACACTTGTTATGGGGTGAAGGGAGTTATGCAGCCCACTCTTCTTACTAGGAGGAGTTACATCAGTCGCACTTTTTATAAGGGAGAGAGATACATTGGCTGCGCTTCTTAAAGTGAACCTCCGGACTAAAAATCTACTCAGCAGAACTGAAAAAAAAGGCTTGGTGTTTCTTTAACAGTTTCACAGCATCAGAACTTTGTTTTTCTTACCAAAGCATCATTTTAGCTGCATTTTAGCTAAGCTCCACCCATCAAAGAAAACTCCTCAGGCTTTTTCCCCTGATGCTGTGCAAAGCATGATGGGATTTCCTAAGTTGTTATTCACATTGCCTAGCAACTGGGAGGTTTATCATCACACAGGACAGTTGGAGCTGTGGTCTCATGCTCCCTGTCACCTCCTTTCAACCAAAAAGATGGCTGCCCTCATGAAATCAAACATTTGCCTGCTCTTCTAAAACAGGGTGGGTAAGAGATTATATTACCTATCTATGTTAATTAACATAACTAATGTAACTTAATGACAGTATGCTTGTTTAGGCTGAAATTCCTCTTTAAAGTGGAAGGGAGTTACACTGGCCAGAATTGTTCAGAGTACAAATGAATGGTGACAGTACTTGTATAATGGACAGGGTAGTGTGGCTGTACTTGTTATGGTTTTTGGGGGATGACAGGAGGTAGAACAGTGGCTGTATCCATTACAGGGAGGCACAATAGCTATGGGTTGGAGAGGAATGATGGCCACACCTGGTAAGGGACAAATGGAATGGATTATGGTAGTCACAGTTATTATGTAGGGAGGAATTTTGACTGCATTTGCTAAAGCTAGGAATTGAGGTTTAAGTTGTTAACCCTTGTTAGGGAGGGGAAAAGTGCACTCTCATTATAGGGTTATTATTGCTGCCCTTGTTGAACTTGTATACTGTAAGAGCAAATCAATAGATCTGGAAATCCACCTAGATTTCCCAAGCAGTTTGCTTTAGTAATGTATTCACATCAAGCTAAGAAGCATGGCATTTTGGTCTCAAAGACATTTCTCAAGTGCTCAAGTCACATAACATTCCACCTTGACTATATACAAATAACCACACCCCAGAGGGCTTGCACTTCAAGAGCAACTGCTGATTTTATCTTAAAGGCACAGTACATGTGAAACAGGTGTTTAAAAAACAGAAGTACAAGTCCACCGCATCTCTGCCTCCACCGAACCTGAGACAATCCACAGTATCCAACAGTGGATCATCCACAAGAGGTAGAGTGATCAAAGGGGGTCGAAGAGGTACTCCGCGATTTCATCAGGTGAAGGCCCCGTTTCCCATTGAGTCAGACCAGGGATCTTGTGAGCCTATTGACTCAGGATCCAGTAACCATGGGGACAAATGTGTTGTTTATCTGGATGGATCGAACAACAGGCGGGAGCATTGCAGACACATCTGGTTATTAATCTTACTAATAGATTATTAACCCCAGATGAATTAAGCGTGGGCTTAAGTTTTGTGTCTGCATTAAGGTAGATATTTAAGTTTTTGAGAAAATTAAGTGGAACCTTTGGCATTATTTAAAGAATCTCCAAACAGTCTAAGGGTAGATTAGGCATATAGGTCAGAGGATGAGGACATTCCAGATAAATTAAAGAGTGAAACAAGAATGATCCACAGACACAGAATGCAAGTTTGGAAATATTTGAATCCAGATCATTAGAAATTGTGGGGTGACATTTAATTCTCTTGCAGACATAAGACAGCTATCAGGATGCTAATGAGGATAATAAACCCAGACTCCCATTGATTTTATTATTATTAAAAAAAAGAACTCCTGCTGTGGATGTGAATTCACCTGCAATCACACATCCGTTAATCAAAACCTCTCAGCAAACCCAACTCTGATCTGATATAACGCATCTGTGTTTAGGAAATCCTAACCATTTAATAGGAGATCATTAATTACAGCCCAAACTAATGTGCTCTACAATCTTATGTTTGTTATGTTTTGTTGCGTAAAAACTAGGACTTTAAACTATGTGTGGATGTTTAACATGGTATTGCTTTCATTATATTTTTACCAAGAAGCTAGAAATGCAGTCAGAGAATGAAAATGTTTACTAATCATAATTACAGAGCTGCGGAGCGTCCTGCAACCTGAGGAAGATAAATAAAGCATAAATGTGTAATGTGTGGTCTGCCAAAATGATAAATCCGTGCAGCCTCACCTCACAAAAATTCTCAAGGACACACACGACTCTCGCCAGCATTCGTTGGCTCTATCTACAAATGCCAGCAGTGTGCCCTAGAGAGATGGACCTAAAGAAAGATGACTTGTGTGCTCAAGCAGATGGTGTGGCAAAACCTTTCTTCTTGTGTGGTATAAAAAGGTAACCCTGTTTTTCTGTGACGGTGCAATATTTTAAGTCTAACAGCAACTGTTTTTTTTTCATAGTAAGCAAAAATGTATTGCAGTTTCCTTTTTTATGCTACAAGTGCACATGAAAAAAGCACACATGTCCATTAAACTTAACCTCTGACACTGCTGTAATTTTTTTCTGTCACCTTTAAATGGAGCAGGCAGCCATTTTATAATGTGAACTAACTAAACATGAAAGTTCAGTAGGACCTTGTGTCATCCCTGTAGCAAATTTTTATATAGGCTGTTTAGTAAAAAACATACAGCTGGGCCTGATGAGTGGACATGTATAAATAAAAAAAAGATCTCATTCCTGTAAAAACATGACTCCAGACTGCATTGTCAGTAAACCAATACACACATATATAATGCTTAATAAAGTGGATCTGCAGTGTGACTGAGCAGGTTTTTGCATTAAAGGCCTACACTATGCTCAAATATTTTTGAAAGGTGCCCATATATGACTGTCATAGCTTGACAAAGGGGGCAAGTCAGCTTTCAAAACTTTGCAATGTTCTCGTCTTTAATAAACTTCATAAAAGACCTTTGGATGGTGCCTGTCTCATCTTTACTACATTATTATCATTGCAGACAACTATAGCTTTATTTCAAATTCAAATATCATTACCATACATTGCAGCTGCAACACAGTTTCATGATAAATGGGACAGTCACATTTAAAAAAGAAATCGGGGGGTGGGGGGGGGGGGGTTACAGTAGCAATCTTTATGTCTTTAAGGTGAGAGACGATGTATATTCATTTTGTCCTTAACTAGTTAACCACTAAGGGTTTTTTCCCTTAAGGACTACAGCGATTTTCAACTTTCAGTGCTCCTGCATTTCACTTGGCAGTACCTTAATCGCTACTTACTTATCACAAAAACATTCTATATCTTGTTTTTTGCCACCAATTAGGCTTTCTTTGAGTGGTACATTTTGCTAAGAATTATTTTATTCCAAGTGCATTTTAATGGGAATAATAGGGGGAAAAATGCAAAAAATCATTATTTTATAAATCATTAGTTTTTCGCCATTATAGTTTTAAAATAAATCCACACATTTTATTTGTACATTTGTCCTAGTTATTAAGATGTTCAAAATATTTCCCTAGGACAATAAAGGTGTATTTTTTCTATTTTGCATCCATCACTAATTAAAAGCCCATATTTGCAAAAATAACAGTAATATTCCCTCATGACATACCGTACTTTTCGGACTATAAGACGCACTTATAGTCCGAATGTGCGGCTATGTGTCACTCCCTCCACAAGGAAGTGCAAGTGACTAGAGTGCCCTCACTCACACAGTCCGGCTCCGAGTCCTGCATCTTCCACATTCCATTTTCCTTCAGCCAGCATGCTGCATCGAGCGGATGGGGATCCTTTTTCAGCTTTCATCCCCGCGTCTGGCACACTGCATGTTCAGCTGGAGGAAATGCTTCCATTCATCCCCGCATTAATGGGTGCACACTTCGGTACACACACTTTAATGCATGGCTGGAGCCGGTGCATTAAAGTGTGTGTACCGAAGTGTGCCCCCTTAATGCGGGGATGAATGGAAGCATTTCCTCCAGCTGAACACACGGTGTACCAGACGCTGTGGAGGGGGGCAGACCGGATGGAAGAGAAGCTTCCAAAGACGGGGCTGGGGTCGGAAAGCCCGTGCATTACAGTGTGTGCACTGAAGTCTACCCCATCAGCACGGGGATAAATGAAAGCATTTCCTCCAGCTGAACATGCAGTGTGCCAGACGCCGTGTGTAATAAATCTTTGTTGGTTGCTATTGGCATTGGCAACAACACTACACCTTCGTTTGGCACCATATCACAGAAAGTGTGATAACTTGACTCTCATCACAGCAAACAGCATAGGAGATAGGACTTTGTAGATGTTGTCAAAGTTTCAGGAATTTATTCAGTAAACAGATATACAGATTGCTAATCTCTACATGTTTGTTACACCTCAGCGTAAGTCCTCTTTGCATTCCAGGCTCTTGGTCCATTCCTTTTGAATGGCAACCAGGCTTTCTCTTATGTTACATCTATACTACGTTACATTTAGGCCTATATACAGCATACAGTTAGATAAGATGACAAGACATTACAAAAAGAGTAGAAAGTAGAAGTAAATAGCCAGAAGTTAGAAGTAGCAGCAGTAGCCCTCCCTCCCCCCCCCCCCCCCCGGGAGCTCGTTAGCTCTTCTTATACTAACTCTAAAGAGTTAAATGTGACATCATCTGAGCAGGGACAGATCAATACCTCATCGCCTGCTATTGGCTTATAAGACCCCGTGATATCATGACAAGCACAGTCTTTACTGCGCATACTCTGGAAAATTCCATGTTCCAGGGACCTGACTCTTAATCTAAAAAGAACATTGTTTACCTTTAGGAAATATAAAAACACTCGATGTTTACAGAACAAGACTGCCTCCCTGTCTGTACATCGTAGCCTTGTACCGTCCAAATCACACTGTTCTTCAGTGCTTCTAGAAATGCTCCTTAAAGGTATACTCTGCAAATCAAGTCTTTTAACTAAACTCAGTTAAAGTAACTGAGGCCTACGAATTCATATAATACTTAAATTCTAACACCGTGGAGGTGGGCGGACCTGATGGAGGAGAAGCTGTGAAACGATGTCTGCCACCAGTGCGGGGATGAAAGGATGCCTGCTTCCTCCAGCTGAACATGTGGTAAATGGCTTGTGAAGATAACTATGTGCAGTACTGCTGGCAGGAGTGTTGATCACGGGGGTTGGCAAACACAGGACACGGGATGGACAAGTGACAAAGGGGGTGCAGACAGGTGACAATGGGGGATGGACAGAGGACACAGGATGGACAGATGACACAGGATGGACAGGTGACACTGGGGGATGGACAGAGGACACAGGATGGACAGGTGACTCAGGAGGTGTGGACAGGTGACACTGGGGATTGGACAGAGGACACCGGATGGACAGGTGACTCAGGGGGTGTGGACAGGTGACACTGGGGGATAGACAGAGGACACAGGATGGACAGGTGACACAGGGGGTGTGGACAGGTAACACTGGGGGATGGACAGAGGACACAGGATGGACAAGTGATTCAGGGGGTGTGAACAGGTAACACTGGGGGATGGACAGAGGACACAGGATGGACAGGTGACCCAGGGTGTGGACAGGTGACACTGGGGGATGGACAGAGGACACAGGATGGACAGGTGATTCAGGGGGTGTGAACAGGTAACACTGAGGGATGGACAGAGGACACAGGATGGACAGGTGACCCAGGGTGTGGACAGGTGACCCTGGGGGATGGACAGAGGACACGGGGTATGGAAGGGTGACACAAGGTCACAGACAGGTGACATGGGGAAGGACAGGGAGTAGGAACAGAGGACACAGGGGACATAATAATTGGGGGGAAGTCTATAAGTCATTTTTACGCATTACTGGTTTAATGCGTAAAAATTACGCATTAAACCAGTAATACGTAAAAATGTATGTGTTAATGTTCCTGCACTAGCGGGAATGCGTAAAAATGTACGCAATGCGTCCCGCCGACCTCCGAGGTCAGAAAGCTGCCAGCGGGGGACTGGAGCAGCAGTGAGAGACTACGAGGGCACAGGATGGCTGCATGGGGCTGGCAGAAGCCCCAGGTAAGTGAAACACATTTTCTTTATTTTGCTTGAACCTTCCCTTTAATAATGTAAAAAACTTGGAGGCAGGAAGAGGGAAAGCTAATCCGTTTGCTGTGCCCCTTTTCCACCCACTAACGCCCACTTTGCGCCTCTTCACTGCTCACAGCCCCCCCCCCCCCCCTGTGGTCACACTGGATAATTGCGGGTCATTCCTGCAATTAGTATGAGCCGTGACGTGCAGCATCTGACCCGGTAGAACTTCCAGGGTTGCAGCCTTGCTCAGAAGAATTGTTTTTTAAAAGATAACATTTCCACTGATGCAAAAGCGGTGGAGAGCGGCAAAATAGGTGCACATGATGTGCTGAAAATGTGAGGAATAAGGTGATTTTTTTTTTTATAACTTTTGAAAAAGTTACAGACCTGCTTTAAGTAAAATTTTAAATCTGTATTAAAAACTTGAAAGGGTTCATAAACTTCCAGGCCCCTCTGTACCACTTACATATTCATTTTGAATGCGTCTACCCTTATTATTCTATTTTTGAATTTATAGCTCATTGACTGTGTATTCAAATGAATCTCTTACGGAATATAAGGTTTGTGACCTATGTAGATTGGACAAAAATCAAATTACTTGCTAACACTGAGTTACTTTCCATGTATGCAATGAACATTTTCAAAGACATTTACATCTTTATCTCCACATATCAGCAATAATGGACAGAAATCATTAGATGAAATACATTTTCAGTGCACCAGACTTCACGGCTGGCTGTGTGAATAAGGAAGCAGCAGGGAACTACTCAGAAACTGTATTGGCTGAACGATGATGAACACCAGCTCAGCTAGTAAGTTATAAGATCTTGTATAAAACTTTTATGTCCATATTCCCTATAATCAGGTGAGTAAAGATACCGCTGTCCAAAAGCCCCCAAAAATGTGTATTGGTAATGACAGAATGAAAAGTACATACAGTATTTGAAATTCTTAATATGAGGGGCAATGTTGTCTACAAAATATAAAAATACACCTGCTAAATTATATTTAATGCTTCTTCCAATTAAATGCTAACAAAATGTTTAGATGAATTAGTCAATCTGTGCCAATTGTAAAACTTTACATTACCCAGATTTGCACTTTTAAAGTGAATCTGAAGCAAGGTAACTCTCTTCAGGTTGGATCAGCGTTTGTCCAACCTTCCCTCTTGACTCCCCAACGGTGCCTGTTTTGCAGGCAACTTCACCTATGCACAGGTGGGGTAATTAGTGTCTCAAGTACATGGAATCCACCTAGCTGAGACACTAATTACCTCACCTGTGCACAGACGAGGTTGCCTACAAAACAGCACCGTTGAGGAGTAACAAGGACAGGTTGGAGCAACACTGGGTTAAATACTCACTCATGTAGGTTCTGAATACCATAGAGTTTTCCTGGTTCTCAGTCTGTTCTGTCCTTCCACCGCTGTCCCTTGTTGAAGATATTTGACCTGCTAGATCGCATACCTTTTTTGCCACTACTCATGTAACCTTGGGAAGTACTCGCATCCCTGAGCGCTTCAGAAGATGAGCGTATCCATACTGCGCATGCACAAGCGCAGTAGAGATGCACCCCTCTTCAGAAGCACAGAGATTCAAGTATTTCCAAAGGCTGCTGTGGCTATTGAAGACACAGCCAGTCAAGTAACTTCAACAGGATATGATGCTGGAACAACAGAATGGACCTCACTTCAGGTGTGCTTTAAATTATACCAGAGCTGAAGTACTTCAGCCATAGTGTGTACGCACAGAGTGCACCTGGACACCTGCGCCTGCGCACTACCACCCAACTCCGGTGACATGGATTGAGCCGCAGCGGAGGATTTAGACTACAAAGGAGGGGGACAGGGAAGAAAGGGGGAAGCGGTGAGCATGAAAATGCAATCTAATACATGCCTGCTCCCCGAGTTTTTAAGAAGTACTTAAGCGCTGGTATCCTATAAATGTTTCAATGGTGCTGGCATCTTTACTGCTGGCAAGGTGTTTAACTGTGGGATTTTTTTCTTTCTCCCATCTACTGTATGTATTGAGCAGTAACATCAATTGATCTCCCACAGTGCTCTGGGGCAGAAGACTGCTTGTCATTAAAGAGAACCTGAGGTGGATCTTCGGGGGGCAGATGGGACACAGAGGCATGTTCTCTGCCTCCTGACATACCTCTGTGTCCACAACATGCCTCTGTGTCCCCACACTGCTGCTCTCTGCCCCCCTACCACCACGCTATAGCCCCTGAGATTAGCAACAATATCTGTTGCAATCTCGGAGGTAAACAGTGAGGAGAGCAATTCCCTGTTTAAAACGTCCGCCAGGGGCATTTCTACAGGGTTTACAGAGCTGCCATTGGGCAGCTCTCTCTCCTTGGCCGTGCCCCTTGCCGCTTCCCCACCTTTCTGAATAAATTACTAACTGTACATGGTTTATTGCAGGTTTTTAATTTCTTCTCCAGGCATTATACAGAACTGGGTCAGAACTTTACAATAGTGACTGTAACATACATGTTGTATAGTTCTGACCCAGTTCTGTATAATGCCTGAAGAAGAAACTTAAGGTTTCGAAAGCTTGCAATAAACCATGTACAGTTAGTCATTAAAGGCATTACCAGAATCATGCTTATTGGTTTGATGTCTGTATATCAATATACAAACTTTTTGGGATGAAAGTGGCGGTATATAATTTATTTGCTTTATACCCATTTTGATTGTTTAAACTGCTAATTTGACTCTAATCAATTCACCAAACAAAATGCTGTTGCCATGGCTGCTTGGATGAATAATTTGAATTGTGGAATATCTAGAAAATCAAAGGCTAGTAAATTCCCAGCTGACTGCAGACCAAACTGGAAAGCTAATTTTTGCTAACATATGATTACATAATCACTTTTATATTTATTATACAATTAATGATTATTATATAATTAATGAAAATGGAGTTACAGTCCAGTGTGTCTTCTACATTAACAGCATAGGGATGTAGTATAGATTTGAACATCTGTGTCAGTTGTACAGACTGTTGTGGATTTACTCCTTACTGATAAACATGTCAAAAATGCATATAAAATCAGAAAAGTGGGAATAGAAGGATAAATTAAAAAAAACAAGGATAAATCAAAGACTTGTGAGGGTAAGACAATGATAGAAGGTTAAAAAGTAGGTGGAGCAGATGAAAACAAGGTGGTATACACAGCAGATCCTGATAGCAGTTTTTTCTGTATGTATGTATATATATATATATATATATATATATATATATATATATATATATATATATATATATATTTCTCGCTAGAAAGTAGGGAAATTATTGGTTCTCTATGACACCATGTATAAGATAAAGGGGGGAAAAAAATCACTCACCAGATTAATAAAAATTGCTTTGTTTCCCCTTCTAATTATCATTCCCTTGGTGTTGTCCATTTGTGTGCATAACTCTTGATTTTGTATTTTTACCTCCCTTTAGCAAACCATATATTTATATGATTTCTTGTTTTCCAGTTAATGAGAAAGTAGAGAGGGATGGCTTTTTAAGGGTTTTAACACTGTCAAAATATTATTAATAAACCTTTACTTCGAAAACCCCAGTTTTGCCCGTGTTTAATGTAACCTATTTCAAGCCAGAAACCCTGGGCATCAATTTGCTAATTCACATACAGGATTAGACAACTGCCAAGTTTCTGTACTGTAAAAAAGACAGATCCTCCGACACCTGTCAAGTTGATGAAAGCAGTGCCATCCTCTGACCTTTGCCAGTTCAAGGTCGATAATGAGACAAGTCAGGCAGGAAGATCAGCTTGTGCTGACTCCATTAGTGTTAGCCGTGTACATGTGCTGAGTAGTACTGCACCTCCTGTCAATTAGTGTGGCTAAACCAGAGGCAGCATATAGCGAGCGCCTGCTACCTTTTCTTCTACACCCTGCTGCATTTTAATTAGTTGTAGTCCCCTGACTATTCCTTTAGAGCTTCATTACTGCCGTCTTCAAGAAATTCAGGGAAAGCCTTTTTAAATTTCTCCTCATAAATTAAAAGAAAGGGCTGATTAATCGAACAATACATTCTGATAATGTAGGACTATGTGCAGGATTTTCAGGGCATTATTATACCACAATGCTCTTCACTGTCGGTCAGAACCTTGTACACAATCAAATAAAGCCCAAGGGGCACAATTTAAACTCAGCGGGGGATATCAGCATTTGAGTGAAACGTGGAAGCCTATGCGTTCATGTGTGTAAGCATGCAGCAAGTTTATGCTGGAATAACTCTCATAACCACAGTCAGGCATGAATATTTTCACCATGTTAGGCACACACCAGCGTGAGGAGAGCTGGGTAAATGAAATTAGTGAAGTGATGGAAATGTAGAATAATTCTTCTGTTCCATTGTTCAGGTCACTTATCTTTCTGGTGTAGAGAATTAAAAACGGCAGTTGTAGTATGTGTTTGTCCGTGCGTGTGCACCTCAGATAAAGCTAAATTATGTTCTATAGGGAGATGCACAGCGCGTCACAGGACAATGATTCAAATCTGAAGGGAAAGAGGCTAACTGAACCTATTTATTCCCTTTTCAGGGACTAGTCAAAGCCTCTCTGCATTGTATTGTTTTACCAGATAGTGTTTATATTCTGAATAAAGGCTTTGTGAAGTAGACAGTTTGCTGTCCTCTAAGCATTTTATGTGGATATTTTTACATTTAGGGGTCTATTTATAGAACTTTCTACATGAAATGTCAAGGCTTCTTCCTTTTGTATTGTATTCTGCTGTACTGAGTCCTTTGAAAAAAATTGAGAAAAAAAAATTAAAATAGGAAAAATTGATGCTTTGCATTTAGCTATACATTTCTGTCAACATCACAGCCAGTTCTCGCAACTTGGACCTTTTTTTATAATGAGTGACCTGACCTCTAAAAGGTGCATTGATCATTATTTCTGTCTATTTTCCATCTTTGTTATAGCTTTGCTGCAATTTATCACACTTTACATGGGTACAGCAATAATGCTTTTTAATGCTTGTTTTACAATTCATTAAGCATTCAACACATAGTGGACCTGAAGTCCATAAAACCATATATGGATAACAGTTAAAACTGGGAAACCACAGCCAATGAGCCAATGCTCCCTAGCTAATTGGCTGTGAGCACTGCCAACTTTAGTTTTACCTATCCACAGTATTGGGTTCTGCTATGATATCATTTTCTAGCCCCTATAACAATGTAGAGGATGACATGGTGACATGTAGGCCAGAAGAGGAGCCAAGGTCCTTAGAACCCTCTCTAAAGGGGCCCATACACTCAGTCGATACACTCAGCCGATACACAAATCGATTGCCCAATCGATTTGTGGCCGATTTCGATCGATTTCAATTGATTTCAATCGATCTGACATGCTGGAAAATCTAGATCGATCTGATTAGATTGCTTATCAATTTGCATTGGACCTAATGGAAATCTGATGGCAAAAAAATGCCATCAGATCGATTTTCAATAGATTTCATACTGAAATCTATTGGAAATCTGTTCCTAGTAAAAAATGTTCCTAAACACATCAGATAGATCAGAAAAATCGAATGCGTGTACCACCTTTACTGCCCAATAGAATGAGACCCACTGTGGCTCGTAGCAAACTTATTTTATTAAAGGGAACCCGAGGTAAAAAGGAGGGATCCATTGAAAAGGGCTCCTGAGCTGCCTGTATGAAAAGGGCTCCTCCGTGGACATCAATGTTATTTCTGCAAATATGGGCTACAAGGTGGTGAAAAGGGCGCCCGAGTTTTGATATAGGCTACAAGCGGGCGCCCTTTTGTAGCCCATATTTTTTTTTTGGCTACAAAGTTTTCGACTACAGTAGGGCACCCCTTTGTAGCACATATTTTTGTTTCAGCTACAAGGTTTTCGCCTACAAAAGGGCACCCCCTTGTAGCCCATATTTTTATTTGGCTACAAGGTTTTCGGCTACAGTAGTGCGCCCCTTTGTAGCCCATATTTTTTATTCAGCTACAAGGTTTTAGGCTACAAGGCTTTTGATTCTGCTACAAAAGGCACCCTTTTATAGCTCAATCAAAAACCTGGGGAGGTGCAGGGGAGGTTAGGATCAGGCATCACAAGCGGAGGGGGGGGGTCTTAGGGTTAGGCACCACCTGGGGTGTCTTAGGGTTAAGCACTACCTGGTGGGTCTTAGGGTTAGGCACCACCAGGGGAGTCTTAGGGTTAGGCACCACCTGGGGAGTCTTAGGGTTAGGCTCCACCTGGGGGGTCTTAGGGTTAGGCACCACCTGGGGGGTCGTAGGGTTAGGCACCACCAGGGGAGTCTTAGAGTTAGGCACCACCTGAGGAGTCTTAGGGTTAGGCACCACCTGGGGAGTCTAAGGGTTAGGCAGGCACCACCTGCGGGGGTCTTAGGGTTAGGCACCACCAGGGGAGTCTTAGGGTTAGGCACCACCTGGGGAGTCTTAGGGTTAGGCACCAAATGGGGAGTCTTAGGGTTAAGCACCACTTGGGGAGTCTTAGGGTTAGGCACCAAATGGGGGGTCTTAGGGTTAGGCACCACCTGGGGGTTAGGCTTAGGCACCATCAGGGGAGGGTTCTGTGTCAGAGTAGGGAGCAGTTAGGTCATAATAACCACTTTTCTTAGCTATATCTAGAGCCCTTTTATAGCCCAACCAGGGCCGGCCCGCTCATGAGGCGGGGTGAAACATTTGCCTCAGGCGGCAAACTTCTAAAGGCAGCACCCGCCCGGGGGGGCCGGCCGCCGAGCCGGAGGGGTAGCGGGCAGGTCGGGGGTATTGGGCCTAGCGGTGGGGAGGGGGGTCGGACCCCCCCCTCCCTCGCCTGGGTCCCCCGATCTGCGCTCCCCTCCAGCTGTAATTAGGAAGCAGCTGCTTGCAGATCGTAAGAGGCAACGGGCAGGGAGGACTCACCTTTTCCGCGTTCCAGCGAGCGCTCCACTGACGTCACTTCCTGCATCGCCGCCCACTGTATTGTAAGTGGACGGCGATGCAGGAAGTGACGTCAGTGGAGCGCACGATGGAACGTGGATAAGGTGAGTCCTCCCCGCCCGTGCCTCTTATGATCTGCAAGCGGCTGCTTCCTAATTACAGCTGGAGGGGAGCGCAGATCGGGGGACCCATCCACGGACGGGCGGGGGGGGGGGGGGCAGCAATTTTCTCCTAAATTTGCCTCAGGCGGCAAAAAGTCTAGGGCCGGCCCTGAGCCCAACAAATTTTGCCTACTAAAACTAGCTTTTTCGGCTACGCCCTTTGTAGCCGAATTTGGCATATATGGGCTACACCAGGTGCCCTTTGTAGCCGAAGTTGGCATATATGGGCTACACCATGTGCACTTTGTAACCGAAGTTGGCATATGGGCTACACCAGGCGCCCCTTGTAGCCAAAGTTGGCATATATGGGCTACACCATGTGCACTTTGTAACCGAAGTTGGCATATGGGCTACACCAGGTGCCCTTTTTGTAGCCGAATTAGGTATATATGGGCTACACCAGGAGCCCTTTTTTCCAGGCGCCCTTTTCAAATAGACCCAAAAAGGATATGAAGTCTGCCATATGGATTTCCTTTGAACAATATCAGTTGCCTGGAAGACCTCCTAATCCTGTGTCTCTAAAGCTGGCCACTAACGGTCCAATTTCTAGCGAAAAACTGTTCGAGCGATCAGAAATTCTGATCGGATTGGTTGTAAATAATCTCCATTGGTGGACACAATCGATTATGAACGAGTGAAAAAAATGTCGGCCAAAAGAATTTTCGTCGAACGAAAATTTGGATTTTCTTGGTGGTCGTGATAGATAGGAAGCAATGATTGGTTAGTTGATGGTGTAGTGAACGATTTTTCGTCCGATCAGAATTTCTGATCGCTCGAACGATTTTTCGCTAGAAATTGGACCGTTAGTGGCCAGCTTAATACTTTTAGCCATAGATCCTGAATAAGCATATGCAATAGATCAGGTATTCTGACACAGCTCACTCAGGTTTTACAGAAATAGCAATATACCAGCGATCAGCAAAGCGCTGCTGCTAATGTATCCCCATGGATACATTCTCACTGCATAAACTGCCAACGCACTGCATGCAGCGCTTTGGCGACAATTGCGCTGTGATTCTCCTTCAATTGAACAGGAATCACAAACGCAAATCACAGTACATCGCAAGATTTTGCCCAAATCATGGACGGGAACGCGGTTCAGGGCTCAATGTGAAATAGCCCTCACAACCATTTACCATTACTATAAAAGCAGAGTCCTCCACCTTTGGTTTTAAATGTAAGAGGGTCCCAGTCAGCTCTGTAAAGAGTAAATCCATTTATCTGCAGTGCATTGTCTGAAATCAGTTCATACAAGCAGGTTTTGTGAAGTAAAGAGCAACCAAGAGATAAAAATCCTTATTTGTTCTGATCAGCTATAACTCATCTAGTTTGTAGCATCAACCTGACATTAAGGTGGCCATACAAAACTCAATGTATGGCCAGATCGAGCATTAGATCGATCCCTCTCTGCTAAAATCTTATCAGAGAGGGATCTACTGCCTGCCCACACCCTGCTCAGTGGTTTTCAATAGATTTAAACATAAGAGCTGTTGCCTGCCACCGCCACCTGCCGAGCTGCCCCCTAGTGTATAAGTGGCCCTGTCCTCTGGGCCCGTGCTCAGTGTTACCTGCTTCCCACCTCTCTGACAGCATGACTCCTAGGCTCCTCAGGTCTTCACTGTCAATGTGATTAGAGGTTAAAAAAGAATCCACGTATGCTGGATTATTGACCCTTTAAGTGGGTGTCACCACTTAAAGGCATTATTTTCAAACATACTTAGATAAACTGTACATGTATGTACTTTAAAACAAAGGAGAACTAAAGGTTTGGATCTTATTTCTTAGGAAATAAGGCAAAGTTAATGTGGAAACACTTGTGTAAATAAAACTGGACCAAAATGATAGTTACCAAACCAATCAAACATGTTTTTGTTGTTAAGGTGGCCCTGAACTCTTGCACAGGACAGAAGGACAACATAGAGAAATGCACCCTGTATGTATTTAGAGAGTGTAGCCTGTTTAATCCCCCCTCATTTGTGATTTGATTGTAATTAGTTTTAATTTGATCTCTCCCTTGTGTCACATGACCGCCATGGCAGAGATGGTAGATAAGCTCATTTGGAAGCACATAATGTTAACAATATGTCTGCTTCCATGAATCAGGAAGTAGAAACAGTGCAGATTTATTTTAGGATTTGTATCAGGTGTAACAAAGAAATGTTTTTTTGTTTAGAGGTTATTATGCTGTTGTGTATCTTTTAAAGTAGAAAGGACGTGCTGAGTTCAGGTCCACTGACAAGGATTCTGATTGGTTGCCTTCAGAAACTGGACTGCTTTTGAAGTTTCTTTGCACCTGTCTTTCTCCCAACATGTCTTAAAATTACCTCTGAGAGGCATTATATGTTTTGTTTATATTTTTTATAGCTTGTGGCATGAACATTTATATTCTTCACCAAACAGAATTCCCACCCAGCTGATAAACTTAGGAGAAAGAATGCTGCCAGGATTTCTCTCTAATGTTCAAAGTTAATATATGCTGACGATAGCCTTTTGGACTTTATTAACACCAGGTCCTTCTTCTGAAGCTGCCAACAAAAGCCTTTAAAAGATGCTCAATTACTCTTGTCTGAAATGATTGTACATGATTGTCTCAGGTGGCAGCTAGCAAATGACCAATTTTGTCATATTCCTCTAGGAGACCAGTACACCTCTTAGACCACATAAACCAAAAAGATTATTTCTACCACTGGCAAAACTGGAAAAAAATATCCAAATGGCTATTAATAGCAGTGGGCAAATATGGCCATTCTCATTTTGCAATAATGTTTGCTCCCAAAAGAGAATATTCCTGAAAATATGTAAGCATGAGGAAACACGTTTCCCCAAAAATACATTGAACTCAATGGACATAAGAAAACACATTTCCCAATTATTTGTAAAAAAAAAATCTATTTTATTTCTCATGAAAATATCTAATCAGGTAAAAATACAAATTTCAATTCAAAAGTTACTTTGGTGAACGTTCAACAACATTCCCAGGAATTAGTATGGAAATTCTGAATGCCAGTATTACCTCAACCTGCAAGGTGCGCCAGGCTCTAGAAACAAATCACAGAAATCCTGTAGCTGAAAAGAAAATAATCACTGGCTGAAAGTGAATCTAAAGTAAAAAAAAAAAATGCCCATTTACTTACCTGGGGCTTCATCCAGCCGCTGAAGTCTTCCTAGTCCATCACTGCGGTCCTCCTCCATAATCTGGCCAACTGACGAGTCAGTCAGCCACTGCCCATGCGCCGTAGCAATTTTTGCTTACTGTGCAAGCGCAGAGTGCTCGCGGTAGTGCGAAGGACGACATGGTGTTTATGTGGTGATGTGGATGGTATCTTGTCCTTGTTACATTCTTAATCTCTTTCTCTTTCTATGTGTGGTGTTCTCCAGTGTGCTATCTGCAGTGTTGCCACTTGGAGGTTATGTGAGTAGACTCCCTTGTAGGCAGTTGTCACACGTGGGCTTGATACTTTTCGCTCACCGGATTTGCGCATGTTTTTGGCATGTTTTTTGCAATTTTATTTTGACATAGGCACATGCATATACATTTGTTCTTTCTCTGAGTCTTGATAAGGGAGACGTGTTCATTTTAATGGCTTACTTATACTTAAAACATTTGTCTGTTCCTTTCTTAGTTGTACAAACTTGATTGATAAAGGCCTTGGATGCTGAATAAGTACAGTTTTTAAGTTCAAAATGGTGGACCGACAGATGATGTGAAGCTACAGACTCCCACTGTGTTACTTCATATAAGATGAACAATTTACCTTGTTTCCGCATGCATCCTCTGTCTATTAAGCCTATTGTTCATTTATACCTTCTTTTTTTTCCTTTTTTTCTTTTATTGAAAACATTTTACATTTCATTTTACTTACCGTATACTATTGTGAGCCACGAGGGGGCTCTTGATTACTTCTTTGGTCTCACCTCCTCTCTGTGGGCACCAACTTGATATATATATATATATATATATATATATATATATATATATATATATATGTGTGTGTGTATCCCGACATTGTGTTATATGTTGCATTGGTCCAGTGCCAGTTTTTGATTATGCTTTATCTTTACCACTGGTGTACCTCTGGGTGTGCTTTTTTGTGGGGACTGTTCGGAATTTTCCCTGTATGGCTATCATTCATAAAGCATTTCCGCATGCGGAAATGCTTAAAACAGCTGACTTTACCGACCACTTAGCAAAGTCAGCATTCATAAAGGCTCTTTCCGCATGAAAAAATGACACTACCGAGCAGAATGATAAATCACCGCCTTGTGCGGTGATTATCGGAACAAATTGTGATGATCTGCTCGGCTGCCTGTGCAGGCAGGCAGCTTTTTGACCATTGTTTAGGTTTGCATGCTGCAGGACTCTGGAAAGAAGAGCTGCTGTCAGTTTTGCAGCTTGTGCTTGCAGAGGAATTTGCATACGTTGTCATGCAAATTGCCTGGCCACATTCATTGGAGGCGTGTACTATAAGTACTATGTGTTTCCCACAATGCTGGGCTGGTCACAAGGAGTCTTCCTGTGAAACACTCTGGAGAGTGTCAGCCATGCTCTTTGTTTGAAGATCAGCTTAGAGTAATTCCTGGAAACTGTGCTAGGCAGGTTCCCTAGTGCAGTTAGGATTGTTTATCTGTTTTGTTTGACTGTTGCGATTGTCCTGTCCCAACGGTGGTCGACAGGAAATCGTTCTGATCTCTGTTCTTGGAGTATAGCTGGTGCAGCAGTTGCTACCAGCTATCTCTTCTGTTCTGCCTCCCTGGATCGCACTGGCATCCTGCGCTAGTGCTGTGGATCCTTCTGTTCTGTCTTCCTGGATCACGCTAGCCACTTTCGCTAGTGCTGTGGATCCTTCTGTTCTGCCTCCCTGGATCGCACTAGCATCTTGCGCTAGCGCTGTGGATCCTTCTGTTCTGTCTCCTTGGATCGCGCTAGCCACTTTCCGCTAGTGCTGTGGATCCTTCTGTTCTGCCTTCCTGGATTGCACTCGCCTTGCGCTAGTGTTGTGGATCCTTCTAGTCTGCTACTCTGTTCTGTCTGCCTGGATCGCACTCGCTTTGCGCTAGTGCTGTGAATCCTTCTGTTCTGCTCCCTGGATCGCACTAGCATCCTGCGCTAGTGCTGTGGATCCTGTCTCTCGCTTGTTCCTGTTTTCGTGTGTCTGTCTTGTCTGCTACGAGCGCTTGCTGGAGGCTCGGTGAGGTAACCGTTGAGCAAGCGCTCGCGTCCTCTGTTTCATGTTTGTCTGTCGATGGTTAGTTAGGCGTACTTGTCTCTATTGTGCTTATCACGTGGAGACCGCGCACGAACACGTGCACTGTTGCGAATGAGTGCGGTGTTCGCGTTCAGTTAGTATTTGTTATTTTCCGCATTTCCTCATTGTATGATTTGCTGTGCCTTTGCTATCCTCGTATTCTGTTCTGATCTGCCTTGTGTCACTTTTGGCAATCGCCTTTCTTGCGGTTGCGTTTCTGTTTCGTATCTGCTTTTGTGTGTGTGCGGTCGCGGGGTGGCGACTAGATTGGCGCACACACATACAACCTGTCCCTTTGCTCGTTCTCATTCGCAATCGCTTCTCTTGCGATTGCATTCTGCGCTTCGTACAATTCCTGTCTGGCATTTGTGAAGGTGCAGAGGATTGGTTCCTCTGCACTCCCCAGCGCCATCTGCCGATAGGAATTTCCCTCTAAGGGTGCGTAGCACCTTTTGCTGGGTGCCTGCAATTATACGCTTGTGGAGGATTTCCGCCGTATCAGCGCACGCGTTGTGCGCTGCTCACGGAGAAAGTTTCACAATCGTTACAGTATGACCAGCTCAACCCAAAACCCCAGTGTAGACGGAATTTCTGATTTGTACGATTTTGTCGAGTTTGGGTCCTGTGTCTTTAAGAGCTTTAAAAGGCTAAATTCAGAGACCAAGGCGGAATTTCTTTCTGAATGTGTGAGGTTTTGCCTGAATCCCACCTTTCAGATTTCTGATCGGTCCACATCGGCTCTTCAGTTTGCCTATGTGGTCTTAAAAGGCGATTTGTTCACCTGGGCTTATGATGTGTTAAAAATCAATTCCTGGAATGATAATCTGTACCAGTTTCTTGCAGTGATATTCTCTCACTGGTTTAAAATGCCTGGCTTTCCACCTGCTCTGATTGAATGTGTAGCTGCTGATAAGTCAGCTGATCTTTCCCTTCCATGCAAAACCTTTCAGTATGACAATCAGTTCAATGTGTCTGTTGCCACTTCAGGTTTTAAAGAGAACCCGAGGTGTGTTTAAAGAATGTTATCTGCATACAGAGGCTGGATCTGCCTATACAGCCCAGCCTCTGTTGCTATCCCAAACCCCCCTAAGGTCCCCCTGCACTCTGCAATCTCTCATAAATCACAGCCATGCTGTGAGGCTGTGTTTACATCTGTAGTGTCAGTCTCAGCTGCTCCCCCGCCTCCTGCATAGCTCCGGTCCCTGCCCCCGTCCTTCCCCTCCAATCAGCAGGGAGGGAAGGGATGCAGGCGGGGACTGGAGTTCTGCAGGAGGCGGGGAGAGCAGCAGACTGACACTATAGAGATAAACACAGCCAGCTCTGACAAGCTGTTTGTCAGCAGCGTGGCTGTGATTTATGAGGGATTGCAGAGTGCAGGGGGACCTTAGTGGGGTTTGGGATAGCAACAGAGGCTGGGCTGTATAGGCAGATCCAGCCTCTGTATGCAGATAATATTCTTCAAACCCACCTCGGGTTCTCTTTAAACAGCAGACATGCAAAGTTGCAAAAAAAGGAAAAACTAAAAAGCGCAAAGCATCTGAATAAAACACTCCCTAATGATGTGTATGATGATTTTGCTCAATCTCCAGGTTTTTTGCCCCAATCCAAAGCTTATGTGGATCCTGCTATAGGTAGGATCGCACACTGTATTAAAGCAGTTAAAAAATCTGTTCTTGTTCCTGAACTCCACCCATATGGAGATTATCTGGATACTGGCCTGTTTGAACCCCCATTTGCTTCCTGGGATTTTGGGGCCTTGCTGGAGGAATTCGATTTTGATTGGAAAGCCTTTTGCGATTTTTACATCGCAAAAAGCAAGGATGTCTTGGATGCTTGTCTCGATTCTATGTACCTTCTGATTGATTCCGATAAATGTGACAAGGATGATGTGGATCTGGTGATCTATGTGTGGCAGACGATTTTGGATGAGTTGCACACACACCAACCAATTGATTCCAATAAAGAGACATCGTTGTCGGATGATTGTTCCTGCCTTTCTGGGTTAAAGCATGAGAGTCTTGACTTTGTGCAATCTGAAATGAATGAGTGTGCCACTGTTCTTGATTCCTGTGCGAATCCTGAAGGGTTCTCTCCTGACAGTGTGCAGTTTGAATCTGTGCGATCTGATGCCTGTTTCTCGGATCTTCCTGCAGATTGTGATCGGCATGAGTCTGCCGGTTTCCTCAAGAATGTGTGGGATTCTTTGTCATTTAGTAACAGATCTTTGAGATCTTCCGTCTGTGACCCTGCTATGGGGAAAATTTCTCGACTATGCAGCGTCAAAAGTAAAATTAATATGCCTAATAAAGTTTATCCTGTTGATGTCACTATTTCTTTTGCAAATGAGTCTCTGTCTCACCCTGTTCACACCTGTAAGGACCCGTTGCCTGATGACAGTTGCTCCAGTGTTTCGGTCCTAGATGCCTTGCAGTCTGCTCCGCAGATCGCGGAGGTTTGCGCTATGGAAGCATCAGTTTCACAACCTAAAGTGAATTTTGATTCGCAGGTTTTGCGTTCTGATTCCTCGGATTCGACATTGTTAGCTGAATCTAAGAGTGAGACAGCGCTTCGGTTTTGCGAATCTGATGCTGAACCTTCTTTGCCTTATTCAGAGACGCTTTCTCTGAACCTGCCCTGTACCATGAGTGAAAACATGTTTTCCTTTCACACTGACGTTTGTGAGCCCCTTTCTCGCTCTGAGGGAAGTGCTGATTCTGCACCCTGTACTCTGGATGAGTCAATGTGGCCTTGCTTAGAATCCCCTGCAGTGTCCCTAGAGGCTCGTCTAGGTATTGCCACTATACTCACCTGTTTTTCTGCAGTTTTGGAGTTACAAGCTAGTTTGACTGCCACACAGAATTCTGGGTACAGTGAGAATGAAGTTAGGGAGTCAGTGTGTGTTCCAGTAAATATACCTGTACATTCCCCTCATGATGATGAGATCCAGTCTCAGTTTGTGGTGGAACCTTCCCTGGGACATCTGCCCTGTCCACAAAATAAAGTTCCAGTTTTGCCCTGTAACATGGATAGTTCAGAATCCTTCTTAGAAAACCTGGAAAATGATGTTCCTGAGGTCTTGTTTGATGTTCTGGAGGTCTCCGAGTTCCTCCCAAAGGGTGCAGAACTTGTAGGAGATGTCTCCTGCCCCCCAAGTTCTTCTGAGGTGTTGCCCTCTTCCGTGGGCATTGCTGCCTTGCTGGCTACCTTTTCAGCTCTGGTGGAGCTTCAGTCATGGGTAGTCAATGATGAATTTCTGTCAGATACCATTACAGTCATTGAGATCTCTAAGCCTGAGACTGAGTCTTCTTTTGAAATACCAGTACCTGTGACCTCTACTCGTGATGATTTTCTGCCCGGTCCTGGTTTTGGTCTGGTCGTGCCGAACTCTGAGGTTGGCAGTTCCCCGACATGTCCTGAGGTTTCTCCTGTGCTCTGTGACCCAGAAAGCCCAAGTGTGCCGCGGTTACCAGCGTACTCAGATGCTTCCTCGGTGGAGACATGTTCTGATTTAGCCTGCCTGCTTGCATGCCCAGAAGTGGTCCCTGAAAGTCTTGATCTTGCTGAGTGTCCTCGTAATTCTGAGTCTGGAATTGTCATTGGTTCCATAGGGGTTCTTGATAGTTCTCCATGTGAGCCTGGTGATTGTTCTGCCCTCTTGGGATATCTGTGGAGCTTCAAAAGGTTCTGGGAGATTCCGGGAGAAATTTTGCTTGGTACCCTGGATAAGATCAACGGTGGCTTTTGTGTTGTAAGGGACACTTCGAACAGGTTTTGTGGCAGATTCGCTATTTTCGGACGCTCCTTGGAAGGTGGTGGGTATTGTCTGGAGGGTGTCGATGGCTTCTTCTCTAGTATCCACAGTCCTGATGGGTGTTACGCTGAGACTTGTAGTGCTGATGGGCATGTTTTGGTGGCTTCTGTTTCCAATGAGGTCGGTTTCGGCTGGACTGACTCTGGAATTGGACCTTGTCGAGTTGTCCCGACCTTCATGAGTCTTCGGTTGGAGTCTTTTGCTAATAGCAGTTTTGAGAGTCGTCTGGAATTCGACCCTGGAGGGGGGGGGGTACTGTGATGATCTGCTCGGCTGCCTGTGCAGGCAGGCAGCTTTTTGACCATTGTTTAGGTTTGCATGCTGCAGGACTCTGGAAAGAAGAGCTTCTGTCAGTTTTGCAGCTTGTGCTTGCAGAGGAATTTGCATACGTTGTCATGCAAATTTCCTGGCCACATTCATTGGAGGCGTGTACTATAAGTACTATGTGTTTCCCACAATTCTGGGCTGGTCACAAGGAGTCTTCCTGTGAAACACTCTGGAGAGTGTCAGCCATGCTCTTTGTTTGAAGATCAGCTTAGAGTAATTCCTGGAAACTGTGCTAGGCAGGTTCCCTAGTGCAGTTAGGATTGTTTATCTGTTTTGTTTGTCTGTTTCGATTGTCCTGTCCCAACGGTGGTCGACAGGAAATCGTTCTGATCTCTGTTCTTGGAGTATAGCTGGTGCAGCGGTTGCTACCAGATATCTCTTCTGTTCTGCCTCCCTGGATCGCACTGGCATCCTGCGCTAGTGCTGTGGATCCTTCTGTTCTGTCTTCCTGGATCGCACTAGCATCTTGCGCTAGCGCTGTGGATCCTTCTGTTATGTCTCCTTGGATCGCGCTAGCCACTTTCCGCTAGTGCTGTGGATCCTTCTGTTCTGCCTTCCTGGATCGCACTCGCCTTGCGCTAGTGCTGTGGATCCTTCTAATCTGCTACTCTGTTCTGTCTGCCTGGATCGCACTCGCTTTGCGCTAGTGCTGTGGATCCTTCTGTTCTGCTCCCTGGATCGCACTAGCATCCTGCGCTAGTGCTGTGGATCCTGTCACTCGCTTGTTCCTGTTTTCGTGTGTCTGTCTTGTCTGCTACGAGCGCTTGCTGGAGGCTCGGTGAGGTAACCGTTGAGCAAGCGCTCGCGTCCTCTGTTTCATGTTTGTCTGTCGATGGTTAGTTAGGCGTGCTTGTCTCTATTGTGCTTATCACGTGGAGACCGCGCACGAACGCGTGCACTGTTGCGAATGAGTGCGGTGTTCGCGTTCAGTTAGCATTTGTTATTTTCCGCATTTCCTCATTGTATGATTTGCTGTGCCTTTGCTATCCTCGTATTCTGTTCTGATCTGCCTTGTGTCACTTCTGGCAATCGCCTTTCTTGCGGTTGCGTTTCTGTTTCGTATCTGCTTTTGTGTGTGCGCGGTCGCGGGGTGGTGACTAGATTGGCGCACACACATACAACCTGTCCCTTTGCTCGTTCTCATTCGCAATCGCTTCTCTTGGGATTGCGTTCTGCGCTTCGTACAATTCCTGTCTGGCATTTGTGGAGGTACAGAGTATTGGTTCCTCTGCACTCCCCAGCGCCATCTGCCGACAGGAATTTCCCTCTACAGGTGCGTAGCACCTTTTGCTGGGTGCCTGCAATTATACGCTTGTGAAGGATTTCCGCCGTTTCAGCGCACGCGTTGTGCGCTGCTCACGGAGAAAGTTCCACAATCGTTACACAAATGTAGCAAAATGTTAATTCATAAAGATCACCGCAAGCGGTGTGAGGTCGGGAAGTACCGCTCCCTCTGATGTGGCGATACCAATGTAAGTGAATGGAGACACACAGACCTCCCAGGCAGCTGCAGCAGAGCGGAACAAGGAGAAATGTATCAACTCTGCAGCTTCCGTGTCTCCGCAAGCCTACCGCCTGCCTACCGCCAGCCTAGTTCGGGGAATCTCCGCACTGCTACCGCACATGGATACTTTTTTATGAATGCCCACCCAGAAGTCTAGAACACCGCCAGCGGTGTTTTCCCACATTGATTCCCCTTACTGACAGCTCCTTTATGAATGATAGCCTATAGCCTATGTGTCTCTTTTCCCTCTGGTATATGCTTATAGATGTGCAGTGCGCTATTGTATCTCTGTTGCTATGACCTCGGCCTGACTATGACGTTTAGTGGGACGGACGGCAGCGCTGAGTTACAGCGTTGCATCTGATCCTGTGTGTGTGGCCACGCACACTATTCGACTGAACTACCCGCTCCCTTCATGACGCACTTCCTATATAGGCCAACAGTGCTGGCGTCCTATTATGCCCAGCAGAAGCCTCAGCGGCGACGAATCGTGAAACGCTAGGTCCTGGGACACACCGCGCTTCCTCGCCCTTCCATGTCGGTTGGTGAGCCTCTCCTGTATCCTCCTTGCTTCACTGGTTACACACTGGTTGTTACGTTAGACTGTGGGCATTTCCACAGCCTCCTTCTCCTCACTGCCACTTTGTCTCACTTGATCTACCTCTTACTGCACTATTTTTATTGTCCGGTGTGTGCGCATATTTGTTTATGTGTACACATGGGGGTATCTGATTTTTAACACATTGGTCTCACCTCCTGCAATGCTGTGTATTTATTCATTAATATGATGTATCTAATATTGGGTTGAGGACGTGAGTGGGTTACTCTTTGTATTGAACATATATTGCTTTATCTGGTGTGTACCCTGGACAATTCTTTTAATTGTTTTTAATCAATTTTGCTACTGATTGATACAAATAAAGCTTGTCATTATATTGTAATATACCATGTGGTGCGGTATTTATTGGGATATTCCTTTTCCTGTTGCTTCAAGAAAAGAAGGTAAAATCCAGAGAGGTATCAGCCCTGCCAATCACTGACAAAAGTAAAATTACCTCTTTTTTGTTGTTTTAACAGCACATTTGGGTTTTACAGTATTAAACATAAAAGTAGTAAATTATGGAACATGCATTTTTGCTACCCTTCGTGTGTATATGTTATAGCTTGAAATGTTTTATCCATGACTTCAGTTCAGCTAGCTTTAAAATTGCAATGTAAGGGGTTTTATGCTTTATGTGTGCATTTCTACCTTGTGAGTTTCTGGCAAAGAACAAGCATGCCTCCATTAAAGTGCTGAGCAATCCCAGCTGGATACTTAGTTCAGGTTAGTGACTCAGTAAGTAGTGAAGTGAGATTAGTAATTTGTACTTTCAAAATCAAATTAGCAGAATACATGTTGTGGGCTCTAGGTATCTTAAAATTAAGGATCCTCCTGTAATGTAACTAATAGCCAAAACTAACTGTACATCACAGTTCAGTCCACTAGCCTGAGAACTTTATCGACAAACTCAAGCATCCCACTTCCTTGTGTTATTTATAAATATACACTTAATCAGCAACTTTATTTGTATGCATCTATATGTACACCTCCCTTTATAGAGGGAACATTTCTGCATTGTGGTCTTGTATGAACCAGTCTGTGGTGAATACAAAATGGGCTTTATGATGGCATGGGAATCCAATCTTCACAATGAAATGACACCAGCCAGATGGTACTATTGCTCATCCACCACAAGGTAGCTATCAAGAGTCCCTGGTGGAAACCTCCAACCAGATCCTGTCTAGAACCCATTTAGTCCCTGATTGCCTTCATGCTATATATACATCTGCATCTACCAGCTGTTAAGAGCTTGCACTAAGAGGTGTAATGACCTATATATGGTAGAAATCAAGAAGACCGGCACCATCCATTTAAATTTGCGCTTTTATTTTCTTATAAGAAACATTACAGCAGTCAAAGCAACGTTTCAGGGCAGCCGCCCCTTTATCAAGCTGTGCTTGATAATGTTTCTTATAAGAAAATAAAATAGCAAATGTAAATGGATGGTGCCGGTCTTCTTGAATTCTACTACTGAGTGACCTGGAGTGCAGCTGGTTCTACCGTGGCACATCAACCTTATCCAATTGAAGAGTGCTCCACTACCATATTTACAATGACCTATATATGATGATATATCTTTGATTTTCTTCTTCACTGACTATTGTCTGGCTCCTCTCCCAAAATACCTTCCACAAATCAATAATAACAAGGAGGGAGTCACTTACAAAATTGGATAACTCCCAAATCAATTGACCAAATATGAATTATTTGCCCTAATATTAATTAACAATGGTGTTGCATATGCAGGTTTGTATGAAGTAGTAATCATAAAGCAGGGAAATAACACTTTGAAGAATGCCCATATTTATAAATGTAAGGCCCCAGTTCAAGTGGAGGATAGAAGAAGGTTGTTTGCAAGGTTGGGGCTGGGGTTGGAGTAATATCTAGAAATTGTTGAAGAGTTAATTGGAGGATAAAAGTTGTAGAGCTTTGCAGGTTACAGATAGGAGTTTGAATTGGATTGTCTGGTGGTGAACTTGGCAAATTGAGGACAGCAGCTGAAGAGTGAGAGTAGAGAGTACAGTGGATGGATGAGTCATCCTACCAAGTTCAGTATGAACTGAAGTTGTGCCAGTCTGCAAGGTTTTAGACCACAAAATAGAATATTAATACAGTATAACAGTAATAGTCATGGCTGTATATATAAAGGGCACGCACAAGCACTTTAGTGGTGTCATGTGTGAGAAAAGAGCAAATGTGGGAAATGTTTTTAAGCTGAAGATGGCAAAATATTACCCCTAAAGAGCGTACTTGGAGAGCTGAAGTTATTGTGGATATTATTGACATTTATTGTCATCCCAGGTAAATTGCTATTCAAGGCAGAGAGGTGGATTGTGACAGTGGGAAAATCATAATTCAGTTTTCTTCAAGTTACATTTTAGAAATCAAGAGGACATGAATGAAGATACAGAAAAAGGTAAACTAACAAAAACACTAAAGTATAAGTGCGCTCTGGTGCAATCTGATGAAGGCACAGAGCGCCGAAATGCGTAATGACGCAATAGGTGCATCGTAGCTACAGAGGACCGCCCATCCCCCCAACGGACACGACCGTTGTATGGCGAAACTACCCACACTACTGGCCATAGTGCGGTTGAGCCGGTGGTTGTTTGATCGGAGGTTGAAGGCAATTACTGCACTGTTATGTGTGATATGCTTCTGATTGATGATCATTTTATAAGTGTAATTTTTATTTCTTGAGAAGTGATTAAAAGAACAGTAATGAGGTTTAGAGCAAAAAATATGTTTGAAGGTTATCTACGCAGTGTTGAAATCACAACAAATTGGCCAAGACAATGAATACAGATGAAGAAAAAGAAAAGTGCAAAGACAAATTCTTGATTACCCCAACAAAAAAAAGAATGTGAAGAGGAGGAAGAGTTTAGGTAAGAGCTGGTGTAAAATTTCCCAGAGAGATGGAGGAAAATGCAAGGAAAAAAATCCCTTCATTATGATGAGCAAGTTGGAAGGGGTACAAGGAGTAGAGATGGCCACTTTAGAGCAGGGCAAGGTCGATGTCACATCAGGGCTAAGGAAGCATAGAACGCAAGATGGGCAGGCTGCTTTCCTTCCCATTGCTGTTAAAGTGCACCCATTTAGCTCTCTTTGCTACCCTGATGTAATGACAGCCTAGCTCCCCATGCATGACAGGGTAAGTGGAGGCTCAGGTAATACAACTGATGGGGGCATACTTGTGGTGCTGCTTGGTAGGCAAAGCCATGAACCCATGTTCACATCTGAATGGATGCCATGTTGGCACTAGCCTCCTGTGCATTACCCATGGTCCTACTATTAGTGTTCTTAATAGCAGGACATGCATTGTAGATAAGCGTTCCAGAAAATAGCTGGGGTTGCCAGTGTAAGATCATCCCTAAAACGGAAGTCAAACCTGCAAAAGCGTCATGGGTAACACACAGGAGGCTTGTAAGTGCTCCAAAGGGGAAACTTGCTTTGCAATTCATGTGACAAATAACTTTGACTTTAATGATTATTAGAGACAGTGATTGCTTGTAGCAGCCAGCTGAAATGCTATTGCAATTCCTCTGTCCGCTTCACCGCTTAGCTTACGCTTAATACTTGCTGATTAGCAGGAAGTAGAGAGAGAAAGTGGCACTGTGGACAAAGTATCCCAGCTCAAGTGAACATCGCTTGGAGCCAGGAAGGAGGTGAGCTGTTTCCAGTGGCTTCCGTTGCAATTACTCTACAGTGGAAGGGCGGAGCACAAAGGGGGCTAGGGAGGGAGAAGTCAGGCCCCCCCTCCCAGCGGCTGAGTGCCAGTTTGACCAAGGCTTCCCACTGCATCACTGCACCCCCCTCCTTCACAGCATCCCGAGCGGACACTCGCCTTGCCCGCACCTAGAAACAGGCCTGAAGTGCAAACCCACAGACCGTATTTAAAAAAAAAAATGCAAAAAATAAAACAAAAATCAATGCAAAAAAATAAAGAAAAATGGATGAAAAACCACAATGGCCCCAATTCATGATGGACTGGTAAAACTGCCAAGCGCATGCAGCACTCATCAACTTTACTGGTGTTTACTTAACATGCAAGTCTTTGCGAAAATGATGCAACGCCCATTATGTACACCTTGCATGCATTGCTAGTATAACGGGGGTTACACAAAAGGGCTCTGTGACTCAGGGCCAATATCTAGTATACTAGAGGAAGATCGATCAGCTCATACCACAAATTACCTTTATAAAAGCTACCTAACTGACAACAATAGATGCCTGGCTTTAATGCTGATCATCAAGACACTATTTTTGGAGAATAATGTACTAAAGAACTGTACATGTGTAAATGTTGAAAAGTGGCACACTGTACATATACTGTACATTTACAAAGAAAAAACAGGGTATGAGCATGCTGACAGCTGTATGGAAATTCACTAATTGGCAATGGCACAGCTCTTACTCAAAAGCACACGAGGATGCTCGACCAATGCATTTACTTTGTGGAGACATGTATTTTTAACATTTCCCTTGAGATTTTTGTATTCGTACAGAAACTCACAGGTAGGAATGTCAAAGTATGCTGCCAATTAATAGACTTGTGCAGGTGTTCAAAAACAGAAACAATAGCTTGCGTTCTGTACAGCCAATAATTCATGCAATGAAGTGGGAGTTTCTCAATAATACAGAACTCCAAATGGAGTACTTTAGCCATAGAGACAAAGACATGAACATTCAACTCACTGACTGTTTTTAAAATTTTTAGCTGGCTGCAATCTGAAATCAAAAGATCATTTTTAATAACAAGAAATTACATATAAGGCTTGTGCAGCACCGTCCATGCCTATAGAAATAATATGACAAAATTAAAATGTCCCTTTAAATGTGTTTGTATAACATGTGTATGTGATCTGGACACAAAGTATGATATAATAAATAATGTAAGTCACAGGGAAAGTGATTCAGGGCCTAAGCCCACGGATGCAGTTGTATCCGCTTCTGTCTGCTTTTCAGCATCTGTAACATTGATGTTTAGCTGAAAAGTGGACCCAACTGCATCAGTGGGCTCAGGCCCTTACCAACATTTCATAAAGGTGCAAAACCAGTGTACACCCATTTACAAATTAAAAACAGCCATGCCCATGCATGGGACAAGGCCTGCAATGGCTGGACTGTATTGTGCTGTCAAATGGTGAGAAATTCAAATGAGCTGCCAATGTAGCTTCTGATTAGTGACAGGATGAATGCAGTGCCTGCAGGTAAGAATGATAGAAGAACTAAAGAAAAGAGAAAATAGAGAAGAACACAAAACAGAAGAATAGACAAACCTGAAGAATAGAACAGGAATACAAAGAAGAGGAGGAACGTACACAGATAAAATGAACAGAATAAAAAAGGAAGATGATGTCAGGATAGTCCTATCCCGAGGAAGAAGGAAGGATCAAATCAAATCAAATCAAAGATAGCTTTATTGGCATGACCAAGATTCATTACAGGTATTGCCAAAGCAAGGGGGAATAGGGGACATGGGAGGGGGTGGGGTAGGGGGACAATGGCTAAGCAGTCTGTGGACATTTTTTTAGGTTTACAGTTCCGTTATGCTCCTCTCAGTCTGTGGCATGCTGTGACATAGTGTGCAGCGATTGTCACTGTGGATTCCTCTTCTCCTAGTAGGATATATGTTTTTCTCTCATCTTCTAGTGTGAGAAAGTCTGGGAATAGTTCCAACTATTTCTTAAAGTAAGTGTCCCTGGTTGCAGTATATTTGGGACAGTGCAGCAGGAAGTGGCTTTCATCCTCAAGGGTCTTCTGCTCACAGTGTTGGCAAAGTCTCTCCTCCCTGGGTTTGTACGTCTGTCTGTGTCTCCCAGACTCTATTTCAAAGTTGTGAGCACTCAATCTGTAGACACTCAGGATTTTCCTCTCTTGAGAGTTTTGCAGCTTTTCCAGGTATGGGGCCATTTTATATTCTCTTTGTAGAGACTGGTATATGGCTAGCTTTTGTGACTGTTTTATTTCTCTCCTCCATTTTTCCACATAGTCTTCTTTGCTCTTAGCTGTGGTGTATTTTATCTGGACTTTTGTTATGACCTGTGGGTCGGGGGTTGGAGGGAGTATAGAGCTGACCACGACTTTCAGTGCACACGGCTTTTCTTGGTCTTCATTGTGCAGCATGGCTTTGTAGTGGGGTGAGTCGGGGCTGCTGCTCTGTAGGTGGGCTCAGAAGGACAACACTCTCTTCTGTATCTCAAGCAGTAATGGGAATCTCCCCAGCTCAGCTCGGCAGGCATTGTTTGAGGTACTCCGATGGACATGGAGAAGGTGTTTGCAGAACTCAAGGTGGAATATTTCTGTTGGGCTGGAATCCCATTTTGATTGGTCTGGGTAGGTGGTGGGGCCCCATACTTCACTTCCATACAGTAGGATTGGGGTGATGACACTGTCAAACACCTTCAGCCAGACCTTTACTGGTGGTTTGAGGTGGTACAGTTCTTTCCTGATGGCATAGAACGTTCGGCATGCTTTGGCTTTTAGGGCCTCCATGGCTGACTTAAGGCTTCCTGATTGGTTGATTTCCAGACCAAGGTAGGTATATTTATCGGTTCTGCTGATTTCACAGTCATTGAGTATAAAGGATGGGCTCTGGGCTGATCTGTTTTTCCTCTGGAACACCATGGTTTTGGTTTTCTTTAGATTAATGGGGAGTGCCCATGTTGTGCTAAATTTCTCCAGGGTTTCTAGGCTGTCTTGTAGACCTTCTTTAGTTGGTGATAGCAGTAAGAGGTCATCTGCATACAGTAAGAATTTCACTGTTGTGTCATGCAGGGTGAGTCCTGGTGCTGATGAAGCCTCTAGGGCTGAAGCTAATTTGTTGATGTATATGTTGAAAAGTGTTGGACTCAGGCTGCAACCCTGTCTTACCCCCCGACCCTGGAGGAAAAAAGGTGTTCTTTTCCCATTTACTTTCACAGGATACACATGTGAAAAAAAAAGAAGTGTGCAGAAGAAGAAATAAATATACAGATCAAAATAAAGGCGTATGAGGAACTAGAGTATTTTATCTTTTTAAAAGGTTAATTAACTTGTTTCAAATAAACTTTTATACTAAACCCCTTCACCTGTTCACCTGGGGTAGGGGCAGACATCTAGAGTGGACTCAGCTTTTGACACACTGAGCATGCACTGTGTACTGTTTATTTGTTTCCTATCCACCCACCTGTCCCATTATAGGATCTATACTGCACTGTTTTCTTTAGCATCATTTCCCTGACCACCTCATTTCACCTGTCCCCTATCCTCCCACACTTCCCTGGTCACCCCACTTCACCTGTCCCCTATCCACCTACATAGACACACACTCGCATTCCCTATCAATTCACTTATAGACACCTACCAACCCATGCTGATTTCTGTCTGATATATCATCCAGCCCATTATTGGGGTATATCTTCTCCCAGCCTCACATCATCACACCCATCTTACCCTGATACCCCACTTACCTCCACAGGTTCCACTTATATCCTTTATTCTTTTTCTCCTTTGTACTGGATATAAATACCAGATTGGGCCATCCCCACATCCCGACACAACCTACAGTACTCTAAGTAGTATATTAACCTAGTTTAATACCATGTTTTTTTTGTTTTTGTGTTTCAAATATATTCAAAAACCTTTGTTTTTTAAATTCATATTAGTGCACGTGTATTACTATATTGTTTGCAATCTACTTATGGTTATGTGTTTTTGTTAATTGTGAAATAATAGAGCATATATGGATTATATATTGCCACAAAGAGAGTGGCCAAACTGCATATTTATAGATGATGGACTATTATGGTGGCTACTATAGAATACAATTGCTGTATATGTACCATGGTATCTTTTGAAAAACTATATGTAAATGAAAAACAATATATAATCTATATTACTAAGGCCCGGTTCACATTAGCGGTCACCGTCCGGAATCGCCGTGCCGAAGCCGGACCGCATGCGGAACGGATGGAACGGACGCACGGCATAGCAATGAAAGTCTATGCGTCCGTTCACATGCGTCCGTTTCGTCCGGACCGGATCCGGACCGGATCCAGACTCCGGCGTAAGATCCAACATGCGCTATTTTTTGGTCCGGCTCCTCCGGCAGACGTATCCGGAGCGGAGCCGGACTGTTGCATCCGGCCAATACAAACCAATGAGAACCGGAGAGCGCACAACACACTGGCTATAAAATCCAGATGTTCTACCCCACTTCCTATGCGTATTGTAGCGGCGATTTTGGATGGGGACACATGGGCAAGCATTTTGGAGTAGAGCAGCAGTGACGTTTAACGTGCTGGAGATGTTGGCAGTATGTCGGAGGTGGAGGTGAGTTCTAAACAGGGGAGGGCCTGATTCCACAGGTCCACCTTCTGCTGACCTCCCAGACCCCAACATTTTTATTTTATTTCTACTCTCTTTTGCCAAACGGATCCGGATCGCATCCTGATGCACACCTGATGCAACCTGACCGGATCGGGATCAGAACCGTACGGTTCCGATCCGGATCCGGTCCGGATCCGGTCAGGTCATCCGGTCCGTTTGGCAGAGAACCGCAAGTGTGAACCGGGCCTAAGTAGTAATAGTACTAAGTCATATTTTAGTGGGCTCTTAGAACATATTTTCATATGTTTCTGTTGTAGGCACTTTGTTATTGACCTGAGGAAGTGGGCCAGTACACCTGAAACGCGGTGTCTTTTTTGTGCATCATTAAAATTATTTCTACCCATATGGTTTGTCTAATTATAGAGGTAAGCTCTAATTACTCCTATACCCTTATGATTTAAGATACAGTAGAATATCGTTATACTAAACTCTGATATAGTAAACTTCTGAATAACCTCTGCTAGCTTGGGTGTCCGCACACATGGCAATGGCCGAGGCTCCGTACTTAGCGCTTAACCTTGAACGCAGCACATGGATGCAGATTCCTGGGCTTTATTAGGTAAGATGTGCAGGGAGGGCCACCATCTGGCTAGTGCAATGAACAGCAATGTATACGTTAATTTACACGTGTGCACTCACTCTTTGGCGCCAAAAATTCAATAGCTCACACCTTTGAGTTTTCTCTGCTGTTCAATTAGTGCTTAGACAACTACAAGAGCACTAAGGCCAGATGTGCACCCTGAACTCTAGTACAGCTCAGAAAGTATGTAGGTTCATCAATTTAGTAAATATCCAAAGATGCAGTAGCACATAATTATAATGAAGCACAAAGCTCCAAACACTGTCAGCTAAAAATTCACAATATTTTCAAAAGAAAAAAAAAAGATGTTCAATTAAATGTTTTCTGAAATACAAAATAACCCAAAATCATTTTTTGTTTGTATTTTTGAACAGCGAGAGCTTAGAGGAGTCCTATTTTTAACTCACTTTCTTTCTCAAAAGCACTTTTGAATCTTGGATAAACGATGTTCTACTACCGTTGTAGATCTACAGTGCCTTACATCTTAAGCCACTGATACAAGCAGAAATAGAAGTCTAATTAAAAATCATACCATTACTTACTAAGAACAATTAAGGGCTTATTTTTAAAATAGCATTAAACGTGTCCAATGTATTTTTTCATCTTTACAGCCAAAACACTGTTAGCATCACAGCCCAACTTTCTATCTATTTTTCAGTGATACTGTACAAGGAAAAGTCCCAGCCAGATGGCTTACATTTAGCATCACACAACACAAAAACAAAAAAAATAAAAAAAATACTGTAATGCAAATGAATTACAAATATATACTGTATATAAAGAGATGTCAATATATATTCAAGAATCAAGATTACAGAGTATTACACAAAAAGACTCACAGGGCAGCATGGTAGTGTGGTGGCCACCAGCACTCTTGTTGTGTAATATTGGGGTCCCCATTCCACCCCATGTTTGTGTAAAGATTTACATTCCATGGCAATGATATGCAGGTAATGCCAAATACAGGTAGATCATATCTACCATGCACCCCTCCCTCCTAGTAGTTAAAGGGATACAATCCTCTCTAGCAGTGGCTTATAATCTTAACAAAAATAGTGATATTTTTATTAGTATTTTATTATTTTATTTAGTATTTATACATTGCTCACAGTAATAGGCAGATAGCACACCCACCCCACCCCACTTGTCCCAATACTGTGATGTAGTTCTTTCAGTGGCCCTTATAGTGTCAGGCACTCCTCCTAGTGCCTCTTAGAGTCAGTCATCCCAGTACCCTGTAGGCAGCTACCTTCAGTGCCGTGGTGTAACTAAGGAGCTAGGAGCCCCAGTGCGACTTTTACATGGGGCCCCAAGCACTCTATTGATATGTATCCCCAAAACCTATCAAAGGCAGTTGCAGTGTCAGAGTGGTGTATTTAGAGTTAGGAAACAGTTTGTTAAGGATTACCACTATTCAAAGCACATAAAGAGGTGTTCATTTCCAGCATAGCACCAATAAAAAGCTAATAAGATGGATGAAGCAGGGCCCCTCTGGTCCAAGGGCCCCGATGCAGTGGCAACCTCTGCAACCCCTATGCTACACCACTGCTTCAGTTTCCTCTTTGTGTCACACAGTCCCCCCTTTTAAGGATAGTTGAATGTAAGCCAACAGGGCTGACCTTGGTATACAAAGTGTCCTGTGAAAAGGCTCGATGTGATGCCAATATCTGACCATTTTGCATTCTCTTCAGTAAAAATACAAGCGTATTTCCAAATATAGACACCCAATATTCTGTGGAATGTGCCATACACAGGCCTCCTGTAAAACCTCTACAACATCCACTACATTAAATAGTTACAAAATTTTGTTTTGCAACATAACAATAACAATAACAATAATATTTATATAGCGCTTTTCTCCCTGGGGACTCAAAGCGCTTTTCTCCCTGGGGACTCAAACATATGGCACTTATAGATAAAAAATGTATTCTGTCCTATGGAACTAATTTACTAAAGTGTTTCAAGGCTGGATAACACTGTAGAACTTAAATCTGACCAAAACTCTTGCACAGCAGGCAATGTATGTTTAACCACTTGAGGACCGTGGGCTTTACCCCCCTTAAGGACCAGACCCTTTTTTTCCATTCAGACCACTGCAGCTTTCATGGTTTATTGCTCGCTCATACAACCTACCACCTAAATGAATTTTGGCCCCTTTTCTTGTCACTAATACAGCTTTCTTTTGGTGCTATTTGATTGCTGCTGCGATTTTTACTTTTTATTATATTCATCAAAAAAGACATGAATTTTGTCAAAAAAATGATTTTTTTTAACTTTCTGTGCTGACATTTTTCAAATAAAGTAAAATTTTTGTATACATACAGCACGAAAAATGTGGACAAACATGTTTTTAATTAAAAAAAAAACATTCAGCCTATATTGATTGGTTTGGGTAAAAGTTATAGCGTTTACAAACTATGGTGCAAAAAGTGATTTTTCCCATTTTGAAGCATCTATGACTTTTCTGACCACCTGTCATGTTTCATGAGGGGCTAGAATTCCAGGATAGTATAAATACCCCCCAAATGACCCCATTTTGGAAAGAAGACATCACAAAGTATTCACTGAGAGGCATGGTGAGTTCATAGAAGATTTTATTTTTTGTCACAATTTAGCGGAAAATGACACTTTGTGACAAAAAGAAAAAAAAAGTTTCCATTTCTGCTAACTTGCGACAAAAAAAAATGAAATCTGCCACGGACTTACTATGCTCCTCTCTGAATACCTTGAAGTGTCTACTTTCCAAAACTATACTACTTCTCCTGAGTACGGGGGTACCACATGTGTGACACTTTTGTGCAGCCTAGGTGCGCTAAGGGCCCAACGTCCTATTCACAGTTCATTTTGAGGCATTTGTTTTCTAGACTACTCCTCACGGTTTAGGGCCCCTAAAATGCCAGGGCAGTATAGGAACCCCACAAGTGACCCCATTTTAGAAAGAAGACACCCCCAAGGTATTCCGTTAGCTGTATGGCGAGTTCATAGAAGATTTTATTTTTTGTCACAAGTTAGTGAAAAATGACACTTTGTGAAAAAAAACAATAAAAATCAATTTCCGCTAACTTTTGACGAAAAATAAAATCTTCTATGAACTCGTCATACACCTAACAGAATACCTTGGGGTGTCTTTTTTCTAAAATGGGGTCACTTGTGGGGTTTCTATACCGCCCTGGCATTTTACGGGCCCAAAACCGTGAGTAGTCTGGAAACCAAATGTCTCAAAATGACTGTTCAGGGGTATAAGCATCTGCAAATTTTGATGACAGGTGGTCTATGAGGGGGCGAATTTTGTGGAACCGGTCATAAGCAGGGTGGCCTTTTAGATGACAGGTTGTATTGGGCCTGATCTGATGGATAGGAGTGCTAGGGGGGTGACAGGAGGTGATTGATGGGTGTCTCAGGGGGTGGTTAGAGGGGAAAATAGATGCAATCAATGCACTGGGGAGGTGATCGGAAGGGGGTCTGAGGGGGATCTGAGGGTTTGGCCGAGTGATTAGGAGCCCACACGGGGCAAATTAGGGCCTGATCTGATGGGTAGGTGTGCTAGGGGGTGACAGGAGGTGATTGATGGGTGTCTCAAGGTGTGATTAGAGGGGGGAATAGATGCAAGCAATGCACTGGCGAGGTGATCAGGGCTGGGGTCTGAGGGCGTTCTGAGGGTGTGGGCAGATGATAGAATGCCCTAGGGGCAGATAGGGGTCTAATCTGATGGGTAGCAGTGACAGGGGGTGATTGATGGGTAATTAGTGGGTGTTTAGAGTAGAGAACAGATGTAAACAATGCACTTGGGAGGTGATCTGATTCGGATCTGCGGGCGATCTATTGGTGTGGGTGGGTGATCAGATTGCCCACAAGGGGCAGGTTAGGGGCTGATTGATGGGTGGCAGTGACAGGGGGTAATTGATGGGTAGCAGTGACAGGGTGTGATTGATGGGTGATTGACATGTGTTTGACAGGTGATCAGTGGGTTATTACAGGGAAGAACAGATGTAAATATTGCACTGGCAAATTGATAAGGGGGAGTCTGAGGGCAATCTGAGCGTGTAGGCGGGTGATTGGGTGCCTGCAAGGGGCAGATTAGGGTCTGATCTGATGGGTAACAGTGACAGGTGGTGATAGGGGGTGATTGATGGGTGATTGATGGGTAATTAGTGGGTGTTTAGGGTAGAGAACAGATGTAAACACTGCACTTGGGAGGTGATCTGACGTCGGATCTGCGGGCGATCTATTGGTGTGGGTGGGTGATCAGATTGCCCGCAAGGGGCAGGTTAGGGGAGAATCTGAGGGGTGGGGGGGTGATCAGGAGTCCCCAGGGGGTAGTTTAGGGCAAAAAAAATAGCGTTGACAGATAGTGACAGGGAGTGATTGATGGGTGATTAGGTGGGTGACTGGGTGCAAACAGTGGTCTGGGGGGTGGGCAGGGGGGGTCTGAGGGGTGCTGTGGGCGATCAGGGGGCAGGGGGGGGGGAAATCAGTGTTCTTGGGTGCAGACTAGGGTGGCTGCAGCCTGCCCTGGTGGTCCCTCGGACAGTGGGACCACCAGGGCAGGAGGCAGCCTGTATAATACACTTTGTATACATTACAAAGTGTATTATACACTTTGTATGCGGCAATCCAGGTGCTAGTAACCCGCCGGCACTTTCGAACGGCCGGCGGGTTACAGCGCGAGGTGGGCGGAGCCAGTCCACGCCGGAGGATTGCGTCATGAATGATGCAATCGCTCCGCCTATGCCCGTACAAGGACCGCCGCCTCTGTGCATGCGGCGGTCCTTGCGGGATCCACTTGCCGGCCACCTCTGTGCAGTGGGCGGTCGGCAAGTGGTTAAATAGATCAGCCTTTCTAATTAGCGGTTATCAGCAAGTGTGAATCACGCTATCAGCTGTACCTCTGTGTGCCAAAGGTTCTGTGCTAATATGTAAACATTGAAGGTTGAGGGCCCGTTTCCACTATCGCGAATTCGCATGCGTTTGCTGCATGCGAATTCGCATAGCCAATACAAGTGGATGGAACTGTTTCCACTTGTCAGGATTCCTTTGCGTTTTTCTTTGCAGAAAAAATCTGCACGGCAGAGCCATCAGAATTCACATACCACATACCGCTATTCCAATCGCATACAATGTATTTAATAGGGAATTCGCATGCGGTATTGGTATGCAAACTTTCATGCGAATTTGCATACGATTTCGCATGGCATCAATGGAAAAGCACCCAGGCACTGCAATGGTTAAATTGGCATACATCGTCATCCATGCGAAATCATATGCGAATTCGCATGAAAATTCGCATAAAGCCGCATGCAAAATTTGCATCCGCATGCAAATTTTTACCGCAACGATTCCCACCACACAAGTGGAAACGGGCCCTAACTCTTTCTGTGCAGATAAATGTTTTTCTTTATTATGGTGTTGCTTATTTTTTAAAGCATAGAGGAAGTTCTGAGTTTAGATCCGCTTTAAGTGCTCTTAAAAACTAGGCCTGGATTTATTTAAAAAAAATTGTCTGCTACCAAGTGGCCCAAGGGTTATAGCAGATGCTAATGAAGATTGGTAAAAAGGTTAGCAAAGAAGTAGTTACAGTAAACCATTTGTGTTATGCTCATACACCCTCATTGAGAGTTCTTTGTATGAAATATGGGACAATGTGTAATGCGTAATATGTTGGCGCTTTATAAATACAATAAATAAATGTGGATTCCCTACAATAATTTCTCTCAGCTGGTGTATACATGACCACAAATGCACAACGATTTTTCACTAACATTTTATTAATCTTCTCTATGATCCACCACATTCCAGCTGTGGTTTCCAAGCTTTTACCATCTATTAGAAGACACTTTTTTAAATAAATCCACGTTAACTAGATTGTGTGCGGTACTAACAGTTTTCAAATCTTCTCAGAAAATCAGGCCCTGTAGCTATGCTACATGCTGCCTTCACCAAATGTCACTGATATTTGTAGGGCAACTTCTAAAACTAAGCAGCTTACATACCAGGGTAAGAGGAAAGTTGTGATGAACATTGGAGCTACAGGGAAGAAAACAGAAAAAAAAATGTAAGCACAGCAGGTGGGCAGTTCACTAAAAAAATGTTTTGTGCTCCTTAAGGGATGGTGAGGCATCATAAATATGCTAGATATGTAAGAGGGAACAGAAAATGTAATAATAAAATATGTACGAGGGAGATGGTGTATCCTTCTTTGTCTATGTCCATGGCACTTTGTACGATCATATAGGTTGGACATATCAAAGGCATGAAGGCCAGTACTATACTAATACATGGTGAGATTCAATCTTTTGTGTCCAATTTTACCATTGCTATGTAATATAAGGGACTGCCTAAAGTATCCATTCAATATATTCACACAGTTTACCCTTCTACTACATATATTTGATAAGATTGGACCAAAAAGATTGGATCATCAGTGGCCACCATAACTCTGCTTTTTGGCCACCAATCAAGAATGGCTGTTGATCGAGTCTATAAAACAGAAGTCATGGGCCCATATTCAATTCACTTCTTCTCCTGAGTTTTCTCCAATATCACAGCTGTGAAACAGCCCTCACCCAGATTTGCAATGATCTGCTCATGGCAAGAGACAAAGGCCAATGTTCCATCCTGAGTTTGCGCGAACTCTTAGCGGCTTTTGACACAGTTGATCATGAAATCTTGCTTAACAGGCTACAAGAGTACTGTGGCATAGATGGCACCCAGCCATCTATGGTGTACCCCAGCCCTTCCTTTCCAACCCTACAATATGGTGTACCCCAGCCCTTCCTTTCCAACCCTACAATATGGTGTACCCCAGCCCTTCCTTTCCAACCCTGTACCACTAATATATGGTGTTCCCCAGGGTGCGATATAATGCCCTTTACTTTTCACCATATACATGCTGCCACTTGGAGAAATCATACAAAAACATGGCCTGACATATCATTGCTACGCTGATGACACCCAGCTATATTTGTCATTGAAACCTGGTGTCACAAACCCTACTTTACAAATAAATGCATGGTTAGCTGAGCTTCAGGAGTGGATGAATAATAACTGGCTAAAATTTAATGCTGACGAAAATGAGGTTCTTGTTATCGAAGGTCAGGGCTCGACAGCAAAGCAGCCCCAGTCTCAACCAACACTGCTAAGGATAGGGAGCTTGGACCTGAACAACTCAGACTGTGTGTGCAGCCAGGGAGTACTGATTGATGGGAAATTAAGCTTCAGGAATCAAATCTCAGCTGTTGTGAAACATTCCTTCTTTCACATAAGGAATATTGCAAAGATTAAACACCTCATTCCTTCAGAGGATCTTCCAACCCTAGTTCATGCCTTCGTCACATCAAGGTTGGACTACTGCAATGTCCTCTACAGAGGCCTTCATAAGAAAGACCTACACTGCCTGCAAATAGTACAGAATGCCGCCGTAAGGCTGTTAACGAACCAACCCCGCCATTGCCACATAACACCAACCCTGTGTTCACTCCACTGGCTACCGATAAAATGGAGAATTTTGTTTAAGATTGGCTTACTGACATTCAAATCCTTGCACAATCTGGGCCCTGGATACCTGAAGGACTTGCTGCAACTGCATCACACCACCCACAATCTTAGATCAAAAGGATGTAACACCTTGATCACCCCCAGAGTCCACCTCAAAACCTTTGGAGACAGAGCCTTCTGTTATGCTGCCCCTAAACTTTGGAACTCCCTGCCACACGCAATCAGGACAGCCCCATGCCTGGAAGCATTTAAGTCTAAACTGAAAACCTACCTCTTCAGTCTGGTATTTATGAACACCTGACTATCTACTCTATACAGTGGCATAGCTAAGGAGTTGTGGGCCCCGATGCAAGTTTTACAATGGAGCCCCCCAAGCAATCTATACATAGCAATTGATACGGTGCACCAAAACCTGCCAGTGGCAACTATAGTGTCAGAGGTACAAGAAGGGGATGGGGAACAGTTTGTTTATGATTGCCACTATTCAAAGTATCTATAGAAGTGATTATTATGAGCACAGGACCAATAGAGAGCTAATACTGTAGTTAAGGGAGGGCCCTTCGGGGCCCCTCTGGCCCAAGGTCCCTGATACGGTGGCTACCTCTGCTACGCCCATGCCTCTATAACAAAGTTTAGCCTGCAACCCTGTATTGATCTAAGACACAACTATGCGCTTTGAGTCCTATGGGAGAAAAGCGCTTTACAAACGTTTTCTGTATTGTATTATTATTGTATATTTTCACACCTTGTCATAAAATCTATTTTAAACCACCAGCAAGCAAGAACATACTCAAAATAAATTTGATAGTACTTTTTCAGCCAATTTTTGGGCACTTTTTCAATTGTAAAATGCTTAAAAGTTATTTTAAAGAGAAGATGAATTGAAAAAGAAGGTGAAAATTATCTCCTAGGAGAAAAAGTTAATTGCATATGGGCCATGGTGTCTTTTTTGTCTGTGTTTTAGAACATTCGGGAATATATCTTTTATTCATGAAGGTACTCTCTGCAGTAGTATGTACTTTGTCTTACAAAGATTCTTAAGAAAACCTGCATTCAAAAATTGTTACAAAAATCTTCACATAATGGCGGCAATTCACAGAAATGTTCACTTTATTCTGTTCTCACTTGAAACAGCCAATCAGGTTCAGGGGAACTTAAGTAGGAGTTTTCAGGAAACTGAATTCTTGTTTAAAGTGGCAAGAGGGCAATATCTTTCTATAATGGACACAGGGCAATTTCTAGGCTTAGAACACCTAGGTATGTGACTAGAGTGCCACCTAATGGTCAATGCACAGATAGCTCCCTCTCATTGTTCCGTTTTTTGCATACTGTGCAGAAGCATAGTAAAAAGGAGGTGTGGCATAGAAATGATTCTGCATCCTTTCTACTGTCACACCACAAGACTGACTCAGCAGGACATTTCCATTCTCTCCTCACTGTGACAAATGGGGGGAGGGGAAGGCTGGAGATAAGAATTAGAACTGTACTAGGCAGCCAAGCTAGATTCGCCAGCAAAGGTTTACATTGCACAGCAGTCTTAAAAAAAATGTGTTTGATGCTGCTAATGGATATAAAGTGGAACAGTTCTGAATATAACTTAATGAATGAAATGTCTTATTATTTTACAATATTACTTTAGAAAATATTTAGACAGTGTTTGCTTACTGTAAAGGCATTCCTCAGCCTGATTTACTTTTTTAAATCGGTGCCCATAGTATAGGTGGTCTGGTATAGGTGACCCCAGTATAGATAGCCAGGCATAGGTGCCCCCAGTATAGGTAGCCAGGCCAAGGTGCCCCCAGTATGGGTAGCCTGGTATAGGTGCCACCAGTATAGGTAGTCTGGTATAGGTGCCCCCAGTATAGGTAGCCTGGTATAGGTGCCCCCAGTATAGGTAGCCATGCATCAGTGCCCCCAGTATAGGTAACCAGGCACAGGTGCCCCCAGTATGGATAGCCTGGTATAGGTGCCCCAGTATAGATAGCCAGGTATAGGTGCCCCAGTATAGGTATTCAGATATAGGTGCCCCCAGTATGGGTAGCCAGGCATAGGTGACCCCAGTATGGATAGCCTGGAATAGGTGCCCCCAGTGTAGGTAGTCTGGTATAGGTGCCCCTAGTATAGGTAGCCAGGCAAAGGTGCCCCTAGTATAGGTAGGCATGTATAGGTGTCCCCAGTATAGGTAGCCTGGTATAGGTGCCCCCAGTATAGGTAGCCTGGCAAGGGTGAACCCAGTTTAGGTAGCCAGGCATAGGTGCTCTCAATATAGGTAGCCAGGCATGGGTGCCCCCAGTATAGGTAGTCAAGTATAGGTGCCCCGGTATAGGTAGCCAGGTATAGGTGTCCCAGTATAGGTAGCCTGGTATAGGTGCCAACAGAATAGGTAGCCAGGCATAGGTGCCTCCAGTATAGGTTAGCCACGTATAGGTTCCTCCAGTATAGGTAGCCAAGTATAGGTGCCCCCAGTATAGGTAGCCAGGCAGAGGCGCCCGCAGTATAGGTAGAGCAAGAGCAGGTTAAAATACTTACATTGCCAGAATCCACAAACCACATGTTCTTACTTCCTGGTCCTGCATTCCATTTCATAGTAACAGCTCTATTATAATAATATTATAATTTTTTCATAATTTAGTAATTATAGAGACCATGTCTTCTGCAGCACTGTACAGAATATATCAGGACAGTAGCAGTTAGGAAGGAGCTAAGTTTAAAACTATGTATAGTGGATGGCGTTTATGTAAATATGTTTAGTAGTATTACTCAGAATGAAAGATAGTTTTTTTTATTTTAAATATGATTTTTTTTGGGGGGGATGGGAAATGATTGTGGGTTGTCCTTCCTGGTGCACCAAAATTACTAGAAACTAAATTACCAATAAAAAAAAAAAAATTTGCTTGAGAGCAGAAAGAATCCCTCTGATGCTCCCATAAGCACACTAGCAGATGAAAATTAAACCTCACTGTTTTTTCTTTTTCCATGCAGCCTGGAGTGAATGAGACAATCAATACATATTCAGTTTCAATACACAGTAGAATCTATTCTTTTGTAATAGCATCACAATCACAGCATGGTGCTATCAGTCACAGTAACAGCAGATTGCTGTATACTAATGAACAGCAGGACTCCCCTGTATTCTGTCTGTCTTTGTAGACAACACACACACACACACACACTCACCCACGTATACATGTATACATAATCTCTCATCTAAATCTAAACATTCTGCTTTTCAATAACAGAATGTATTTATTTTGCTGTAGGTTATGTTCCACTGGTGAACCCAAAGGACAGTACTGAAAGTAGGCATCTCACTGGATGACCTTCTGCTTTCTCTGCAACCACTGTAGGCTTCCACTCTGACAACAACAAGAGTTGGGTTGTAGGTTAATCTAAGGATTTTTGCATTGAGACTTAAGAAGTGGAAGTGCATTTGGAAAATGTAAGTGTAGATTAAATAAAAAAGGTGGGTAAAAGAACATCCAATGGGGTTGGCAGTGGCAGATGCACTTCAATATTATTACCATTATGCTTTAATGTTAAAGTTAAAGTGGATCCAAATTAAAAATACAAGATTTCAGAAATAAAATCTATTTTCTAAATTATAATAATAAATATCAGCCTTTCAGCTGCATGATGACAAATCTAAAATATTTTACATTTATTGGAGAAACCCCTCCCTTCCTTTCATATTGCCGGGACAGAATCCGGCAAACTGGTGGAGTAGGAGGTGTCTGGCAAAGGAGGAATTGCAAATGGCTGCCACCTGTATAACCCTTGTTATGAAAAGAGAAGAGTGAAAAGCATGCACTGAAATGCTCATAGGCTTAAAGGAGTGTTTATTTATCTTTGTATATGTCAGAGTGGTGCAACTACATATTTTGAATTAAAAGAAAATTTGGTTTGGGTCTGCTTTAACCCGAAATCAAATACTTATCTATACTTGATCCACCAGAGGCTTCCCACACCATCTTTTGGACCTCCGCTACTGCCCGGGACTTCCTGCACATCACAATCATGCTCCTCTTCATGGATGAGATTCCTTTGGTGGGTCCACACTCACACACACGCCAATGAAGCACCAGAGGAAGTATGGGATCCTATAGAGACAGGATCCAGAGACTTCCCCCTTCTCATGTAAGTATTTGACTTATGACCCGAGGTTTGTCTCAGGTACACTTTAAGGTGGGATTGGAAACAATGAAGATGCTATGTATAGTCACATTAACATTATATTTTGAAAATAAAATTCTATAGGACTTTCACATTTTTGGAAATAAAGTGTTTTATGTGCCAAGAATCTAGAGCTGTGACTGAAGATTTTTTTTTATTAAGAATATGACTAGGGATGGCTAATAAGATGCAAATAATTCCAGGTTGCAGTGTTATTTCAATTTTGTAAGCAAATTCATCTAGCTTGAAAATGGATCATTAAAATCCCAACAAGGTGGAATGTGATTGGTCCATTTTCAAGCTGCATACATTTGTATATGACATTTGCATAACACTACATCAACACAGATTTAGTTCCATCTCATTGGAGTGGCTGGTTAAGGACTCTGCCTCACAGAGGAGACAAGGGTTCGAATCTCAGATCTTCCTGCTTGGTAAGCCAGTACCTATTCAGTAAGGAGACATTGGGCAAGACTCCCTAACACTGCTTCTGCCTATAGAGCGCACCCTAGTGGCTGCAGCTTTGAGTCCACCAGGAGAAAGTGCAATATAAATGTTCTATGTCTGTCTGCCTGTCTGTCATTGATCATCCCTAAATATAACATGTGACTTTGAGTGGAAACTCTGCTTCCTCCATGACCTCTAGAGATGGCCCGAACCTCCGATTTTAGGTTTGCAAACCGGGTTCGTGAACCTCCCGCGAAACTTCGGTTCGCACGAACTTTCGCGAACCGCAATCAATAGACTTCAATGGGGAGGCGAACTTTGAAAAGTAGAAAAATTTATGCTGGCCGCAAAAGTGATGGAAAAGATGTTTCAAGGGGTCTAACACCTGGAGGGGGGCATGGCAGAGTGGGATAGACGCCAAAAGTCCCGGGGAAAAATCTGGATAGGACGCAAAGCAGCGTTTTAAGGGCAGAAATCACATTGAATGCTAAATCGCAGGCCTAAAGTGCTTTAAAACATCTTGCATGTGTATACATCAATTGGGGAGTGTAATTAGAGTACTGCTTCACACTGACACACCAAACTCACTGTGTAACGCACCACAAACAGCTGTTTGTGTAGTGACGGCCGTGCTGGACTGGTGCGCACCATGGTGAGATTGCTCTTCCTCACTCAGTGATGTCAGGTAATGTCTGACTGCCTTATCAACTTCCGATGGTTCTTTCTCCATCATTGTTAAAGCTTACATCTATTTTTTTAAATACTTGTTCTGCTTGCTGTTCAGTACCTGCATCGAGAATCTTTTATGGAGGGCAAGTCTGCCATTGCAAGTGACCACAGGTAATGGCCGGGGAATTCTGGTTTGTTTCCGGTCCGGAGTGGGAGCCTAAGAGACGGCTAGCACCACCACACATCCAAGGAAGGCACGAGGCATGGCATGCACGTCCCGAGGTAGTGACCAAAAATAACAATATAGGAGGACTTTTGAGGCCCTGCTGTATATGTGAGATTAATCAACTTTAAATCCTTTAACGAGAATCTGTTATGGAGGGCAAGTCTGCCATCCATTCAAGTGAGAGGTATGCACTGACTGCCGGGTATAATACAATGTGCAGTCAAAGATGCAGTGAAAGGTATGCAGTGACTGCAAACAGCTGTTTGTGTAGTGACGGCCGTGCTGGACTGGTGCGCACCATGATGAGAGTGCATGTGATGGCGGCTCTCCAGCCCATATGGTCACCGGGCTGAGGTAGCTGAATGACAGAACAGTGACTGTCCAGCTGATCAAATTTGGTCTGTCCACAATGAAGCAACGACCTTATTATCTTTGGTGTGCCACCCCCCCCCCCCCCCCCCCCGAGACACTCATATAGCTGGCGGTCATTGCTTCATTGTGATACGCATGCCCCTTCACCCTGCGGCAAGGTAATGATCACGAAGGGGAATGGGCACAAGTACATGCCTTTTGTTTTGTTGTTGCAGCCGCAGTGCAGCCAGAAAAGTTAGGCAGGCATGTACATGCACCAGAAAAATTATTATAGCTAAAAAATTCAGGAATCCGCCTGGAGTCCTGGACCCTGTTGGTGGTGGCCGAGAAGGCTTAAACAGCTTGCGGGCAGAGGTGCTGTTTGGGGAGCGACTTAGTCTTGGGGCAGGCAGCCAGTCACACGGCATGCAGGCAGAGATGCTGTGTGTGGGGACTGACTTAGTCTTGGGGCGGGCAGTAGCTCTCCGGGATCCATGCCTCATTCATTTTGATAAAGGTGAGGTACTGAACACTTTTGTGACTTAGGCGACTTCTCTTCTCAGTGACAATGCCTCCAGCTGCGCTGAAGGTCCTTTCTGACAGGACGCTTCAAGACAGAATTTGGATGGCAAATTGGGACAGCTCTCTCCACAGGTCAAGCCTGCGCACCCAGTAGTCCAAGGGTTCATTGCTGCTCACAGTGTCTACATCCACCCTTAAGGCCAGGTAGTCGGCTAACTGCCGGTCCAGGCGTTGGTGGAGGGTGGATCCGGAAGGGCTAAGGCAAGGTGTTTGACAAAAGATTGTCCGCATGTCCGACATCTCCATGAGATCGCTGGAGCGCCCTGTCCTTGCCTGCGTGGACATGGGAGAAGGATTACTGGCAGTGGTACCTTTATTGCGTTGTGCTGTGACATTGTAAAGCATAGTTGCCAGCTTGTTCTGCATGTGCTGCATCCTTTCTGCCTTCTGGTGGTGAGTTGGTAACATATCCGCCACTTTGTGCCTATACCGAGGGTCTAATAGCGTGGCCACCCAGTACAGCTCATTCCCTCAACAGGCTGGATAGCATGAAAGACGCCATCTGCACAAAGTTGGATGCAGACGTACTATCCATCTCCTCTTGCTCTTCCTCAGTGACGTCAGGTAAGTCCTCCTCCTCCCCCAGCCACAAACAATACCACGGGAACGTTGAGCAGCACAAGCCCCCTGCAACACCTGCTGCGGTTGTTCTTCTGTCACCGCCTCCTCCTCCTCCTCCAAAGAAACACCTTCCTCATCATCCGAGTCTGACTCCTCTTCCCCACACGACTCTTCCTCCTCCTCCCCCCTCTGTGCTGCCGCAGGTGTTGAGGAAACATCTTATTCTGATGAAAGTTGCTCCCTCAACTGTTCCTGCCATAACTGTTCCTCTTCACGCTCCTCCACAGCTTGATCCACCACTCTACGCATGGCACGCTTCAGGAAGTAAGCATACGGCATCTAGTCGCGGATGGTGCCTTCACTGCAACTCACCAGGTTGGTCACCTCCTCAAACGTCCGCATGAGCCTGCATGCATTTCGCATCAGTGTCCAGTTGTTGGGCCACAACATCCCCATCTCCCCAGTGTCCTTTTACTGTAATTGTACAGGTATTGGGTGACGGCTTTCTCCCGTTCTAGCAGGCGAGAGAACATGACCAGGGTTGAATCCCAACGAGTCGGGCTATCACATATCAAGCGTCTCACTGGCAAGTTGTTTCTCCACCGAATGTCCGCAAGGCATGCCATGGCCGTGTAAGTCCGCCTGAAATGCCCACACAATTTCCTGGCCTGCTTCAGGACGTTCTCTAAGCCTGGGTACTTTGACACAAATCTTTGAATGACCAGATTCAGCACATGTGCCATGCAGGGTACATGTATAAAGTAGGAAAGTATCCGCACACCTTTGTGTATATATACTGGATGTGCTAAGGTCAAAATAAGGTAATTATAAAGAAGGGGAAAGCGGCCCTTTAAAAAGCACCAACCAGTTAAAGAAAACCTGTAGTGAAAATTAAGAGTCAAAATAACCATACACAAGTCATACTTACCTGCTGTGTAGTCTGCTCCTCAATCTCTTTCTCCTCTCCTGTGTCCTGTTTGTCCACTGTGATAAATGGAATTTTCCGTCCTCCATTTTGAAAATGGCCATTACCCCATAACAGCTTCCTGGTCAGCACACAGTTAAACTGTAATATTGCCCACTTGAGCCATAGGGAAATATGGACACATCAGTTCTCCTCTCAGCTGTAACTGACAGCAACCGATATACAACTGACAGCAACTGATATATTTCAGTTCTGACAAAATGTTGTCAGAACTGGAAGGGATCATTGTCAGAAGAAAATGGTGAGCTTCTGAGAGAAAATGATGGCAAGGTAACTATGTAATGTTCATTTGAAGTTACCTCATGTGTTTATTTTAAATAATTTTACTCAGTACAGGTTCTCTTTAAAAGTAAATATATCTCCTTGAGAAAGCGGACGTGGGTCCGCGGAACTAGTGGGACTTATCCTGAGGGGAACTTCTGCCTGCCTCGCCGCTCTGCACTCCCAGCTACTCCGATCTACCCGGTCTAAGTATTATCTTTTTGCACATTTAAATTGCACATTTAAATTTTCACTCTGCGCACTTTATCTATGGGCTGCTCCCATTAGTCCTAGGTTGTTTACATGTATATTGCTATTTGCACAATCTATTATATGAAATGTTTTTGTATTGTGTTTTTTCAATCATGCACTGCACTTTATACTGAACCCGGGTTCCTCCACTAAAAGGGTTTTATTATGAACCCTGAGTGGAGTTAGATACGCTCATATACATACATACATACCTTATTGATTGTTTTTTTGGGGGAATGTGCATTGATGATTAGATGGCGTGGCTGTGCTATTATGTGTTTTTAATTGTTTTTATTTGTGCATTGGTATAAGCATATGGGCATATTCTACTGTAAAATGATATGTTGCTACATATACCTTAGATGAACTATATGCTGTTACTTAATTGGTGTGTATAATAAAGTTTCTTTGTACCATATATTTACCTTTAACTGGTTGGTGCTTTTTAAAGGGCCGCTTTCCCCTTCTTTATAATATGCAGGGTACATGTGTCAGCTTTCCCAAATTCAAAGCAGAAAGGAGATTGCTGCCGTTGTCACACACCACGTTGCCAATCTCCAGCTGGTGCGGGGTCAGCCACTGATCCACCTGTTTGTTAAGAGCAGCCAGGAGAACTGCTCCAGTGTGACTCTCCACTTTGAGGCAAGACATGTCTAAGATGGCGTGACACCGTCGTACCTGGCATGCAGCATAGGCCCTGGGGAGATGGGGCTGTGTAGCTGGAGAGGAGATCGCAGCACCAGTAGAGTTGAACTGCCACTCAGCCAAGGAGGAGGAGGAGGATGACACCAAACAAGATGTAGGAGGAGGAGAGGAGGTGACAGGAGGTCTGCCTGCAAGCCGTGGAGGTGTCACATGTTGGTCCACTGCACAGCCACGTACTCCCTGCTTGCCATCGGTCACCAGGTTGACCCAATGGGCTGTGTAAGTAATGTCCTGGCCGTGCTTGGCAGACCAGGCATCCATGGTCAGGTGGACCCTTGACCCAACGCTGTGTGCCAGAGATGACACCACTTGCCTCTCAACTTCACGGTACAGTTTGGGTATCGCCTTTTTAGAGAAATAATTGCGACATGGTATCTTCCACTGCGGTGTCCCAATGGCCACAAATTACGGAAGGCCTCAGAGTCCACCAGCTTGCATGGTAACAGCTGGCGAGCTAACAGTTCCGCCACGCCAGCTGTCAGATGCCGGGCAAGGGGGTGACTGGCAGAAATTGGCTTCTTCCACTCAAAGATTACCTTCACGGACACCTGGATGCTGAGGGCAGAGGAGCAGGAACCGCTCAAGGGAGGCGGAGTGGAGGAGGGTGGCTGTGAAGGTGCAAGGGAGAAAGCGGCTGAAGATGCTGCACCTGAAGGAGGAAGAGGAGAAGGAGGGTGGCTTTTCTTTTGTGTGCTGCCTTTGCTCAGGTGCTCTTTCCATTGCAGTTTGTGCCTTTTCTCCATGTGCCTTCGTAAGCCACTTGTCCCTACGTGAGTGTTGGCCTTTCCACGGCTCAATTTTTTGGAGGCAGAGAGAACAGATGGCATTGCTACGATCTGAGACAGACACATTAAAAAATGTCCAAACCACTGAGCCCCCCTGGGGTGATGGCACTATGGTGGCATCAGCAGCTTACGTTGAAGGGCATGTTGGCTGGCTGTCCATAGGTGGCGATACAGGGCGCCGAACACTGCCACCAGCTGTTTCTGACGACGAGCTTCCCCTGCTTCTTTCAGGAACTCGTCTCCTCCTACTCCTCTCTGACTCCCCCTCTGAACTGTCCCCCTGTTCATCTCCTCTAATGGGAACATACGTGGGATCCGTATCATCGTCATCATCATAATCATCCTGCCCAGCTTCACTTGCCTCAGACACCTCATAAACTGCACCAACAGCAGGTACTTCTTCATTTTCACACGTTACGACCATAGTGTCGCCACCTAACTCAGACATATGAGGTGGTGTAACTTGCTTAGCGCCTTCATCTGGTTGTAACAATAATGGCTGGGAATCAGTTAATTCCCCACCAATTAACTCCTGCAAAGTGTCAAATGCAACGGATGTGGTGCTTGTAGTAGCACTGGTGGCTGCAGAAGATGAGGTGTTCTGTGTTAAATAGTCAACCACATCCTGACGATCTTGGGAGTTGATGGGATGTGCCTTCTTCTGAGCACTGTACTTTGGGTCAGGGCTGCACGAAATCACATCAACACGACATCACACAGACTTGCCGGGTGGCCTTCCTCTGGGTCTGCCTCTACCTCTGCCTGTTTTGTCCGTTGTGTCCATATCAGGGGGGATGAAGTGAAAGGCATGCACTGACTTGACTAATACAATGTGCAGTCACACAGGTGCAGTAAACAGGTATGCACGGAGTGGTATATCGCACTGCATGCACTCACGTAGGTAGGTGAGTGCACTGTAAACAACAGGTAGGCAGGTATATGCAGTACTGGGTATTACAATGTGCACCTGTCACACACAGACAGGTATTGGACAGGCACAGTGACACTGCGTGCGCTCAACTCACGTAGGTAGGTTGGTGCACTGTAAACAACAGGTAGGCAGGTGTATGCAGTGATGGGTATTACAATGTGCACCTGTCACACAGAGACAGGTAGCGGACAGGCACAGTGACACTGCGTGCGCTCATCTCATGTAGGTAGGTGGGTGCACTGTGAACAACAGGTAGGTAGGTATATGCAGTGATGGGTATTACAATGTGCACCGCTAATTGCAACAGAGAGAAAATGTGTGCATCAACCAAGTGAACCTGACAAATTTGGCTTTGAAAATTTGGCCTATTGGCTAATCACGAGACATTGCTCATGCAAATATGCATTTGCTTTCGCATGCCTAAATATGCAGGGTCAAAAACCAAAAACCGCAAAACAATCGCCCTGCGGGAATTAGTTCATGCTACATAGCACTATCCAGGGGCGCCACGAGGAGGCTTCCCATTGCCCCCATACAACCGGGGGGGCGCAGGGGTCCCAGGCTCTCTCACCGCCTGGAACCCACACAGCGGCACCCCGGAGGTGGAGGCTGGGGGGTGCAGGTGATCTCCTCAGCGTGGCCAGCGCCGGAAAGAGCCGCCCGCACACACCTCCCAAGATTAAAAACAGGCACTTACCTTAACGTCCATTGCGTTCTGCTATATGCGCATGACCTGGGCGCGACACATAAGTGGAGGACAGGCGCAAATAGCCTGCTCCAGGGCTCTCACCTCCTAAAACAAGCCACTCACCACTTGCCTCCAAAGAAAAGAAAATGCAATGCTAATTACAACAGAGAGAAAATGTGTGCATCAACCAAGTGAACCTGACAAATCTGGCTTTGCAAATTTGGCCTATTGGCTAATCACGAGACATTGCTCATGCAAATATGCATTTGCATTCGCATGCCTAAATATGCAGGGTCAAAATCCAAAAACCGCAAAACAATCGCCCTGCGGGAATTAGTTCATGCTACATAGCACTATCCAGGGGCGCCACGAGGAGGCTTCCCATTGCCCCCATACAACCGGAGGGCCGCGGGGGTCCCAGGCTCTCTCACCGCCTGAAACCCACACAGCGGCACCCCGGAGGTGAAGGCTGGGGGGTGCAGGCGATCTCCTCAGCGTGGCCAGCGCCGGGAAGAGCCGCCCGCACACACCTCCCAAGATTAAAAACAGGCACTTACCTTAACGTCCATTGCATTGTGCTATATGCGCATGACCTGGGCGCGACACATAAGGGGAGGACAGGCGCAAATAGCCTGCTCCAGGGCTCTCACCTCCTAAAACAAGCCACTCACCACTTGCCTCCAAAGAAAAGAAAATGCAATGCTAATTACAACAGAGAGAAAATGTGTGCATCAACCAAGTGAACCTGACAAATCTGGCTTTGCAAATTTGGCCTATTGGCTAATCACGAGACATTGCTCATGCAAATATGCATTTCCTTTCGCATGCCTAAATATGCAGGGTCAAAAACCAAAAACCGCAAAACAATCGCCCTGCGGGAATTAGTTCATGCTACATAGCACTATCCAGGGGCGCCACGAGGAGGCTTCCCATTGCCCCCATACAACCGGGGGGCCGCGGGGGTCACACACAGACAGGTAGTGGACAGGCACAGTGACACTGCATGCGCTCAACTCACGTAGGTAGGTGGGTGCACTGTGAACAACAGGTAGGTAGGTATATGCAGTACTGGGTATTACAATGTGCACCTGTCAAACACAGACAGGTGGCGGACAGGCACAGTGACACTGTGTTCGCTCACGTAGGTAGGTGGGTGCACTGTGAACAACAGGTAGGTAGGTATATGCAGTACTGGGTATTACAATGTGCACCTGTCACACACAGACAGGTAGCGGACAGGCACAGTGACACTGCATGCGCTCAACTCACGTAGGTAGGTGGGTGCACTGTGAACAACAGGTAGGTAGGTATATGCAGTACTGGGTATTACAATGTGCACCTGTCACACACGGACAGGTAGTGGACAGGCACAGTGACACTGCGTGCACTCACATAGGTAGGTGGGTGCACTGTGAACAACAGGTAGGTAGGTATATGCAGTGATGGGTATTACAATGTGCACCTGTCAGACACAGACAGGTAGCAGACAGGCACAGTGACACTGCATGTGCTCAACTCACGTAGGTAGGTGGGTGCACTGTGAACAACAGGTAGGTAGGTATATGCAGTGATGGGTATTACAATGTGCACCTGTCACACTCAGACAGGTAGTGGACAGGCACAGTGACACTGCATGCGCTCAACTCACGTAGGTAGGTGGGTGCACTGTGAACAACAGGTAGCTAGGTATATGCAGTAATAGGTATTACAATGTGCACCTGTCACACACAGACACATAGCGGGCAGGCACAGTAGGTAGGTGGGTGCACTGTGAACAACAGGTAGGTAGGTATATGCAGTGATGGGTATTACAATGTGCACCTGTCACACACAGACAGGTAGCGGACAGGCACAGTGACACTGCGTTCGCTCACGTAGGTAGGTGGGTGCACTGTGAACAACAGGTAGGTACGTATATGCAGTACTGGGTATTACAATGCGCACCTGTCACACACAGACATGTAGCAGACAGGCACAGTAGGTAGGTGAGTGCACTGTGAACAACAGGTAGGTAGGTATATGCAGTGATGGGTATTACAATGCAGTGGTGCTCAGCAGAGCTCGAATATTCGAGTAGCTCGAATATTCGAGCTCTTTTTCAGCTATTCGAGCTCGGTATTCGAGCTCCGAATAGCTGCAGCTATTCGAATGGGCTATTCGAGTAAACGCGAATAGCCCATTCACTATTCGAGCTATTCGAGCAAACGGCGCTATTCGAGCTCGAATACAGAGCTCGAATAGCGTCATAGCCCAGATTGATGTCCTTAGAGCCAATCAGAAGGCTCCCAGGCCCTCTGACGGCAGCCAATCACAGAGGGGGACCCTGGCCAGCCCCTACCCTATAAATAGCGGCCGCCATGTTCCGTTTCTCCGTCCTTGCCTGAGACTTGCATAGAGAGAGAGTTGCTCCTTTGTGCTTTGGCTTAGCAAGAGCTCTATTGTGGTCATTTACCTAGCGTTTTTGCTCACATACACCTCCTATACACACCTATATTGTTGTTAGTTAGATAGACATTGTATTTTAGTTAGTAGCTTTTGTGTTACATAGAGAGAGACTCAGACAGCTGCTGCAGGCTTACAGCTTTAGGCCTCAGGGCCTTGCCTGTGTGGGCAGCTGTCCTCCTGTCCTCTGTTAGTTTATTTCTCATTAGTATTTAGACAGTATTAGATAGTATTAGACAGTATTTCTGCTGTCCTCTACTACTTAGTGATTGTATTTTGTATTGTAGTTATATACTGTAACTGTACTAGGACACTCACTGACTGTCACTGTTCATAGGCTAGCTCCTGCGTGTGCTTGCACTCACTGTCTGTGTACACACACTCTATTTCCTTCTGAATAGTTATATACTGTAACTGTACTAGGACACTCACTGACTGTCACTGTTCATAGGCTAGCTCCTGCGTGTGCTTGCACTCACTGTCTGTGTACACACACTCTATTTCCTTCTGAATAGTTATATACTGTAACTGTACTAGGACACTCACTGACTGTCACTGTTCATAGGCTAGCTCCTGCGTGTGCTTGCACTCACTGTCTGTGTACACACACTCTATTTCCTTCTGAATAGTTATATACTGTAACTGTACTAGGACACTCACTGACTGTCACTGTTCATAGGCTAGCTCCTGCGTGTGCTTGCACTCACTGTCTGTGTACACACACTCTATTTCCTTCTGAATAGTTATATACTGTAACTGTACTAGGACACTCACTGACTGTCACTGTTCATAGGCTAGCTCCTGCGTGTGCTTGCACTCACTGTCTGTGTACACACACTCTATTTCCTTCTGAATAGTTATATACTGTAACTGTACTAGGACACTCACTGACTGTCACTGTTCATAGGCTAGCTCCTGCGTGTGCTTGCACTCACTGTCTGTGTAGTACACACACTCTATTTCCTTCTGAATAGTTATATACTGTAACTGTACTAGGACACTCACTGACTGTCACTGTTCATAGGCTAGCTCCTGCGTGTGCTTGCACTCACTGTCTGTGTACACACACTCTATTTCCTTCTGAATAGTTATATACTGTAACTGTACTAGGACACTCACTGACTGTCACTGTTCATAGGCTAGCTCCTGCGTGTGCTTGCACTCACTGTCTGTGTACACACACTCTATTTCCTTCTGAATAGTTATATACTGTAACTGTACTAGGACACTCACTGACTGTCACTGTTCATAGGCTAGCTCCTGCGTGTGCTTGCACTCACTGTCTGTGTAGTACACACACTCTATTATCTTCTGAATAGTTATATACTGTAACTGCACTAGGACACTCACTGACTGTCACTGTTCATAGGCTAGCTCCTGCGTGTGCTTGCACTCACTGTCTGTGTAGTACACACACTCTATTTCCTTCTGAATAGTTATATACTGTAACTGTACTAGGACACTCACTGTCACTGTTCATAGGCTACTAGCTCCTGCGTGTGTGTGTGCACTCACTGTCTGTGTACTGTACACACACTCTATTTCCTTCTGATTACTGATTGATTATTGTAAATTCTACTTCCTGACAGTTACTACTTACTTACTGTAGTAGGGACACTCACTCAGTCACTGTTCATAGGCTAGCTCCTGCACGTGTGTGCGCGTGCGTGCACTCACTGTCTGTAGTGTACACACACTCTATTTCCTTGTGATTACTACTGATTATTGTAACTGCTAGTTGTACTTCCTGACTGTTACTACTTACTTACTGTACTAGGGACACTCACTCACTCTCTGTTCATAGGCCAGCTCCTGCGCGTGTTTGCGCGTGCGTGCACTCACTGTCTGTAGTGTACACACACTCTATTTCCTTGTGATTACTACTGATTATTGTAACTGCTAGTTGTACTTCCTGACTGTTACTACTTACTTACTGTACTAGGGAGTCGGGACACTCACTCAGTCACCTCACCCACCAACCCACTCCATTAAAGTATCCCACTTTTCACCCGCCCTTTTCAAAAACTTTTGTGTTTACACCCAAAACATCGAAGATGTCTGGAAGTGGCAGCCAGCGCGGTTTGGGCAAGGGGAAGGGCAGCAAGGGAATCAGGAGGAGAGGGAGCAGCATTGTGGCAAGCCGCGGGCGCGCCACCATGCACAGTTCCGCAGCAGCAGCAGCGTCAGTGGCTAACATTCCTCCCTTAGCCACTGGCCGTGGACGCCTTGGGCGCCGCCCAGCAGGAGCATCTGCAACTCACGCTGCAGAGACACAGCAGTAGCAGCAGCGTGTAGCACCTGCTCCGATTTTCCTCCAGCCGGGTCGGAAACGTCCCATTGAGGAAAAGGATGCAGACACTGTGGTGCAACTGATGACGGAGGATGAGCAGCCCGCCATCAGCTCTGCATCCGAGGCCTCCACCCTCACCACCACCACCACCCCTGTTCGCAGCAGCCGCCCAGCAGGGCCTGGGGAGGAGGCCAGTTCACCGTCACTTGCCGACCTGTCATTCAGCAGTCTTTTGACCCCAGGCATCATGAGTAAATTGTCTGCTGTTGTTGGCGATCTTGAGGAGGAGATGCTGATGGGCACTTTGGGGGATGAGGGATTGGACAGCAAGACTGTGGCGACAGTCAAGCAGCCCATCCATGCATCAGGAGAGGAGTTTGGGGGGTCATCATCCCAGCAGGACATGTTTCAGGAGGGGGAGGATGATGATGACACGGTGACAGACAGAGACTGGGTGCCACCAGCTCCAGGGGATGTCGTCATCAGCAGCTCTGAGGAGGAGGAGGAGGAGGATGTGCTTGTGGGCCTTGCAAGGAGGCGCATCATTGCAAGCATTGGCAGCAGTAGGCATGTCCCCCAGCCTGCTGGTGTCTCAGGCTCAGCAGCAGCAGCAGCAGCATCTGCCAGTACCACCACCAGCCGCACCCAAGCCCCCCCCCCCCCCCCAACCACCACAGGGAGACAGGCAGCAGCGGTTCCATGCCGTAGGGGGTCGTTTTTGTCACCAATCTGGCGTTTTTTCACCATGCCCACAGTGTACAGCAAGTACGCCACTTGCAACCACTGTCAGCGGAAGTTGAGCAGAGGTGCAGACCCCTTAAAGTTCAGCACCAGCTCACTCATCAACCACCTTGCTGCGAAACATTTCCACCAGCATGAGGAGTTCCAGAGGCTGAAGGCATCTGGTGCTGGCAGTGGCACCACACCCATCACTGCACAGCCTTCAGCAGCAGCAGCAGCAGCAACAGCAGCCACCCGCCCTCCTGCTCCTCCAGCAGCACCAGCAGGAGTGCGGAAACGCACTGCTCCTCCCCCCTCTGCAACTCCTGCCGCCGACACTGAGGCCTGTTCTGGTAGCCAGTCCTCAGTGGCCTCCTCTGCTGTGTCTGCTGATTCCCGTGCCAGCAAAAGGCCACGCCAGAGCCTTTTGAGCGAGTCCTTCCAGGGGGTGGTTAGATCTCTGCCTCCCAGCAGCCGTCGCATGCGGCAGCTGAACGGCTTGCTGGCACGGGCCATGTGCTCCCAACTCCTGCCGTACACGCTTGTGCAGGAAAGGAGCGACATGCGTGCGCTGCTTGCTTGCGCAGCCCCAGACTGGCAGCTCCCCAGCAGACACTTCTTCGCCCGCAAGGCCATTCCTGCACTGCACCGCTTTGTGATGGCCAATGTGGAGCGAGGGCTGGAGCACGCGGTTGGTGAAAGGGTCCACGTCACCATGGACTCCTGGAGCAGCCGCTTCGGGACAGGCCGCTACCTGTCCTTCACTGTCCACTGGGTCAGCTTGGTGGAAGGGAGTGAGGATGGGAGAGCAGCAGCGGGCACAGCAGCAGCAACACAGTGGGTGTTGCCCCCCCCGCAGGGTCAGGGGAACTGCAGCAGGTTCCTCCGATCCTCTGCCATCCTCCGGCACACCTGGCCAAACCCCCCGCCTCAGCAGCAGCGTGAAGGCCCGCCACTGCCAAGCGCTGCTGCACTTGGTCAGCCTTAGGAAGACCAAGCTGACGGCAACCCATGTGTTGGCCAAACTCCAGGAGCAGGAGAGGATTTGGCTGACCCCCAGAGGCCTCAGAGTCGGAGAGGTGGTGGCCGACAATGGGGCCAATCTGGTTGCCGCAATAGACAGGGGAAACCTGACCCACATCCCCTGTCTTGCCCACGTGCTGAACCTGGTGGTGCAAAAGTTCTTGCGCACCTACCAGGGGATGGGTGAACTGCTGGAAACGGCAAGGAACGTTGTGCGTCACTTCCGGCGCTCGGCTGCATCCTGTGCGAGCCTGGAAGACGTGCAAAAGGAGCTGGAGCTGCCACGCCATCGGCTGATCCTTGACGTTCCGACTCGCTGGAACTCCACCCTGGCGATGTTGGAGCGTCTGGTTGAACAGAAGCACGCTGTCAACCAGTACCTTGCCCTGGCCACTGTTTCCGCCGCTCGGAGAAGGGACAAGACCAGCAACATCCCGTCCATCGTCCCCGATGATGACTGGAGGCACATGCAGCAGGTGTGCTTAGTGCTGGCTCCCTTTCTGCAGGCCACTAACATGGTGAGCAGGGACCATGCTATGTTCTGCGAGTGGGTGCCCCTGGTTTGTCTGCTGAACAGGGCCCTCAATGCTTTGCTGGAACAGGGAGCGGCAGCCTTGGACCAGCAGGAGCGGCAAGCAGCTGCACAGTCCAACTCTGAACGGGAGGAGGAGGAGGACTTGGTGGAGGTCCCTGACCTTGCTGCTGATGAGGGGGATCAGCACAGCGCAGCTGAGTTGGTGCGGGGGTGGAGAGAGGATGAGGCGGCAGAGGAGGAGGATGAGGAAGACAGCACTGCCGTCGATGTGCCAGCACACGTGGCCCGCCTCTTCCCAATGGCAGCGCACATGCTGGCGTGCCTGCGCAAGGACCCCAGGGTGATCCAGATGAAGCAGAGGGAGGACATCTGGATCAGCATGATGTTGGACCCACGCCTCAAGGGAAAGTTGAGCCAGTTCCTGCCGCCTGCAGGAGGAGACCCAGCGCAACAAATAAGGAGCTTGCAGCAGGCCCTTGTTGAGCGCTTGGAGGAAGCCTTCCCCCAGCCTTCCACCCCCACTGTCCAGCAGCCAGCACAGAGGCAGCAGCAGGTGCCTGCATCCAGCAGCAAGCGCCCCACAGACCTGCTGTCTCTCAGCCACGAGCTCTACAGGACTGTAGAGGCTCCGGCAGCAGTGACTAGAGAGGAGGTGCATGATGCAGCAGCATCCTCCTCCGGTCACAGCCAGCGCCTGACCCGCATGGTGGCTGACTACATGGGGTCCTACAGCGGGCTTGACAGCGATGCCCCTGTTGATCCCATGGAGTATTGGGTCAAGCGCCTGGAGATCTGGAGCGAGCTGGCGCAGTACGCCCTGGAAGTGCTGTCCTGCCCCCCTTCCAGCGTGCTGTCCGAGCGCTGCTTCAGTGCAGCTGGTGGCGTGGTCACCGAGAAACGCTCACGTCTGTCTCACAAGTCTGTGGACAGACTGACGTTTCTCAAGATGAACCAGGCGTGGGTGGAAGGCGAGTTCCTGGCCCCTGTTGTCGGCGAGAGGGGGACATGAACTGGCTAAGAGCCATCGTTAATGTGCCTTACCACCCTTTACCACCTCCTGGCTCCTGCTCACTAAGCCAGCCTGGTTCAGTTTGACTATTACGTCGCCTGCAGCCACACATTTTACACCTACAGTGGGCTGCTGTGTACTGCCCTTCTGCTGTCTGTCTGTGTTTCCCACTGCCAGGGTACACAGAATTACATTCTGCTGCCACTCTGCCACCAGCTATTACGTCCAACAATAGCTATATATCTGTGTAATTGGTTGTACAAACAAAACCAAAAAACCATTAAAAAAAAAAAAAAAAGGTTTAATTTTTCTGAGGTGCCCGGGTTGAAAACTGTGTTGTCCCAGTTGTGTATTGGACACGATGTGGGCTGCACGACCGCTGTCTGGGACCTCCTGTTGTGTTTATTTACAGCCCTGGTATCACCGCTAGGTACCAGGGCTATTATGTCACGCTGCCTGCCTGCTGCCACACTCACACTACTCCTCCATTCCTCCTGCTACTGCTGTCTGTCTGTGTTTCCCACTGCCAGGGTACACAGAATTACCTTCTGCTGCCACACTGCCACCAGCTATTACGTCAAACAATAGCTGCTCACATTACTCCTCCATTCCTCCTGCTGCTGCTGCTGTCGGTCTGTGTTTCCCACTGCCAGGGTACACAGAATTACATTCTGCTGCCACTCTGCCACCAGCTATTACGTCAAACAATAGCTATATATCTGTGTAATTGGTTGTACAAACAAAACCAAAAAACCATTAAAAAAAAAAAAAAGGTTTAATTTTTCTGAGGTGCCCGGGTTGAAAACTGTGTTGTCCCAGTTGTGTATTGGACACGATGTGGGCTGCACGACCGCTGTCTGGGACCTCCTGTTGTGTTTATTTACAGCCCTGGTATCACCGCTAGGTACCAGGGCTATTATGTCACGCTGCCTGCCTGCTGCCACACTCACACTACTCCTCCATTCCTCCTGCTGCTGCTGCTGTCGGTCTGTGTTTCCCACTGCCAGGGTACACACAGAATTACATTCTGCTGCCACTCTGCCACCAGCTATTACGTCAAACAATAGCTATATATCTGTGTAATTGGTTGTACAAACAAAACCAAAAAACCATTAAAAAAAAAAAAGGTTTAATTTTTCTGAGGTGCCCGGGTTGAAAACTGTGTTGTCCCAGTTGTGTATTGGACACGATGTGGGCTGCACGACCGCTGTCTGGGACCTCCTGTTGTGTTTATTTACAGCCCTGGTATCACCGCTAGGTACCAGGGCTATTATGTCACGCTGCCTGCCTCATTGACTGCCTGCTGCCACACACTTATCCTCCTCCTCCTGCTGCTGAATTTACCTCCTGCTGTCTGTGTGTTTCCACTGCCAGGGAGCACATACAATGGCGCTTCCAACATGCGTGCGCCACCAGCTATTTGTTACGCTCAAAAATAGCTGCATTTCTTTAAAAAAAAAATTGAAAAGAGAAATAAGTGAAGAAGAAGACGATATAGAAGAAGATGAAGAAGAAGAAGATGAAGAAGAAGAAGATGAAGAAGAAGAAGAAGAAGGCGAAGAAGAAGAAGATGAAGAAGAAGAAAATGAAGAAGAAGATGAAGAAGAAGAAGAAGATGAAGAAGAAGAAGAAGAAGGAGAAGAAGAAGAAGATGAAGAAGAAGAAGAAGAAGATGAAGAAGATGAAGAAGATGAAGAAGAAGATGAAGAAGATGAAGAAGAAGATGAAGAAGATGAAGAAGAAGAAGATGAAGAAGATGAAGAAGATGCAGAAGAAGATGAAGAAGAAGATGAAGAAGATGAAGAAGATGAAGAAGAAGAAGATGAAGAAGAAGATGAAGAAGATGAAGAAGAAGAAGATGAAGAAGAAGAAGAAGAAGGAGAAGAAGAAGAAGATGAAGAAGAAGAAGAAGAAGAAGATGAAGAAGATGAAGAAGAAGATGAAGAAGATGAAGAAGAAGATGAAGAAGATGAAGAAGAAGAAGATGAAGAAGATGAAGAAGATGCAGAAGAAGATGAAGAAGAAGATGAAGAAGATGAAGAAGAAGAAGATGAAGAAGAAGAAGATGATGATGAAGAAGATGATGACGAAGAAGATGAAGAAGATGAAGAAGAAGAAGATGAAGAAGAAGAAGAAGAAGACAATATAGAAGAAGAAGAAGATATAGAAGAAGATATAGAAGAAGAAGATATAGAAGAAGAAGATATAGAAGAAGAAGAAGATAGAAGATAAAGAAGAAGAAGAAGAAGAAGTATATACAGTACTGAACAAAATTCTGGACACAACTTCTCTTTTCACCTTTTTTTTTTTAAAGGAACATCCCCACATAATCACTTGCTGTTGTTACTTGGAAAAAAATATGTTTCTTGCATCATTCACCCTCAAAACAAGTGTTGGAAGCTATTTAAGGCCAATTCGAATAGTCAGCTCGAATAATGAGCTCGAATACCGACTCGAATAGTGAGCTCGAAGTCCGAGGTCGAATCGAATAGTAAAAATTATTCGACTCGAATATTCGACTGACCTCGAATAATTTACTATTCGAATTCGATCAAACTCAAATTTTAAAAAGGGGTATTTGAGCACCACTGTTACAATGTGCACCTGTCACACACAGACAGGTAGCGGACAGGCACAGTGACACTGCGTTCGCTCACGTAGGTAGGTGGGTGCACTGTGAACAACAGGTAGGTACGTATATGTAGTACTGGGTATTACAATGTGCACCTGGCTGTCACACACAGACATGTAGCAGACAGGCACAGTAGGTAGGTGAGTGCACTGTGAACAACAGGTAGGTAGGTATATGCAGTACTGGGTATTACAATGTGCACCTGTCACACACAGACATGTAGCGGACAGGCACAGTGACACTGCGTGCGCTCAGTTCACGTGGGTAGGTGGGTGCACTGTAAACAGGTAGGTATATGCAGTGGGTATTACAATGTGCACCTGGCACACACACAGGTAGTCACTGAATGTGCTGGGCCTGGCAGTGGCACACACACAGTATGAATTATCAAAGCTGTCTATGCAACACAAGTGTCAGTGGGACACAGAAAAAAAATAGATCACAAGAACAAGATTAGCTCTCAAAAGAGCTGTTGAGGGGTGCTATTTTAGCAATAAGAATCAGCAAGGAGCAAGCTAAGAAGCCTATAAGAGCCTAACTAATCTTTCCCTATGAGAGTCTGCAGCAGCAGCAGCTGTCCCTTCTCTATTTACTGCAGGTACACAAGTGAGTAAAATGGCCGGTGGTGCCTGCCTTTTATAAGGGGGGGAGTGGCTCCAGGAGGGAGTGAAGCCTGACTGGCTACAATGTGCCTGCTGACTGTGATGTAGAGGGTCAAAGCTGACCCTAATGGTGCACTATGGGGGCGAACCGAACTTCCGGAAAAGTTTGCGGTTCTCTGCGATCGAGAACCCCGGAAGTTCGCCGGGAACCGTTCGCCGGCAAACCGTTCGGCCCATCTCTAATGGCCTCTAGGCAACAGATATAGTCTCTGAATAAAATAATTTTCTAGCTTTAAATATAGGCCATAGGTCTGGTTAGTGGTCTTGTAGACTTATAGAAATAGTATGTGGGCAGTTAATGGGGGTGACATATTTTGCACTGAACAACATAGTTCCACCACTATTTTTGAAGATAGCAGATAGCCATGGACAGCCATTTGTTAGATTCAACAAGAGCTGGTAGAGAACAAATGTGTTTGATTCTGCAATTTGGTAATGTCAAAAGAGAAAATAGTGTAATGGCTTAAATCAGGGTGAGTATACTATTATACTAACATTGCTCTTTATTATACCATCAAGAGGCACTAGGTGGAGGTCTCATTTACAGTCAGAGCTCTTTAGATTTCAAATTTAGATTATAGTCCTTTAGATTGTAAGCTCACAAGGGCAGGGCTCTCTCACCCTTTTGGAAATTGTTGCACATTTTATTCATATTACTTTTTTCACTGTAATTACCAATTCTGTATTTTGTACCAACTCCGTATTTTGTATATTTCTGTATACCATTGTCTGTATTATTTTGTACCCCATGTTTGTTTCTTACTTTGTACAGCGCTATGGAATATGTTGGCGCTTTATAAAACAATAATAATAATAATAGAAGTACTTTAATGTTTCAGCCAGTGTGCAGCTATGCTACAGAATTAAACAAACTGATATAAGGAAACAGTTTTAAGTACAAAAACGATTCTGACAATTCTTTGTTTATAAAATGACCAGATTAAACAGTTTCTTTTGGATATATCTGTGCGGAGGCCAGCTTTAAGGTAGCAGAGGCGGCAGTGAGACTAGTAGATTGTTATTAATGCGTGGGTGTGCCCTGAAGAAATCCTGCAAAACATTAAGCTGGGCATTATTAGCGAGGATATGCTGTATTTGAAAAATAGCTATTTAAAATAAATAATCCATCTTCTGAGCATATGCAAAAATAACTATTAGAGTCATCCGTTAAAATGATCGAAGAAACAGCGGTATAAATTATGACCATTGGTAAGAAAAAAGCATGAATCATTCCCACAGATGTCTGTCAAGTAATTGCCATCACACCCATAAATATTAACCTTCCTTGTGCTCACATAGTGAGCCTCAGCTGCACTGCCATAGCGTGAAAGTGTTAAGGAATACAGTCTGGGTAATATTTTATTCTTTAATCTAGCTAATAGTTTTTGCTTGACTTAACGAACTTGCAGAACATTTACATGGTGTTCCCTGTATGCTAACTCAGGAGGGACTATACATCAGCACGGAACTTGGCAAAGATAAATACGCCGACTGGCTTGTAGGCATTTTTTTATAAGGGGGGGGGGGGGGGGGGGAGGAAAAAAAAGAAGTGATAATGCAATCATGTTTCTATTTAAAAAGTGGTTACAGCCAACAGTATTGCAAAATAAGCCTGGACGGGTACCAAGGGCTGCACCTGCAGAGATTTCCCAGTAACTACACAACACTGGAGCTTTCAGTATGAGGCCCGAACAGCTCTCCTGTCATATTACTGGCAAAACTTGGCTAATCCCGTTAAAAGGAGGACAGAAAATGAAACATTTGTTTGGGCCCACTGTTACTAAGACAGCTCGTGACTCTACAGGGAAGTCAAAGAGCAACTCTCCCATTACCACACTGTTAAAATGTTTTACTCTGCCCTATAAATGAAGAAAGCATCTTTTCAGGCCCAGACAGACCAGATGTACTTAGATGGTTTTAATAAAGAGCTCATCGAATTGCTTTTATTCTTTGTTGCTATCTGCGCGCCTCTTCTTTCTGGATGCAATCCTGCCTCTTCAAGTTAAACAAATTGACACAATGGATTACAAATTCCTGCTGGGAAAATGAAGACACACAAGAAAGCATGCTGTTTACTGTTGGCCCTGTCTGGTTCTACAGAAATAATGACGCAAGGCTCTGAATGTCGTCTACTTCTCATTAGAGCCAGCTCTTTTTTCCTAATAGTTTTCAAAATAAAGATTGATAGCAAGTCTGTGGCATATCAGACAACTAAAGATAATTTAAAGGGGAGCTCCAGGCTCAAATAAAAAGTTCCATATGGAGAGCAAGGGGGGAAAAGAGCTAAATATTGATTGCTTGTTTCTAAAACAGCAGTAAGACAAAATGTAATATTGAAGATTTAATGCTGAAATTGGGTGTCATCCTGTTTATAAAGATGAGTAGGATTGTAGGCTCGAATTCGAGCTATCACAAATTCGACTCCGCCCACTTATGAAATGACGCGTGATCACGATCATGAGTAGAAAGGGATATCCGACTCGAGTGCGGCTTTGAGTTGAATACCCACATGTAATTATGAATCACGAATGGTATTCGTGGTTAAAAACCCGCCGACTTTAGTGGTTAGTAGCAAAGCTCCCTTACATGCCAGAAACACCAAATTAGCCAGATATGTTAAGAAGAACAGTGGGAACAAGAGGAAAACTTTTTTTTCAAAAATACCTTATAGTTTTTGAGAAAATAGATTTTAAAGTTTCAAAGGAAAAAGTATACATTATACATTTAAATGCGGTAAATACATTAACTGTCATTTACCGCATTTAAATGTATACTTTGTTTTTAATTTTTTTTTCTCAAAAACTATAAGATCTTTTTTTTTTTTTTATTGAATTACGAATACCGACTAGTGATCACCAGTAACTCATGATCACGAGTCGGGTAATGAGTGCGATTACGACCTCGTGATCGCAAAAACCGGTTTGTGATCACGAGTTACTCGTGATCACGACCTCGTGATGAGCATCTCTGCTGGTGACCCCTTTGGTCTAGTGGCCTCGGTGCAGCCACAATCTCGGCATCCCCTATGTCACTGATTGTTAGTAGAATTGTTGGTAGCCTGTGTTATTATGAAACACTGACGTAAAGAATGCATTCTAATCTCCCTCCTCTACCACAAGAGCATTCTAATGTCAGACACCTAAATATTTACTAATATATAGAAATGGTTAATGAGATGCTAGTAATTCTGACATAAACACTTAATGCATATTATATTCAGCTTGGTTTTGGGCCAGAAACAACATAAAGTGCATTCATAAGTATCAAAACAAAAGTATCTCATTCACCATTGCTAAAGATATGGTTATACTTGAGCTACCCATACAAAGAGTAGTGTTGGTGCTCGAATTTGGCATATTAAATTAGAAACACCAGAATACTCCAGAACACCACACTTTGCATTTTAGTACTAAACAAACAGACAGGGTCAGGGGGAGTTCACTTACTTGCGCTTTATGACTTTATGTATCACATGACTCCAATCCTTCCCTCTTCTGAAGCCAGAAGTATTAAGAATCGGAGTCACGTAAAACAAGCTAGGAAGTGCAATACCTCTGACCCCGTCCACTTTTTCAGTACTGAAATGGGGCTGCAGTGTGGTGTTTGGGAGCCTTCAGGTGTTCTGAATTTGATACGCCGAAGATAATTCAAAATGCAGATATGAGGATCGTGTGCAATACAAACACATCCCATTCATAGGATATTTACAATATGGATGGCAAATACTGTTGATGGATGATTCTATATTTGTACAAATTCATCCAAAAAGTTCTTTCTTTTGGTCCTAGCTCAATTGTTTTGTTTTGTTTTTTTAGCTCCTTTGATGAATAGTAAGCCAGGGAATAAATCTCACCATAGGACAACCACGTAAATAATTTGGACAAAATGGACTTTACTGGTGATGCAAGAAGAGCTATACTAAGTGTGACAAACACTTTAATAGTGGCACTTAAACACCAGGATTGCTCTGAGAAGTAATGTGGACATAGCATGAAGGCATATAAGGAAAATGTCCTAAGCTTCCCCGTGGCGACATACCTGCAAACCCTTTCTTTTCTCATTAAATCAGTTACCCTTAGAAATAAGGGGTGTGTGGTGACAGCCAGACTAGTATCTTCTCACAGCGTGACATTTCTCAACTTAACAGTTTTAAGTAGCTTAACAACTTCTATAAAAAAAGGGGAAAAAAATGAAAATGTTTCTAAAAGCCCATGAATAAACAGTTATTATTCATCCAATCCCAACACCAGGAAGAACGTGCAGAGGTTTGTGCGACAAAGCTTGTCCATTAGTAATTTACACTTGTTTAACAAGTACAGCTGAATCTTGTTGTGCTCAGAGCTGATAATAAGATTCGTAGAGGTGTCACATTTTCTTTGCTTTTCTATAGCTGATGTTTTCATCTTTGCTTATAATTAATTCGGCTTTGCAATGTATGCAATACAAGGAGGCTGATTAAAACGACTGGGGAAAAATTCAGCCCCAAAGATAGCGCATTTAAACCATTGTTTCCAATGTATTCAAAAACAAAAAGTCCAAATGCAAGTCTAATGACAAGGCATTCATGCTGTGCTTGGAACTCAGAAAGCTATTTTCTCCATGGTCTGTGTATACTAAACAGCACTAATGTGTCTTATAATGTCACTAATAAAGCAACATCAACAAGAAATGCATTGTCATTTTATTGTACTATATGGCACTTTGCATGGCAGTGATACTGACAAATGAAGCTGTGTAATCACTTCGAATTCCTTTGTTACATTTCACAGCTTGATCTCAGCGTGTTACCAGGAAAGAAATAAACAAGCTTTCGCTCTTTTCTCCATCAATCTTTCCTTATTTTTTATAATTAAAGTCCTTTCACAGTTAACATCTAAAAAAAATAATCCTGAAATTGGATAAGACAGTCAAACAGCAAAAAGTCTTCAAATATTCATCATCATGGGCAGTTCCAGTTATACGGCAAAGACCCCATTTATTTGCTATCTCTGCTCTCTGGTTTCAAAATAGGTCTCATTAAAATCTATTTTTGCCTGCTGCTATTTCTCCTTTCACATTCTCCATTTTTTTTATACTTGGTGATCATTAGTTGTCAGGATGTGGCTCAAAGGTATATCTAACCATCGATGTTGGAGTGACATATCCAACAATAATGCCTTTGAAGATATTTGTCACATATTCTCCCCACACAGGTCTCATTAATGTTCAGACTATCTTTTTTTTTTTTTCACTCGTTTCTGCCTTTTCTGCCCTTATTTTTTCTCTAATTAGGTTACTTTCTTCTCGTGTGCTTCCTAGTTCTGCAATACAAGTTTAAAGGGGAAAAATATTAGATGTCATTTCTGAAAACCCCAAGGCCATGTTAATCAGTATAGCTAATTATTATTACTCATTAGACCTAAGCTCTGTCATGTTGTTTTTGTCTTCATTGTATTTTTCATCTTCCTCTTTACTTTTAGTAACAACCCGTAGGCTACACAGTTCTATCCATGACTTGATCTACATAACTAGAGCCTACTGGCGCATAACCTCTGGCAGCTTAAAATCTGTCCCTTTGTACAAGTCCTGCCCTTTACACTGAACTTTCTGCAGCTTTCACATTTATATTATAGCAAAACAGAATGCCCCTGCCATATAGAATTAATGCTGAACTTTGCTGAACAGACTAGTTTTTTTGCTAAGAATAGGAAATTAGATCATCAAGACTTTAAAAGGCCCGTTAGTAAACAAAAGGAAAACTGCCTGCAAAGGCTGACAAAATGTTTTACATAAAACCAATAATGTACAGCTTACATTCAATATGACATAGTCTTGATTTTGTTTCACTATTTCAATACTTTAGGAAATTATATCACATTCCCTACCCATCATATGAGGAAATTTACTCTCTGGTAGATTGACATTGGTAGGAAACTGGTAGGCAAGTTAGATGTTGTGTAAAATACCCTTGGCAACATGCATATTTTTAATAACCAATACTAAAACACAAAAAATGTGGAATGTAAGTTGTGGAAATTGAAAAACCCAAATGGTCAATTAACCCCTTTGGCGGTATGATTCTTTCCAGATTTTAGGGTCTAAAAGCGGGGCAATTGTTTAGCACCCTTTCAGACCCTAAAACCTGGAAAAAATCGTGCTGCCAGGGAGATCTGCAGCAGTTCTGCAATCACTCACATGATGGCAACCAGCAATCTCACCAGCAGGAAGCAGACCCCCGAGGAAGAGGAAGAAGAATGGCGTCCGACGTCAGGATCCCCCGGAAGAATGGCGGCCGACGTTGGGATCCCCCGGGAGGTATGTAAAACCGCCTGCTGCGCGCTATACTCTGCACACAGCCTCCGGCTGCTACCCCGAGCAAAGGTCGGGATTACTGCTCTTAACTGCGGTTTTCCGCGCGACCCTAGTTCAGGATTACCGCCAAGGAGGTTAAAAGAGATGCTCAGTGTGCTATTTTGCCCCCAACCAGAGCCAGATCATGCACAAACCAAATCTAGGCAGTTGCCTAGGGCCTGGAGAGAGTCTAGAGGCCTGGAGGATGCTAGCCCCTCCAAATCTTACGAAAAAGCCAGAGGACAATCAACGGTGGGCAAAAACTGCCCTCTTGCCTAGGGCACCACTTCATCTTAATCCATTTCTGCCCCCAACCCCCCTTCCTACCTGGGACACTGTCAGCCAGCTCAGGCAACATTATAGACAGTACATGAATTTATCAACTTTTTGAGTAATCATCCCTACTACATATTCCTAATAAGGCAAGCAATAAATTAGTGTGCTAAAAAACTGAGCTAGTCCAAAACAAGTGTAACATCAGTGGATTGAGACTGCAATATTTATACCCACCACACGATGGCAACCTGACCCCTCTTTCAGAGCTAAAGGAAGTGGACAGAGGGGGTGATGGGGGAAGGACAAGAGGAAGAGAGAGAACAAAGGAGAGAGGGGGGGAGGACAAAGGAGGAATGCTGGAGAGACATGTGGGTCTCTCTGTCCCAGCCTCTGCGTAAGGGATCTGCGTGTGTTTCAGAGGAACGGACCAGGGCAGAAAGAGGAGTAAAATCGGGCTCCAATTGATGCAATGAAGCCAGGATAGCAGAAGGGCTGATAGTTGGATCCGAAATAAGCCACCAGCGACCAGACAGGAAGAATTGTCTCACCCAGCCCAGAGGACAAGCCATTCCTGAGTGTTGCTTGCTGCAGCGACGAGACGGGTGAGAGACCTGTGGCCACAGTACTTTGGGTTTAATTGTGCCTTCGCCTGGCGAGCGAGAAGGGGCCCCTGCCCCTCTCATCTCAGAGTCCTTTAGAGAGCTGGTTGTGCCATGCGGATTACAAATACCTTCCCCTGAAGGTTGAGCGCTCCAACTTTAACTCAAATGGGCTCCATCGCTAGCAGACTTTATAGCAGTTTCACCACTGGCCAGGGGTTAGTCAGGGTTTGAAATGTTGTAGCTAAGTGCAGTAGCTAGTCGCACCTCCTCTGCTATTTGTGTGAATTGCATATAACTGTTTGCCTGTTTGATTGTTAAGAATTGTACAGCAGTGTTGTCTCTCTCTCTCACCCAGTGCATTAAGGGGCAGAGTCTCTTCACGGGTGGACAGGGGAACAAACTCTATTTATGACTGTTGCACTATTGAACTGCTGTTTCTGCTTCACTAACCCATTGTCACTAAGCTGTTGCTTTTATCTGATGCCATTGTACCCCTATACCTTTGTTAAACCTGTTTGCCCACAACCTTCTCACAGGGCATCTTGTCTGCCCCTAATAAAACCCCTTATAGTTATTGGTGTGTCGGAGTATTAAAGGGTCCTTTCACAGGATGGGTCATCACTGGGGACAGTAGGAGAACCCAACTCTTACAGCAGCTCCTGCTGGAGTGCTACACAACAATGGATAGAAATGATAGTGAATCACTCAATGTACTTCCAAAATCCAGCGCAAACCTGAAGCCAAATAAAAGTTAGATATTTAACACTGTAGAAGGAAGCTTTTGGATGTTCTAGAGGCTTCCCTGATCCTCCATGACTCATCTGCCACACTCTCCTTCATGTACGAGCACGGCCACACTGCACGGCTAAACTACACAGAGCCACTCACGCACTGGGGAAAGCCTTGCACGGGCGGCTCTGTGCTACTGCACAGCTGTGTGCCGTACTTCACGCCTGCATTGTGCAGCTGCACTTGTACAGCCATGAGCAATATTCAACATTGATGTTGAATATTGTAAAAAGGGTTCCAGCGCAGAAACAGAGGGGCTTAGAAAGATCGGGGAAGCCTTTGGACTATCCAGAGACCTCCCTCTATTGAAATATCTAACCTTATTTTGCTTCAGGTACAATAAAAACATATAAAAGTTCATTGATGCCTCATACCACTAGGGCAATTCTGCTCACAATGCTAAGCAGATATTACAAAACTGTAATACACAGGGGGTGCCATAGTATATGAGTGATTGGAGTACTGTTCCCTTCCTATCATATGCATTTTTTGTATGTACACAGACTCAGCATACATTTTTGTCAAGTAAGTGTAATTTTAAGTGGAAATAAAACTGTTCCACCAGGAGTTACAATAATTGAGGATACCCAGTGTTATATCATCTGGTGGCTTTATTTGACTCCTTTGTTTGATCAGTTGATGTAGTGAGTTATAAATATTTGTACGTGTGCAGTGACGGTGGTGGACAAGATTATTAGATTAGACTGTATTCCCACTTGAGCTGAGAATGGACATTTTTTGTCCGTGGGATCTGTTGCTGTAAGTGGGCGGCACTTCAGTGTAGTAGACAATAATCCCAAACAGGCAGATATGCTCACTATATAGCCTATGCTGGTAACGCATCTGCCCTAGCTGGACCACAGAGGACCATCAGAGTGGACACTACACTGTCCACTCCCACTAACTGCACGTGATCCGAGGCAAGTGGGAACACAGCCTTACAGTAAAAGGATGCACAGAAGAGCCACTGAAGTGCTTTTAGAAAGTGACATCACTAACCAGGAAACCGCTGAACCCGGGAGTGGCATCCACGTGTAAAGCCGTCGGCCGGGACTCTGACACAGCAACCAGTGCAGAGGGAGATACAGGCAGATTCAGCCAACCCTAAGTTTGCTCTTTTCAGAGGCTATTACTCTAGCGCACACCTAATTGCATAACTGTTAAAAGGAATCTTGCCAGCGAAGCTCTTGTCTTACAATTAAAGGAACAGTGGCTTAGTATACGTATTGGAGCTAACAACTAGTACTCAGATAATATCAAACATATTGAAACATATTGAATGGCACAGACTGGAAGTTTTGTTGTTGTTGTTGTTTTTAATGGGAAACAAGGTAGCTGAATATTTGTGTTTAGAGAGAGGTGTGTATGATGTGGGGAACCTAATGAGCTATGTTATATAGTACTTTTCATAGTAACTGTCTTTTACCATTTTTTCATACTTTTTAATAAAGAATAATAACTCTTAAGAAATGAATATCCAGTGCTCCTCTCTGTCTTATAATTATTTTTTGTTCTTTTGAGTGGGGAAAAGGGCTCCCCCAGTTTACTGAGCACAGGAGCAGGATGAAAAACAATAGAATTAATACCTGCAGCGCCACCTAGTTCTTTGTAAATAAAATGGCAACTAAGTGGAGGAGTATGTCTCAATACAATACAACAAGAATCCTACATATATAATATCATGACTTTATTCCAAAAATATAAAATACTGTTTTTATTTAGCCTGGGTCTTTCCAGGTCAGAATGTTGTGCTTGAAATCCAGAAGGGTTACAACAATCAAGGCAAACTAAGTGCCCTCTGCTTGAAAAACGCTGGTTTTAAAATACTTTTTGTACTGATCTGAGGAAGCAGACTGCGATCTGCAAAACCAGTTATCAATTAAGTATCTGTCTCCTAATAAAGCATTCTATTCTAAATGCTATTATTTTGGGTTCCTCCCTTTTTTTTTTAAGGTAAGCCATTTTTAATGACTGTTTTTACATCTATACACCAATTTTTTAGGACGCCTTCTCCCTCCCAGGGACTTCTTCCTCTGGCCACTGAATGACATGGTCAAGCAGAAGACTGCCTCTATTCATTTCAATAAAGAGTTGGTCTACCTTCTGCTGTAAAACAGACCCAGCAATGAGGGTGGAAAGTTGGCTCTGGATACAAACAAAGGATGATATGGCTGTTGGGATCACGTGATCTAATGCAGACATAGTGTGAGCATGTAGGAGTCTGCGGGGGAGTATTCAGGAAGCTAAGGATGAAATTAAGATTCAGGGCCCTTTTATACTAGCAGGTAATCCCTGCTTTGCGTTACCCTATTTTGCTGCAAGGGGCCACAAAAGCAATGAAAATCTATGGAGACTTTCACACTTATTGCAGTCCCTTACAGTGCGCCGGAAGTACCAGAGCTCACGCAAGGGCAACAGCTCGTTACCACAAGCACTGCACTTAACGCACAGTGATTGGCATCATGTAAGTTAGTGGGCGACCGAAGTAGTGTAAACAGCAGAGTATGATGTATCGCGGAACGCATGCACAGACTGGCAGTAATCCCAGCGACGTACTTCTTGCCCAGCAGGCAATACCTCACTGAGTGGGGGGCGGCGCTATGCATATGACCCTGTCGGCGTACTCTGCCACGGGGTCATATGTTTGTCATTTTTTTGCGTTGCTGTGGAATGCGGCAGGAGCATCGCTTTCCCATGGCAATGCAAAAAATATATGCAAAACTGGCCTTTAATAAGCGTCTATTTAAAACATTTATGTGTTCTCATTTACATACATAACACAGGGAGATATTTACTTTGTTATTACAATGTTAGAGAGCAACAACCCTGGCATACCAGCTAATGATTTGTGCAATTCAATTCCGGACTTTCATGTTTGCTCATTTCATTTCCCCTTCACTTCTTCCACTTTTGTTTTTCTGTCTCTTTCTTTTCCACTTCTCTTGTGACATGCCACCCCCCAGGGTTGCTCAGAACAGAATCACTGGCACTGGTAAATGTGGTGATCTGCCCTTCAGTTGGCATCTTGTTAGAGAAAAAGAAAATCTATGATTCTCAGAGTGGCCTGTTGCTGCGAGGGTGATCCTAATTAAATAGTAAAATGTCAAACATTAGCAGGAAGGAGGGTAGCCCCATGGGGTGCAATGCTGATTTCAGTTTGTTAATCATTGAGCAGCATCCCTTTTCGAAGTTTCCAGTACATTCAGTTCTGTCAGTGAATGGTTCTGATGCCTAGACACAGCCTGGAAAGAGGGAATAAAGGTGCTAAAACACAGTTTTATTTTCTTCTCCGCGGTTTCAAAATAAGATTCTAGACAGGGGCTTTAATTCTTTATTGCAAAATCATTAATTATACAGAGCTTTGGCTTCTAAGTTTCCCTTGACAAGACATCATTTGTTCTCACAGTAAGTCACTAGATAACAAGATTGTTAGTTAGGATTGTTAAATTAATATGGTTCTGAGCAGAACTGAAACAAAATAATTAAATTGATAGTTCTTTATTTAAACCAGAAAAATGACTGATACATTGGTCTACAGGGCTGGGCCGAGGCAGAGGCTGGAAGGCGCCAGCCAACAAGCGTAGTGCTGTGAGCAGTGCATTCCTCTGCGCTATGCCCGCATGCTCTATTCCTGTGTGATCTCCCGGCCACCTGCCTGCAGCATTCTTCAGTGCTTTTTCTGGCTGCATTCCGCAATCGTTGCGGGTCCCCTAGTGGTGTTGTCCACCTATCTAGTACACTCTCCTGCCCTGTGCCTTAAACAGCTGCACCGTCATAAAGTCTGTGATTCACCCCCAATTGTGCTAGCATTCTGCACATGCAAAGTTCGTTAAGACAGTAACTGCACTTACGCAGGCTGTTCCCAGATACGGGACAGTGATGTACGAGGCACATGGCCAGGAACAGCACATGCGCAGTAGCTGACAACCCAGCTGTATCACAGACTTCACAGGAGCACAGCAGATCGGCCTACAGGGGGCTGGAAAAATCCCTAGGTCCCTAACACTAACCTACCCCCTACCTACACCTAACACAAACACCGCTAACAAGCCACTACCATCACAGCTACTCCTGCTGCTATGGGTACCTGCCACAGGTAACCAAACTTCACCAGGGCTTTTTGACTGTTCTCTCCGCTACAAAGCTATTGTGCTGCCCCAGTTCCGAAATAAGCTGCTATGGCCAATTATTTTAGAATTTTGATATGGGCACCTGCAGTGGTACCCAAATGACCTGCTTTAGGGAAGGGGGCAAGGGAGGGGGTGCACTTTGGAAGCTCTACCTCTTGTGCAGGAGAACCTTGTACCATATGCAATTCACTTTTTCTCGTCGTTTTCTCAAAGTTGATCTTTTCACACCTTGTCAATAAAATGTCTTTTTTCCCCCAGCAAGCAAGACGATACACACAAAAAATTGATTGTACTTTCTGTACTACTTTTGGCATTTTTTCAATTGCAAAATACCAAAAAGATTTTTTTAAAAAGAAGATGAAAATGCATCACTTAGGAGAAAACTTGTGAATTGAATTGCATATGGGCCATCCTCTAATCTCATTCTGACATCTCTAATCTCCAGTGTATTCTATCCCATCCTTCTGTTCCATCACTGATTACTGCCACCTTTTCTCTATCCTGTCTCACTGTGCCTGATGTCTGTCTCCTATCCCATCCTTCCATTACTGATTACTGCTGCCTCCTCTCTATACTGTCTCACTGTGACTGATGCCACCTGTCTCCTATACTATCCTTCCCTTCCTTCACTGATTACTGCTACCTCCTCTCTATCCTGTCTCACTGTGCCTGATGCGTGATGTCCCTGTCTCCTATCCCATCCTTCCCTTCCTTCACTGATTACTGCTACCGCCTCTTTAGCCTGTCTCACTGTGACTGATGCCACCTGTCTCCTATACTATGCTTCACTTCCTTCACTGATTACTGCTACCTCCTCTCTATCCTGTCTCACTGTGCCTGGTGCGTGATGTCCCCTGTCTCCTATCCCATCCCTCCCTTCCTTCACTGATTACTGCTACCTCCTCTCTATCCTGTCTCACTGTGCCTGATGCATGATGTCCCCTGTCTCCTATCCCATCCCTCCCTTCCTTCACTGATTACTGCTACCTCCTCTCTATCCTGTCTCACTGTGACTGATGCCCCCTGTCTCCTATCCTATCCTTCCATTACTGATTACTGCTACCTCCTCTTTATCCTGTCTCACTGTGCCTGATGCCCCCCTGTCTCCTATCCTCTTATCCCATCCTTCCTTTCCATCACTGATTACTGCTACCTCCTCCCTATCCTGTCTCACTGTGACTGATGCCCCCTGTCTCCTATCCCATCCTTCCATTACTGATTACTGCTGCCTCCTCTCTATCCTGTCTCACTGTGCCTGATGCCCTGTCTCCTATCCCATCCTTCCCTTTCTTCACTGATTACTGCTACCTCCTTTCTATCCTGTCTCATTGTGGCTGATGCTCCCTGTCTCCTTTATCATCCTTCCCTTCCTTCACTGATTACTGCTACCTCCTTTCTATCCTGTCTCACTGTGACTGATGCTCCGTCTCCTATCCCATCCTTCCCTTCCTTCACTGATTACTGCCACTTCCTCTCTAGTATCCGGTCTCACTGTGCCTGATGCCCCCGTCTCCTATCCCATTCTTCCCTTCCCTCACTGATTACTGCTCCTGCCTCTATATCCTGTCTCACTGTGACTGATGACCCCTGTCTCCTATCCCATCCTTCTCTTCCTTCACTGATTATTGCTACCTCCTCTCTATCCTGTCACACTGTCTCTTCTGCAATGCCGCTCACACTACTTCCTAATTCAGCGTGAGAGGCATTACAGAGGAGGCAGCGTGGACCTGCAGCGCAAACGTCTGCTGGAGACTCAAGCCTGGGAGGTGAGGTACCTTCACTGCGCTTGTAATTGCATGACAGGAGGGGGTCCCCTCACTTCGAGTTGAGGGAGGGAGGGTAGAAGTCTGGCTCCCCTCCGTGCCTTCCTCAGCCTTGAGCAACACTTTGGTCCGGGTGGCCATCCACTCTGCGCCTACCTACCCTCTCTCTCTCCCTCCAGCCAGCTAGCTAGACAGTGGTATAGCCTACCTACCTACCCACCCACTAGCCACCTACCGACCCTTCCACAGCACCTTTCCACCAACCATTTACCTATTCACCCTCCCACAGCATCATTCCACTAGCCATCTACCTATTCACCCTCCCACAGCACCCTCCCACCAGTAACCTGTGTAGCTTACCCTCCCTCGCAGCCAGCTGTGTAGCCCTCTCTCCCACTCACCAGCCAGCTGTGTAGCCCACCCACATACCTTCCCTCCCACCAGCCAGCTAGCTGTGTAGCTCACCCATCCCTCCCCATCAGCCAGCTGTGTAGCCCACCCATCCTCCCCCCATCAGCCAGCTGTGTAGCCCACCCATCCTCCCTCCCATCAGCCAGCTGTGTAGCCTGACTAACCACCTTCCCACCAGCCAGCTTTGTTACCTACCTGCACAGCAGTCACCTACCTACCCACTCTCTCACCAGCCAACTGTGTAGCCTACCTACCTACCCTCCCACCAGCCACCCACCCACCCTCCCACCAGCCAGCTGTGTAGCCTGCCTACCCATGCATTCTCCCACCAGCCACCTGTGTAGCCTACTCTCCCTCTTGTCCACCCACCGGCCAGCTGTGTAGCCCACCCTCCCCCCCCCCCCCCAATAGTCAGCAGTGTTGCTTATCCATCCACCCCATCAGCCAGCAGTGTTGCTCATCCTCCCAGCCAGCAGTGTTGCCCACCCTACCAGCCAGCAGTGTTTCCCACCCTACCAGCCAGCAGTGTTTCCTACTCTACCTGCCAGCAGTGGTTCCCACCCTACCAGCCAGCAGTGTTTTCCACCCCACCAGTCAGCAGTGTTTCCCACCTCACCAGCCAGGGAAAAAACTCAGGGCTCTGACCACGCCCATTTTCCCTAACTCCTATGACTTGACCATGCCCATTTTTCGCCGCGGCACTCTGCCTTTCGCCTTCCTACCCCAAGGTGCCCCAGATCTTTTAGGATCCTAGCAACGTCCCTGCTCCTATCCTATCCTTCCATCCCATCGCTGGTTAATACCACTTCCTCTCTATCCTGTCCATCTGTGACTAATGTCCCCTGTCTCCTATCCCACCCTTCCCTTCCATCACTGATTACTGCTACCTCCTCTCTATCCTGTCTCACTGCGACTGATGCCCCCGTCTCCTATCTCACCCTTCCATCACTGATTACTGCCACTTCCTCTCTATCCTGTCTCACTGTGTCTGATTCCCCATGCCTCCTATCCCTACCCCAATAGAGTAATTTGAGGTAACCTGCTGCTAATAACGGTAGTATTTGTCAAGTGCTGTCTGTGCGCATCAATATTACCATAACTTCTTGCATAAGCCCCATGGTTACTTATGTACACTTTGCATCTCTCAGCCAATAGCCGGTTTTCTGTCCATGTACACACATTTTTCTTCAGTCCCTGTATCCTCAGCTTCCGCATCAGGCTTTTGGAGGAATGGCGTAAAAGGTTTTTGCAGATTTCAAGTAGCGAAAGTTTAGTCATCTATTGCTTTTCAAATATATATATATATGTATTTAAAATGTCATCAAAGCTGAGCATATTGGACAGGCTTGATCAAACTTTGTCTGATTGTGAGAGATTAGATTAGCCTATGCTATTTTTGAAAATCATCCTTTATGCTGGGGATACACGGTACGTTTCTGTACAGTGTATCGAGCAGCTGATCTGGCCAGCTGATAATATTCAGCTGTCCCGATCACGCTGCTCGACCCCCGCCCGCTCGATCCCCGCTGGTGGACAATGTCAGGAAATCGAGCAGCTGATAAGGAGCGCCAGTGGGGACGAGCGGAAATCGATCCGCGCGGATGAGTGGGGACGCGGTGGAAGTAGATCCGGCAGGTAATCGGACGCCGGATCGACCCGTGTATTCCAGCCATTAGGCTTGATTCACAGTGGGGGATTGCATTGCATTCGCTGTGAAGCAGGAATGCAATGCAACATAATGGTAAAGTTGCACTACACATTATCCGACCATTGCCTCACATACAATGAAGCATACAGTCAATGAAAAGTATTCTTCACTGTCACTGTTAACTTGTGCTTTTTACGGTAATGCCCTGCATGGAGTGCGCTGGGATGCCACTCGCCATGATACAATATCACAACTGCTGCACTGTGAACATCACGTAGCTGGTACTTTGCAGTTATAATCCGGCTGCTATGCTGCCTTGCAACGCACCACTGTGAACCTAGCCTAAGCATATCTTCAAACATTTTTCACACAAAAGATCTATAGCTTGCTGGTCCTATTTTTTTTCCCCTACTTGAACAACTTGAAAATATCAACTGTACACCAATCATATGGAACTTGATCTACTTGAGAGAGAGTCACAGAAAAAAAAGATAAAAGGCCCAATCTGATTCACTTTTTCTCCTAAGTTTTCTCCCAGAAGAGACTTTTTATTTTCTGTTTAAAATAACTTTTCAGCACTCTGCAATTAAAAAAAGTAGTAAAATGTAGGTGGAAAAAGTATTGCCAAAATTATTCAGTTTAATTTCTCGCTTGCTAATGGCTTAAAATACATTTTATTGATAAGATAGGAAATATTGACTTCAACAAAGAAAAAATATGTGCATCAACCAAGTAGAACCTGATAAATATGGCTTTGCAAATTTGGCCTAATTGGCTAATCACGAGATATCGCTCATGCAAATAGCAATGCATTTGCTTTCGCATTCCAAAATATGCAGGATCTAAAACTAATACCGCAAAGCAGTTGCCCTGCGGGGATTAGTTCATGCTACATTAGCACTATCCAGGAGCGCCACGGGCAGGCTCCCCAATGCCCCCATAAAACCGGGGGGCCACGGGGGTCCCAAACTCTCTCACTGCCTGGAAACCACACTACGGCACCCCGGAGGGGGAGGCTGGGAGGTGCAGGCGACCCCCCCAGCATGGCCTGCGCCGCCCGCACACACCTTCCAAAATTAAAATCAGGCACTTACCTTAACGTCCATTGCGTTCTGCTGCATGTGCATGACCTGGGCGCGACACATAAGAAAGGAGTGAAGAATGGGCCCCCCAAGCTTGTAGGGCTCAGGGGTAGCTCACATGCAACACTCCAGAGGGGGTGGGAGGACAGGTGCAAACAGCCTGCTCCAGGGTTTTCACCTCCTAGAACAAGCCATTCACCACCCGCCTCCAAAGGATAGAATTGCAATACTGATTTCAACAAAGAAAAAATGTGTGCATCAACCAAGTAGAACCTGATAAATATGGCTTTGCAAATTTGGCCTAATTGGCTAATCACGAGAGATCGCTCATGCAAATATGCATTTGCTTTCGCATGCCAAAATATGCAGGGTCTAAAACTAATACCGCAAAGTGGTTGCCCTGAGGGGATTAGTTCATGCTACATTAGCACTATCCAGGAGCGCCACAGGGAGGCTCCCCAATGCCCCCATAAAAACCGGGGGTTCCAGGCAATGAGAAGGCTTGGGGACCCGCGGTTGTATGGGGGCATTGGGGAGCCTCCCCGTGGCGCTCCTGGATAGTGCTAATGTAGCAGGAACTAATCCCCGCAGGGCAACCGCTTTTTGGTATTAGTTTTAGACCCTGCATATTTTGGCATGCAAAAGAAAATGCATATTTGCATGAGCACTGTCTTGTGATTAGCCAATAGGCCAAATTTGCAAAGCCAGATTTATCAGGCTCTACTTGGTTGATGCACACATTTTCTCTTTGTTGTAAAGGATACATTACCTGCCTGCGCTTGTCCCTCTGCTGCTCTGGGCGCATTCCCCACTCCATACACATAGGAGGAAACCTGGAGGCAGCGGGGACAAGCGCAGGCTGCAGACAGGTGATGATAAGAGAAAGACTTGTCTCTTGGTTGAATCTGCTCAAGTCGCCTGATGTATGGCTACCTTTAGCCCTTTGGAGCTTATCTTTAACCAAAGTCAACACCTTAAAAAGGGACGCCGAACACCTCTCATGGGTATGCCTAGAAACTCCGACCAGTACTGAAAAGTACTTAAAGATGCATACCTTTCTGTAGCTTGTGCTCTCCTCTTTCATTTGATGCCTTTCTACACCAAATTTTCATTTGATTTCAATTTAAAAATCACAGCTTCCATCTTGGCTATGTTATGACTTCCGGGTTACCCCTGTGTTCTCTGTTAGAGAGATGCATCACTGAATGAAGTAGGAAGAGGAAGTGACACGCATGGGCATTGCAAGAGGCTCCTCCAGAGGGGTCATAGCACAACTTCGGAGTCCCTTTAATACTTGAGGATGTATCAGGGGCGTAGCTAGAAATGACTGGGCCCCATAGCAAATTTTTTGTATGGGCCCCCCCCCAACCTTCCAACCCAACGCACCTCTCGGACCTCCCACCCAAACATTGATCCAGAACCCTCCACCCCAACATACCCACACCCCTCCAAGTCACCAGAAAATAATCGCAATGTAGGGGGCATTCACTAGAAAATAATCGCTATGTGGGGAGCATTCACCAGAAAATAATCGCAATTTGGGGAGCATTCACCAGAAAATAATCACTATGTGGGGAGCATTCGCCAGAAAATAATCGCTATGTGGATAGCATTCACCAGAAAATAATCGCAATGTGGAGAGCAGTCACCAGAAAATAATCGCTATGTGGGGAGCATTCACCAGAAAATAATCACTGTGTGGGGAGCATTCGCCAGAAAATAATCGCTATGTGGATAGCATTCACCAGAAAATAATCGCTATGTGGAGAGCATTTACCAGAATATAATCACTATGTGGAGAGCAGTCACCAGAAAATAATCGCTATGTGGAGAGCAGTCACCAGAAAATAATTGCTATGTGGAGAGCATTCACCAGAAAATAATCGCTATGTGGAGAGCAGTCACCAGAAAATAATCGCTATGTGGAGAGCAGTCACCAGAAAATAATCGCTATGTGGAGAGCATTCACCAGAAAATAATCGCTATGTGGAGAGCAATCACCAGAAAATAATCACTATGTGGAGAGCATTCACCAGAAAATAATCGCTATGTGGAGAGCAGTCACCAGAAAATAATCGCTATGTGGATAGCATTCACCAGAAAATAATCGCTATGTGGAGAGCATTCACCAGAAAATAACTGCTATGTGGAGAGCAGTCACCAGAAAATAATCGCTATGTGGAGAGCAGTCACCAGAAAATAATCGCTATGTGGAGAGCATTCACCAGAAAATAATCGCTATGCGGAGAGCATTCACCAGAAAATAATCGCTATGTGGAGAGCAGTCATGTTCGTTATGTTTTCTGCATGGTGTAATTACCATGCAGCTAAAAAACATGGTATACCGCGGCAACCCTAGGTGTGAGCTTACCTGTGGTCTGGCTGGCAGTGGGTGGGGTGGATGATGACGCTGTCGTCTCCTCTGGCTCAGAGGCAACAGGGTTGGGTGGGTGATGGCACAGTGTTGCTGTCCCTTCTGGATGTCTCTCTCCACCACAGTCCTGAAAACAGAAAATAATTGTTATGTGGGGAGCAGTCACCAGAAAATAATCGCTATGTGAGGAGCAGTCACCAGAAAATAATCGCTATGTGCGCAGCATTCACCAGAAAATAATCGCTATGTGGGGAGCATTCACCAGAAAATAATCGTTATGTGGGGAGCATTCATCAGAAAATAATCGTTATGTGGAGAGCATTCACCAGAAAATAATCGCTATGTGGGGAGCATTCATCAGAAAATAATCGCTATGTGGAGAGCATTCACCAGAAAATAATCGCTATGTGGGGAGCATTCACCAGAAAATAATCGTTATGTGCGCAGCATTCACCAGAAAATAATCGTTATGTGCGCAGCATTCACCAGAAAATAATCATTATGTGCGCAGCATTCACCAGAAAATAATCGTTATGTGCGCAGCATTCACCAGAAAATAATCGTTATGTACGCAGCGTTCACCAGAAAAACCTGTAAAAAAAACACAGCAGCCAGCACCTCTCTCCCCCATCCCCCCCACAGCAGCCAGCAACTCCCTCTCCCCCATCCCCGCCCCCCACAACAGCCAGCACTTTTCTCTCACCCAGCCATTCCCCCCCCCCTAGCAGCCAGCACCTCTCTCTCTCCCACCCCCCCACCCCCCACAGCAGCCCGCACCAGCCCCCACCCACAACGTCCACAGCAGCCAGGGCCCCCATTCCCCACCCACCTCCATCCACAGCAGCCAGGGCCCCCATTCCCCAGCCCCCACCCTCCTCCGTCCACAGCAGCCAGGCCCCCCTTTCCCCACCCACCTCCGTCCACAGCAGTCAGGGCCCCCATTCCTCAGCCACCCACCTCCGTCCACAGCAGCCAGGGCCCCCATTCCCCAGCCACCCACCTCCGTCCACAGCAGCCAGGGCCCCCATTCCCCACCCACCTCCGTCCACAGCAGCCAGGGCCCCCATTCCCCAGCCCCCACCCACCTCCGTCCACAGCAGCCAGGGCCCCCATTCCAAACCCACCTCTGTCCACAGCAGCCAGCAGCACCACCAGCCAGGCACACACTTGCGTGGGGTCGGGGCGGGTCTGGTCGCTCCACTGCACAGTCAAGTGACGCACAGCCAGGGCAGCTCCTCTCCACCGCTCCGGCTCGCTCGGCTCCCCTCCAGGCTCCAGACAGTCACAGTCGCACACGCGCAGCAGGCAGGAGATAGGTACTGTCTGCAGCCGAGCCGGTCCGTTCTGCTCCGCTCCCTCATCTCACATCACTCATTCCTCCCTGGCTGGCCGGGCCCGGAAGCCGGAACTATAGATTAACTATCGGGTCCCGGCCGCCAGGGAGTATCAATGCGCCGCCCTCCACGTAGTCCGTCCCCCTCCTCACCAGCCACCTTATCAGAGGAGGGGGGCTGGGGGGGGGACCTGGGGGGCCCACTGTTTTAAAGTTATCGAAGGGGGGGGCCCGGGGGGCCCGGACGACATACAATTTAAAAAAATTAAAAATAAATTAAAAAAAAAGTCCTCTTCATGTGCGGGCCCCTGTGGCGTAGGGCTGCCGCAGGGTCCCATAGCAACCGCTATGGTTGCTATACTTATTGCTACGCCCCTGGGATGTATGCCATGTGGGACAGGTGCTTTTTATCTTGATTTATTTAGATGTGCTTGCGATCACAAAATAGCTGTGTTTAAATATTAAATTATGTTCGTAGGCATCAGTAGCATAGCTAAGGAGCTGTGGGCCCCGATGCAAGTTTTACATTGGGGCCCCCCAAGCACTCTATACATAACAATTGATATGGCGCACCAAAACCTGCCAATGGCACTTACAGTGTCAGAGGTGCAAGAAGGGAATGGAGAGCACTTTGTTAGTAATTACCACTATTCAAAGTATCTATAGAAGTAATTATCATGAGCACAGGACCAATAGAGAGCTAATACTGAAGTTGAGGGGGTCCCCTCTGGCCCAAGGGCCCCGATGCAGACGCAACCTCTGCACCCCCTGTTGCTACGCCCCTGCATGTTCTCTGCCTAATGACATGACACTGTGTCCCCCAACCGCCGCTCTCTGCCCCCCATCGCCGCGCTATAGCCCCCCATGTTTAGCAACAAAATGTGTTGCTAACTCGGTGGTAAACACAGGGGAGAGGAATTCCCTGTTCAAAACGCCCGCCAGGGGCGTTCTTGCAGGGTTTCCAGAACTGCCATTGCACGCTATGAGAGGCACACAGTCTCTCAGAGCAGCGTCGTGACCCAGAGGTCACAAAAGTGAAAGCGGGCCATTGTGGCCCACAGGAGCGGCAGAGAGCGGCGTTTTTTGCTGCTACCTGATCCACCCAGCCCCGCCGATCAGGTAGCCTACTTTTTTTTTTCATTTTTGAGCCCACCTCTGGCTCTCTTTAAGCATTAATATTCCATAAAAGAAGCAGTAATGAATGATTTATTTAAATGAATAGGGGGCGCTGTTACCAATGAGACAGGACACCTAGGACCAAGAAGGAGACGCGGCTTGTGTGGATCCCGGCGAGGTGAGCTATCTTAACCGCTCTCCCTGCACACTCTGTGTAACGATCGGTGTCAGCAACCAGAGAGAGAATCTGATCCTTGGCGATCCGCAGTATCCCCAAGAATAGAGATATACCCGATTATTGAGGATCTGCGGAATCGTCAATAATCAGATATGTCTAACCTCTAGACACCTGAGAGAGTGTAAGTTTTTGGTGCAACAGTAACAACTCTGAGTAAAGACCACCAGAGGAGCTGGCGGCCTAAGACTCCTGAGGAATTCACCCCTGACGGTGGGTGATATTCCTGTAGCCTGTGGACCCCTGAGCGAGGGACCAAGGCTGGGTTGCAGGAAATCCTGCTGCTAATATATAAAGTTTTGCCCTGAACTGGGCTAAAATAACACAGTAATAGCACAATCCTAGTCTGGGGTGTGAGGTCCGTAGTCACAACACCCTGGAACTAGTCTGGAGCATAACATAAATGATAATACAATTCCCTAGTCTTGGGTGTAAGTTCCGTGATCATCAACACCCTGGAACTAGTCTGGAGTATAACATAAATGATAATACAATTCCCTGGTCTTGGGTGTGAGTTCCGTGATCATCAACACCCTGGAACTAGTCTGGAATATAACACAAAGACAATACAGTTCCCTAGTCTTGGGTGTGAGTTCCGTGATCATCAACACCCTGGAACTAGTCTAACAAATAATACAATTCAATTAGTACTTTAAGCTATCAACAGAATCTGGCTAAGTGTGAATTCCCAGGTCCACCTAGTTCAAACACACTGGCCTCAATTCACAGAGCTTTATCAAACACTTTATCAAACGTTTGATAATTTACTTCATGGGTAAAACCTAATTTTGAATTCACTAAGGTGTTATATATTTATCGAATGTTTTACAGATAAAACGTTCAATAAATATATAACACTTTAGTGAAATAAAAATTAGATTTTACCCATGAGGTAAATTAGCAAACGTTTGATAAAGTGTTTGATAAACATTTGATAATGCTCCGTGAATTAAGGCCACTGTAAGGATCTGACTATGGTCTGAGTGCCTTCACGTAAGTGTTAGCAATGGCAGACAACCAGCAACTGACAAGCAGCAGAATATATAGTTGCTGGACTCTGCCGCCCCGCCCGAGCCATTCAGCCAATCATGAGTCCTGCAGGAATCAGCTGATCTTCCTGATCAGCTGACACTTCCCCTGCTGGTATAAAGGTCCTGATTTCAGGCCCATGCGCGCGTAGCTCTCCATCTGCCTATGTGCACTAACAGACCCAGCCACACCAAGCGCACGCTGCTGCATGCAAACCGCCGCGTTGGACGTGGAAACAGCTGCTTTGCTGTCAGGACATGCGGCGGCTTTTCCGCATTCCACCATACTACCAGACGCGTGTCTATGCGTGCAAACCGCCGTGTTGGACGCGGAGTCAGCCGCCTTGCTCTTGGCACATGCGGCGGCTTTTCCGCGTTTTCTCACAGTACCCCCCCCTGAGGAGTGGACTCTGGACATCTCCTTCCTGGCTTTCCAGGATGTAAGTTAGAGAATTTCCTCTTTATCTCATACTCAGGCCGGCCATCAATCAACCCAGGGAGGGAGGGAGTGGAATCCACATGCAGCGCTGACCCGGGCAGGGATACAGAAAATGATTTCTTGTCAGCCTGTTTTTTCGGTGGTAGAATGGTTTTGGGCCCAAAACCCCTGCCTAAAGCGTCTGCTTTGGGGATTTTGCTATCAGATTTATGCATGAGAGGTAACCGTGAGGAACCGGAACCATTAAAAATATCTGTACACTGTCTTGCCTTTCCTGCGACCTGTATCTTGGTTTTATCCACCTCACCCTTCTTCAAACAGTGCTCATGACAATGGGCTGACCAGTTCAGTAGCTGTCCTGAAGCCCAGTCAATCCGCGGAGAGTGAAGTTGCAACCAGGGCATACCGAGAACAACAGTAGAGTCTTTCATCGGCAGGACCAGGAACTGTAAACTCTCTTCATGCAATGCCCCTAAACAACATGACAGTAGGGGGGTCTGGGAAAGAAACTGGGCACTGCGCAATGGAGAGTCATCCACTGCAGTGACCGAAATCTGCCGGTCGGGTGCAGATAACGGTATCCCCAGACTTTTGGCAAAATCATAATCTATGAGGTTCGCTGATGAACCCGAGTCCACCATGGCTTCTGCGGACTTGGTCCGACCTTCCCACGTAACCGAACAAGGAAGGATCAGCCGACCATCGTTCAGGGATGAACCCTGTTCACCTATGGTTTTGACCAATGCTAGGCGATAGCATTTGTCTGGCCTAGTGGAACCATGTAAGGCGTTCCTCTTTGGGCTCCTGCGACTCTTTTCCCCCAGACTCAACCTTGTGTACCCAATCTGCATAGGTTCGCCTGGAGGTGAGCGAGACCGAGAAGAGTCGTGTAAGATAGACCTTCTGGCCACTCTACCACTAACCTGTCTCTGGAGGCGCAAACGGCGATCTATCTGTATGGCCAAAGAGCTTGCCTCATCCAATGATTCGGGCTCAGGATGGCCTATCATTACCTCATGAATAGTATCTGACAATCCGGCCAAAAAACAGTCTAGGAGGGCGAATGCGTCCCATCTAGCCGAGACTGCCCACCTCCTGAACTCCGCAGCATAATTCTCCACCGGACCTTTGCCCTGACGCAGAAGCCTGAGCTTCCGTTTAGAAGTCGAGGCGATGTCTGGGTCATTGTAAATCATAGTGAACAAGAAGCAGATCTGGGCACCATACGTCATTCAGCTTATTTATTGTAAAACAGCTTGTGCAGTGTACAAAGTCAAATAGTTATCACCTGGTATTCCATGGCGTATGTGGAGTGGGTTGGAGGTGGGTGCTCAGGGCTGTAGAAGGGTCGGCGACGGCCGTTTCGCGTCCACCAGGACGCTTGGTCACGCTGCGTTCCACAAGAAAGGCAGCCGAAGCGGGACCGGCATATGACGGGGAAAGGCCCCGCCCCTTCCGGTCGCGCGACAGCGCCCATCCTCGGAGGTGATTGGTCGGCTGGCAGAGAGGGCCTGGCTCACAGTGCGCATGCGGGACTCAGTGACGCGCAACAGATGCGACCTACAGGTCGCATGACGGACCAAAAATAAAAATTTACACTTAAAGTCTGCCGGTTGAGGCGTATCCCTATACGACGCGCCACCCTGTTCTGCGCATATGCGGAAGTGTTACCACCTCCAGATATGTTCAAACGGTACATACCTCCTGGTCCCTTAATTCATGCACACCCATGAACCAAGCGCCATCTTGCGGCCGATACAATTAGTGCACAGTGTGTAGTGTAACCACAATTCCACATAGTGACTAAAATCAATACAAGCTGGGGCGGAGTGAGAGAAGGATGGAGACCAAACAGTTATAAATGTACCGGAAGGCCTATTATCCCAATAAGCCTAAACATCACTATGTAAATTACTGAAACGTACCGAGAAGAATGATGACTATGTCGATTTTCTATGCAAATGTTTGGAGTTTGTGTTGAAACACAATGCATTCCTATTTGATGGGCGCTGGTTCCAACAGACCGCTGGCACCGCCATGGGGACCCCTGTGGCATGCTCCTTTGCTAACCTCTTCCTCGGGGCGTGGGAGGAGTCTGCCGTGTTCTCCGAGAAGAATCCATTCAGGAGATACGTCAGACAATGGTCGAGGTATGTGGACGACGTCCTGGTGGTGTGGTCGGGTACTGACCATGAGTTTGACTCATTTATGAGATATTTGAATATCAATGAAATTAATATGGAATTTACTGCAGAGTTAAGCCATACTGAGGTCACGTTTTTAGATCTAAGACTGGTTGTTCAGGACGACGGGATCCATAGCAAGGGCTATAGAAAACCGACAGCCACAAACGCAATTTTACATGCCAATAGTTTCCACCCGAAACATGTACTTAGGGCAATCCCATATGGACAATATTTAAGATTAAGAAGGAATAATAAGAAAGAGTCAGATTTCGACCGACAGGCAGACGAGATGACAGTAAGGTTCATTAACAGAGGCTATGACTCTGTCCAATTAGAAACAGCTAGACAGTGGGCCAAAGAGCAAGATAGACTTGATCTGTTGATTCCCAAAATAAGAAAGGACTCAGACACAAAAAGGATGACTTTTACATTTGACTATACTCCTCTGGCGGACAAGGTTAGAAGGACGGTCTTTAGACACTGGGATGTTATCATGAAAGACGCGAACCTGTCGAGAAAAGTGGGAGGTTTGCCGCGAGTAGCTTTCAGGCGGGCACCCACCCTGAGGAACATGCTCACCCGAAGCGAGTTCATTTCCCCCAGGAAAACAAATTGGTTGAATAGAAGTATTCCAAAAGGGAATTTCAGGTGTGGGCATTGTGTCCATTGTCCCCACATGCTGCTCCAGAGGAGCACGCAGGTGGGGAAGGAGATATTCCAGGCCAAGGCTTTCTTTTCTTGTATCACTGACTATGTTGTTTATGTAATGTTCTGCCCGTGTGGCCGATACTATATAGGCCAAACAACTCGCCCGTTAAAGGTCAGAATAGGAGAGCATTTAAGCTCGGTGAAATCTGGAAAAAGTGGGACAAGATTGGTGACACATATGCTTGAGGCACATGGGGGAAACGGTAGAGGCCTAAGGTTTGCTGTTTTGGAAAGAGTTGAACCACAGAGACGTGGAGGTGATAGAGAGAAAATGCTACTGAGGAGAGAGACGTGGCTGATTTTGCAAACTCATGCAATGGGCCCCCTAGGTTTAAATGATAAGATAGAACTCTCATGCATGTTAGACCCCTGAGATGCCCCTTTAGAAGAACCCTGACCCTTAAGAAAAATCATCCCCTTCTTTCCCCCTTTTCCCTTCCCCCTCTTCCCCCCTTCCCCCCCCCCCCCCCCCCCCCTCCGCCATTGTCAATATGGGTGGCTTTTGTGGATTGTATTAAATATAGAATTGTAGATTGAAATCACTTAAGGGGTAGTGAGACCCTTTTCCTCTTTTCCTCCCTTTCCATTCACCCCTCCCCTTCTTTCCTGGCTGTGAAGGTGTTATTGTGCAATATTTCCCACATCCCCGATAAAATGTGGCCAGTAATTTACATAGTGATGTTTAGGCTTATTGGGATAATAGGCCCTCCGGGACATTTATAACTGTTTGGTCTCCATCCTTCTCTCACTCCGCCCCAGCTTGTATTGATTTTAGTCACTATGTGGAATTGTGGTTACACTACACACTGTGCACTAATTGTATCGGCCACAAGATGGCGCTTGGTTCATGGGTGTGCATGAATTAAGGGACCAGGAGGTATGTACCGTTTGGACATATCTGGAGGTGGTAACACTTCCGCATATGCGCAGAACAGGGTGGCGCGTCGTATAGGGATACGCCTCAACCGGCAGACTTTAAGTGTAAATTTTTATTTTTGATCCGTCATGCGACCAGTAGGTCGCATCTGTTGCGCGTCACTGAGTCCCGCATGCGCACTGTGGGCCAGGCCCTCTCTGCCAGCCGACCAATCACCTCCGAGGATGGGCGCCGTCGCGCGACCAGAAGGGGCGGGCCTTTCCCCGTCATATGCCGGTCCCGCTTCGGCTGCCTTTCTTGTGGAACGCAGCGTGACCAAGCGTCCTGGTGGACGCGAAACGCCCTTCGCCGACCCTTCTACAGCCCTGAGCACCCACCTCCAACCCACTCCACATACGCCATGGAATACCAGGTGATAACTATTTGACTTTGTACACTGCACAAGCTGTTTTACAATAAATAAGCTGAATGACGGATGGTGCCCAGATCTGCTTCTTGTTCACAATGAATACATGATTGCTTTCTTCTTGCCATATATGTGAGGCACACGTCAGTGGCTGAGTGTCAAATAGTGCAAGATATCGTTACAAGCAGGAGCTTTTGGGATACAACTTTTTCTTAACCCACAGATCCTTCCTGATCCTAGCAGGAGTGCCACACTCACTTTTTCTTTTGACGTCATCGTAAATCATAGCCATAGCCTTAAAAAATTAATCGACCGAGGTCAGGGCCTGATGCCCAATAGGAAGACCATATGCCCAGGTCTGGGAATCCCCTGACAACAGAGTCTTAATGAACGTAATTCTCTGTGCCTCGGTTCCAGACGAATTAGGCCTTAACTCAAAGTATGATAACACTCTATTTCTAAAGTTCTGAAAGTCAGATCTGTTGCCAGAAAATGTTTCAGGCACGGACATGCGGATGTCCGTAACTAGAGGAGATCGCACTGAGTTCACAGCTGATTGAAGTTCCTGAATAGCTCCAAATATCTGACATATCTGGGTCTGTTGGTTCAAAACTGCCGCGGAAAGTTGGTTTACCGCGGTGGTCAGGACTTCAACATGGCTATACAGTGCGTCTATTTGGGTTCGGTCTGCCATTCTGTAACGATCGGTGTCAGCAACCAGAGAGAGAATCTGATCCTTGGCGATCCGCAGTATCCCCAAGAATACAGATGTACCCGATTATTGAGGATCTGCGGAATTGTCAATAATCAGATATGTCTAACCTCTAGACACCTGAGAGAGTGTAAGTGTTTGGTGCAACAGTAACAACTCTGAGTGAAGACCACCAGAGGAGCTGGCGGCCTATACTCCTGAGGAATTCACCCCTGACGGTGGGTGATATTCCTGTAGCCTGTGGACCCCTGAGCGAGGGACCAAGGCTGGGTTGCAGGAAATCCTGCTGCTAATATGTAAGGTTTTGCCCTGAACTGGGCTAAAATAACACAGTAATAGCACAATCCTAGTCTGGGGTGTGAAGTCCGTAGTCACAACACCCTGGAACTAGTCTGGAGCATAACATAAATGATAATACAATTCCCTAGTCTTGGGTGTGAGTTCCGTGATCATCAACACCCTGGAACTAGTCTGGAGTATAACATAAATGATAATACAATTCCCTAGTCTTGGGTGTGAGTTCCGTGATCATCAACACCCTGGAACTAGTCTGGAGTATAACATAAATGATAATACAATTCCCTAGTCTTGGGTGTGAGTTCCGTGATCATCAACACCCTGGAACTAGTCTGGAGTATAACATAAATGATAATACAATTCCCTAGTCTTGGGTGTGAGTTCCGTGATCATCAACACCCTGGAACTAGTCTGGAATATAACATAAAGACAATACAGTTCCCTAGTCTTGGGTGTGAGTTCCGTGATCATCAACACCCTGGAACTAGTCTAACAAATAATACAATTCAATTAGTACTTTAAGCTATCAACAGAATCTGGCTAAGTGTGAATTCCCAGGTCCACCTAGTTCAAACACACTGTAAGGATCTGACTATGGTCTGAGTGCCTTCACGTAAGTGTTAGCAATGGCAGACAACCAGCAACTGACAAGCAGCAGAATATATAGTTGCTGGACTCTGCCGCCCCGCCCGAGCCATTCAGCCAATCATGAGTCCTGCAGGAATCAGCTGATCTTCCTGATCAGCTGACACTTCCCCTGCTGGTATAAAGGTCCTGATTTCAGGCCCGCGCGCGCGTAGCTCTCCATCTGCCTATGTGCACTAACAGACCCAGCCACACCAAGTGCACGCTGCTGCATGCAAACCGCCGCGTTGGACGCGGAAACAGCTGCTTTGCTGTCAGGACATGCGGCGGCTTTTCCGCATTCCACCATACTACCAGACGCGTGTCTATGCGTGCAAACCGCCGCGTTGGACACGGAGTCAGCCGCCTTGCTCTTGGCACATGCGGCGGCTTTTCCGCGTTTTCTCACACTCTGCATGCGCCTCCCCTAGCCGCTGCACCCCTCACTGCTGATGCGCCCCGGGCAATGTCCTGCCCAACCCACACCTAGAAACAGGCATGCACTTTAACCTAAGCTAGATTTGTGTGCTTTTGTCTCTTTGACAACTTTAGGTCAACTTTACATCAAAATACATTGCATAGTACATACATGTCAAACTCCAGCCCACGGTGCCAACTCTGGCCCTCAGAGTCATTAAATTTGGCCCTCAAGTGGTTTCTCCACCTTGCATTATGTTTGGCCCACTGTAGACATCCAGGGAAGCTATATTGGAGGTGAAGCCCTAGAACAACAGGGAAGCCATATGGGGAGGTAGGGAGAAAGCACTAACCACTAGGGAACTGTATAGGGGAGGGTGTGGGGGGGGGGGCCTCTAGACACCAGGAAACTGTATAAGGGAGGGAGTACCAATAGACACCAGGGAACTGTATAGGGGTTGAAAAGGGAGCCATTAGACACCTGGGAACTTTATAAGGGAGGAAGGTGGCCAGTAGACATTGAGGTTGGCCCACGAGTTGGTCCCAGTGCACAATTTCGGCCCACTTTGTATTTGAGTTTGACACCCCTGGCAGTGACATGGTACATCTTGTGCTAAGTAAACATGAATGGGTAAATCAGCAAATATAACAATTTAAAGAAGAAATGAGTTCAGGGTAAGGTGTTACAATGTTGCACTGAATGTAGCTGCTAGATGCTCTATTCCTCCCTTATTAAAAACCATCCATTTCGCTAGATGTAGGTATATGGAAGACATATAAAGCCATGGCAGGCTGTGGTAGTTTCAGAAGCACCCAGTCTATTCAGCTGACACGTGCACCAGTAATCCTCAAGGTCTGGGTGAAATATCTCAGTGCTGGCATGTAAATGAAACTGCCTCTCTCAGATGTAAATCACTCGTGTCTACAGGTTCTACTGCAAGCAGCACACTATTCAGCTTATGTTATTTATTCAGTTTTACACATGTAAATAGCTTTTATTGTTATTAAATGTGTGAGTCACGTTGCTTTATTTGTGTATCCATCATGCTGTTTATGTGTCATATATTATGATATGAATGAAATGATACAATCATCATCTCTGTTAATTCTTACCTCTCAAGCTGGGCAAGGTTTGAAATCATTGGAAGCGAGACAATGTCTGACTGTCATGTTATGCCTATGGCTGACTTTACACTCATGGATTTTATACACGCCTTTGACACCCTAAACAGTATACAGTACCTAATACAGTATTTACAGTATATTGCTGCTGGAAGAAAATGTCATAATGACTGCTCAGACACTAAACACTCCCCAGCCACTGCGTATAGGTGGAGGGTTTTTGTGCTTTACGACAACCCCACTGCTTACTGACAACAATAGAAAATCTCCTGTATGTGAATCATACCTTAAAGGAAACATCCAAGGTAATAAAAAAGAAAAAGATCCACTTACCTGGGGCTTCCTCTAGCCCGTGGTAGCCGTCCTGTGTGGCTCCCGATCCTCTCCGCTGCAGAACCCAACCTTGCCAGGTCGGGTTTCGGGTCGGCCTCCTCTGCGCGCCACGGCGCGAGTCATGTGGTGTGGCCGATGTCATTAGGACGGTACTGTGCAGGCGCAGTAGTTCTGCGCCTGCGCAGTACCATCCTGATGACGTTGGCCGGACCAGGTGACCCGCGCCGTGGAGCGCAGAAGGGGCCGACCCGGAACTCGACCTGGTGAGGTCGGGTTCTGAAGCGGAGAAGACCGGGAGACCCCGCAGCTGCGGCGAAGGCACAGGATGGCTACCACAGGCTGGAGGAAGCCCCAGGTAAGTGGATCTTTTTCTTTATTACCTTGGACACTCACTTTAAGGCCTGTAAAAACCTCCGGAGCTGCGGCGAGGGCACAGGACGACTACCAATGGCTGGAGGAAGCCCCAGGTAAGTGGAACTTTTTTTTATTACTTTGGACACTCACTTTAAGGCCTGTAAAAACCTCCGGAGCTGCGGCGAGGGCACAGGACGGCTACCACGGGCTGGGGGAAGCCCCAGGTAAGTGGATATTTTTTTTTATTACCTTGGACACTCACTTTAAGGCCTGTAAAAACCTCAGACGATTTTCCAGACAACTGGCGATCTTATGAGCATCAAGCGGTCGTTTGCACGACGTGGGTACACGTGCACGATCACCGAAACATCGCATAGCGCCACTTTGGGATAACAACGGTGTCACGGTAGATCAGATCCCCGATGACTCCAGTGCAAAGTACCGCGATCGCTTGAAGCCTCATTTGTCCCCGTCGTGTAACGTCACAAGACGTTGTGCATACCCACCAGCAGAAAAATGGAGGAACATGGATCGGGGGAATGCTTGTCGTCAGAAAGACGTCACTGGACCCATTTTCCTGCCCCATGAGGTAAGAATGTAGCTTCAAGTCTGTAGATTTTGCCAGCAGATTTGATCACTATGATGCCCCACAGTGGCGTGCCTACCATAAGGCTGCAGGGGCTCACAGCACCGGGTGTAGCCATGGCTAGGGGTGCCACTGTGGGACTCAATCACTGTGTTCTTCCACCTGGGACCTTTTTTCATAGTTTGGACAACATTTGGGAAAATAGCAGCAGGCAGTACAGGGGACTGTACTTCTTCCTGCACTAGATGTGGCACTGTAACGATCGGTATCAGCACGCAGAGAGAATCTGATTATTGGTGATCTGCAGTATCACCAAGAATGCAGATATATACCCGATTATTGATGATCTGCAGTATCACCGATAATCCGATATATTGCTAACCTCTGGGCACAGCAAAAGAACACAATAAAGACAGTAGTATATTTCACAGAAGTGTGGAAAAATCCACCACACGGCAATTCCTCAGAGGTGTGGTTACCTCTGAATGGGAACCCCGTGCGTGAGATGCTCTAACCAGGCAGAGTGAGGAATCTCGACCCCTAGCAGTAATCGTCTGCTTGGGGCAGGCGTCTCGGAGAGGCAAGCCTCAGAGATAACCCTCCAATGGGAGACGTTCCACTGAAGGGAGAATGGTCAGACAGGCAAAGGTTCAGCAACAGAGATGACAGATAAAGTACAAAGACAGAAGGCTGATTCGGTATCCAAGGCAAGCAGGGTCTAGCAACGGTATATCAGATATGTGAGGTACCGAATCAGAAGACAGAGGAGTAGTCAGAAAAGCAATAAGTCATAACAGATATCAAACAATGCCTAATCTGAGTGCGAGGTCCTTGGTCTCAGCACCCTGGAACTAGTCTGAATAATAACACAGATTAACAGTACAAGTAAACTGGCTAAGTGTGAATTCCCAGGTCCACCTGGTTCTAACACACTGTAGAATCTGACTAAAGGGGCGTGGCTTGGATCCCGGGCAAGATGGCTGCTTAAACCCTGTGCTCCTGTGCCTCGTCTGCATGTAGCTTCCAAACCCAGCTTTTCCCCGACTCCATCCGAGCTATGAGGAGCACCCGCAAACAACTAGCCTCCAAGGAAGACCAAGCTCAGTCTCAAACCGCGCAGGGACCTACCATACCGGAGATATTCCGCACCCAACGCGGCGCTAACACGGACCCATCTAAATCTAAGATGGCGCCCGTCAAAGACAGCAATGCGGCCTCACCGCCGAATACAGGCCCTAGTCAGCAGAAAGACAAGAAGAAAACAGCACCGACTCTAGCTGACCTCCAGGCGATGGCTGCGGACATCAAGTCAACCGTCCACTCCGCGATCGCAGAAGTACGTCAGGATGTTGCAGCGTTCGGGGTTAGGCTCCAGGCCTCTGAAGCCACGACCTCTACCCAAGGGGCCCAGATCACCATGCTGCATAGGCTCGCGGTAGGCCAAAACGCCAGAATTGCGTCTCATTCCCGCCACCTAGAAGATTTAGACAACCGGGGCAGGAGGAACAACATTCGGGTAAAGGGCCTCCCCGAATCGGTCACTACTGAACAGATTGAACCTGCCCTGCACTCTGTCTTTGCAAACCTGCTGGAGCTTCCCACTGATTCCGAGGTGCCATTAGTTAGAGCCCACAGAGCTCTGCGACCTCGAGGTCTGGAGACTGACAAACCTAGAGACGTAATCTGCTGCCTTGAGTCCTTCAAACAAAAGGAAGATATCATGAAAGCGGCGAGAAATAATGAGGAAATACGCTTCAATGACCACCTCATCACCCTCTATCAGGATCTTTCCGCGATCACCCTCGCCAAGAGAAGGGCCCTTAAACCACTGCTTCAAATCCTACGTGATAAAGGCTACGCTTATCGCTGGAGGTTTCCATTTGCCTTAACTGTCTCACATGGGGACCGTTTCGCTATACTCAGATCGGCGGCTGGCCTTTCTGACTTCTGCAAGGAATTGGGCCTGCCAACGGTGGAGATACCGAACTGGGACGGTGAGATGTCAATTCCGTAGCTGGCGTCCGCTGGAGATTCCGCCCTCGCACCAACCGAAGGGTCGCCTCACTCTCCCCCCCCCGAACCCCGGGGTGCTTCAGAGGAGAGCCTCTACTTCCTCGCGTGCCTCAGAGGACTCTAATGAGGCCTAACTCATGGTTCTCCAACCAGGCCACCCTGCTCTTTCAATCCAATCCCTCATGCCCCCTCACGTATTGCCGGAATGTTGCACAGTGAGACCCCCTTTATGATGTGGGGTCCCCCTGTTCGACTTTTTTCCTGCTGCAGCCCCCTGCTTCCCCCCAATATATTTCTAACCATCAACCACGGAGTTCTGTAAGCATTTTTGACATGTTACTCATACTTTATTACTTTAAGCTGAATTTGTTATAAGATATTGCTGTTATCCTCTATGTTTTTGTTGGGGGAGGAGGAGGGGGGAATTTGCTGAGGGTAATGTTAACAATCTTTTATGCACCCTTAAACCTCGTATGGCCCTTGGACCACATGATTAGGTTTTGCTAAACACTGACATGTATCCCCTCTACAGGGCTGGCTGAGGGCATGGATGTTAAAGGCCAGATTCTCCTTGCTCACTCGATGCTCTTCCAATTTGGAGAATTCTAGTTTTGAATATAAGGCTTTTTGTTTTTGGTTCTTTTTCTTTTTAGTTACACTGCTCGGATGTTCACCCGGGGTTAAAACTCCACACTGAGCAGACGAGACACACACATGAGTGCTTCTCGTGCTCTTGGTATCCTTTCACAACCCACATCAGTGTAATCTCCTGATACACTGAGACGGTTACCCACAGATTGGGTGTGTGCAGTACTCCACACTGTACACACGTGGGATGCCTATTCTTCGTGTTCATTTACTAGATAGGTTAGTACTCTTCCCTTCACCTTCACTCTTTCCTTTCCCTTTCTTTTCTCTTCTTCTTCTATCTTCTCATCTCTTGACTTTGCACTGCCTATCGCCTCGGTCGATAAGTGGGGTGCTCCCGGGGCTGGGTGGGACGGGCCTAGAGATGAGCCGAAATTCTCGAAATTTCGAACTGCTTTTATTACGAATGCGAAATTTAACATTACGACCCAAATTCGTAATTAATTTTCAAATCGTAATTTACAATTTCGTAATCGAAATTTCACTCCCGTAATGACGAATTTCGTGTCTCCAACCGAAATTTAACTTTTTCAGGTTTGTAAGGGTTTCTATCCCTTTAGATGCCTAAAATGAATAGCACAGCCAGTCCTCCTCCTCCTCCTCCTCCTCCCTCTCCCCCTCCTCCTCCCCCTCCCTCTCTCCCTCTCTCCCTCTCTCCCTCTCTCCCTCTCTCCCTCTCTCTCTCTCTCTCTCTCTCTCTCTCTCGAGATCTGTAGTATTTCAAAACCATACTCACATTCATGACATGTCCAGGGATCAAACCCAGGCCAACCACATGGAAGACAGCTATGCTCACCACCATACCACCAAACACACACTAAATAGACTGCTAACCTAAATCTTACTTGTAGACAGTCATATGAGACACATGCTGGGTGCAGGGCTTTGTGATTGGTCACAGCTAGCCTGGCTGTGGTGCAATTGGTTAGTGTGTCTGGCTGGTAACAGTAAGGTTACAGGTTCGATTCCATCCAGGCATGTCTTTTCCTTTTGAGTTCAACAGTTGTCCAAACACCGAGCACAAAGTTTTGCATGCGTAAAGTTTTACGCACGCAAAATACCCCATGGGGTTCAATGGCGCAGCGCGCGCACGCAAAAGGAAAAGACATGCCTGGATGGAATCAAACCTGTAACCTTGCTGTTACCAGCCAGACACACTAACCAATTGCACCACAGCCAGGCTAGCTGTGACCTAACTCTACATGGCTATCTGGGGCTCTGTTGGCTCTGTTTGGACAACTGTTGAACGCAAAAGGAAAAGACATGCCTGGATGGAATTGAACCTGTAACCTTGCTGTTACCAGCCAGACACACTAACCAATTGCACCACAGCCAGCCTAGCATTTAGCACTGTGAAACCATCCTCTGCTAGGCATGATTTCATTTTTGCACCTCACTCTATCGCATGGTCCAATCACAAAGCCCTGCACCCAGCATGTGTCTCATATGACTGTCTACAAGTAAGATTTAGGTTAGCAGTCTATTTAGTGTGTGTTTGGTGGTATGGTGGTGAGCATAGCTGTCTTCCATGTGGTTGGCCTGGGTTTGATCCCTGGACATGTCATGAATGTGAGTATGGTTTTGAAATACTACAAATCTCTGGAGAGAGAGAGAGAGAGAGAGAGAGAGAGAGAGAGAGAGAGAGAGAGAGAGAGAGAGAAAGGGTGGGTTGGTTGGTTATTCATTTTAGGCATCTAGAGGGATAGAAACCTTTGCAAACTTTAAAATACTAAATTTCGTAATCGTAATTACGAAAATTTGCGTAATTTGCGAAAATTACGAAATTTCGATTACTGCTAAAATCGTAATTGTAGTAATTTCGCGAAATTTCGGAAATTCGTAATTAGGTCATTACGCTCATCTCTAGACGGGCCCCTCCGACCCGCCTATTCACACTGCACTCCCTCCATTTTCATTCCCATTGCCACAACATTACTCTATCATGGGTACGCAGACCCGAGACACGGAGGTCACAGGGAGTAGCTTCCTTACTTGGAAAACAGTATCACTAAATGTAAATGGTATGAATACTCCTGAAAAGAGGTCTATGATATTTGACTTCCTGAGGAGGGAGAAGGCTAACTTCGCTCTTCTTCAGGAAACACACCTGAGGACAGACCACATACCTACCAGATTCGACAAACGCTTTCCTCATGCATTCCACGCTACTTCTGACACATCCAAAACAAAAGGGGTCTCCATCTTTGTTAACCAAAACATTCCCCTATCGGTAATTGAAACCCAGCAAGACCCCTCTGGTAGATATTTATTTGTGAAGGGTAAAATAGGGGACAGAATTATCACTCTCGCCAACCTGTATTCGCCTAATGTGAAGCAGGCATCCTTCCTTATCTCCTCTTTGTCAAAGCTCCTAAACTTCACGCAAGGTATATTAGTACTGGGAGGAGACTTTAATGTCCCATTAGAACCGCTCATTGACTGCTCCAATGGCTCCTCATCCCTATCATATAGAGCTCTGAAAGCCATTAAAACTCAAATACAGAAACTCTCCCTGGTTGATGCATGGAGAGTCATGCACCCTAAAGAAAGGGACTTTACCTTCTTCTCCCAGATACATGATAAACACTCGCGTATCGACTACCTCTTCCTCTCTCAGAGAGATTTAAGCCTCATACATTCAACCTCAATTGGTGTCAAAAGTATCTCAGACCATGCCCCAACTACCCTTACTCTTAGACTCCCTGAGCGAGTGACCAAAACCTGGTGCTGGCGTCTAAACCCCCACATTTTAGCTGACAAAACAAGAGTAGAGAAGATCACAGCTGATCTTAGCGAGTACTTTTCGCATAACAACACCCCAGACACTTCGTCACTCACGATATGGGAAGCACACAAAGTGGTAGTAAGGGGACGCCTCATTCGTTTGGGAGCACAACTCAAAAGGGAAAAGGAGGAGGCCATAGCTAACCTAACAGCTAGAGTCAATGAGCTTGAAAAGCTTCACAAACAATCCCTAGCAGCAGGCAGAATGGAGGAACTGACAGCAGCTAGAGAATACCTCTCTAGATATCTCCTGGTGGAGGCTAAGAGGAAAGTATTCTGGAGTAAGCGTCTCTTTTACGAGTTTGGTAACAAACCGGGTAGACTCTTGGCTGGGTCACTGAGGAAGCGGGTTCTCAAATCAAATATTGTTTCTATTTCAGATAAAGCCCAGAGGAGGTTTTATTCTCCTGAGGACATAGTGGAGCAGTTCAGGCAGTTCTACGAGAAGCTATACAACCTTTACCCACCTGGGTCCCCAGACCCCCGAGGTTCGGAAAGACTTACCAAAATGCAAATCTTTCTAGAGAATTTCAGTAACCCCCTTAATCTCTCCCAGGATGACAGAGAAACTCTCGCAGCGCCCATCTCTGAGGATGAATTCCTTCTAGTTACCTCTGCCCTTAAGGCAGGTAAAGCCCCTGGCCCGGACGGCCTCACATCCCAATACTATAAACTTTTCCGCCACACCCTCGCATCCAGGTTTGTAGCAGCCTTCAATTCCATTAGCTCATCGACTATCCCCTCCCCACAATTCTTGGAGGCCCACATTGCCGTGATCCCCAAAGAAGGGAAGGACCCGCAACAATGTGCTAGTTACAGGCCAATTTCTCTACTCAACCTGGATGCAAAAATCCTGGCAAAAATTATCGCGAACCGACTGCTACCTTTCATACCTAGCACAATACTGGGCGATCAAGCTGGCTTTGTCCCTGGGAGGGAAGCAAAAGATAATGTCTTTCGTACAATAGACATTATATCCCTAGCTAAAAATAATGGGATTCAAACCTTCCTACTCTCAACTGACGCTGAGAAGGCCTTTGACAGGGTGGCCTGGGACTATATACAGGCCACCCTGTCACGGCTTGATATTGGCCAACCTATGCTCCAATGGATCGGGTTACTCTACTCAAATCCGTCAGCTAAGGTCAAAGCAAATGGGGTACTTTCATCTCCCTTATCAATATCGAACGGTACCAGACAGGGGTGCCCCCTCTCACCCCTCATATATATCCTTACTCTGGAGCCCTTTCTTAACTGCATCAGATCGGATCCATCAATCAGGGGGGTGAGGGTGGGCACCAATGAACACCTAGTTGCGGCATTTGCCGATGATCTTCTTTTCTTCTTAAAAGACCCCCTGACCTCAATCCCTAATCTGATGAGGAGATTTCAGGAATTTGGCGCTTTGTCCAACCTAAAGATTAACTTCTCTAAATCACAAGCCCTCAACATCTCCCTCCCACCAGAGATGGCCACTCACTGCGCACAGACTTTTCCCTTCACCTGGTCGAAGTCATCCCTGAAATACCTGGGAATAACCATCCCTCGTGGCCTGTCTGAACTGTTCCACCTAAATTTTGAACCTCTGGGTAGAGTCCTCTCAGATGACCTATCCACTTGGGCTAAGAAACCCTGTCTTTCCTGGTTCGGGAGAATTTCCTCAGTTAAAATGAACCTGCTTCCTCGGTTTCTCTATGTCAGCCAATTCATTCCCATCCTACTCCCTCCATCCTACCTGCGCTCCCTTCAATCACAAATTTCCAAATTCATATGGGGAAACAAACCACCCAGATTGAAAAGATCGGTCATCTCCATGCCCAAAGAACATGGGGGCCTGGGTCTCCCTGACCTATATAAGTACCATACCGCCTCACAACTCTCGAGAGTAGTGGAATGGGCAAACGAGGTGGATACAAAACATTGGGTTCTGGTTGAGCAAGACTTTACTCATATCCCTGCTTCAGTCTTGGGATGGATCCCTCAGAGCCAACAAACTGGGAGAGACTTGGGCAACCCACTAATTGATGCTTCCATTCTAAGCACACAAAAAATCCTTCCAAAACTAGGCTTGCTATCCCATCCAAGCAACCTAACCCCTCTAACCCATAACCCACACTTTCTTCCTGCCCAGGAGATCCCCTTTCTTTTTAATCACCCCACCCTTCCAAACCCTCGGGTAAAAGATTTTATAAACAACGGTAGATTAAAGTCACTAACGGATCTCAACTCACTCTCAGAAACCCACCCCCCCCTTACTTGGTGGCAATACCTGCAGATCTCTCACTACCTCAGAAGTGACGATATTAAGAGAAACTGGTCCAAACCACTCACCGCTTTCGAAAACTTAGTAGATAGCAAAGGCCCACACAGACACCTAGTGTCCTCCGTGTATCAAATCCTGCTTGGGGCAAATTGGGATGGAAACACCAAATTCCAGGACAAATGGGAAAGAGACTTGAATCGTAAATTTGACAATGATAGATGGGAACAAATCATCCTCTTTAACCATTAAGGTTCTTTAAATACCAACACTCAGGAACTTGGCTACAAGATTCTGACACGCTGGTATAAGACACCACATGTACTCCACAAAATCTTCCCATCCGTCCTGGACCAATGTTGGAGATGCGGCGGGTCGGGGGGAACCCTCCTGCATATCTTCTGGGAGTGCCCTATCATACGTGTCTTCTGGAAAGCAGTACACTCCCTAATGGAACATATTACAACCGACAAGATCCCCTTCACCCCAGCCTGCCTCCTTCTACATGACACCACCTCCTCCATCAGAGCATACAAGAAATCCATACTACTACATTTGATTAACGCTGCACGAGCACTCATCCCAACACATTGGAAATCCAATATCTCCCCCTCTCCATTGGAGTGGGTGCGTAGAGTTGATGCTATTGCTGAAATGGAGGAGCTGGTGTCGTCGGCGGCGGACAGACTTGAAAAATTTAATACCACATGGGCAGTATGGTTCCATTTCAAACTATCTGATGACTTCCAACAAAGAGTGGGAGGGCAAACATGACGTTTCCCTAGCACGAAATGCTTTAGATTGCCTGAATCTCCCCTTCAGCAACAAACTCCCTGGATGCTCTTACTACCTCTCTACTTCCCTACTCTCCTCTCTACTCTACCCTCCTCTCTGGGAATACCTCCCCTTCTTTAGTAGCAAGCTGGGATACTAGCCATAATTGGTGGAAACTACAACATCCTGGCCTCTAACCAATTAGCTTCACTTTGTCGCATGTCACTCATCAGGTCTGACTCACTTAACCTATTTAACCTATCTATGTTTTCATAAAAGGCTTTGTTTGTATGCTTTCTTTTTTGATTCTGAAATGTTTGTACCTTTTCACTTTTGATATTCAATAAAGCTTCGAATAGTTAAAAAAAAAAGAATCTGACTAAAGGTCTGAGTGCTTCCACGTAGTGATCGCAACGGCAGACAACCAGCAACTGACAAGCAAGCAGTATATATAGTTGCAGGACTCTGCCGCCCCGCCCGAACCACTCAGCCAATCAGGAGTCCAGCAGGAATCAGCTGATCATCCTGATCAGCTGACACATCTCCTGCTGGCATAAAGGTCCTGACTTCTGGCGCGCGCGCGCGCACGTAGCCCTAAACCTGTGTGAACTAACAGGCTCAGCCACACCAGCTGCACGCTACTGCGTGCAAACCGCCGCACTGGACGCGGAATCAGCCGCCTGACTGTTGTTGCATGCGGCGGCTTTTCCACATTACGCTCTGCCGCCAGACACACGCTTCTGCGTGCAAACCGCCGCACTGGACGCGGAATCAGCCGCCTGCTCAGTAGTACTCGCGGCGGCTTTTCCGCGATCTCTCACAGGCACCCCTCCCTCTTCCTTTCCCGTGGGCAATGTGTCTCCTCGCTCTCTACACACAGCATGCAGTGAGTGAATGTGCAAAGCAGCAGGGTGAGTAGAGCGAATGATTGCTGTGCTGCAGCTGGGACATTAGCAGGGAGAGGTGGCAGGATGTGTTTAGTGCTATCTTTAACCACTTAAGCCCAACTGGACGAACATTCTCATCCAGTTGGGCTGCGTGCACTCCTGCAGGCTGCGCACGCTCACGCGGGGTCTCCCGTGCACGCTCCTGCCGCCGGCCATTAGCCCAGCGATCCACGAAAGGGATTATAGATCCCTTTCATTGATCGAAGCCCCCTGCAGAAAAGCCGAGAGCGTCTCATAAGACGCTGCGGTTTTTCTGAGTTCAAAAAGTTCCCCGTCTTCATTCTTCTTCCTGGGAGCAAGATCGATCGCTCCCAGGTTTTTTGACTGTGGCCAAATAGTAAAACTACACCCACATCCACTTTTTATTAAATAAATACATTTTTAACATTTAAAATTAGCTGTTTACCTCTGTGCGACTTGAACATAGACACTGTTAGGTACTTCACTGAAAGTAAAATCATTCTGGGCAACATTTACGATGAGGAAAACCCAGTCATTATCCCAGGTCGACATCCCATTGCCCAACTACACAAGGTAGAAGCACAAGATTGTCCTGAACACTACAAAGCTTGGCACCTCTGCAGAGGACTGCACCTTATTGAGTTCCTTAAGGCCAGAGCAGTCATCATGAAAAGTGTACAAGAGGAAACCATTACTAAGGACATCCTTCATACCCAGGCACGGCACCAAGTATGGCATGTTACGGAGAGAGCGATTGCTGGAGTGGAGGTGCCAAAGAAGCGGCCACCAGACAGGCCTAAAGTTCAGCCAGGTGACGTCCTTTTCAAAAGCCAGCGAACTAAGAAGACTCAGTGGCCAATGGGACGGGTTATAAAACTTCCCCTCACAAAGATTGCAGCTAGGGGTAGAACTCACTAGCGAGAGAAGTTCAGGTTTGTTCACTAGTCCAGTAACAGAACTTGCCTTGGTCCTATCTCCTGCAGAGTAACTTTCAGTAGTTTGTTAACCACTTGAGGACCCACCCTTTACCCCCCCTTAAGGACCAGCGCTGTTTTAGGTGATCTGTGCTGGGTGGGCTCTGCAGCCCCCAGCACAGATCAAAGGGCACTCAGAGCGATCAGATCGCCCCCCTTTTTTCCCCACTAGGGGGATGATGTGCAGGGGGGTCTGATCGCTCCTCCTGGCTGGCATTTTGCGGGGGGGGCACCTCAAAGCCCCCCTCCGCGGCGAGATCCTCCCCCTCCCTCTCCTACCTGCCACCCCCGGGAGATCTGGGCTGCACAGGACGCTATCCGTCCTGTGCAGCCAGTGACAGGACGTCCCCTGTCACATGGCGGCGATCCCCGGCCGCTGATTGGCCGGGGATTGCCGATCTGCCTTACGGCGCTGCTACGCAGCAGCGCCGTACAAATGTAAACAAAGCGGATTATTTCCATCGGCGGCCCGCAGGCTATTCACGGAGCCCCCCGCCGTGAATTGACAGGAAGCAGCCGCTCGTACGAGCGGCTGCTTCCTGATTAATTAGGCTGCAGCTGGCGACGCAATACTGCGTCGCTGGTCCTGCAGCTGCCACTTTGCTGACGCACGGTATAAGCGTGCGGTCGGCAAGTGGTTAAAGTGTGGTATCTTATAGATACCAGGCGGGGAGTGTGCTGTCTGTCCACAGCCAGATTCTATTAATCAGTATAATTGAACTCTACTCCCTCTAGTGGACACTTTCAAAATAGCATTTGTTCCTTGCTGTATTATCCAGAAGTCATGTGACAGGGAGGAAATAGATGCTCTGTGAACAGGAAGCAGTTTGAGGTACAGGCCCAGCCAGATTCCCACTGTGCTGTTGCAATCCACATCCATCTATCCTTCATCCACGCCAATCCAAGCATCGTTGGTATGTCAAACCTCACCTTTTACCTATATCTGCAATGTAGAATGCATATTTGTTGTATACATGCATTTGTTAGAGCTTTATAGCTAGGCCATAGCTCATGTATGTTGGGAGATGCCTGTCACATGCTCTGAGATCTGTGTAGTTGTTCTGCACTCAGATTCATTCATCATGCTGTTATACATGTTCTGATCCATAGTTCATGATGTGATAGTTTCCTCATCTGCAGCAGCATTCTATGTTGTACAGTGTATTCTCATGCATATGATGTTTGATAGATGCTGTAGTGTATGAATCCACACCTTTGCATTGCATGCATGGTCTGATACTATGCTTTTGTTTGCATTTACAGTTTTACCTTCTTTTGATCATTTACATTAAACAAGTTACCGGAACTTACACAGTGTGATGATTGAAGGGCGAGTAAACTACCTGTCGAATTATTCTTCACAATAAGGGGAACAGGACAGTAAAACAACGGCTTCCACGGAGAAGGCCCTTGAATGCGATAGAGCAAGGCAAGCAGAATAAGCGCTTCACCCGGGTGCAGCAACACTGCACAGACAGCATCACCGTGCAGCCACAGCTTCTACTTCAGAGTGACTGAAGGTACTGTCTCATAGACCCACACCTAGCAACACAAAGATGTCTGAAGTTTCACACAAGACAAGATCTAGAGTGTCACTCTCATCCAGACTCTCACATCGATCCCGTGCTTCTGAAGCCGCAGCACTAGCCAGAGCCGAAGCAGAGGCCATGAAGGCACAGATAGCATTTGCAGAACAAGAAGCAAAGATAAAGCAAGAAAAGGCATGTCTAGAAGCTTCACTAGAAGTACTCAGCTTGAAAAAGTCAGCAGCTGCAGCAACTGCAAAAGCACAAGTATTAGAGGCTGCATTAGAAACTGACAACCACTTTAACGACAAACAAGACATCCAGTCCGACTTACAGCAAGAAGCTGCAATACAGCGTACTGAGGAATACGTGAGAGAACATTCACAGATACTCCATCAATCTGATCCAATCGCAGGAGTTGGAAACGAGTACCCACACAGCAATGCAAGCTTTCCACATCAGCAAAGTTTCCATCAGCAGAACGCTTCTTGCCAAGACCCTCCCTTTACTGCAGACGCATCATGTTATGCCCCTCCAATGAGAAACTCCAGAGGTCAGATCTTCCAGGAAGATCCTGCAATGGACAGTAAGCGATGTGACACTCCACGCTACTGCTCAGATCCACCTGACGGCTACAGTTATCCTAGACCTCCAGTGAAAAAAGGGACCTATACTCATTCATCAGATGCGAGAATGATACCACCAGCTAATCACTATACAGACTCACTAGCTCACCAAGTCACATCAGATCTGGTAAGATATATGGCAAGACGAGAAATCATTTCTAAGGGACTTGTTCAGTTTGACGATTTGCCAGAGAACTTTAGGGCTTGGCGGGCTTCATTCAGAAATGCTATAGCAGATCTTAATCTCTCTTACAAAGAAGAAATAGATCTTTTGGTGAGATGGTTAGGCACTGACTCACGCAAGCAGGTAAAATGCATACAAGCTGTACATGTGAACGACTCCAGAAAGGGCTTGCAGATGACATGGCAGAGACTTGATGAGTGCTATGGGGCTCCTGAGATTATTGAGGACTCGCTGTGGAATAGAGTAGACAGCTTTGGGAAAATCTCCAGTAAAGACCACATCAGGCTCAGAGAGTTAGGAGATCTGCTAATGGAAATGCAAGCTGCAAAGGAAGAAGGTGACTTTCCAGGTTTAGCCATTCTTGATACAGCTAGAGGTATAAGTAACATTGTTCAAAAATTGCCAATTTCCCTACAAGAGAGGTGGATGACTCAGGGTTCCAGATACAAAGAACTGCACCGAGTGCTTTTTCCACCATTCTCTTTCTTTGTGAGTTTTATTACACAACAAGCAAAGATGCGCAATGACCCAGGGTTCATCCTGTCCCCTCAGAGCTCTGATGGTCAGAGACTAGAGAAACACCATCACAAGAATGCTACTCATAGAACTTCTGTCTCACAAGACTGAGACTTCTCCAAATATACAATCACAGAAAGAGCCTGCCCATGCCAAGACAGTGGACCTTACCCAAGGTTGCCCCATTCATCGCAAGCCCCATCCTTTGCATGAATGTCGTGGTTTCAGGGTAAAGCCTTTAGTCCAAAGAAAGGCCTTCCTGAAACAAAATAACATTTGTTATCATTGTTGTGCATCTACTTCACATTTTTCAAAAGACTGTGATAAGACTATTTGTTGTACTGAATGTGATAGCAATAAGCATGTGTCTGCTATGCATCCCGGTCCCGCTCCATGGACTTTGAAGGCTGAAACAGAGGGAGAGCATGGCGGGGAGGGACAGGAAAGTAGCTCAGCACCAGATGTGTCAGCCATGTGTACTGAAGTTTGTAGAGAGAATCCACAAGGCAAGTCATGTTCAAAAATTTGTTTGGTCAATGTATATCCTACAGGGCATAGGGAAAGAGCTATCAAAGTTTATGCAATCTTAGATGACCAGAGCAATAGACCTTTGGCAAGACCAGAGTTATTTGAGCTTTTTGGGTCAAAAGGCCACCAATTTTCCTATTCCCTCAGAACATGTGCAGGAGTGATTAACACTACTGGGAGAATGGTACATGGCTTTCAGTTGGAATCCCTTGACAGAAAGGTGTCCATTCCACTACCCACGCTGATAGAATGTGATGAAATCCCAGATGTTCGATCAGAGATCCCAACTCCAGAGGTTGCACTTCATCATACACATCTGAGACAGTTAGCCACTCAGATACCTGAGCTTGATCCTAATGCCTCCATTCTCCTGTTGCTAGGCAGAGATATTATTAGGATCCACAAGGTCAGGGACCACATTAACGGGCCACACGACTCTCCTTACGCCCAAAGATTAGACCTGGGGTGGGTTATTGTGGGCAATGTATGTCTAGGTGGGGTCCACAGACCAGAGACAGTGCATAGCCTCTATACCAACACCTTAGACAATGGCAGGAGATCGCTGTTCACACCTTGCCCAAACTACTTCACTGTGAAGGAAAGCTTCAATACAAGCACACCCTTGACCCTGCAGGCCTCATCTGTATGGAATTCCTCTTGTATGGAAGACTGTCTTGGACACACAGCCTTTGAAATTACCAAAGAAGATGACAGAATGGCTCCTTCCCACAGTGAGCTTGCTTTCATGGAGATTATGAAGAGAGGTTTCTACAGGGATGAAGACAACAGTTGGGTTGCTCCATTACCTTTTAAAGCACAGAGACAACGGTTACCAAATAACAAGACACAGGTTTTGCACCGATTCAGGTCTCTTCAAAAATCCTTTAAGCAGAGAAGTTCAGGTTTGTTCACTAGTCCAGTAACAGAACTTGCCTTGGTCCTATCTCCTGCAGAGTAACTTTCAGTAGTTTGTTAAAGTGTGGTATCTTATAGATACCAGGCGGGGAGTGTGCTGTCTGTCCACAGCCAGATTCTATTAATCAGTATAATTGAACTCTACTCCCTCTAGTGGACACTTTCAAAATAGCATTTGTTCCTTGCTGTATTATCCAGAAGTCATGTGACAGGGAGGAAATAGATGCTCTGTGAACAGGAAGCAGTTTGAGGTACAGGCCCAGCCAGATTCCCACTGTGCTGTTGCAATCCACATCCATCTATCCTTCATCCACGCCAATCCAAGCATCGTTGGTATGTCAAACCTCACCTTTTACCTATATCTGCAATGTAGAATGCATATTTGTTGTATACATGCATTTGTTAGAGCTTTATAGCTAGGCCATAGCTCATGTATGTTGGGAGATGCCTGTCACATGCTCTGAGATCTGTGTAGTTGTTCTGCACTCAGATTCATTCATCATGCTGTTATACATGTTCTGATCCATAGTTCATGATGTGATAGTTTCCTCATCTGCAGCAGCATTCTATGTTGTACAGTGTATTCTCATGCATATGATGTTTGATAGATGCTGTAGTGTATGAATCCACACCTTTGCATTGCATGCATGGTCTGATACTATGCTTTTGTTTGCATTTACAGTTTTACCTTCTTTTGATCATTTACATTAAACAAGTTACCGGAACTTACACAGTGTGATGATTGAAGGGCGAGTAAACTACCTGTCGAATTATTCTTCACAATAAGGGGAACAGGACAACCTCCCACATCAAAAAATACCCAAATACATTTTTTAATAAAAAAATTTCTTTTTTACAATAATAAAAAAACAAACAAACAAGCATAAATAGTTACCTAAGGGTCTGAACTTTTTAAATATGCATGTCAAAGGAGTATATTAATATATGTTTTTAAATGATGGGCTTGTAAATAGTGATGGACGCAAATTGAAAAAAATGCACCTTTATTTCCAAATAAAATATCGGCGCCATACATTGTGATAGGGACATAATTTAAATGGTGTAATAAGCGGGACAAATGGGCAAATAAAATACATGGGTTTTAATTATGGTAGCATGAATTAATTTCAAACTATAATGGCCAAAAGGTGAGAAATAATGATTTTTTTTCCATTTCCTGTTAAAATGGATTTAGAATAAATTAATTCTTAGCAAAATGTATCACCCAAAGAAAGCTTAATTAGTGGCGGAAAAAACAAGCTATAGACCAATTCATTGTGATGAGTAGTGATAAAGTTATTGGCAAATGAATGGGAGGTGAAAGTTGCACCAGATGCAAAAAATAAACAAGCATGTCCCTGCACAGAACACCGCACGGAGGGACTCGGCCAGCTTCTCCTGTTTCCGCATGCGTAGGACAACCTAACGCCAGCCTACAGCGGAATATCTCCACACGCATATCACAACAGGCAACATTTTTATGAATTACCACCCTGAAGGCTGAAATACCGACAGCGGTGTTTCCCCGCTCGAGTTTACCTTACCGACAGCACTTTTATGAATCGAGGCCATAGTCTAATGTCCTACCATATTATTATTGTGTATTTACTGTATATAGCACTGACATCTTGTGCAGCACTGTATAGAGTACAGAGTTTCATAACGGTTATTTCAATTAATCTCTAGTAATTTCTCCCCAAAATCGATCAAAATTATCAACCACTCCAAGTGAAATATCTCGCTCTAAAGGGTGTAGGGTGGGTTTGCTGCAATACATCGGTGGCTGGCTCATAACCCCTCAAGTTTTAATAATGTGCTCCTGTCCCTGGGGCTTTGTTTCGATGCAGCAGAGCACACTCACACATCTACCGTTGACCTCCCCCTGTGTCCTTCTGTGCCTCTGTCCCTGTCTCTGCTGGCCACCTGTTCTCGGTGACCCAGCCACATGTTATAGGAGTGAGTGCATGCTGCATGTCATGAAGAACATTCACCTCGGTGAGTATGGAGACAGAAAGATACAGGAGGGAGTGTGCCGGTAAGACCAGGTGAGTATTCTTTTTGTGACCAATTTGCAGGGGCCCTGGGGGAAAACTATTAGATAGTGATGTAGCGAATAACAACTTTTTAGTTCACGAACACGAATGTACTGCAAATGTTCGCAAACCGACAGTTTGCGGCTGGCTCCATAGACTTTAATGGCAGACGAAGTTTTAAAACTTTAAGGGCATCTCTGCAGCCACAATTCCTTTAAAAAAGGTGAAAAAAAGTGTACCAAAACCCAGACAGTGACATGGCAGAGAAGGATCACCTGCGAAAAAAACTGCCAAAAAAAGTATTTTGCGCAAACAATTTTTAATGGTTATTTTTTACAGTTTAATGGCTGCCAACTTTAACAGTTAATAGCAAAGAGACCCCATATGTGCTAGAAACACCACATTTGCAGGATATGTTAAGGTGGCCAGTGGGGACCAAAGGAAACAATTTTTCAAAAAAGACTATGCAGTTTTTCAGAAAATCAATGTTAAAATTAGAGGAAAAAAGTCTACATTTAAATGCGGTAAATAGACAGATAAGTATCAACATGTATATGTATATGTACTGACCCCCCCGCCCAATGTAAAATGGATGCTTTCCCAGCATTTACTACCATTGTTTAGACGCAAGTTTTTCTGGATCTACTGCTGTCCTATTCAAGTGAATGGGAGCGTTTGGGATAAGCTTTTGCAGGCTTTCATGAAAGCCTAGCGGTAGATCCTGGCATTGCATCTGGTTTCCAAAGCAACATGTTGCTTTCAGAGGCGGTAAACGCGGGGAAACAAGAGTAGGGACCCGACCGCTAGCCTTGAAGGCTTAGCAAAAGCCATCAAAAGCTAACGTCTAAATGCCAGCATTTCAGCGCTGGCATTCGATCATGGCGCCGAGCAAAAGCTCAGCAGAAACCCATGTGAACCAGCCCTTACATTGCCTCTATTTTACACTTGAAGTACTCTTTAATATGGTGGTGGATGGAGTGTTGGTGGATGCATTGTTATCTATGTGTGTTTGTGGAACGGTCTTTAATTGTTAGATTTACTTTTTAATCTGGATGTGGCTGTTGCAATGAATATTGGTGTCAGTCATTTATTTATTATATAATTCGGGAAGGTGGATTGCTTTGAGGGATGCCTGTACTGATGCTAGATTTTTGCCCGAGACAGTCGCGAATGATGATCACCTTGGGTGCCCATAGGATTTGCTTAAGAGGGCACTGGGATTGGTGGCTGATCCAACACGATTCATTTATTAATTAGAACAATTACAGATAAACTATAGTAAGAGGAATATGGATGGAACGGTAACAGTATCAACAGCGACCTCAGCCAGAGGGAAGAATATGTGCTCTCGGTTTTGAAAATATACACTTTGTCATGCAGACGTACATGGCAGTTATCTGATAGACTGAATGACGGCACATCCTGCTGCCGCTGAAATTTCGGGCAGCATTAATTATCAGTAATTCGGGGTCCAGCAATCGCTGCATCCCCAAGATTACCTGTACATGGGCCACGGACTATAGCATTACTGCTTTAGCCATGCCAAACTCGGCGTGTCCCGAGAAGCCCTGCTTCAATAAACAGCCCCAACAGTGTGCTGCATACAGTTGGTGGATTCTGCCTTGGGTCTGTGGAAAACACCTGAAAGCCTGGTTAATTTTCATAAAAGTATGGTGAATGACACTGCTTGTGGACAGGTGGATGGATCTGTTGGTCACCACCCTCCAGTAGTACTGCATACCCTTTGCAGAAGACTCTTGCAGTAGAGCAGGCTAGCACCTCTACTGCATGATCTGCAAGCTCTGGCCACTGGTCCAACTTGGATGCCCAGCTTTCTTCTTCAGTCCAAGTATGTAGACCCAAACATTGCTCCCCACAACATGTACTCCACTCTATGCTATGGCATCTCCTGCCACTTCTGTCCTTGAAAAGCAGATTCTGGAAGCAAGGATTTGACCTGGGGTAGGGAAGGGGGCATTGAAAGATTCTACTTGGAAGTCCATAGTGCAGTCAAGACAAGAGAAGACAAATAGCATTTATATAGAGATTTTCTCCAAGCAGACTCAAAGCGCCAGAGCTGCAGCCACTAGCCATCAGTAGGCAGTAGCAGTGTTAGGGAATGTTGCCTAAGGTATTCTTACTGAATAGGTGCTGGCTTACTGAACAGGAAGAACCAGGATTCAAACCCAGGTCACCTGTGTCAGAGGCAGAGCCCTTAACCATTACACTGTTTTACCACTTAGGTTGATGGCTCTGTAGCTACCGATCAGGAAAGCAGTACAGTATTTACTTTGCCCAATTCATAGCAACAGCCAGCACTTTAAACAGAACACCAGTATTTGCCAAAACTTTTTCTGCTTATGATTACTGGCTGCGTAGTGTACTGGTTTAAGAAGCAAATCTAACCTAGAGGACCAGGGTTCAAATCCTGGCTGGAGCCAGTACCTATTCAGCAAGGAGTGATTGGGCAAAACTCCCTAATGCTCCAGAATTGCCTACTGAGCATGCCTTCAGTGTCTGCAGCTCTCAAGTAGTTTGAAGCCTGGGACCCACTATCAGTGCTTTTCTAAGCCCTTGTAATTTAAAAAGCTCATGCTAATGTAGTGCTATGGGTAATTTAAAAAAAAAATCACACCCCCCAATTGGGATCACACACACATTACATTAGCAAGAGCTTTTTAAATCACTAATGCTTAGAAAGGTGCTGCTAGTGGATCCCAGGCCTGAGTGTGACAAGAGAAAAGCGCTATACGAATGTTAACAATATTATTAACTTCTGTCTGTTCCTGCTGTCATTCTCCTGATGGTGGATTTTGTCCCCTACATTCTTTCCCTGAGACTTCCATTAACCTCTATGGCCTCACTGTGAATCTTGGTGGTCTTGGAGACAGGAAGTGAGGAACAGAAATAAAAAATAACTATAGGTTGTAGCTCTTTGTAACTCTTTTCCATCCCACTAGAAATATTTTGTTACTTTGTATCTCTGTCCCTGATGTAGAAATGTCCTCAGTACCTTGGGAAAGTGAGAAAAGCATCCCCCATTGCTGATCCTGTATGATACAAAACTAACATACATTTTTTTGCCTTCAGTTCACAGGCTGCTATTTGTTTATTGTGCCTTCATATTCTCATATGCAGAGCTATTAACTAAACCATCTCTGGTGCTAAACATTTTTGGCGATTTTCAATTATTATGATAACCTGGCCTAGATTTTGGAAAACTATTTGCTATTAGGTGAAGAGGGTTTACAGCTTTTGCTTGGGTCATATCAGACCATGATAAGAGTTGCTGGAAGTGTCCAGGATCCAGAATTATTGGAATTATTTGCATAAAATAACTTTTTTTTTTTCAAAGTTCAGAAAATGAATTAAAAAATAATCCAAGCCAGTTTTGTGAGAATACAAATATTTACCAATGATCTGCAGCACAGAGAGGTCTTAGTAAGGTTACGTTCACAGTGGTGAGTTGCGGCATAGCGGTCTATGTGGCATTTTAGTACGGCTTGCGATGCTCACAGTGCGGCAGGTACAGTGCAGTATAACGGTGTGCAGCCTGACATTGCACTTCATGCATTGCTTTAGTGCAAAATGCACGTGTTATCAGTGACAGCGAACCATACTTTTCATTGCAGTGTTCTCCCCAAAAAATGTTTCCAGCTGGGTGGCATGAAAAGGAGCCGGGTGGCATGAAAAGGAGCCGGGTGGCATGGAAAAGTAGGCGGGTGGGAGGAGATGAGAATGCTGGGCATGTGCTTCTGTGTACAACTCTGCTTACAGTATAGGAGGAGGTGAGATGATAACAGCCGGGTGCTCACCAAAACCAGCCAGGTGAAGCATCAGGGAGAACACTGCATTATATGCTTCAATGGGCCAGATTTATTAAAGCATTCCCTACAGTTTTCCCTTCTTAAACAGTTCTAACCAGCAGGGGGAACTGTTCTGCATGATAATAAGAACATTTTTAAATCCTACTTAATTGCGTCAGTTTAGCATGAATTTCTAAAACTGCACTACAGTTAAAGGGAAGGTTCAGGGAGTAGTTCTGCGCCTGCGCAGTAGAGCCCGGAGGACGTCCGATGACGTCAGCGCGCCGGCGTGGGACGCAGAAGTTCTGGGCCTTGGAGCGCAGAAGAGCCCGACCTGGCAGCCGGCCTGGCCAGGTCGGGTCGGCCACCGGAGACCACCGGGAGCCTGCGGAGCGGCGGCGAGGGCACCTCCTGCCTGCCACGGGCTGGAGGAAGCCCCAGGTAAGTGGAAATTGATTTTTATTTTTTACCCACCCTCCCTGAACCTTCCCTTTAAGAAAATTGCAAATCTATTCCTAAACTGCTTAATAGCACTTCTACACAACTTGTGCAGTGCAGGCTAGGCATGATTTGGAAGTGCTCCTCCCCCGCTGAATCCTGTGAAGCTGTTCTTTGCTTAACCCTTCCAGTGCTGCAATACAGCAGATACAGTATATTGGTTACCTCAGCAACTGCAATTTCCCTCACACACTGCACTGTCTGAGAAACGTTCCTAAGGCCAGGGTCATACTTAATAGAATTGCATGAGTTTTCCCCATAGCATATGCGATTCTGCTAAGTGTAACCCTGGCCTAACTCCTAATTAAGAACAGTTTAAGACCTCTTTCACAGTGGGACGTTGCGTTTGATGCGACGTTAAAGTCGCACAAGGTGCCCTAACGCAGCGCATGTAGGATATGAAATTGGATGTTATTTTGCACTGCGTTATGTGTCTCTTGGTGCGCCGTTTTTGACACACTCATGGAACGAAAACGGCGCATGCATTACATTTAAAAAAAAAATGACTGAGCATGTGCAACACACATAACACAGCAGATACATTGCTAAGCACACAGCATGCAGCACTTTTCAATAACGCTACCTACATGTTACACACTAATGTAACGTGTGCACTGTGAATGTCGCACAGACTTTGCATTGCTGTGCGTTACTCTGCGTTAAAGTATTTTCTAATGTGCGACTTTAACGTCGCACTGTGAAAGAGGCCTCAGGGTAGGAACACATTAGGCAGAAACGCTAGTGTTGCATTAACATGTATAATTTAAGTCAATGGGCCGCATGAAAAAAAAAATGCATTTGTTTGTATTCTGCAATGTGCATTTTTGAATCACAGAACTTGCTGTATATTTTTCCTAAATGCATCTAAAATGCACATAATGTATTTCAATGGTAACACAGAGGTACAGCGTTTTATTGAGTTTTTATTGCTTTTTTTATGTGTTTTTATATAAAAAACAAGTTTGATGATGTATTTCCATTTCCTCTTTACTTCCTATCAGAAGCGCATACAAAACGCAGAAAAATGCACAAAACCGCACTTGCGATTCATATGTACGAAATATAAAATGCAGTAAAACGCAAGCAAAATGTATGTGCGCAATGCATTTGCAAAACACAAATGCACCTCATTTTGACAAAAAAATGCACAAACGCATATGCAGCAAAACGCAACCTTTCACGCACCGCCTAGTGTGTTCCCAGCCTCAGAAGGATGCCATTTGGTGATGTCTTAGTATGTCAGTTCTGCACGGATTCCTAAAAACCTACCAATATTTTGTCTCAGGCCCAGTGCACACCAAAAACCTCTAGCAGATCTGCAAAAGGCTAGAGGTTATTAGAAGCAGATTTTCAGAGAGATTCTAGGCATGTTTAGGGCCCATTCACACTTGAGCATTTTGCCGGCGATTTTGGCAAAACGCTCAAACGCTAGCGCTTTTGAAAGAGATAGTGTAATGAAAGTCTATGGGCCCGTTCTTACTTGGGCGATTTGCGCTAATCGCTGCAAATCGCCCGTAAACGCGAAACTGCATCATTTTCAGGCGATTTCCTGGCGATCAAGTTTCAGTGCTATAGAAGCGCTAATCGCAATCGCAGAAAAATCGCTTCAGTGTTCAGTGATTTTTCCACTGAAAAATCACTCACGCAAAACGCCGGCGGTAAGCGACGGCGTTTTGTGCTTTCTGTGTATGGGCCCTTAGAGAGATTTTTGAAACATGCCTAGAGTTTTTTGGAGTGTTTTTGTGTAGCAGATTTCATATATTGTTACAGTATCGCTGTTACTGAACAGCTAATGTAACAAAAACGCATGGAAAACCGCTCTGATCTAGCGTTTTTCAGAGAGGTTTGAGCTTCTCCTATACTTTACATTGAGGCAGAAACACATCTGCAAACCACAAAACTGCTGCAGGAGCCACGTTTGCAGTTTGCTAAATACCTCAAACCGCTGGTGTGCACCATCCCATTGAGATACAGGCGGAAGCGGTTTTGAAAACGCTACCAAAAACGCTTGGTGTGCACCAGGCCTCAGAGACTCTTGATAAATGTCTCCCACTGTATGTGAGAGTAACGTGCGGCGCAGCTTTACCGGTCCAATGCGTTGCATTTCTGCTGTTAAAAGGAATGCAATGGCCAATGTGAAACTGGCCTTAATTAGGCTCTACAGTGATAATTAAACAGCAGTACAAATTATTTGTAGAGATGGCCCAAACGGTTCGCTGGCGAACGGTTCCCGGCAAACTTCCGGGGTTCGCAATCGCGGAGAGCCGCAAACTTTTCCGGAAGTTCGGTTCGCCCCCCTAGTGCATCATAAAGGTCAACTTTGATCCTCTTCATCACAGTCAGCAGGCACAATGTAGCCAATCAGGCTACACTCCCTCCTGGAGCTACTTCCCCCCTTATAAAAGGCAGGCAGCATCAGGCTTTGGACTCACTCGTGTGCCTGCGTTAATTAGAGAAGGGAAAGCTGCTGCAGACTCTCGTAGGGAAAGCTTAGTTAGGCTCTTGTAGGCTTGTTAGCTTGCTCCTTGCTGATTCTTATTGCTAAAAAAAGCACCCCTCAACAGCTCTTTTGAGAGCTAATCTTGTTCTTGTGATCTATTTTTTGTGTGTGTGTGTACCACTGACACTTGTGTTGCATAGACAGCCTTGGTAATTCCTATTGTGTGTGTGCCACTGCCAGGCCCAGCACATTCAGTGACTACCTGTGTGTGTGACAGGTGCATATTGTAATACCCATCACTGCATATAATTACCTACCTGTCATTCACTGTGCACCCACCTACCTATGTGAGCGCATGCAGTGTCACTGTGCCTGTCCGGTACCTGTCTGTGTGTGACAGGTGCACATTGTAATACCCATCACTGCATATACCTACCTGTTGTTCACTTTAGTCATTGCACCCACCTACCTATGTGAGTGCACACAGTGTCACTGTGCCTGTCCGGTACCTGTCTGTGTGTGACAGGTGCACATTGTAATACCAATGCCTATTCTCACACAGAACACTTCTTCTACAATACCTAACCTTAAAGGGAACCTTAACTGAGAGGGATATGAATGTTTCCTTTTAAACAATACCAGTTGCCTGGCAGTCCTGCTGATCTCTTTGGCTGTAGTAGTGGCTGAATCACACACCTGAAACAAGCATGCAGCTAATCCAGTCTGACTTCAGTCAGAGCACCTGATCTGCATGCTTGTTGAGGGTCTGTGGCTAAAAGTATTAGAGACACAGGGTAAGCAAGTGAGAGTAAGGCAAGTGGTATTATTTTAAAAGGAAAAAAAATCATATCCTTCTCAGTTTAGGGTCCCTTTAACCACCCCTCCTTGATCCCCCTCACAACTAACTTCAACCACCTCCTACCCCCTTCACCCCTTCCTTACATGGCTAACCTTAACTATCTCCTCCATGGCTAACTTTGGCCTTCTACATTTCACACTACTGATGATCTCAATAAAGGCACCTATGGCAAAGCTCAAACTTCTGCTGCCAGCAGGTGCCCAAATTTCCTGTTTGAACTGCGTGAACAAATCTCAGCGTGAACCGAACTTTCTCGGAAGTTCGCGAACCAAAAATCGGAGGTTCAGGCCATCTCTAATTATTTGTGAAGGTGATTTTTCTATCTGTCTATCTGTCTATCTATATCTGCATACTACATTGTGTACCCAAACTCAGTGCCACTCAGTTAAGACTCATACACATGTCCATCAAGCACACGACCAGCACGATGACATGACCAACCGCACAACACAATGTTGACACGACCTGTACGACCAGGGCCGGCACTACCATAGAGGCAAAGGGGGCATTTGCCCCGGGGCCCCGACCTCTGCTTGGGCCCCAGCAGCACCGACCCTGATATATTTGCTTCACCCCCCCCCCCCCCCCCGGCCCCCTTCCTGCTCGCACTGCTCCCTGGGGCCTTGCTGCAAGTATATTAGCAGCCATAATCACCTTATCCCCATCGAGTGAGCGGGCGGCAGCGGCTGCACTCAGAGACACTCTGTCTCCCTCCCACTCTATGACCCGGCGTGTGTTTACACTTGACGTGCCGGGTCATAGAGTGGGAGGGAGACAGAGTGTCTCCGAGTGCAGCCACTGCCCGTTCCCTCACCCAACAGAGATAAGGTGATTATGGCTGCTAATATACTTGCAGCAGGGCCCCAGGGAGCAGAGGGGTAATGGGGGGGCCCTAACAATGAAGTTTTCCCCAGGGCCACTTGAACCGGCCCTGGCTAGAGTCCCAGTGTTATTTAACCAGATGCATGATATTGTGGTGGTACATGCAGCCCTGATATCCAGATTGTTGCTGCCCATACCACCTGTCACTATTTAAACCCATTAAATAACAAAATTCTAAAACCATTCCTGTGTGACGTTCCATTTTACCCCTGTTATACCTTCCCTCTCCAAAACCCCTGCAATAGAGGGAAGAACAACCTATAAGAAAAAAATCTGTATAATATCAATATTACCATTATAAAAAAACACAGGGTAACAACATTTATGATTAATTTATTAACTTTATTATTATTTACAGACGGTGGTGTTTAGGTATAACCTACTTTAGTAGGGTATACGGGAGGCCAGGATGTTTCTGATGTCATGCCTGCTGCACTGATATCCTGGAGCGCAGGTGATCATCTCAACATCTTTACACCAGTCCTTGATTATATTCATGCCCAATATCAAGGGGCTGTTCATTGACATCGTTACAACGAAGACCTTATTGTAATAGGTGTGTCTTCCAATTGTAACATCGGCTACAAAGTAGCCTGTTAGTGAAGGATGAAAACCATTGGCATTGCAGAATGTCTGATGTAAGTCTCTGGGAAGAGGGCTCAGATCTGCGGATGTCCAATACTGATAGAAGACATTGGTGTGAAGCATAGAAGCTGAAGCTTTAGAATCAAATAGTCCTCTCATAGTGACACCATCGATGGCAAGGTCCACAGTTGGAACGCACTCATTTATCTGTTCTATGATGGTGTTTACCAAGTCTTCACCTGTCAGTTTTTCTCCCTGTAAAAAGAAAAGGGAATTTAGTACAGTGCTTCATTTTACTATACATTTATAAGTAAGCATATAGTAGATTCTTGACAGCCCTTAAAGGGACTCTGAGGTGGGTGAGAGTGATATGCAGGCTTCCATATTTATTTCCTTTAAAAAAATGAAAATTGCCCGCTTGTCTCCCTGATTGTGTTCCTCTAATACTTTTAGCCATAGGCCCTTAACAAGCATGTAGATCAGGTGCTCTGACTGACTTAATTCTAACTGAATTAGCCACATGCTTGTTTCAGGTTTGTGAATGAGACACTACTGATGCCAGAATATTAACAGGACCACCAGGCAACGGGTATTGTTTAAAAGGAAATACAAATTTCAGCCTCCGTGTCACTCACCTAGAGTTCAAATTGTATAGAGAACCTGGAAGTGTAAAGCAGTTCCCAAGTAAGATGGCTACTTTCAAAACGTTACATTTCTTCCTCAGGCATCATACAGAACTGCATCAGAACCAATTCTGAATCATGCCTGAAGAAGAAACAAAGTGTACAAGACTTCTTCTACAATTAGTCATTAAGAGTATTACCCAAACATTTGTTGTTATTTCTTCGGATTCACTCCATAACTAACAATAGTCCACACACAACAAGTATGGATGAGTTACCAGACACTGTATAACCTGATCCTCCAGCATAAATGTATAAAAGACAACTGGGCAATATTTAAGTGGACCTGACATTACGATTACATTCCACTTGACTCAGTAGCGCCAATTACCTATAATCCCATGGAGGTTTTATCTAATGAAAAACAATAGATTCTCTTTGTTATAATTGCAGTTTATAATTATATTTAACCGCCTGTTATACAACACACAGCAAGACCAAATTGCACAGCCAGGCACCCCAACTGCCGCTGCATCCCATTATGACCTCCTCAAAGCAGCAGAGGAAAGAGCTGCCAGCTAAATCACTGGACTACACAGTCCAAGATGGTGTCCAGGAAGAATGCAGAGAATAAAGCTCCAGCCGACACTGAGAATGAGCAGGCTTCTAATTTCCCATATGCACTGAAAGGTATTTGGGCACTCATAGCGGACCTGAAAGAGACATTCAGATCAGAGATTAGGTCCGCTGTACACATCCTCTCAGCCCAGTTAGAGGAGAAAGGGGAGCACACCGATTCACTACAATACTCTCCATGTGTTGGAATGCCAGTCCTGGCAACTGGTCGCAACGCCTCTCTTTCTCTAAGTCACAATGATACGCCTACTGATGTTATGCAATCTTGGTATCCCAATTATGGCCGGATTTGAAGAAAGGCCACAAAGGCCATGGCCTAGAGCACCAGGAAACAAAGGGCAGAAAGTGGGCTGGCACACTCAGGAAGTTAAACTCTATTCTTTCAATATTTCAAAAGGAAACCACAAATTTGATTGTTTCCATTACTATACTCTAATGTAGTTCTACCAAATTATAGATCACTATGAGAAAGTGATGCATCCTATATTGTTGGAACATTTGGTACCTTCTTGATACCCTACAGCTGTTAGAATTTTTCCACATTAATAGTTTTCCTTACCTTTTTCTGGCTGGGAGTTTCTACTGTCTCTGGTTGAAGTGGCGTAGCAGTGGAGTCACTTTCGGCTGTTTTAGGTATGTTTTCAGCCTGGTTAGTGTCTTCGTTCTATATTCAGGAAGGAAACCACAAATTAGATTATTTTCTTAGATATGGCATTACTTTAGTTGATATGTGATTGCGGTTTACTACATGTTTTGTATACATTCTGTGGACCTTTTGAATCTCATTATGACCATGTAAGATGTGTGTATTGTTTAATGATCATTACAAAACTATGCACAAAGAACCATGAAAGACATTGGGCATGTTGAAAGACCAACATGACGGATCAAGTCGCCATAGATCGTGAAAAGACCGTTGTACAAAGTGGTGTGTTTTAAAAAGTAAGTAAGTACTTAAGTACTATTGTAAAGCCTTAAAAAAAAAATCAGAAAGTGTGTGCGTTGTGTAAGGAAGTTTTCGGTGAATCAAAGTTACTAAGTGCTGTGGAGGGAGGCTATTGTGCATGACATTGTGCAGTCCAGGCTCAAGAGCCAAGAAACCTTGAGAAAATACATACCTTTGGAAGACTACTGCTGCTCTTCTTCCACTGGGGAGTACACTTAGGAGGGTTGAGGCGCACCACTACCCTCTTTCGGCGTCTCCTCTTTTTGCGCCCTTCTTTCATCCTTCTCTCCTATAAATAAAATAATAATAATTAGTACCAGCAAATACAACCAGTTATCACACAGAATAAATACAGCTACATACATGGAACCATGCCACAATATTATAAGCGTGTGCAAACATTGAGTCGGGTGCACTAACTGTACTTACTAGCTTGTGTACAGAGGTCCCACGCCATCTTGCAGAGGTGTTTCAACCCATGTTGCCTGAGCAATACAAAATTGCATGTCATGTAATCAAATGGCATCATTCAAGTGGCAGGGCACAATCTGCATGGGGTTTGTATTTATGACAGATTCAGATGATAAGAGAACAGTTAGATGTGGTCTTAAAGCAAATCTGAAGCAAAATTAAAATAAAAAGTCAGATACCTATGGAGAGGGAAGGCTCTGAATCCAATAGACAGGACCGGATTTATACTCTTTACCGCCCAAGGCCACTGTCACCAGCCGCCCCCCTTCGGTATAGTTAGTGAGATGACCCTTCCCTGTAGTATAGGTAGCCTGATGACCCCCCAGTATAGGTAGCCAGATGGCCACTCCCCCATTTCCCTCCAGTATAGGTAGCCAGATGACTCCCTTAATCCCTCCTTTTCCCACCCCCCTTCAGTATAGGTAGCCACCTCACCTTCACACCACAGCAGCCATCAGTGCCACTCATTTTTCCACTCGTATCCAGTGCAGAAGCTTCCTCTTCTTTCCATCTCCAATGCTGCCCAAGTCCATAGCCACTGGCCACAATGCAAACATGCACAGAGATGGCTGCTGCACAGGTGGCAAGCAGCAGAGTTCCGCGGTCAGGCGCTCACCTCATCTCCCTGCATTTCAGCATTTACAAGCTTACAAATGCTGCACCAGTTTAGCCTGCTTCTAAACTGCTACTAAAGTTTAGCTGCTAAACTGCTGCTAAACCACAGAAGCAAGGGGCCCTTGCTCCTCTGGTGCCTTAGGCCATGGCCTAGGTGGCCTGCCAATAGAATCTCTATCCTCTTGAAATCTCCCTCAAAACTGTATTCAGAGCCTACCTAACTCCTTCTAGGTTAAGCCATTTTCTAAAACAAAATAAAAAAATTCTTACCTGTGTTTCAGGAGTCTCTGCTGTATCTGGCTCCGTTAAGGAGCGTGAGTCACTTTCGTCTCTTTTCGGCTTTTTTTCAGCCTGTTTAGCTACTTCTTTCTATATTCCGAAGAGAAAATACAAGTTAGATATGGCATTACTTTAGTTGATATTTGGTATATTTGCAGTGTACTACCTTTGTATTTTTTATACATTTTGTGAAACTTTTTTTAAACACATTAGGCCATATGCAATTCACTTTTTCACCTGAGTTTTCTCCTAGGAGATCATTTTTCATTTTCTATTTAAAAAAACTTTAAAGCACGTTTCAACTAAAAAAGTACCAAAAAGTAAATGAAAAAGTACTATCAAAATTATTTAGAGTCTTTTCTTGCTTTCTGGTGGTTTAAAATGTATTTCATTGACACATTTAAAAATATCACCTAGGAGACTAACTCAGGAGAAAAAGTTAATTGCATATGGGCCATTGTGCCCATGTAATGCACTTTATTTTCAAATTAAGAAATTTTGAGAGTAAAAAAAATGTAATGTTGTTTGATAACTGCCATGCGCCCATTTACATTCATTTTTTCTGTGGATTTTTCTGATCGGCCTACTTTAAACATCCAGAGAATATGCTTGGGAGGAGTGAAGGACAATGTAAATAAAGTGGTAAACAGGGCCGGTTCTAGACTTTTTGCCCCCTGAGGCAAACTGAGGATGCCGTCCCCCCCCCCCATAGATAGTATTATTGCCCCCAGTATAGATAGCATGGAGGGGTAGCAGCCAGGAAGAGGGAGCAGCGGGCATAGCGGTGGGGAGGGAGCAGACCTGCCTCCCTCACCTGGGGCTCCCCCTCCAGCTAATTGCACAGGATTTGCACAGCAGCGAGCGGGGAAAGTAATCACTCACCAGCTTGTGTTCCACCGCCGTGTCACTTCCTGCAATGCCTTCCTCTGTACAGTGGATGGCATTGCAGGAAGTGACACAGCGGTGGAATGCAAGCTGGTGAGTCATTGCTTTCCCCTCCCACTGCTTGACGGTGATGCTGTGTAATTAGCTAGAGAAGGAGCGTGGACAGGGGAGCCCCAGGTGAGGGAGGGGAGGTCCAACCTCCCTCCCCACCGCTGTGCCCGCTGCTCCCCCTTCCTGGCCATTACTCCTCCAGCTCAGTGGAAACCCCTACTTACGGTCAGGCGGGTGCCGCCCCCCCACACTTCCACCTCCTGAGGAAGCTGCCTCACCCCACTTCATAGGCGGGACGGCGGTGGTGGTACATGTAGTGAGCCCGTTAGCTCTAATCTGGGCAGTTTTATACAACTAAACTGTAGATTACATGATATAAAAGGAAATAAAAACTTACAGCTTCATGAGACATGTGACTCAAGGCCTCCCAATCAAGTAGCACTCTGTCCTGGAGGTTGGCTCTATACAGCTTGAGCACATAGCTCTTGCCTGAGTCCAACTGCAGAGTGATGGTTCCCTCTTTGTGCTGAACCGAGATGGTAATTGCAGCTAGAGGCAGGATTCTGGAAGAAGAGAAGAAAACATGAATAAAGCAATGATTTTTCATCTGAAACTTAAATCATTAGAGTAAGATTATCCACAGTAGTGCATTACACCATCTATGTGATGCTCACAGTGCGGCAGGTGTGTTGCGGTACAAGAGAGTGCGGCATAGTAACACACTGCATGCAGTGCATTGCTGCAAAATGTGCGCGCTAACAGTCACAGTAAAGCGTCAATTAACATATTTTTTTAATTGAGATAGTAAATGTTTGGGAGGTGCTGCTAAGTAGTGGTGTATACATTTGAATCTTTATCACTTAGTTTACTGTTATCTAATTCCTTTCACATTTTTCTGATGGCAGTCTGCTGTAATCTGATGCCAGAGTGATCCATGAGGGGAGGGGGGGGGGGGAGGGGATTCCCTCACATTGCAGTGTTAAGTCAACCCTGTGTGCAGAGAGCTCAGTCAGAGACAGGCAGAGCTTTCTCTCACAGAGAGCAGCGGAAATGCATCTTATGTGCAAAATAAACATGTGTAATTGTTTGTGTGAAACCTGATACCAGAATAAGTTTATATAACTCTGCTTTAATATTACACTGTTCTTAGCATATCAGACTGCAGAGATTCATACCTCTGCAAATGAGACATTCCAAACATAGCTAAAATCTACACAGAATGAATTAATGCTTTTGCCTCTGATATTTAACATGAAAAGTCTGAAGATGTTTACACAGCTACTTAGACATTTGTATATTGTCATTTTAGAACACTTGGGCATTGATAATTTTCCTTTAACTGTTTTTGGACCATGTTGATTAAAATTTAAGCCCTGTTTTGATCCCCTTACCGCTACCAGGGCATAGATTTCAATCATCCCGTCACGCGTCCTCGCCACTACCGCCGATCGCGCCGCACTCCCCGCCCCAGATCACTTGCCCTGGCGTGTATATGAGGGCAGATCTATATGAGCCAGTCAGGAGCCAATTTCATTGGCTCCTGAAACTGTCATCACTGTAGGCCAATCCCATTGGCTTACATTGGTAGACAGCGTCAGGAGCCAATAAAAGCGGCTCCTGACCTGCTCACACAGCTCTGCCGTCAATGAAACGGCAGAGAGGACTGCATGCGGGAATGGAGGAGCAATGTGAGTGGTGGGTATCAATGTCTATTCGCCAGGAGGCACCGTTCTTTGGCACCAGCAGTCTCTGGTCCTTAAGGGGCTAGAGACTGCTGGTACATAAGTGGTTAATGTGTGCCATTGGTTTCTTGATCCATTGCTTTGCATTCTTGCTGTCACAGACCACTGTGGGTGTGGCCTCAGTGTGCTTATCTTATAACCTTCCTAATGCCTGGATGATCTGTAAAGTTTCTTCCATCAGAACACATTTTCCCTTTTGATTGCCTCTATTGGCCAATCATGGTGATCAACGGGCGTAACCTATTGAGAGACCCCACTGATTGGTCTCTGATCATGCTCCAAAGGCTAATGCTGTAGCTCAGTCCCAGAGATTAGTGCAAGCATGAAAAGTGCAGGCATGGTCAGCAAATTAACCTTCCTGCTCTGCGGGTTATTAGCATCAGCAACATAAATTTAAAGTACAAAGGGTTAAAGTAAAAGCCAGCGCGCACCAAAAAGCGCTAGCGTAATGGCAAACGCTCAGAGCTTATTGATGTGATTTTTCAGAGAAACACTAGGCAAATTGTGCCTAGCGATATTCTAAGCATGCCTAGCGATTTTTGGAGTGTTTGTGTGTAGAGTTTTTTTATTTTTGTTACAGTAGAGCTTGAATTGAACAGCTACTGTAACAAAAACGCTTGGAAAATCGCACTGTTCTAGCGCTTTTCAGAACAATTTTCCACTTTCCTATACTTAACATTGAGGCTGAATACCTCAGAAAAGCGCAGAAATGCTGCAAGACCCACATTTGCGTTTGGGAGAAAATCACATCGCTCTGGTGTGTTCATACCATTCAAATACATAAACCAATTGCTTTTCAAAGCGCTAGCATTTTTAAAAGTGCTCAGAAGCGCTCTTGGTGTGCACCAGCCCTAAGATTTGCAATTCACTTTCATTACTGGTTTAAGCTATGTTGTAAAAGATGAGCATATCACTTATATTTTTATTAGAGATGATAGGTGAGATGCAATAAATTTGGCGTGCATGCAAGCCTAATGCAAATTGTATGCAGCTTGCAATGAATGAAATAGGTTTCATGTGCAATGTTGCTTTTGCACTTACACAACTACAATCATTTTCCTTATCACCTACTTATTCATACATGGGGCTACCCATTGATGGTCCTTCTATCTCTCCTATACACCCATTCATATGAGTGACATGGCCCTGTTACTTACCTTCTAGCTGTAAATCCAGAATCCTTATCGCTGTAGTCCATCCACACTAGGTCAGAAGCATGGAGCGTCTTGCCTTCGAAGGAGACAAGCGCAAAGGATACGAGCGGTGGAGTCTTTTTGAAGCAGGAGCACTTCCACCAAACACTTTGGCGGACTTCATCGCTGGTGACCTGAACATGAAAGAGCACAGAAAATATATTATTAGCAAATTGCATACTGAAATTGCCTTCAAAAAAGAACTGAAACTTACATTTGATATAAAAAGTTGTGCCCCCATCCCCCTTTTTTTGAGAGGCGTGCCTGAAATAGCACCACAATGAAAAATGAGCATCGGTAATTATTACTGATATTTTACTATGCCCTAACCTAACTACACTCTCACATAGAACACTCCCTCTTCATACCTAACACTAACCGATATCCCCTGGTGGTGTCTAAAACTAAAACTCCCCTAATGTGTGCACTAACCAATCCCCCTACCCTGGTGGTACCTAACACTAAGCCCCCCCCCCCCCCCAAGTGGTGTCTAACACTAGAAACTTCTCTGATGGGTGCCTAACCCTCCACAACCACCTAACCCTAGGTAGGCACCTACCCTTTACTTTCCCCATGCCTAACCCTAAATACTCCCCCAAAACTATCTTCCATATAAAAGTCCACTGAAAGCGCCCACATTTATAGATGCAGTTCGCATTGCGGGTGGCCCCTCTGCCCCGTTTATCGGACACTTCTGGCTCCCAAATTTAAGGTTATAGAGTTATTAGCAGACTTTTACATGTGCACCTTTGGCAGCACCCACATTTATCAGTGCACATTATGCCCAGATGTATGTAACCTTTTGAGAGGTCACATCTAATATTTTATGGGATTCCAATTCTAAACAATTAGAGAAAATGAAGTCTTCTATATAGGAACAATAAATAGTGACACTATAGAAAATAAATGCATTACCTCGATGAATTTTCCCTGCATAGGCTTGGCAGCCCTGAGGCAGGCAAACTCTGCGCCCAGGGATTGCAGAATGGAGAGGAGATCACTATCTCTCTTCATGGTGTTAGAAGATCTAAAGAAGAAACAGAGAAAAGAGTTAACAAAATCATTCTAGATATTATGTTGGGAATATACCATGAGTTTTTTGGCAGATAGATGGTTCAATTTTCGATCGTTTTTTCTGATTGATTTCTCATAAGAGTGAATGGAAATCGATTGGAAAATCAATCGGAAAAATGATCGGAAAATCGATCGGACAGTAAATCTACTGAAAAATCTCATTGAGTATTCCCAGTATAACACCTCAGCATTATGTAAAGCAGAGGATGCAATATGAACATCTAACAGCATAGACCAAGTAGTTAAGAACTCTAACCTCTCTCCTTCCATAGTCCACAATGCAGAGTCCTCTATATATATATCCTCAGAAAGGTGGTATTCACTGGCCTGGAAGTGTGGCTTACAAGCACTGCTCCCAGTACTATGAGCAAGCTCCAGACACAAGGAGAGCCACTGATAGCCAGTGGAAGCAAGGATGGTGCCGTCAGGGCAACTCAAAGGATGGCTACTGTGCATGCGCGGGACATTAATTCTGGCTCAAAAGTCCTCACTAGCACCAGTCGGGAGAAAAGAATGGGGCATATAGTAGCAGAATGGTGGCAGACAGAGGGGAGCAGAGGACACAAAATGATACAGCAGCCCAATATGTACTTGATTTGCCATAGCTTTTTTTAGTCTTAGATGACCTCTAAGACCAGTTAAAGGGAACCGGAGGTGAGAGTCATATGAAGGCAGCCATATTTACTCCCTTATAAGCAATGCCAGTTGCCTGGCAGCCCTGTTGATCTTTGAGTCAAAACACTGGAACAAGCATATGGTTAATCCAGAAAAACCTGAGTAATCTGGGTCAGAATATCTGATCTGCTGCATGTTTGTTGCAGGTCTATGGCTAAAAGTATTAGAGACACAGGATCAGGGGGCAGCCAGGCAGCTGACATTGTTTGAATGGAAAGAAATATGGCAGCCTCCATATCCCTCTCACCTCGGGTTCCCTTTAAGGGGCTGACTGGTGTTGACTATACTTCCTACAAACATACATAAAGAGATCAAAAGTAATGTGGATGCAGGGGAGATCACACATTTCTGCAATACTAAGTGGCTTGGGGATCCAGAGGATCTCAGAAAGTTTGCATTGGTTTTGATTGCATATAGCTCTCCCTACTAGTGGTTTCAATATCAATTTATATAAAGTGCATATTAAAGAAAGAGGGCAGAATAATAATTAAATAGGGCCTACCTCTGCTTTCTGTAGAAGAATATGAATCAATTAATCTCAAAGAGAAAATAGATTCACTAAGAAATATCGCAATCAAATTGCAGCTAATAAGGCACACGTCCAAGGCACAAAATCAAATCAGCATCTGACTCAGCCCCTGAAGAACCGCCACTTATATAGGAGCTCTGGTGATGTCACAATACAACTCATGTCACCACTCTGCTGATGTCACAGTACAGCTCTGCTGATGTCACAGTACAGCTCCCATCACCACCTTCCTGCATTAGCAGATTTATTGTAAACATGTCATATAATATGATTGGAACATATGAAAGGATGTTGGCATTGCAGCGCCACAAGTGGAGGAAAGGGGAAGCTGACCCTGCCACGGGGAAGAGGAAAATATGACAGCTCCCTGCGCCGCTCTGCATACCCTGCCCGGCTGAGGAACACATACTTCCCCAGCAGCAGAAAAAAATTGGCCCTGCAGCAGACATATAGTTTTGATATATGTGGCTGCTAAAGGGTTTATTGCATATAGCTCTCCCTGCTAGTAGTTTCAGGCTGGGAACACACTAGGCAGAAACACTGGCGTTGCGTAAAACGCAGCGTTTATGCATATAATGTTAGTGAATAGGCCGCACATTAAAAAACGCATATAAAAACGCATATGTGTTTGCAATATGCATTTTTAAGAGTGCTGGTTTTGTTACAGATTTTTAAAAACGCATCAAAAACGCACATAATGAAAGTCAGTGGTGACACAATTTAATGTGTTTTGTATAAGTTTTTATATGCATTTTTGATAAATAAACTATGTTTTTCTAATGTATCTCCACTTCCTGTCGACTTCCTAGTGATTTGCATAAAACGCAATAGAAAACGCATAAAAATAGCATATGTGTTTTGTAACTGTGAACCGCAAACGCATTATAACGCATGCAAAACGCAAAAAAAAGCATGTGTGGGAACTAAAAATGCAAAAGCATAGAAAACTCATGGAAAACACCATACAAATGTACAAACACATATGCATAGAAACACAACACTTGTGTGCACTCCCACAGCTCCCTGCGGCGCTCTGCATACCCTGCCTGGCTAAGGAACACATACTTCCCCAGCAGCAGAAAAGATTTGGCCCTGCAGCACACATATAGTTTTGATATATGTGGCTGCTAAAGGGTTAATTGCATATAGCTCTCCCTGCTAGTAGTTTCAATGTTTAAATATATAAAATGCATATTAAAAAAAAAGGACAGCAGAATAATAATCACTGAGGACCTACCTCTCCTTTCTGTAGAATAGAAATCAATAAATCTCAAAGAGAAAATAGATTCTCTAAGAAATAACGCAATCAAATCGCAGCTAATAAGGCACACGTGCAAGGCACAAAACCAAATCAGCATCTAACTCAGCCCCTGAAGAACCGCCACTTATATAGGAGCTCTGGTGATGTCACAATACAACTGACATTCTGCATCATGACTCAGCACATTTTGTCAGTTTTTTGTATCTTTACATCAGCTCGTATGAAAAAACGCGCGTGTTTTCCTGCATAGAGACACACTTGGTGTGCAGAAAAAGTATGCAGGAAAACGCGCGCAGAAAACTGAAAGACAAGTGTGTTCCCTGCCTCAGGAACACATACTTCCCCAGCAGCAGAACAGATTTGGCATTGCAGCACACATATAGTTTTGATATATGTGGCTGCTAAAGGATTAATTGCATATAGCTCTACCTGCTAGTAGTTTCAATGGTTAAATATATAAAATGCATATTAAAAAAAAGGACAGCAGAATAATAATCAAAGAGGACCTACCTCTCCTTTCTGTAGAATAGGAATAAAAAAAAATCTCAAAGAGAAAATAGATTCTCTAAGAAATAACGCAATCAAATCGCAGCTAATAAGGCACACGTGCAAGGCACAAAACCAAATCAGCATCTGACTCAGCCCCTGAAGAACCGCCACTTATATAGGAGCTCTGGTGTTGTCACAATACAACCCATGTGACCACTCTGCCACACTCCCAACACACCCCCTAATAATCACACCCCCAACACACCTCCTAGTCACGTCTACCATAAAGTTTTTTGAAGATTTTTTTTTCATATTGATGCCCTTGTATTTTTTAATAAATATATCCCTCATATACCCTGCGCATATAAAAAATGGATATGCTTTTTGAATGCATTTTAAAATATGTGTTTTTAAAAACGCTGGTTTTGTTGCATATTTTGCAAAAAACGCATCAATAACGCACATAATGAAAGTCAATGGTGACGCAATGTAATGCGTATTGTTTGCGTTCTTCATGAGTTTTCAAATGCATTTTTGAAAAATAAACTGTTTTCTGATGTATTTCCACTTCCTGTTGACTTCCTAGTGATTTGCATAAAGTGCAATAGAAAAACGCATGTAAAATGCATAAAAAAAGCTTATGCGTTTTGTGTATGGGAACCGCAAACGCATTATAACACATGCAAAACGCAAAAAAAAGCATGTGCGGGAACAAAAAACGTGAAAGCATAGAAAACGCATGGAAAACGCAATACAAATGTACAAACGCGTATGCATAGAAACGCAACGCTTCCCGCACTGCTAAGTGTGCACTCTTACAGCTCCCTGCGCCGCTTTGCATACCCTGCCTGACTAAAGCTGAGTACACACGTACGATAACGATCGTTCGAAAACGAACGATAACGACAATCGGACCGATAATCGTGCGTTCCAAATTTTCCAACGATCGTTTTTTGGACGATAACGACCATTATTGTTCAATCCGACCGATCCAACACGCCGGTTTTTTTCGAAAGATAATCATTCAATCGTTGCAGTGTGTACAAAGATCGTCCGATAATGATTATCTGTGGAGTAGTACGCATGTTCTTATTGCCTGTCATAACGTCACTTCCGTTTGCGCACGCATTTTTTTATCGTTCGTCGTTCAGTACTGTATACTTATATCGTTCACGTGTGTACACAATCGTTCATTATGAACGATCTTTTCGGTCTAATTTGAATATCGTGTAAACGTCACGAATCGTTCATAACGAACGATCTTTATCGGACGTGTATACGAACCTTAAGGAACATATACTTCCCCAGCAGCAGAAAAGATTTGGCCCTGCAGCACACGTATAGTTTTGATATATGTGGCTGCTAAAGGATTAACTGCATATAGCTCTCCCTGCTAGTAGTTTCAATGGTTAAATATATAAAAAGCATATTAAAAAAAAAGGACAGCAGAATAATAATCAAAGAGGCCCTACCTCTCCTTTCTGTAGAATAGAAATCAAAAAAATCTCAAAGAGAAAATAGATTCTCTAAGAAATAACGCAATCAAATCGCAGCTAATAAGGCACACGTGCAAGGCACAAAACCAAATCAGCATCTGACTCAGCCCCGAAAAACCGCCACTTATATAGGAGCTCTGGGGATGTCACAATACAACCCATGTGACCACTCTGCCACACCCCCCAACACACCCCCTAATAACCACACCCCCAACACACCTCCTAGTCACGTCTACCATAAAGTTTTTTGAAGATTTTTTTTCATATTGATGCCCTTGTATTTTTTAATAAATATATCCCTCATATACCCTCCGCATATAAAAAATGGATATGCTTTTTGAATGCATTTTAAAATATGTATTTTTAAAAACGCTGGTTTTGTTGCATATTTTGCAAAAAACGCATCAAAAACGCACATAATGAAAGTCAATGGTGACGCAATGTAATGCGTATTGTTTGCGTTCTTCATGAGTTTTTAAATGCATTTTTGAAAAATAAACTGTTTTCTGATGTATTTCCACTTCCTGTTGACTTCCTAGTGATTTGCATAAAGTGCAATAGAAAAACGCATGTAAAATGCATAAAAAAAGCTTATGCGTTTTGTGTATGGGAACCGCAAATGCATTATAACGCATGCAAAACACAAAAAAAAGCATGTGCGGGAACAAAAAACGTGTAAACATAGAAACCGCATGGAAAACGCAATACAAATGTACAAACGCGTATGCATAGAAACACAACGCTTCCCGCACTGCTAAGTGTGCACTCCCACAGCTCCCTGTGCCGCTCTGCATACCCTGCCTGACTAAAGCTGAGTACACACGTACGATAACGATCGTTCGAAAACGAACGATAACGACAATCGGACCGATAATCGTGCATTCCAAATTTTCCAACGATCGTTTTTTTGGATGATAACGACCGTTATTGTTCAATCCGACCGATCCAACCCGCCGGATTTTTTCGAAAGAAAATCATTCAATCGTTGCAGTGTGTACAAAGATCGTCCGATAATGATTATCTGTGGAGTAGTACGCATGTTCTTATTGCCTGTCATAACGTCACTTCCGTTTGCGCACGCATTTTTTTTTATCTTTCGTCGTTCAGTACTTTATACTTATATCGTTCACGTGTGTACACAATCGTTCATTATGAACGATCTTTTCGGTCTAATTTGAATATAGTGTAAACGTCACGAATCGTTCATAACGAACGATCTTTATCGGACGTGTATACGAACCTTAAGGAACACATACTTCTCCAGCAGCAGAAAAGATTTGGCCCTGCAGCACACATATAGTTTTGTTATATGTGGCTGCTAAAGGATTAATTGCATATAGCTCTCCCTGCTAGTAGTTTCAATGGTTAAATATATAAAATGCATATTAAAAAAAAAGGACAGCAGAATAATAATCAAAGAGGACCTACCTCTCCTTTCTGTAGAATAGGAATCAAAAAAATCTCAAAGAGAAAATAGATTCTCTAAGAAATAACGCAATCAAATCGCAGCTAATAAGGCACACGTGCAAGGCACAAAACCAAATCAGCATCTGATTCAGCCCCTGAAGAACCGCCACTTATATAGAAGCTCTGGTGATGTCACTCACAATACAACCCATGTAACCACTCTGCCACACCCCCAACACACCCCCTAATAACCACACCCCCAACACACCCCTTAGTCACGTCTACCATAAAGTTTTTTGAAGATTTTTTTTTCATATTGATGCCCTTGTATTTTTTAATAAAAATATCCCTCATATACCCTGCGCATATAAAAAATGGATATGCTTTTTGAATGCATTTTAAAATATGTGTTTTTAAAAACGCTGGTTTTGTTGCATATTTTGCAAAAAACGCATCAAAAACGCACATAATGAAAGTCAATGGTGACGCAATGTAATGCGTATTGTTTGCGTTCTTCATGAGTTTTTAAATGCATTTTTGAAAAATAAACTGTTTTCTGATGTATTTCCACTTCCTCTTGACTTCCTAGTTATTTGCATAAAGTGCAATAGAAAAAAGCATGTAAAATGCATAAAAAAAGCTTATGCGGTTTGTGTATGGGAACCGCAAACGCATTATAACGCATGCAAAACGCAAAAAAAAGCATGTGCGGGAACAAAAAACGTGAAAGCATAGAAAACGCATGGAAAACGCAATACAAATGTACAAACGCGTATGCATAGAAACGCAACGCTTCCCGCACTGCTAAGTGTGCACTCCCACAGCTCCCTGCGCCGCTCTGCATACCCTGCCTGACTAAGGAACATATACTTCCCCAGCAGCAGAAAAGATTTGGCCCTGCAGCACACATATAGTTTTGATATATGTGGCTGCTAAAGGATTAATTGCATATAGCTCTCCCTGCTAGTAGTTTCAATGGTTAAATATATAAAATGCATATTAAAAAAAAAGTACAGCAGAATAATAATCAAAGAGGACCTACCTCTCCTTTCTGTAGAATAGGAATCAAAAAAATCTCAAAGAGAAAATAGATTCTCTAAGAAATAACGCAATCAAATCGCAGCTAATAAGGCACACGTGCAAGGCACAAAACCAAATCAGCATCTGACTCAGCCCCTGAAGAACCGCCACTTATATAGGAGTTCTGGTGATGTCACAATACAACTGACATTCTGCATCATGACTCAGCACATTTTGTCAGTTTTTTGTATCAATTACATCAGCTGGTATGAAAAAACGCACGTGTTTTCCTGCATAGAGACACACTTGGTGTGCAGAAAAAGTATGCAGGAAAACGCGCGCAGAAAACTGAAAGACAAGTGTGTTCCCTGCCTCAGGAACACATACTTCCCCAGCAGCAGAAAAGATTTGGCACTGCAGCACACATATAGTTTTGATATATGTGGCTGCTAAAGGATTAATTGCATATAGCTCTCCCTGCTAGTAGTTTCAAGGGTTAAATATATAAAATGCATATTTAAAAAAAAAGGACAGCAGAATAATAATCAAAGAGGACCTACCTCTCCTTTCTGTAGAATAGAAATCAAAAAAATCTCAAAGAGAAAATAGATTCTCTAAGAAATAACACAATCAAATCGCAGCTAATAAGGCACACGTGCAAGGCACAAAACCAAATCAGCATCTGACTCAGCCCCTGAAGAACCGCCACTTATATAGGAGCTCTGGGGATGTCACAATACAACCCATGTGACCACTCTGCCACACCCCCAACACACCCCCTAATAACCACACCCCCAACACACCTCCTAGTCATGCCTACCATAAAGTTTTTTGAAGATTTTTTTTTCATATTGATGCCCTTGTATTTTTTAATAAATATATCCCTCATATACCCTGCGCATATAAAAAATGGATATGCTTTTTGAATGCATTTTAAAATATGTGTTTTTAAAAACGCTGGTTTTGTTGCATATTTTGCAAAAAACGCATCAAAAACGCACATAATGAAAGTCAATGGTGACGCAATGTAATGCGTATTGTTTGCGTTCTTCATGAGTTTTCAAATGCATTTTTGAAAAATAAACTGTTTTCTGATGTATTTCCACTTCCTGTTGACTTCCTAGTGATTTGCATAAAGTGCAATAGAAAAAAGCATGTAAAATGCATAAAAAAAGCTTATGCGTTTTGTGTATGGGAACCGCAAATGCATTATAACGCATGCAAAACGCAAAAAAAAGCATGTGCGGGAACAAAAAACATGAAAGCATAGAAAACGCATGGAAAATGCAATACAAATGTACAAATGCGTATGCATAGAAACGCAACGCTTCCCGCACTGCTAAGTGTGCACTCCCACAGCTCCCTGCGCCGCTCTGCATACCCTGCCTGACTAAAGTTGAGTACACACGTACGATAACGGATCGTTCGAAAACGAACGATAACGACAATCGGACCGATAATCGTGCGTTCCAAATTTTCCAACGATCGTTTTTTTTGGACGATAACGACCGTTATTGTTCAATCCGACCGATCCAACCCGGCGTATTTTTTCGAAAGATAATCATTCAATCATTGCAGTGTGTACAAAGATCGTCCGATAATGATTATCTGTGGAGTAGTACGCATGTTCTTATTGCCTGTCATAACGCCACTTCCGTTTGCGCACGTATTTTTTTATCGTTCGTCGTTCAGTACTTTATACTTATATCGTTCACGTGTGTACACAATCGTTCATTACGAACGATCTTTTCGGTCTAATTTGAATATCGTGTAAACGTCACGAATCGTTCGTAATGAATGATCTTTATCGGACGTGTATACGAACCTTAAGGAACACATACTTCCCCAGCAGCAGAAAAGATTTGGCCCTGCAGCACACATATAGTTTTATTATATGTGGCTGCTAAAGGATTAATTGCATACTAGCAGACCCGCGGCATAGCATACGCCGCATAAGAGGGTAGAGGGCAGGAAGGGGGTATTGGGTACAGCAGTGGGGAGGGGGGTTGGACCCCCCCTCAACTGGGTCCCCCATGTGTGCTCTACCTCCAGCTTAAGCTCAGCAGGAACCCCCTCACCTAGGTCCCCATGTGCGCTCCCCCTGCGGCTTAAGCTCAGCAGGAACCCCCCCCCCCTCACCTGGGTCCCCCATGTGTGCGCCCCCCTCCTGCTTAAGCACAGTAGCAGCCGCCACTATTAGTAAGAGGCAGCGGGCGGGGATGGCTCACCTCTTCCGTGTTCCATCGTGCGTTCCACTGTCATCACTTCCTGCAATGCCGCACACTGTATTGGTGTAATTTGCCTTTTTAAAACAGAAGGAAATAATTCAGCTATAAGTGAACATTTGTGGTTACCCACAATGCACTGCTACTAAATATGCAAATTACCTCGGATACGCCAAGCAAGCATATAGCTTTAAATTTTACACAGTCATATCAAACCCACATGTAGACAGCCTGTTTCAGACTTTTGGTCCTCATCAGTACATGGCAGGGATTGATACAGCTGTATGAGATAGGGCTTGGACCAGTACAAGAGTAACCAAGCAGCTCAGGGTGACCCAAACCACTCGGAATGTATAGGGGGTTAAAAGGGACCAAAAAGACCTCCTACTAAGAAAAGCAAAGCTTGGTGTAATTTGCCTTCCTAAAACAGAAGGAAATATGCAATAATTCAGCTATAAGTGAACATTTGTGGTTACCCACAATGCACTGCTACTGAATATGCAAATAATTCCTTTTCACCCTTAGTAAGCCAAGCAAGCATCCAGAACCACTGGTGTATAGCAAGCCTATAGCTTTAAATTTTACACAGCCATATCAAACCCACATGTGACAGCCTGTTTCAGACTTTTGGTCCTCATCAGTACATGGCAAGGATTGATATGGCTGTATGAGATAGGGCTTGGACCAGTACAACAGAGTAACCAAGCAGCTCAGGGTGACCCAAAGTCACTCGGAATGTATAGGTGGATAAAAGGGACCAAAAACACCTCCTACTAAAAAAAGCAAAGCTTGGTGTATTTTGTAGTGTTGTCCGGATCATGAACGATTCGGATCTTTGATCCGAATCTATTTTATGAGTCGATCATCCGAATCATCAAAATGAGTGATTCGGATCGCAAAAGGGGCGGGGCCAGGAGCGACACGCCCCCTCTCAGCGGGCAGCGGGGTCTTGGAAGCAGAGCAGAGATGGATCGCTCTGTTGGATGGGAAGCAGCCTTGCAGGGACAGGTAGATGAGAGAGAGAGGGGACATTGGTGCCACTGCCAGATATGTGTAGAGTAGTGTTGGGCGAACAGTGTTCGCCACTGTTCGGGTTCTGCAGAACATCACCCTGTTCGGGTGATGTTCGGGTTCGGCCGAACACCTGACGGTGTTCGGCCAAACTGTTCGGCCATATGGCCGAACTAAGAGCGCATGGCCGAACGTTACCCGAACGTTCGGCTAGAGCTGTGATTGGCCGAACGGGTCACGTGTAGTGTTGGGCGAACATCTAGATGTTCGGGTTCGGGCCGAACATGGCCGAACTCCGAACATAATGGAAGTCAATGGGGACCCGAACTTTCGTGCTTTGTAAAGCCTCCTTATATGCTACATACCCCAAATTTACAGGGTATGTGCACCTTGGGAGTGGGTACAAGAGGAAAAAAAATTTAGCAAAAAGAGCTTATAGTTTTTGAGAAAATCGATTTTAAAGTTTCAAAGGGAAAACTGTCTTTTAAATGCGGGACATGTCTGTTTTCTTTGCACAGGTAACATGCTTTTTGTCGGCATGCAGTCATAAATGTAATACATATAAGAGGTTCCAGGAAAAGGGGCCGGTAACGCTAACCCAGCAGCAGCACACGTGATGGAACAGGAGGAGGGTGGCGCAGGAGGAGAAGGCCACGCTTTGAGACACAACAACCCAGGCCTTGCATGAGGACAAGAAGCGTGCGGATAGCAATTTGCATTTTGTCGCCATGCAGTCATAAATGTAATACAGATGAGAGGTTCAATAAACAGGGACCGGAAACGCTAACCCATCACAGATGTTCATTGTTCATGTTACTTGGTTGGGGTCCGGAAGTGTTGCGTAGTCGTTTCCAATCCAGGATTGATTCATTTTAATTTGAGTCAGACGGTCTGCATTTTCTGTGGAGAGGCGGATACGCCGCCGATCTGTGACGATGCCTCCGGCAGCACTGAAACAGCGTTCCGACATAACGCTGGCTGCCGGGCAAGCCAGCACCTCTATTGCGTACATTGCCAGTTTGTGCCAGGTGTCTAGCTTCGATACCCAATAGTTGAAGGGTGCAGATGGATTGTTCAACACAGCTACGCCATCTGACATGTAGTCCTTGACCATCTTCTCCAGGCGATCGGTGTTGGAGGTGGATCTGCACGCTTGCTGTTCTGTGTGCTGCTGCATGGGTGTCAGAAAATTTTCCCACTCCAAGGACACTGCCGATACCATTCCCTTTTGGGCACTAGCTGCGGCTTGTGTTGTTTGCTGCCCTCCTGGTCGTCCTGGGTTTGCGGAAGTCAGTCTGTCGGCGTACAACTGGCTAGAGGAGGGGGAGGATGTCAATCTCCTCTCTAAAGTCTCCACAAGGGCCTGCTGGTATTCTTCCATTTTGACCTGTCTGGCTCTTTCTTCAAGCAGTTTTGGAACATTGTGTTTGTACCGTGGATCCAGAAGGGTATAAACCCAGTAATTGGTGTTGTCCAGAATGCGCACAATGCGTGGGTCGCGTTCAATGCAGTCCTAGGCCGAAGAGGTCATAGCCTAGGGTCACAAAACCTGTTTATTTGGGCAATTTCAATGGTGGCGAGTCTGACGTACATAAATCGCAGCAATGGCCGTTAGCAACGTCTGAATCTCACGAAATGTCTCATGCAGGTAGAAGACATATTGTTAGACTTGGGCTCCAAAGATGGGGTCCCTACATCTCTGCAAACCAGAGTTACAGGGCTCCAAATTTGGTAAAATCCCCCATAGGCTTTCATTGGGCCTCCTATTTACAGTTCCAAAATCTCACATCTTTTCAAAGGGCAATTACTCAGCAGTGGCAAATTTTCTAGCATTGTAGGGACCCTTAGGGGGAACATTACTGGTGAGTTTCGGGCCCCTAGGCCAAAGAGGTCATAGCCTAGGGTCACAAAAACCTGTTTATTTGGGCTATTTCAATGGTAGTGATGGTGACGTACATAAATCGCAGCAATGGCCGTTAGCAAAGTCTGAATCTCACGAAATGTCTCATGCAGGTAGAAGACATATTGTTAGACTTGGATTCCAAAGATGGGGTCCCTACATCTCTGCAAACCAGAGTTACAGGGCTCCAAATTTGGTAAAATCCCCCATAGGATTGCATTGCCTCCCTATTTCACTTTCCAAAATCTCACATCTTTTCAAAGGGCAATGGCTCAGCAGTACCAAATTTTCTAGCATTGTAGGGACCCTTAGGGGGAACATGACTGGTGAGTTTCGGGCCCCTAGGCCGAAGAGGTCATAGCCTAGGGTCACAAAAACCTGTTTATTTGGGCTATTTCAATGGTAGTGATGGTGGCGTACATAAATCGCAGCCATGGCCGTTAGCAACGTCTGAATCTCACGAAATGTCTCATGCAGGTAGAAGACATATTGTTAGACTTGGATTCCAAAGATGGGGTCCCTACATCTCTGCAAACCAGAGTTACAGGGGTCCAAAATTGGTAAAATCCCCCATAGGATTGCATTGCCTCCCTATTTCACTTTCCAAAATCTCACATCTTTTCAAAGGGCAATGGCTCAGCAGTACCAAATTTTCTAGCATTGTAGGGACCCTTAGGGGGAACATGACTGGTGAGTTTCGGGCCCCTAGGCCGAAGAGGTCATAGCCTAGGGTCACAAAAACCTGTTTATTTGGGCTATTTCAATGGTAGTGATGGTGGCGTACATAAATCGCAGCCATGGCCGTTAGCAACGTCTGAATCTCACGAAATGTCTCATGCAGGTAGAAGACATATTGTTAGACTTGGATTCCAAAGATGGGGTCCCTACATCTCTGCAAACCAGAGTTACAGGGGTCCAAAATTGGTAAAATCCCCCATAGGATTGCATTGCCTCCCTATTTCACTTTCCAAAATCTCACATCTTTTCAAAGGGCAATGGCTCAGCAGTACCAAATTTTCTAGCATTGTAGGGACCCTTAGGGGGAACATGACTGGTGAGTTTCGGGCCCCTAGGCCGAAGAGGTCATAGCCTAGGGTCACAAAAACCTGTTTATTTGGGCTATTTCAATGGTAGTGATGGTGACGTACATAAATCGCAGCAATGGCCGTTAGCAAAGTCTGAATCTCACGAAATGTCTCATGCAGGTAGAAGACATATTGTTAGACTTGGATTCCAAAGATGGGGTCCCTACATCTCTGCAAACCAGAGTTACAGGGGTCCAAAATTGGTAAAATCCCCCATAGGATTGCATTGCCTCCCTATTTCACTTTCCAAAATCTCACATCTTTTCAAAGGGCAATGGCTCAGCAGTACCAAATTTTCTAGCATTGTAGGGACCCTTAGGGGGAACATGACTGGTGAGTTTCGGGCCCCTAGGCCGAAGAGGTCATAGCCTAGGGTCACAAAAACCTGTTTATTTGGGCTATTTCAATGGTAGTGATGGTGACGTACATAAATCGCAGCAATGGCCGTTAGCAAAGTCTGAATCTCACGAAATGTCTCATGCAGGTAGAAGACATATTGTTAGACTTGGATTCCAAAGATGGGGTCCCTACATCTCTGCAAACCAGAGTTACAGGGGTCCAAAATTGGTAAAATCCCCCATAGGATTGCATTGCCTCCCTATTTCACTTTCCAAAATCTCACATCTTTTCAAAGGGCAATGGCTCAGCAGTACCAAATTTTCTAGCATTGTAGGGACCCTTAGGGGGAACATGACTGGTGAGTTTCGGGCCCCTAGGCCGAAGAGGTCATAGCCTAGGGTCACAAAAACCTGTTTATTTGGGCTATTTCAATGGTAGTGATGGTGGCGTACATAAATCGCAGCCATGGCCGTTAGCAACGTCTGAATCTCACGAAATGTCTCATGCAGGTAGAAGACATATTGTTAGACTTGGATTCCAAAGATGGGGTCCCTACATCTCTGCAAACCAGAGTTACAGGGGTCCAAAATTGGTAAAATCCCCCATAGGATTTCATTGGGCCTCCTATTTACCGTTCCAAAATCTCACACCATTTCAAAGGGCAATGGCTCAGTCAGCAGTGGCAAAACTCACCAGTCATGATCCCCCTAAGGGTCCCTACAATGCTAGAAAATTTGGTACTGCTGAGCCATTGCCCTTTGAAAAGATGTGAGATTTTGGAAAGTGAAATAGGGAGGCAATGAAATCCTATGGGGGATTTTACCAATTTTGGACCCCTGTAACTCTGGTTTGCAGAGATGTAGGGACCCCATCTTTGGAATCCAAGTCTAACAATATGTCTTCTACCTGCATGAGACATTTCGTGAGATTCAGACTTTGCTAACGGCTATTGCTGAGATGTATGTCCGCCACCATCACTACCATTGAAATAGCCCAAATAAACAGGTTTTTGTGACCCTAGGCTATGACCTCTTCGGCCTAGGGGCCCGAAACTCACCAGTCATGTTCCCCCTAAGGGTCCCTACAATGCTAGAAAATTTGGTACTGCTGAGCCATTGCCCTTTGAAAAGATGTGAGATTTTGGAAAGTGAAATAGGGAGGCAATGCAATCCTATGGGGGATTTTACCAATTTTGGACCCCTGTAACTCTGGTTTGCAGAGATGTAGGGACCCCATCTTTGGAATCCAAGTCTAACAATATGTCTTCTACCTGCATGAGACATTTCGTGAGATTCAGACTTTGCTAACGGCCATTGCTGAGATTTATGTACGCCACCATCACTACCATTGAAATAGCCCAAATAAACAGGTTTTTGTGACCCTAGGCTATGACCTCTTCGGCCTAGGGGCCCGAAACTCACCAGTCATGTTCCCCCTAAGGGTCCCTACAATGCTAGAAAATTTGGTACTGCTGAGCCATTGCCCTTTGAAAAGATGTGAGATTTTGGAAAGTGAAATAGGGAGGCAATGCAATCCTATGGGGGATTTTACCAATTTTGGACCCCTGTAACTCTGGTTTGCAGAGATGTAGGGACCCCATCTTTGGAATCCAAGTCTAACAATATGTCTTCTACCTGCATGAGACATTTCGTGAGATTCAGACTTTGCTAACGGCCATTGCTGAGATTTATGTACGCCACCATCACTACCATTGAAATAGCCCAAATAAACAGGTTTTTGTGACCCTAGGCTATGACCTCTTCGGCCTAGGGGCCCGAAACTCACCAGTCATGTTCCCCCTAAGGGTCCCTACAATGCTAGAAAATTTGGTACTGCTGAGTAATTGCCCTTTGAAAAGATGTGAGATTTTGGAACTGTAAATAGGAGGCCCAATAAAAGCCTATGGGGGATTTTACCAAATTTGGAGCCCTGTAACTCTGGTTTGCAGAGATGTAGGGAACCCATCTTTGGAGCCCAAGTCTAACAATATGTCTTCTACCTGCATGAGACATTTCGTGAGATTCAGACGTTGCTAACGGCCATTGCTGCGATTTATGTACGTCAGACTCGCCACCATTGAAATTGCCCAAATAAACAGGTTTTGTGACCCTAGGCTATGACCTCTTCGGCCTAGGACTGCATTGAACGCGACCCACGCATTGTGCGCATTCTGGACAACACCAATTACTGGGTTTATACCCTTCTGGATCCACGGTACAAACACAATGTTCCAAAACTGCTTGAAGAAAGAGCCAGACAGGTCAAAATGGAAGAATACCAGCAGGCCCTTGTGGAGACTTTAGAGAGGAGATTGACATCCTCCCCCTCCTCTAGCCAGTTGTACGCCGACAGACTGACTTCCGCAAACCCAGGACGACCAGGAGGGCAGCAAACAACACAAGCCGCAGCTAGTGCCCAAAAGGGAATGGTATCGGCAGTGTCCTTGGAGTGGGAAAATTTTCTGACACCCATGCAGCAGCACACAGAACAGCAAGCGTGCAGATCCACCTCCAACACCGATCGCCTGGAGAAGATGGTCAAGGACTACATGTCAGATGGCGTAGCTGTGTTGAACAATCCATCTGCACCCTTCAACTATTGGGTATCGAAGCTAGACACCTGGCACAAACTGGCAATGTACGCAATAGAGGTGCTGGCTTGCCCGGCAGCCAGCGTTATGTCGGAACGCTGTTTCAGTGCTGCCGGAGGCATCGTCACAGATCGGCGGCGTATCCGCCTCTCCACAGAAAATGCAGACCGTCTGACTCAAATTAAAATGAATCAATCCTGGATTGGAAACGACTACGCAACACTCCCGGACCCCAACCAAGTAACATGAACAATGAACATCTGTGATGGGTTAGCGTTTCCGGTCCCTGTTTATTGAACCTCTCATCTGTATTACATTTATGACTGCATGGCGACAAAATGCAAATTGCTATCCGCACGCTTCTTGTCCTCATGCAAGGCCTGGGTTGTTGTGTCTCAAAGCGTGGCCTTCTCCTCCTGCGCCACCCTCCTCCTGTTCCATCACGTGTGCTGCTGCTGGGTTAGCGTTACCGGTCCCTTTTCCTGGAACCTCTTATATGTATTACATTTATGACTGCATGCCGACAAAAAGCATGTTACCTGTGCAAAGAAAACAGACATGTCCCGCATTTAAAAGACAGTTTTCCCTTTGAAACTTTAAAATCGATTTTCTCAAAAACTATAAGCTCTTTTTGCTAAAAAATGTTTTCCTCTTGTACCCACTCCCAAGGTGCACATACCCTGTAAATTTGGGGTATGTAGCATGTAAGGAGGCTTTACAAAGCACAAAAGTTCGGGTCCCCATTGACTTCCATTATGTTCGGAGTTCGGGTCGAACACCCGAACATCGCGGCCATGTTCGGCCTGTTCGGCCCGAACCCGAACATATAGATGTTCGCCCAACACTAGTGTAGAGCACACATACTGGCTATAACGTGCTGCTCATTATAGGCTGGCTGTTCCGTAGTGCTGCACAGTGATCACATTGGAAACTTTTGGCTCAGCTCAGCACAGCTCAGTAACTTTGCAGACAGTGTGATTGAAAGGCAATATAATCCTCCTGCACTCGGCACTAAACAGCTGCACTTATCTTCTGGGAATGCTTTCTTTCACTGTGCGACCTTTTCTTTCAAAGTGTACAGATGAACATATAGGTGAAATATATGTAAAGCATATGACTTCAGCATGTGGGTATTACGTGCAAACATTTCTGCTCTCTGCTCGTCCCTCGTCCCTTCTCTGTCCACTCCCTGCCCTCTGTCCATCTTCTCCCCTTCTCTGTGTGTCCACTCCCTCCCCTTCTCCTGTCCACAGACCTGTCCTGCTGTTCATTTCACCCCCGAATGCTTCCGGTAGTAAAATGATCCGAGATTCGGATCAAAGATCCGGATCTCTTCAATGATCCGATTCGAATCATCCGGATCATTGAAAAGATCCGAACTTCCCATCTCTAGTATTTTGCCTTTCTTAAACAGAAGCAAATCTGCAATAATTCAGCTATAAGTGAACATTTGTGGTTACCCACAATGCACCACTACTAAATATGCAAATTAATCCTTTTCACCCTTAATAAGACAAGCAAGCCTATAGCTTTAAGTTTTACACAGTCATATCAAACCCACATGTGACTGCCTATTTCAGCCATTTAGTCCTCATCAGTACATAGCAGGGATTGATAAGGCTGTATGAGATAGGGCTTGGACCAGTACAACAGAGTAACCAAGCAGCTCAGGGTGACCCAAACATCTAAGAATGTATAGGAGCGTAAAAGAGACCAAAAAGCCCTCCTACTAAAAAAAGCAAAGCTTGGTGTAATTTTCCTTCTTAAAACAGAAGCAAATCTGCAATAATTCAGCTATAAGTGAACATTTGTGGTTACCCACAATGTACTGAATATGCAAATTATCCCTCTTTGCCCTTGGTTTGATATGGCACTACATATTCTTCTTGCTTGGACCAGCCCCTTCTTCTTGCTTGGACCGGCCCTGGGGGCAGGGCGCTACTTCTTCTTCTTGCTTTAAGGTTGAGGCACTTAGCCTATTATATATATAGATAGCTCTCCCTGCTAGTAGTTTCAAGGGTTAAATATATAAAATGCATATTTAAAAAAAAAAGGACAGCAGAATAATAATCAAAGAGGACCTACCTCTCCTTTCTGTAGAATAGAAATCAAAAAAATCTCAAAGAGAAAATAGATTCTCTAAGAAATAACGCAATCAAATCGCAGCTAATAAGGCACACGTGCAAGGCACAAAACCAAATCAGCATCTGACTCAGCCCCTGAAGAACCGCCACTTATATAGGAGCTCTGGTGATGTCACAATACAACCCATGTGACCACTCTGCTGATGTCACTGTACAGTTCCCATCACCACCTTCCTGCTTTAGCAGGGTTATAGTAAACAGATAAACCACCACCCTAGGTAAATCAGAAACAAGTCATCTATGTCTGGTGTATTATTGCTTCTCAGGGCCGGTGCTACCATAGAGGCAAAGGGGGCAATTGCCCCAGGGCCCCAGAGCTTGTAGGGGCCCCCAGTGGCTACAAGAGGAAAAAAACTTTTTCAAAACGACCTTATAGTTTTTGAGAAAATCGATTTTAAAGTTTTAAAGGAAAAAAAATACACATTTAAAAACCCGCCGACTTTAATGGTTAATAGCAAATCCACCATAAATGCTAGAAACCCTAACTGTGCAGGTCATTGGGAATAAGAGGAAAAACTATTTTTCAAAAAGACCTTATAGTTTTTGAGAAAATCGATTTTAAAGTTTCGAAGGAAAAAAGTATACTTTTAAATGCGGTAAATGTCACTTTTAGTAGCAAACCTAACGGTAGTGTAATTTTACATGCATCAGAAGAAAGAGCAATACATTTCCTGATGGGGTTTCCAGGGGGCCCATACGCAGCCGCAGCGCTTTGGCCAGGGATCGCTTTACAGCCGCAATATAGCTGTATGAAGATCCCTGCCATTTTTTCCTATTTTCCCAATTTTTTTTTATGTTTAGAGTGTGGGAATTAAAAAAAAAATTATGTGGCGTCCCCCCTCATGAAACTTTTTAACCCCTTGTCCCCCATGCAGGCTGGGGTAGCCAGAATGTGGAGCTCCGACCGATTGGGGCTTCACACCCTGACTACACCAGCTGCAAAAAAGGTCCCTTAATGCCGATTATTGTTCTGGGGTATCTGTTGGGGGGCCCCCCAGGTTTATTTTGCCCTGGGGCCCCATTGTTGCTTAAACCGGCCCTGTGTACGACCACAAGAGCAAACCGACTAAACGACCAACTCATTTACATACTGAGCAAGCAATTGGAATGACGGACTGTACAATATGGCAGCATTCAAAACAGGTACAATTCATTCAAGAAACGGTGCACACACGTGGCCAACTGTGACCAACTGCACGATATCAGCCCAACTCTCGTGTGAGTAGATCCCACGGTTAGATCGGGCAAACCGCCTGTTAACAGTTGGTTGTTTAGTCATTTGCACGCGGACACATGCTTGATTATCATCCAACAGACTAAAGTCAGACGATATCAGGCAGTTGGTTGGTCCGAGTGTATGAGCCTTCAGGCCTCGAACCCACTGCAAAACGCTATCGCTAATCGCAAGCGCTAGCATTTTGTATGAGCGGTTTGTCAGCGGTTTCATGAGCGTTTTAGGAAGTGATTTTACAAAGTGTATCAATTTGCCAGCGGTTGTGTAGCGATTAGCGATTAGCATTTTGAAGTCTGATTGGTCCTTTCAATTAATTTTAATTTTGTTACAGTGTGTGGTAAGGTTAAAACGCTAGCAAAATCGCTCCATGCAGGTTTTAATGAGCAATTAAAGGGATACTGTAGGGGGGTCAGGGGAAAATGAGTTGAACTTACCCGGGGCTTCTAACGGTCCCCCGCAGACATCCTGTGTTGGCGCAGCCACTCACCGATGCTCCGGCCCCGCCTCCGGTTCACTTCTGGAATTTCAGACTTTAAAGTCTGAAAACCACTGCGCCTGCGTTGCCGTGTCCTCGATCCCGCTGATGTCATCAAGAGCGCACAGCACAGGCCCAGTATGGTCTGTGTCTGCGCAGTACACTCCTGGTGACATCAGCGGGAGCGAGGACACGGGCTTGCAGGCGCAGTGGTTTTCTGACTTTAAAGTCAGAAATTCCAGAAGTGAACTGGAGGCGGGGACGGAGCATCGGTGAGTGGCTGCGCCAACACAGGATGTCTGCGGGGGACCATTAGAAGTCCCTGGTAAGTTCAGCTCATTTTCCCCCGACCCCCCTACAGTATCCCTTTAAGCCAGCGTTTATATACTTTACATTGAAGCGCTAACGCTCCCAAAATGCTGCATGTCCTGCGTTTGCGATTTGAGGAATCACAAACGCTCCAGTGGAAGTTGCCCTATCCATTAACATTAGCTGAGCGTTATGGCAAAACGCTAGCGTTTTGAATCACTCCAGAAATGCTCACAAAACCGCTCTTGTGGGTTCCAGCCCTCATAGATGGACAGATATATATCTTTTTGTCTGCCTGTCACTTAGTCTATAGATCTACATGCATGCCACACTGCCTACCTGCTGTTATATTATGTATATATGTTCATTAACAATTTTGACTATTTTACTTTTCTTTAGAAAATGGTATCAGAATCAACCAGAAACCCATTCTAAGGCCTGGTGCACACCAAAAAACGCTAGCTGATCCGCAAAACGCTAGCGTTTTTTAAAACGCTTTTTCTTATTTTGATGACGCGTTTTGCTAGTGTTTTGCTAGCGTTTTGCATTTTTTCCGTGCGTTTTTGATAGCGTTTTGCCTTTTTCATGTAAAGAGGTTGAAATACCTTAACCACCTGAGCGGTCTGGACGAGCTCAGCTCGTCCAACACCGCCGGAGGCTGCCGCTCAGGCCCTGCTGGGCCGATTTACATCAAATAAAAAGCAGCACACGCAGCCGGCACTTTGCCAGCCGCGTGTGCTGCCTGATCGCCGCCGCTCTGCGGCGATCCGCCGCGAGCAGCGGCGAAAGAGGGTCCCCCCAGCCGCCTGAGCCCAGCGTAGCCGGAACAAAAAGTTCCGGCCAGCGCTAAGGGCTGGATCGGAGGCGGCTGACGTCAGGACGTCGGCTGACGTCGATGACATCACTCCGCTCGTCGCTATGGCGACGATATAAGCAAAACAAGGAAGGCCGCTCATTGCGGCCTTCCTTGTTTATTCTGGGCGCCGGAGGCGATCGGAAGATCGCCTCCGGAGCGCCCTCTAGTGGGCTTTCATGCAGCCAACTTTCAGTTGGCTGCATGAAATAGTTTTTTTTTTATTTAAAAAAAACCCTCCCGCAGCCACCCTGGCGATTTAATCAGAACGCCAGGGTGGTTAAACAAAGGGTTAAAGTGCGATATATTGATGACACATGTTAAGCACATTGAGCAATTGAAGTCAAATAACCAAATATAAAAAGGGTGGGGTCCTTCACAACCTTGTGGGTTAGTTGAGGAGAGGTGACACTGTGGTTTTGAGAGAAGAGTTACTTGTTTTTGAAAATGTTTCCTGATGTGCTGTTATTGCTCTGTGTAGCAGCATATATGAGACATAGGCCAAGGACACGGAGATTCTGGGTGCATCCCATGCTACAACAGCGGCGCCGGAAGGGTCAATTTAGGACCCTGTATAGAGATTTGAGGCAGCATCCAGACAAGTTGTTTGACTACACCCGAATGTCTGTGTCCAGGTAACATTAGTTTTCTGTTATCTTTAACATGTGGCTAAGTATTTTGCGAAGGAATGCAATTTGAATCACTTTTTGTCCCTTAGTTAACAGTGTTTGACTGAAATCTGAAACACAACACATTAATCAATCAGGTGTATACCTGAGCTAACTAAATTACTGTTATACTTGTTCCTGGTGTGTTATGCATTCAATGCATAAGGCCTCCAGCTCATTTCCTGAAACCAGTAAATACTATAGTGTATATTCATTGTTTACACATATGATTTGGAGCATAATATGACCTTACATACTCCTGGAGCATACTGAATTAAGTATATGAATGTCAGGCAACAATCGCCATCTGGGACACAGTAATGAAGCAATGTTTTAACCAAATTTTTAGCTTTAATTGTTTGTTCTTCTGGACAAAGATGATATTGGACATGTGGTGCCCATACTTGGTTTTCAACCACAAAAGCAATATGCCACAAAAGAAAAATGTTTATATAACAAACAGCATTATATCATAACATAAGCATGCTATTTTTCTGCAGTTTTGATGTCCTTTTGGCCAAACTGAAGGATGCCCTTCAACGCCAAGACACTAACTTTCGCCTAGCAATCACACCAACTGAACGACTCCTCATAACATTGAGGTAACGTAAATTAAGGAAAAAATGTAAACATAAATCAAAATATAAAAGTGCCAATAACAAAAGTACTAGTCATGTTGTGATAGCAAATCACACATACTCCCAGGGCCATGATTGTAAGCAGGTGTAGCTGATTCAGCAGTTTTTTGTGGCTGGCTGTGAGATGTTAAATCAGTGTACACTGAAGAGTCACTATGTATAGATAATGTATGAAACCTACTACCTTGATCAGGGCGCTGAGTAGTGTTGGGGGAACACCTGGATGTTCGGGTTCGGGCCGAACAGGCCGAACATGGGCCAGATGTTCGGCATGTTCGGCCCGAACCCCGAACTCAATGGAAGTCAATGGGACCCCCGAACATGCCCATTTTGGGGGCCCTATGGGGTCGCAGGCATAAGGGGGGAGCATGCCCCGATCGCGTGGGGGGTCGGAAATTCCCCCCACCCCCTCCACTAGCGCTCCCCCCTCTGCCCGCTTCCCCATAAAAAAAAGTTTAATGCAAGTTAAATAGTATCGGTGTGGCTGGCAGTGGAGTGAGGAGGAGGAGTCCGAGTAGAAGAGTGACGCGTTGAGGCCGGGCAGCGGGCGGTTCAGTGGTAGTACCCTTGTGGTACTTCCGCCCTTTCTCTGACCTCACGTCCTCTGCATACGAGGGTACGCGTCACGCGTACCCTCGTATGCGTCATCACGTAGAGGACGTGAGGTCAGAGAAAGGGCGGAAGTACCACAAGGGTACTACCGCTGAACCGCCCGCTGCCCGGCCTCAACGCGTCACTCTCCTACTATGACTCCTCCTCCTCACTCCACTGCCAGCCACCGGTACTATTTAACTTGCATTAAACTTTTTTTATGGGGAAGCGGGCAGAGGGGGGAGCGCTAGCGGAGGGGGTGGGGGGAATTTCCGACCCCCCCCCCCCCCGCGATCGGGGCATGCTCCCCCCTTATGCCTGCGACCCCATAGGGGGGCCGTATTCGGCCGAACAGGGGCCGTATTCGGACAGGGGCCGTATTCGGCCGAACAGGGGCCGTATTCGGCCGAACAGGGGCCCTGTTCGGCCCTGTTCGGCCGGCCATTGAGCAGTTTGGGCGAACCCGAACAGTTTGGCCGAACACCATTAGGTGTTCGGCCGAACTCGAACATCACCCGAACAGGGTGATGTTCTGCAGAACCCGAACAGTGGCGAACACTGTTCGCCCAACACTAGCACTGAGGTGAAGGCATAGAGTAATGAGGCTGTTGACCATATGGCATGTTTGGCATATGCATTGGTGGGTAATGCGGTGGGTCATAACTATGTTGCGTATGGTAAGAGAGTTGTGGGTATGCATTATATTGTTGACTGGAAGCAGGCAGATGTGGTTGCTGCAAGTAGTTGTGCACATTGTCCTCTGCACGGCTCTCAGGTACTAAAAATCTCCCCAGTGTCTCAGAGATGGCATGTCTGGCTGTCCATTGTTTATCAGGTGGCACTTTTTGTAATAATGGCACCAAACTTAAAAGATACTGTGTGCATGGCTCTTTTAGTTGTTTCATTTCATCCTCTCGCTTCTCCATATGATCAACAGCCTTTTCTATTGAACTAATCAGCTTCTGGTCATATTCAGCCCTGCTCATACCTCTTCCTATTCTCCTGCCTTGTGTAGCTAGCCTCACACCTCTACTACACCTGAGAGTTGTGCGTGTCCGAATACTCGGTGGGCTGTGTGGTGTGTGATCTGGTAGAGTCACTGTCTTCCACTGTAGCTGTGTCACCATCCTGTGCAGTGATTTATTCCCCTTCCAAATCACTGTTTGTGAGGGGGGTAACCTCTAATTCGTCCTCCTCAGGATCAGGTGGTAGGCTATCTTCAGTTCTTTTGTAAGGGAAAAGCAAAAAATTAGTTTTAGTAATAGTGGCCATGGATGTAAAAGCAAATATATTCTCACAATGCTATGGATCTTTCATTGCCAAACAATAGCAGTTGCCTGTCTATTTATGATAGAATTTGTGAACATAGCTTTTAGGCACAGCCCCTGATCAAGCATAGAGCAAAGCTGCACTGAGTAAACTTGGAATGTTTTAGGTAGATCAGAATCAGAATCAGAATTTATTTCGCCAAGTACAACGGTGGATTGTACCCGGAATTGGTTTTGGCGCATACAGGGTCGTTGGTGAAAAACAAGAAAATAGCACGGTTAAGCATGGTACATACGTAGACAATGAGACAAGCATACATAGGACAACATTACAGTTTGTGCGTACATTTAAGCAGAGCGTCGTATACAGTTAAGCATGGTACATACGTATAAACAATAAAAGCAAAATCAGAAGCAAACACAGAGAGCATTACAGCATACACGTACAGTTAACGTAATACAAGCAGAGCATTACAGCATACACGTACAGTTAACGTAATTCAAGCAGAGCATTACAGCATACACGTACAATTAACGTAATACAGACATAGCAGGACATACACTGATAGCAGGAGCAGAAAAGAGTGGGACTGGAGGAGCAGCCTGAGAGCTGATATGAGCGCTGCCATTTTCGGCACTGGATGCTACACAGCGACACGCTCCCAACTAGACAGGTGCTACCGATTGTCCTCGAAAAGTAGAGAGGAAGCTGGGGGGGATCCTGATGGAGGCGGACAGCAGGGATCACTTGAGCCAGGTTGCTCGAGGAGAAGCGCTTCTAATTTCAAAGTCCGCATGGATGATAAGGGTGCAGATGCAGTGAGGGCCCTGCGGTGCCAGGGGGCACCTTTGCTGGGCAGCAGTGGTGGACGTGGGGCCTGGGGCCACCCGGGCTGGGCAGCAGTGGTGGAAATGAGGCCGGTGGCACCTCGCCTGGGCAGCATTGGTGGACATAGGGCCGGGGGCACCCTGGCTGGGCAGCAGTGGTGGACGTGGGGCCTGGGACCACCCGGGCTGGGCAGCAGTGGTGGACATGAGGGCGGGGGGCATCTCATCTGGGCAGCATTTGTGGACATAGGGTGAACATAGGGCTGGGGGGGGGGGCACCCTGGCTGGGCAGCAGTGGTGGACAGGCCTGGGGCAGCATACCTACTCTGTGGCTGCGATGGAGCGGCAACAGGCCCTCCATTTACATGGTGGCAGCGTGGTTTTTCCCATGGTGACCGGAGGAGCCGCTGCAGTCAGGCCTCCTCTGCACGTGGAGGGTGTCCCATGTGCCCTTGCTGGTCCCTAGGCCCCTGGGAGACCCGTGGTGGAGGGGGTCCGGCAACCCCAGCAATCCTGAGTTGCAGACGTCGGGTCCCCACCCGGTGATGTGGAGGTCTCTGGGGGAGGTCTCCGGCGGCGGCCCTGGGCTGCTGGTGATGATGGCGGAGGGAGCACGTGGCGGCCTCTTCCCGGGCGGCAGCCCCAGACATTCAGGATGGCAGCTGGCAGATGAACGCGGAAGGTGGCCCGCAGAGCCACTCATGCGGTGAGGAGCTCCTCCATGTGTGGGCCGAGCAGGAAGCGGCGGCGGGTGGGTCGGTCGGCTATAGGTGGCAGTGCAGCGGGTGTTGGAGCAGCCAGCAGCGCCCGGAGGTCTCCCCGTGGCCTGATCAGTTGCAGCCCGCCGACGTGTGCAGCGGCAATGTGCTTCCCAGTGAGTTTCTCCTGTGTGTTTGGTAAGTTTCAGAGCAGTTGGGGACAAGCTCCTGGGTGTGGCAGATCCAGGGCTTGGCTGCGCTCACATATGGTGTTGCATGCTGGTTCTGGGGCCCCGGGCAGTGAGAGTTCCTGGGGCCCCAGGCTGGCTTGTGCACCATTATTGTTTTTAAATTTTAATGTAGATTCTCATGCAGTTTAGTTAGGTGGGGGGCAGATGAGAGGGTATATCCTGCACGCTGGTGCCCCCTGCTGGCCATATAGCCATTGTCTATATGCAACTGAAACCCTCTCCTATGACTAGCTGAGTAGCTCAGCTTCTGTTTGAATCAATCACTGCAGACTAGGTGTCATGTGTATGTGCACTTCTTGATTGGCTTACAAGCAGCCTGCAGGCTCTATATAAGCAGCAGAGAACTGTTTGGGAAGTGAGTTTCTCCTGTGTGTTTGGTAAATGTGCTTCCCATCGGCGGCGGCGATGGAGTGGGCTGCGTGGTGGGAAAGCAGCAGCCCTGCGGCAAGCAGTGTGGAAGACCCGAAGAGCATCCCCGCACCCTCCATCCGTGGCGGCATTTCCTGCATCGCAGAGCGCCTGGGCTCCGAACCTCAGACGCAGCTGTACCCCCTGGCTGGAGCAGGACAGAACCAGCACGCCCGCGGCGGGCAGGGCAGTGAGCGATGTTCGGCTGCCTGGCGCCATGTCCCCGCTCTCCCCAGCTTCAGTGGTGCATCCTCGCCGAAGCAGAGCACGTGGGCTGGGCTGCCCTCCCGATCCGCCAGCCGTTGCACGCCCGAGGCCCTCGCATCTTCCCAGGTGGGTTTATGAGGTCGGGTGGGTGCAAGCAGGAGAGGTTTAGGCGGAAAAAGAAGAAAAAGACCGGAGCCCTGTGGCCGAGGCGTCCGAGCACGGCGCCATCTTGATGACATATATGATGTGTGTTACAGTTGTGTGATGCAGACACTACTGCAGCCAAACATATCAACAGGACTGTCAGGCAACTAGTATGTTGGTTAATTAACAGTCCATATTCCTGTCATGTAAGATGTACTTTACAAAGTACATATTCCATGGTTAAATTAAGCTACGTCCTCCAACAGATTTGCTTGTATGATAGCAGATTATGCTTTACACATTAATTAATAGCATTCTGGGGCTACTACCTCCTTCACTGTACTAGCGGGCAATTTTGACAACATTGCAATAGGTTAACATTTGCGCCATACTTACTCAGCAGGTTCATGATGTTTTCGTAGAAATTCTAAGATGCCACAATATTTATATCTGGTTCGTTGTGAACTTCCAGACCCACTCTTGGATTCATGATATTGCCTTTCAATCTCCTTTTTGTAACTATCTCTCACGGACTTCCATCTTGTCCGCAGGAGGCCAACTAGGAATAAAAATAAACATACATGTTATTTCTTTTCTTTTGCAGATTTCTGGCAACAGGGCATTCATATGCAGCACTTCATTACCAATTCCTCATGGGAAGAAGTACAATCCGATACATAGTTTTGGACACCTGCAAATTGATCTGGAAAGTACTGCAACCAGAATTTATGCCAAATCCTGATGTACCTATGTGGGAGGCTAACATGCAGCTTTTTGGGGAAAAACATGATTTCCCTAACTGCCTTAGAGCAGTGGATGGGAAACATGTGCGACTGGTTATGCCTGCATTCACTGGCAGTCTGTATTTCAATTATAAGAGATTCTTCTCACTTGTGCTCATGGCTGTGGTGGATCCTAATTTGAAATTAATATATGTGGATGTTGGCGCATACGGTAGTTCCCATGATTCGTCAGTATTCCAGCACAGTCGATTTGGCTTGAAACTTCGCACGGGCCAGATGACTTTACCACCACCACGCCCCTGGCCTGACACCCTAGAACCACCTTACCCGTGTGTGTTTGTGGCTGATGAGGGTTTTGCACTGTCTGAACATGTTATGAGACCTTATGCACAAAGAGATATGTCTCAGAAAAAACTTGTATTTAATAACCGCCTGACCAAAGCCAGACAAGTAGTAGAATGTGCTTTTGGAATTCTTGCAAACAAATGGCGGATTTATCACACTGCCCTAAAAATGCAACCAAAGTATGCTATAACAGTTGTGAAGGCAACATGTATTTTGCATAATTATGTGAGAACACTAGATGGCATGAACATGGAGGAGGAGGAGGGGGATATTACAAACAGTGCTCTGCAAAATTTACCACCAGCTACTTTACGTGGTCCGATTTCTGCCATTCAAAACAGAGACAAACTAGCAGATTATTTTGTGCTATAACATTAATCAATTAAAAACCTGCAGGGTGCTATTTACTTACATTACTTGATGATCATTATTGTGCAAATAAACATTAGTTAAACCTTGTTGTATGTCTATATCATTCATTACACTCTAAGGCCCGGTTCACATTAGCGGTCGCCGTCCGGAATCGCCGTGCCGGAGCCGGACCGCATGCAGAATGGACGGAACGGACGCACGGCATAGCAATGAAAGCCTATGCGTCCGTTCACATGCGTCCGTTTCGTCCGGACCGGATCCGGACCGGATCCGGACTCCGGCATAAGACCCAACATGCGCTATTTTTTGGTCCGGCTCCTCCGGCAGCCGTATCCGGAGCGGAGCCGGACTGCACCATCCAGCCAATACAAACCAATGAGAACCGGAGAGCGCACAACACACTGGCTAAAAATCCGGATGTTCTACCCCACTTCCTATGCGTATTGTAGCGGCGATTTTGGAAGGGGACACATGGGCAAGCATTTTGGAGTGGAGCAGCAGTGACTTTAAACGTGCTGGAGATGTTGGCAGTATGTCGGAGGTGGAGGTGAGTGCTAAACAGCGGAGGGCCTGATTCCACAAGTCCACCTTCTGCTGACCTCCCAGACCCCAACATTTTTATTCGGTTTCTACTATCTTTTGCCAAACGGATCCGGATCGCATCCTGATGAACACCTGATGCAACCTGACCGGATCCGGATCGGATCCGGATCAGAACCGTACGGTTCCGATCCGGATCCGGTCAGGTCATCCGGTCCGTTTGGCAGGGAACCGCAAGTGTAAACCGGCCCTTAAGTGTAAAATAGCACCCTATCTCATAATACATGTGAATACCTACACACACATGTACCTGCTGTTTATAATGAGAGATGGCTATAGAGAGAACAGCATTGCAACAGACCTGTGATAATGACACTTCTAATTGGATAATTACCCATTTAGGGGAGGGGTGATCAAATATTGTAGGCAAAGTGCAGAAATAAAGAACTTAAAACACATACTGTACACATATACTTAGTTTTAGAATCCTTGCCCTTTTGGCTCAAAGTATTCCATTTTTCACCCAGAAAATCTTTGGCAATGTTGTTCCAGATTTCATGAAGCCTTTGGTGGTCTTTATATCCAGGCAATGACTTATCATACAGTTCTGGGTTGTTTTGGATCTTTATAATTAAGTTTTCTGTGGTAAACCACCTTGCTGCCATCTTCATCCAGCGCACTCTGCAATCCTTCATGCAAATCTGCCACACAGGAAGTACACTTTGACCTGGAAGTGTGCATTAGTCTAAAAAACGCATCCGCATCAAAAACCGCTACATCAAGCAGTTTTAAAGGCGTTTTGCGTTTTTCCTATACTTAACATTGGAGGCAGAAACGCATCCGAAATCCAAAAAATGCCTCACCCCGGGAGGATTCGTTTCTGCAAAACGCCTCCCGCTCTGGTGTGCACCACCCCATTGAGATACATTGACCAAGCGGATCCGCAGCCGCAAGCGGATCTGAAAACGCCCAAAAAGCCGCTCGGTGTGCACCAGCCCTAAGGCAATGCTTTAGGTCAGAAACATACATAAGTAATTTGAATAATTGGAATGGTTTGCATATAGGGATCTAAATATAGTGCTTGGAAATGATATGCAGTATTGGTTGGGGAGAAAAAGGAGCAGACATTTGTTACAGATTACTAATTATATGCTCCATTCTATTCCTTACAGTGACAGGTGTATATTTTTTACGGGGGGCAATAATTGCAAATTTGCAATTAAAGTAGACGTGCACTTTCCATTCTGTGGCACAAAAGTATATCGTACAGAAATTAATTATTGCATTTTAGTGTTTAACAACCTCTTTTATGGCTCTGAATATATCATTTGTTTCATATAGTAATGCAAATCATTTATATTGTTAAATAAGTTGTAAAATTCCTAAAGGGTTTGGATAAAAGATCATACAGTACAGTGTAAACTTTAGGCTTCCCAACATTATTACTTGATTGAGCAAACAGTCAATATCTTGCTTATATTGACCATTGCCTAAATTACTACCATGCACCACTCAATGTTAATTAGATTTCAGCATTGATTGGCATCAGAACAACACTGCCACTGGCTTTGTACTTCACATAACAGCGCAAAGTTACGCGGCTGCTAATTGCACCATCCACTGCGCTCAATTGTTAATCTCTCCACAGTGAATTTTGATTAGTATTTCAATCTAACATTGATCAAAGTGGCCCTCACCTTTGAAAGATTATTGGCTGATATGAAGTTTTTCTTGAATCGGACATTTAACTGATGTCTATGGCTCCTTGCACACTAAAGCTTTATTCACTAAACCGGTCTAACTCATAGCACGGCCGCGCTAGCGTTTTCGCATGCAATCACGTATTTTCACTCGCAATTGTGAAATTTTGCACACAATCACGAAATTCCGCCCATGATTGCGTGTGAAAATTCACGATTGCGAGCAAAAACCAGGGCTGTGGAGTCGGTACAAAAATCCACCGACTCCAACTCTTCAGGTTAGGATTCCACCAACTCCGTCTCCTCGACTCCGTCTCCTCTAATTTGCATATTACAATTTTGTTGATTGAAAGTATGTAACATGGAATGCATATCTCAACTGCCAACGCTCAGGAATTTTAAAAGACAACTAAAGTGAGAGGGATATGGAGGCTGCCATATTTATTCCCTTTTAAATAATACCAGTTACCTGGCTAGCCAGCTGATCTTCTGCCTCTAATACTTTTAGTCATAGACTAAAACTAGTCCTTGGTAAGAGTACTTGTAGAAGACAGGAACAAAGAACATCTATCAGGCCCTAGGCAATGTAACTGTGGGTGCATGTAAGAGTGATGTGCAGGTACTCTGCAGGGGAATGAGGGGAATCTTACTATATTACACATTCTTCATGCACAATCTGAACATGGATCAGGCCCTAGGCAATGTGACTGTGGGTACATGTAAGAGTGATGTGCAAGTACTCTGCAGGGGAATGAGGGGAATGAACATGGATCAGGTCCTAGGCAATATAACTGTGGGTACATGTAAAGATGGCCACACACGATACAATAAAATTATCCGATTTTACGGTAACGATCGTATCTCCCCAAAAAAATGAAAAGTTTTCTTTTCATTCGACTGAAAAATCCGATCGGATATCCTGTTTTCTTCGATTTTTATCGATCCAGAATGCCAGATATTTTTCTTCAATCTTTCTAAAGATTGTATGGTGTGTGTTAGATTGTCAATTTATTAATATACACACCCTAGCAATTTTCTCAGAGTTTCCAATCATTTTTATCATAATTGGGGAAAGATTGAGCATATGTGTGTGGTACATTGGTCATATTTTTGAAATGTTACAATCAGTACGAAAAATTGATTGCAATTCTTAAATTGAACAGATATTTAGAATGATGTGCAGATACTCTGCAGGAGAATGAGGCTATTCTTCCTCTATTTCACATTCTTCATGTACAATGGAAACCAGGTTTATTGGTGATAGACAACACCTCTATGTTCAATGTGCACAACATTCTCAGTGGATTCCCTGCAGCTCTGTGGGGAGTGCATATGTAGAGTATAGAACTACTGTGTAACAAAGTAAACCTGCATACATACACAGGGCTTCTTCCAGCCCCCTTCAGGCTAATCAATCCCGCGCTGTTCTCTTCTGCCACCTGGATCTCCTGCTATGGGTCCAGGTACTTGAGCCAGTCGGGCATAGTGCGCATGCACACACTCCACCACTGGGAGCATACTACACCTGTGCAGCACTATTGTGTAGGTGCAGAATGCTCCTGGTTGTGGGAGCGGCACGCGTCCGGACTGCGCTGACTGGCTGAATTACCAGGAATCATAGCAGAAGATCCAGGTGGCGGAGGAGGACAGTGAGGGACTGATTAGCCTGAAGGGGGCTGGAGGAAGCCCCAGATATGTATAAAACTTTTCTTTTCATCCGTCTCAGGTACCCTTTAATTTGTAGTCACCAAACCAAATTTTAACAACATATGAAATATATATATATATACAGTATATATATATGATATGATTCCTGTGTACAAATCATATATACAATCACAATCAGATATGTATATCTGAGTTTAAAAATACGGGGACTGCTTTATTGAAGCAGCACAAGTAACTATTTTTTGATTGGTTTATTTCATTTTTGTGGACTAAGCACAGCTATTACTGTGTATATAAATTATTTATGATGACTATTATTTGAGAAATAGAACATTTTATCATATTTTCTATTTTAATTACAGTTTAAATTCTTTAGGATTCAGAGTCGGTGCATTTTTTTCCGACTCTGACTCCAGGTACCCAAAAATTGCTCCGACTCCACGACTCCGACTCCACAGCCCTGGCGAAAACGTGCACAAAAATGCAAAAACGCTAGCGCGGCCGTGCTATGAATTAGCACGGTTTAGTGAATCAAGCCCTATGGAAGTTGTGTTGTGAAAACCACAATGCAATGCTTCCAAAAAGTCACATTACAGGTTACAAATGCGATGTGACACTTTGAGTCATATACAGTAAAGTATACAGTACCACTGAAAGTATGCATCACTGTTAATGTAAAAGCGCACGTTACCCTGTAAACAAACTGCATGCAGTACGTTATCATGATGGGACCTGCGCTAGCCCCATAGGAATATCATTGACTCTTGCTGTGATGATATTGAATGGTGCGAAGGATCGTATCGCATAAAGGGCTTGATTCATTAAACCGTGATAACTGATATCTTTATAATGCGCATAACGTTTTTTCATGTGCAATTGTGAATTTGGTGCGCAAACATGAATTTTCGCGCAAAACGCTAGCGTGACCGTGATATCAATTATCACGGTTTAGTGAATCAAACCCATAGTGTGCAAGGAGCCTAAGGGGTGTCCAGTATTGTCCTTTCTTATAAATGCATGCGATTTTCCACATGCATGATTATGCATTTGTGATTTTGTATTTTCTTTGAATTAACATGCGTCATTTTGCAATTTTTTTATGCGTTTGTATGCAACTGTTTGCACTGTGATGTTTCTTCTGTAAATACCAATGAAGTTTATTTACTTGAATAATACATTTGATTAATCACAGAGAAAGCAGCGCGGATATGGAGAAATGCTGCTAGAGGTGAGCTGGCTTCACAGCACAATGGAAAAGGAATAATTGTCTAAGATACCTCAGCGCAATGGATACAGTTTCCCCACATAAAACAGGGTGCCACAGTACCTGTTCCTGGAGTATCCCACCTCTGATAATATGCGGGGTAGTTCAGAAGGATCTGTAGTCTTGCTGTAATCCCGACAAGTCACCTCCGCTCCGGATGGGTAGCGGGCTGATCTCGCTGGACGGATTTCCGGCTCTCTAAGTCATGTGATCCACACTGTTTCCAGTGGACGTTCCCCTATGCGCTCCAAGTGCGTCCCCTGCGTCACGGCGTTGCTGCAAGAGACGCAGATGCAATAGTGCACACCGTATGGGGCAAAATAAACCAAGCGCAGGAATCCACTTACTAGATAAAAACTTGTTTAATAGCAGTATTGCAACGTAGCCTCCACTTCCCGACTCGAGTTTCGGCTTCCGCCTTCGTCAGGGGGTGGGGCTACACACACAGGAGGTCTTTTTTATTAACATAACTCCTCCCTCCACACAGCGGAGGAGTTTAAAGCAGCAGCATACACATAGAAATATATGCATGAAAACATAAAAACAGTGATATAAAACCACATATCTGATGGTGGTAAGAATCAACAGCATGGGTTTAAAAATCAACATGATATCAATAAAATAAAAACACTATATTTAAAAGGAGGTAATATATCAAATTCTTAAAGGGACAGTACATTCCTTCACTCATCTCTTATAAAGCAGTTCAAGTCAATGTTGGCATTCAGGCCATGAGGTGCCAGACTCTGTAATTGAAATATCCAACGAGTCTCACTCTCTAGCTGTGATAACCCTTTGATCACATTGCCACCCCTCCAATCTGGCTTTATCAGATCTATTCCATAACACCTTATGCCTACTGGATCTTTATTATGGCACTTGGAGAAATGTTCTGGGACACTATGTGCCTTTTTATCTGGGTGTCCGATGTTGTAAATATGTTCTGAGCATCTCTTCCTCACACGTCTACCCGTGCGGCCCACATATTGTAGACCGCACGGACATTCCAGAACATACACAACATTAATGGATGTGCATGTGATAAATTTGTCGATCATAAATCTCTTGCCATTTGAGGTGGAGGTGAAGGCAGTCATTCTCTGTCCTCCATAGTCACAGATCTTACACACTTTTGGTTTTCTGCAGGGGTAGAAAGTACCTTTTAAGGTGGGAAACATTGGGGGTCTTGTTTCTTTAATGCAATTTTTCACTATTTTGTCTCTTAAATTTTGGGGTCTCCTATAGATTATTTTGGGTTCCTCTGGAAGAGCAGGGCCTAAAACAGGGTCCTTCTTCAGAATTCCCCAGCTATCAGCTAGAATCTTCTTTATTTTCTTGTGGTCACGTGAATAAGTCATGATAAAGGAGAACTCTGATTTATCTTCCACAGATTTCTCTTTCCGAGTTTTAGTTATCAATCTGGCATGTCTTCCTTCCTTCAACACTTTCAACCTTTCCTCCTCGATGATCTTCTTATCATATCCCTTCTCCATAAAGCGATCTACTAAAATCTTGGATTGGTTCCAATAGTCGTCATCTCTGCTACAATTCCTGCGAACCCTACAAAATTGGCCTCTGGGGACATTACTTAGCCAAGGAGTGTGGTGACAGCTCTTCGAGTCAATATAGGAGTTACGATCGCTGTCTTTAAAAAAACACCTAGTCAACAAAGAGTTGTTTTCAATGAATATGTTCAAGTCTAGAAAATTGACATCTGTTTTACTGTAGGTGACAGAAAATTCCAGATTGCATTCATTATTATTAATGGAATTGATGAAAGCTAAAAGGGAGGACTCGTCCCCCTTCCAGACAAACAGACAATCGTCTATGAAGCGTTTCCAGCACAATAATGGGCCTTGCTTGAATGTCTCTAGGAAGGTGTGCTCCCACTCTGCCATGTATAAATTCGCTACACTGGGGGCATGTTTCGCCCCCATAGCCACGCCCCTTTGTTGTAGGTAAAAGGATCCCTCAAACCAAAAATAGTTACAGGATGTGGAAAAGTCAAAAAGTTTGCATATAAAGTCCACCTGTTCAATAGGTATATTTTCACCTCTTCTCAAATATGCGGATACAATGGACGCCGCTTTAGATATTGGGATGCACGTGTACAGTGATTTCACATCAGCTGTACACAAGAAGAGATTGCTCCAATCCTCAGCCAAAGCGTCTATCTGTTGCAAATTTATAATCACATCTAGCGTGTCTTTTAAATAAGAAGGTGTAGTTCTCACTAATGGCTGGAGAAAGGTCTCTTTGTATTCCCCCACCCGGCAGGTAACCGAATTAACACCCGATACAATTGGTCTGCCGGGTGGGACTGAGACATCTTTGTGCACCTTCGGTAGTGCATATATGACAGGTTTTCTTGGATATTTAATATTGAGATAATCAAATTCCTGTTGGTTTAATATCCCAGCTGAAAGACCCTGTTTAAGGATCTGTTCTAAAGCACACTGAAACTCCATTGTGGGATCACCTTTCAATTTTAAATAGGTGTCATGATCATCTAATTGTTTATGGATCTCTTTCAAATAAAGTTCAGTTTCCCAAACTACAATACCGCCCCCTTTGTCCGCGGGTTTGACAGTCCATGTGTTTTCTTTCTGCATACTTTTCAGGGTCCTAGATTCCGCGGCAGAGAAGTTGGACCTGCAGGGATGTATAGGGTTTGTCCTCACTTGTTGTAATTGATCACACATCGATTTTTTAAAAACATCAATGTACTTATTATTAGATAATTGAGGGTTGAATACAGACGTTTTTTTCAAACCGGTATGTATAAAAATTGTCTCTGGTTCATTTTTCAAGGGGGCTAGGTTTTGCATAAAATTCTTCTTAATATTGAGTTTCCTAATAAACTTATGTATGTCAATGTAGGTCTGAAATTTATTCACACCCACATCTGGGATGAACTTCAAACCTTTATCTAGAACTTGCTTATCTGATTCAGATACAGAGACAGTCCCCACTTCAAAAATTCCCATATGTGGTTTATTGACTATTCCCTCGATCTTTTTGTACCTGGTGTGTAGTTTTCTTCCTCCTCGCTTTCTTCTTTTTCCCTGTATCTTTTCCTCTCCCAATTTTTCCCTCTCCTTTCCTCTGTTCCCCATTGTGTGTTGGATCTCGGTTTGGGGTAACTCATTGATGGTCTGGGTCTGTATTGGGATTGGTGCCTGTATGGTTCCCCCTTGGAGGCTCTCCAAGGGGGGCGCTAGGGTCTCCAATCTTGAAAACCCGATGGTGATGCGGGATCCAGTGGAGCAAACCTATTTTGAGTGTTCATATATTTAGGGAATCTAACTCCTTTTTGTTTGCCTCCTGCTGGGGTTCCCTGATATATATTATGAGGTGGTTTTTGGGGTGCTGGTTGGGGGACTGGTTTAGGTGGTGGTACTGATTGTGGTTTCTTTTTTTGCCATTTATACATATTTTTGTTACGGCAGAATGGAGATGGATATATTTGAGTTCAGGAGGTGTCATGTTTTAGATGTCGTCGACATCGTAGAAGAACCCACAATTGAAAGTAATGATTTAGAAACTACCTTTTGTCAGCTGGAAAAATTACTAGTTAAAGAAAATAGCATGAAATGGGATGTTTTAATGTTGGAGCAATACAAAACAGATAGAATCATTCCTCCCACCCTTAGGTGGAATTTACAATTACATGAGGACATTAGAAAAGAAGGGGACAATCCTGAATGGCTTACTTTCTTGGAAAATTGTGCGATAGGAGCAATGGAGATCATCTTGAGTAGAAGATCGGCCAAATTAAAAGATGTGAGTCATAACATCGATATTATTAAAGATCAATTAACACCATTTAAAGCCATGGAGGAATATACTGTTCTATCTAAAAGCTGCAAGAATTCTGTGATTCAAAATGAAATTGCAGTAAAAAATAAAAAACAGAAAAAATTCTTGAGGGACAAAAATGACTGCCGTAACAAAAATATGTATAAATGGCAAAAAAAGAAACCACAATCAGTACCACCACCTAAACCAGTCCCCCAACCAACACCCCAAAAACCACCTCATAATATATATCAGGGAACCCCAGCAGGAGGCAAACAAAAAGGAGTTAGATTCCCTAAATATATGAACACTCAAAATAGGTTTGCTCCACTGGATCCCGCATCACCATCGGGTTTTCAAGATTGGAGACCCCAGCGCCCCCCTTGGAGAGCCTCCAAGGGGGAACCATACAGGCACCAATCCCAATACAGATCCAGACCATCAATGAGTTACCCCAAACCGAGATCCAACACACAATGGGGAACAGAGGAAAGGAGAGGGAAAAATTGGGACAGGAAAAGATACAGGGAAAAAGAAGAAAGCGAGGAGGAAGAAAACTACACACCAGGTACAAAAAGATCGAGGGAATAGTCAATAAACCACATATGGGAATTTTTGAAGTGGGGACTGTCTCTGTATCTGAATCAGATAAGCAAGTTCTAGATAAAGGTTTGAAGTTCATCCCAGATGTGGGTGTGAATAAATTTCAGACCTACATTGACATACATAAGTTTGTTAGGAAACTCAATATTAAGAAGAATTTTATGCAAAACCTAGCCCCCTTGAAAAATGAACCAGAGACAATTTTTATACATACCGGTTTGAAAAAAACGTCTGTATTCAACCCTCAATTATCTAATAATAAGTACATTGATGTTTTTAAAAAATCGATGTGTGATCAATTACAACAAGTGAGGACAAACCCTATACATCCCTGCAGGTCCAACTTCTCTGCCGCGGAATCTAGGACCCTGAAAAGTATGCAGAAAGAAAACACATGGACTGTCAAACCCGCGGACAAAGGGGGCGGTATTGTAGTTTGGGAAACTGAACTTTATTTGAAAGAGATCCATAAACAATTAGATGATCATGACACCTATTTAAAATTGAAAGGTGATCCCACAATGGAGTTTCAGTGTGCTTTAGAACAGATCCTTAAACAGGGTCTTTCAGCTGGGATATTAAACCAACAGGAATTTGATTATCTCAATATTAAATATCCAAGAAAACCTGTCATATATGCACTACCGAAGGTGCACAAAGATGTCTCAGTCCCACCCGGCAGACCAATTCTATCGGGTGTTAATTCGGTTACCTGCCGGGTGGGGGAATACATAGAGACCTTTCTCCAGCCATAAGTGAGAACTACACCTTCTTATTTAAAAGACACGCTAGATTTGATTATAAATTTGCAACAGATAGACGCTTTGGCTGAGGATTGGAGCAATCTCTTTTTGTGTACAGCTGATGTGAAATCACTGTACACGTGCATCCCAATATCTAAAGCGGCGTCCATTGTATCCGCATATTTGAGAAGAGGTGAAAATATACCTATTGAACAGGTGGACTTTATATGCAAACTTTTTGACTTTTCCACATCCTGTAACTATTTTTGGTTTGAGGGATTCTTTTACCTACAACAAAGGGGCGTGGCTATGGGGCGAAACATGCCCCCAGTGTAGCGAATTTAAACATGGCAGAGTGGGAGCACACCTTCCTAGAGACATTCAAGCAAGGCCCATTATTGTGCTGGAAACGCTTCATAGACGATTGTCTGTTTGTCTGGAAGGGTGACGAGTCCTCCCTTTTAGCTTTCATCAATTCCATTAATAATAATGAATGCAATCTGGAATTTTCTGTCACCTACAGTAAAACAGATGTCAACTTTCTAGACTTGAACATATTCATTGAAAACAACTCTTTGTTGACTAGGTGTTTTTTTAAAGACAGCGATCGTAACTCCTATATTGACTCGAAGAGCTGTCACCACACTCCTTGGCTAAGTAATGTCCCCAGAGGCCAATTTTGTAGGGTTCGCAGGAATTGTAGCAGAGATGACGACTATTGGAACCAATCCAAGATTTTAGTAGATCGCTTTATGGAGAAGGGATATGATAAGAAGATCATCGAGGAGGAAAGGTTGAAAGTGTTGAAGGAAGGAAGACATACCAGATTGATAACTAAAACTCAGAAAGAGAAATCTGTGGAAGATAAATCAGAGTTCTCCTTTATCATGACTTATTCACATGATCACAAGAAAATAAAGAAGATTCTAGCTGATAGCTGGGGAATTCTGAAGAAGGACCCTGTTTTAGGCCCTGCTCTTCCAGAGAAACCCAAAATAATCTGTAGGAGACCCCAAAATTTAAGAGACAAAATAGTGAAAAATTGCATTAAAGAAACAAGACCCCCAATGTTTCCCACCTTAAAAGGTACTTTCTACCCCTGCAGAAAACCAAAAGTGTGTAAGATCTGTGAATATGGAGGACAGAGAATGACTGCCTTCACCTCCACCTCGAATGGCAAGAGATTTATGATCAACAAATTTATCACATGCACATCCATTAATGTTGTGTATGTTCTGGAATGTCCGTGCGGTCTACAATATGTGGGCCGCACGGGCAGACGTGTGAGGAAGAGATGCTCAGAACATATTTACAACATCGGACACCCAGATAAAAAGGCACATAGTGTCCCAGAACATTTCTCCAAGTGCCATAATAAAGATCCAGTAGGCATAAGGTGTTATGGAATAGATCTGATAAAACCAGATTGGAGGGGTGGCAATGTGATCAAAGGGTTATCACAGCTAGAGACTCGTTGGATATTTCAATTACAGAGTCTGGCACCTCATGGCCTGAATGCCAACATTGACTTGAACTGCTTTATAAGAGATGAGTGAAGGAATGTACTGTCCCTTTAAGAATTTGATATATTGCTCCTTTTAAATATAGTGTTTTATTTTTATTTTTATTGATATCATGTTGATTTTTAAACCCATGCTGTTGATTCTTACCACCATCAGATATGTGGTTTTATATCACTGTTTTTATGTTTTCATGCATATATTTCTATGTGTATGCTGCTGCTTTAAACTCCTCCGCTGTGTGGAGGGAGGAGTTATGTTAATAAAAAAGACCTCCTGTGTGTGTAGCCCCACCCCCTGACGAAGGCGGAAGCCGAAACTCGAGTCGGGAAGTGGAGTCTACGTTGCAATACTGCTATTAAACAAGTTTTTATCTAGTAAGTGGATTCCTGCGCTTGGTTTATTTTGCCCCATACGGTGTGCACTATTGTATCTGCGTCTCTTGCAGCAACGCCGTGACACAGGGGACGCACTTGGAGCGCATAGGGGAACGTCCACTGGAAACAGTGTGGATCACATGACTTAGAGAGCCGGAAATCCGTCCAGCGAGATCAGCCCGGCCGCTACCCATCCGGAGCAGAGGAGACTTGTCGGGATTACAGCAAGACTACAGATCCTTCTGAACTACCCTGCATATTATCAGAGGTGGGATACTCCAGGAACAGGTACTGTGGCCACCCTGTTTTATGCGGGGAAACTGTATCCATTGCGCTGAGGTATCTTAGACAATTAATACATTTGATTAACTTCAAAACTGCATGCAATTTTTCGTGCAAAACTTGATTTTTCTGCATTCCCAATTGACTTCACGATTTGCGCATTGCCCCCGTCGGAAATATAAAATGCACAGAAACTGCAAAAGCAAATTTGCATATGAGGACTTTGTAGTGGGTTAAGGCCTCTTTCACAGTGTGTCGTTAAAGTCGCAAGTTAGAAAATGTTCCAACGCAGACTAACGCACAGCAATGCAAAGTCTGTGCGACATTCACAGTGCACACGTTGCGTTGTGTGTAACGTGTAGCAATATTTAGAAAGTGCTGCATGCTGCGCGTTTAGCAATACATTTGCTACGTTATGTGTGTTGCACATGCTCGGTAATGTTTTTTTTTTTTTTTTTTACATGTAACGCACGCGCCTATTTCGTTCCATTACTGTGCGACGAAAACGGCGCACCAAACGCAGGGCTAAATAATGTACTATAACGTCCAAGTTATAGTCTTTCAATGCGCTGCATTAGAGGTACGTTATGCGACCTTAATGTCGCATCAAACGCAACATCCCTCTGTGAAAGAGGCCTAAAGGAAATTTTCAATACATCTGCATCATTATTGTTGTATTTACTAAAACTAACTGCAACTTTATGCTGCAATGGTAGGGTGGGTGGAGGGAAAACCGCTTGGCTAATGAAAGTGAATGGGATGGTGCACACTAGAGCGGTTCGTTTTTCCACAAATGCAGCATTTTTTAGATTTCTGAAGCGTTTCTGCCTTAGTGTTAAGTATAGGAAAGTGGAAAACAGCTCTGAAAACGCGAGATCAGAGCGGGTTTCCAGGCGTTTTTGTTATAGTCGCTGTTCAGTAACAGCTTTACTGTAACAATATTTGAAATGTGCTACACAAAAACGCTCCAAAAACATGTCTAGAATCGCTCCAAAATCTGCCTCAAAAACCTCTAGCATTTTGCAGATCTGCTAGAGGTTTTTGGTGTGCACTGGGCCATAGACATTTTTGGAAAACACACATGCGCACACACACAGAGACAGACAGAGAGAGAGAGACAGAGGCCCAGTGTACACCAGAAACCTCTAGCAGATCTGTAAAATGCTAGAGGTTTTTGAAGCAGATTTCAGAGCGATTCTAGGCATGTTTTCTAAACATGCCTAGCATTTTTTTTGGAGCATTTTTGTGTATCAGATTACAAATATTGTTGCAGTAAAGCTGTTACTGAACAGCTTCTAACAAAAATGCCTGGAAAACCGCTCTGATCTAGCGTTGTTCAGAGCGGTTTTCTACTTTCCTATACTGTAATATTGAGGCAGAAACGCCTCAGAAATCTCAAAAATGCTGCAGCCCCTGAGTTTGCGTTTGTGGAAAAAACTAACTGCTCTAGTGTGCACCATCCCATTCACTTTAATTAGCCAAGCGGTTTTCCCCTTGCAAGCATTTTAAAAAACGCTCCAGAACCGCTCTGGTGTGCACCAGCCCTGAGAGAGAGAGAGAGAGAGGGCCCGTTTCCACTTGTGCGGTGCGAATCGCCGGGGTAAAAATTTGCATGCGGATGCGAATTTCGCATGCGGGTGTATGCGATTCGCATGAATGCCGCTGTATGCGAATTTAACCATGGCAGTGCCAGTGTGCATTTCCATTGATTTCCATGCGAATTCGCATGACAATTCGCATACCAAAGCCGCAGACGATTTCCCTATTGAATACATTAGTGGCGATTCGCATGCATTCCACTCGCAGGCGAATTCTGCGGTCTTTTTTGTGCGTTTTTTCACCGCTGAAAAAAATACACCTCAACAACTTGCATTACATTTGCGAATCCGTATGCGTTGGACGTACAAGGCCATTTACCCAGCAAGCTGCCATAAGAAAGTATTCCATTTCCTCTCTCTACGCAGAAAAGTAATAGGGGGTTGGGTATGATAACGTTTCCTTTAGGACTGAATAATCCAGTCTGTCATCAAGTTCTTTCCTTGTGGTTCCACTCCACAGATAAGTCCTTCCCCCACTAGCCAGTCAGTTAAGGCTAACTGAGAACAGTTGAGGCTGTGAGAATGAAGCAGCCTATCTTGAGAAAGTGGAACACTTAAACCTGGTACATAGATACAAGACATATTGCTCAGCAGGGCGACATTGTTTGGCCGATCCAGTAAAGACACGTTGCTAGCCTGCTTTTGTTGCAATTCTAGGGTGGGGGGCAGGTCAGAGGGTCGACGGAGCAGCACAGGAGTGATGTCACGTGGGAGCCGGACTAATGGGGAAACAATGCACCCGGCCAGTGATAGACTCATTGGCCAAGGCGTCGGTGGGCATTTCGGGGGTGCTGTACACAAGCTAGATTTTTAGCAAAGGCGGTCGTTATGAGCTGCCCCAGCCGAGTTTCATCTAGTGTGTGTAGGAGGCTTTAAAGGAAACCTGAAGTGAGAAGTATATGGAGTTGTCCATGCTAATTTCTTTTTTTGTAAAAAATGCCACTTGCTTTCTATCCTGCTGATTTTCTGGCATCAGTAGTTTCTGAATAACACACCTAAAACAAGCAAGCAGCTAATCCAGTCAGACTTCAGTCAGCACCTGATCTGCATGCTTGTTCAGGATCTATGGCTAAAAGTATTACAGGGAGTGCAGAATTAATGAGTATTTTGACCACATCATCCTCTTTATGCATGTTGTCTTACTCCAAGCTGTATAGGCTCGAAAGCCTACTACCAATTAAGCATATTAGGTGATGTGCATCTCTGTAATGAGAAGGGGTGTGGTCTAATGACATCAACACCCTATATCAGGTGTGCATAATTATTAGGCAACTTCCTTTCCTTTGGCAAAATGGGTCAAAAGAAGGACTTGACAGGCTCAGAAAAGTCAAAAATAGTGAGCTATCTTGCAGAGGGATGCAGCACTCTTAAAATTGCAAAGCTTCTGAAGCGTGATCATCGAACAATCAAGCGTTTCATTCAAAATAGTCAGCTGGGTCGCAAGAAGCGTGTGGAAAAACCAAGGCGCAAAATAACTGCCCATTGTAACGATCGGTGTCAGCACACAGAGAGAATCTGATTATTGGTGATCTGCAGTATCACCAAGAATACAGATATATACCCGACTATTGATGATCTGCAGAATCACCAATAATACAAGTATAACTAACCTTTGGACACCTATATAGTGTGAGTGTTTGGTGCAACAGTAATGACTTTGAGTGGGACCACCCAAGGAGCAGGTGGTCTTTGGCAGTATGAGAAATACCTCCCTCTGGGAAGTGCGGAGACCTTCCAACAGCCTGAGACTTCCAAAGGGGTGGAGCCCCAGGCTGAATAGCAGGAAGGCCCTGTGGCTAAGTGACACCTAGAAGGTGGGCGTCACAAGCAGGACTGGAGACTAATCTCTCAATGGAGAGGGATAGCTCGCAAGGTCGGTCAGGCTAGGTCGGCAACACGGGCAGATAAGGTACAGAGACAGAAGGCTGATTCGGTAACCAGGGACAGGCAGGGTTGGCAACAAGTAATCAGATATGCGTAGGTACCGAATCAGAAAGCAGAAGGATAGTCAGGAATGCAATAGGTCATAACAGATATCAAACAATGCCTAGTCTTGGGTGTGAGGTTCGTGGTCTCAACACCCTGGAACTAGTCTAAAGTATAACACAATGGTAACACAGTATCCCTAGTCTTGGGTGTGAGGTCCGTGGTCTCAACACCCTGGAACTAGTCTGAAGTATAATACAACGGTAACACAGTATCCCTAGTCTTGGGTGTAAGGTCCGTGGTCTCAACACCCTGGAACTAGTCTGAAGTATAACACAATGGTAACACAGTATCCCTAGTCTTGGGTGTGAGGTCCGTGGTCTCAACACCCTGGAACTAGTCTGAAGTATAACACAATAGTAACACAGTATCCCTAGTCTTGGGTGTGAGGTCCGTGGTCTCAACACCCTGGAACTAGTCTGAAGTATAACACAATAGTAACACAGAAGTAATCTGGCTCAGTGTGAATTCCCAGGTCCTCCTGGTTCTAACACACTGTGGGATCTGACTATGGTCTGAGTGCTTTCACGTAAGTGTTCGCAACGGCAGACAACTTGAGACTGACCAGCAATAACTATATATAGAGCGGCACTCCCTGGCGCCACCCAGCGCTGATCAACCAATAGCCGTCCGCTCTGAGATCAGCTGGCCAACCTGGTCAGCTGATCCCTCTCCGTTTGTCATAAAGGTTCCACCTCTCAGCGCGCGCGTGCGTCTTCCTCAATGTGTGTGCACTAGAAGGCCCAGCCAGCTCAGATGCACGCTGCCGCGTGCAAACCGCCGAGCTGGACGCGGAACCAGCTGCTTCGCGCCAGTCCGTGCGGCGGCTTTTCCGCAATCTATTACAGTACCCACCCCTGAGGAGTGGACTCTGGACACTTCCCACCAGGCTTTCCAGGATGCGAATCATGGAATTCCTTCTTTAATTCCTCTGCGTGCATGCGACAATCTGGCACCCAAGTTCTCTCCTCTATGCCATATCCCTTCCAGTGAACCAGATACTACACGGAGTTCTGCACAAGCCGGGAGTCCAGAATCTTTTCTATCTCATACTCAGGTTGGTCATCAATCAACACGGGGGGGGGGGGGGGGGGAGCAGAATCCACGTGCACTGCCGGCTTGAGCAAAGACACATGGAATGATCTTACACCTTGCATGCTGGTAGGGAGATCAATAGCATAAGTGACATTATTAATTTTTCTGGTCACTGGAAAAGGACCTATGAATCTAGGGCCCAGTTTGGGTGACAGTTGTTTCAGAGCCAAATGTCGTGTGGACACCCAGACCAAATCCCCTGGAGAGAATTCCCATTCTATGGAACGTCTCTTGTCAGCCTGTTTCTTCTGGTTTTGAAAAGCCTTCCCCAAATTTCTTTTAACCATTCCCCAAATTTGTTTCAAGGCCCTCTGCCAATCCTCCAGGGCTGGAAATGGAGTAGATGCCACTGGCAATTGGGCAAACTTGGGTGACCTTCCCAAGACCACCTGAAATTGGGAAAATCCTGAAGAGGAACTTTTCAGATTGTTGTGTGCAAATTCTGCAAACGGCAAAAACTTTACCCAGTCGGTTTGTGCATCTGCAACATAACATCTAAGAAACTGTTCCAGGGACTGGTTGACTCTTTCGGTCTGGCCATTGGTCTGTGGGAGGTAGCCTGATGAAAAAGAAAGATCCATGTCTAACTGATGGCGGAATGCCCTCCAAAACTTAGATACGAATTGGACTCCCCGATCTGACACTACATTTTCCGGGAATGCCATGCAGCCGGAAAATGTGCTGGATGAAGAGATCAGCCAATTCCTGGGCCGAGGGGAGTCCTTTCAGGGGGACAAAATGAGCCAGCTTACTGAATCTATCAACTACCACCCAAATGATCGTCATGTCCTCAGACCTGGGGAGTTCTCCCACAAAATTCATGGACAAATGGGTCCAAGGTTCACTCGGAACTGGTAACGGCTGCAACGTTCCAACAGGTGCTTGACGGGAGGGTTTGCTCCTAGCACACACTGCACACTCTCTTACAAACTCCTTACAGTCTGTTGCCAATGACAGCCACCAAGCACATCTAACAAGCAGGTCCTGAGTTCTGGTGGCCCCAGGATGCCCAGCATTCTTGTGGGAATGAAACAGCTGCAACAGTTGTAGGCGAAAAGGCAATGGCACAAACAGAACCCCCTCAAGCTTCCCCTCTGCAACATCCTGTTGGAATGGACTCAGAGTGACAGTCCAGTCTTTGCAGGTCTCAGTGGCTGCCAAGACCACCTTCTGAGGTATAATGGTCTCAGGGGTTGAGGGCTGTGCTGTCTCGGGCTCAAAACACCTGGATAAGGCATCGGCCTTGATGTTCTTACTACCAGGGGTATACGTAATTACAAATCTGAATCTCGAAAAGAACAACGACCACCGGGCATGTCGGGGGCTAAGTCTCTTAGCGCCCTCTATGTACTCTAAATTTTTGTTGTCCGTGTAAACTTTGATGGTGTGTTCTGCCCCCTCTAGCCAATGTCGCCATTCCTCAAAGGCCAACTTGATGGCTAGAAGTTCCCGGTTGCCGATATCGTAGTTTTTCTCTTTGGGTGAAAACCTACGGGAAAAATAGGCACATGGGTGGAGTTTTCCCTTCAAACCAGAACGCTGAGACGATACAGCCCCCACCCCTACCTCTGAGGCATCAACCTCCACGATAAAGGGAAAGGTGACATCTACATGTCTCAATATGGGTGCAGAACAGAACAGTTTCTTTAGAGTGGAAAAAGCAGCATGGGCTTCTGCGGACCAGTGGTGAGCATCTGCCCCTTTCTTGGTGAGACTGGTGAGAGGCGAGATCACTGTAGAGTACCCCTTTATGAACCTCCTGTAGTAGTTGGCGAACCCCAGAAATCTTTGGAGTGCCTTCAGTCCCACAGGCTGAGGCCACTCCAAGACAGCAGAAACCTTTCCAGGGTCCATAGAGAGGCCAGAGGTCGAGATAATGTACCCCAAAAAGACGACAGAGGTCACTTCGAAAATGCATTTTTCCAATTTAGCATACAGCAGATTCTGTCTCAATTTCCGTAACACAAACTTAACATGTTTCCTATGCTCTGAGAGGTTGGATGAAAAAAATCAGTATATCGTCTAGATACACCAAGACGAACCTGGCCAACACCTCCCTGAACACCTCGTTAATCAGCTCCTGGAAGACGGCCGGGGCGTTACACAACCCGAAGGGCATCACCAGGTACTTGTGATGCCCGTCGGGTGTGTTAAAGGCCGTCTTCCATTCATCACCGTCCCTGATACGTACAAGGTTGTATGCACCCCTCAAATCCAGTTTCGAGAAAATTTTTGCATCGGTGACCTGAGTAAACAAATCGTCTATTAAAGGCAAAGGATAGCGATTTTTTTACTGTAATCTTATTTAAGCCCCGATAATCAATGCAGGGACGGAGGCCTCCATCCTTCTTTTTCACGAAAAAGAATCCTGCGCCTGCTGGTGACCGAGAGGGACGAATAAAACCTTTAGCCAAATGTTCTCTGATGTATTCTTGCATAGCCAATTTCTCTGGCCCAGACAAATTATAGAGATGACCTCTAGGGGGCATACAACCAGACCTGAGATCGATGGGACAATCAAAGGGACGGTGGGGAGGAAGTTTATCCGCTGATTTGGGACAAAACACGTCAGCAAATTCTGAATACTGGCTTGGCAAACCTTCCACCTGAATCTTGGTGTTACCCAAGGTTACCTTCGCTAAACAATGATGATGGCAATGGGTAGACCAGCTCGTTAGCTGACCTGAAGCCCAATTGATCTGAGGGGAGTGAAGTTGTAACCATGGCATACCAAGAATGATCGTGGAAGTTGTCATCTGCAAAACCAGAAATTGTAGACTCTCTCTATGTAACACCCCCACCGTGACCCTTAACTCTGGGGTCTGAGACAGAGGGTATTTACTCTGCAGAGGAGAGTCGTCTACTGCAGTGACCAGAATCTGTTGATTCAAAGGGAAAATAGGAATCCCCAATTTCTTTGCAAATTCGTAATCCATAAAGTTGGCTGCTGAGCCAGAGTCTAGGAAGGCTTCAGTAGCAACTGTTTGATCCTCCCATGATATAGAACAAGGGAGGAGCAAACGTTTATTGTTTAGAGGTAAAGACTGCGCGCCTAGGGTATTACCTCCAACTACACCTAGGCGGCAGCGTTTCCCGACTTTTTGGGACAATTCTGCACTCTGTGACCCTCCTCTGCACAGTATAAAAAGAGCTGTTCTGTTTTTCTGCGATTCTGCTCCACCCGGGACAATTTTGACCGACCAATCTGCATTGGCTCCGGCGTAGGTAAAGCGGGTGGAGGAGAGGCGTAGGAAACATATCTCACATTGTGCCTACTCTGAGTCTGCCTCTGGTAGCAAAGACGACAATCAACCCTGACTGCTAATGAAATGGCCTCATCAATAGACTTCGGCTCAGGATGTCCCAACATTAGATCAGAAACCGCGTCTGACAACCCTGACAAAAAACAGTCCAGAAGTGCAAATGACCCCCATCTAGCTGATACTGCCCATTTCCTGAACTCAGCTGCGTAAATTTCAACCCGATCCTTGCCTTGCCGCAAAGTCTTGAGCTTCCGCTCAGCGGTAGAAGCAATGTCCGGATCATCATAAATTATAGCCATTGCTTTAAAAAATTCCTCAACTGAAGTTAGGGCCTCATGCCCTGTCTGGAGACTATATGCCCAGTTCTGGGAACCCCCTGACAACAGAGTCTTAATAAAAGTAATTCTCTGTGCCACGGTTCCTGATGAATTAGGCCTTAACTCAAAGTATGACAACACTCAATTTGTAAAATTCTGAAAGTCAGATCTGTGACCAGAAAACCTTTCGGGCACAGGCATACGTAAGTCTGTACCTGGAGGAGATCGCACTGTATTCACAGCCGTCTGAAGGACTTGTACAGACCTAGACAAAGCGTTGATCTGCGTCTGATGACTGTCCAGCACTCGGATGCAATTTTCCACCGAGGTGGTGAGTGCATCAAGATGGCTGTTAAGTGCGTCCATTTTGTTTTTATGGTCTGCCTGTAACGATCGGTGTAACACAGAGAGAATCTGATTATTGGTGATCTGCAGTATCACCAAAAATGCAGATATATACCTAATTATTGATGATCTGCAGTATCACCGATAATCAGATATATCACTAACCTTGGATACCTGAGTGATATGAGTGTTTGGTGCAACAGTAATTTTTTGAGGACCGCACCTGCCAAGCAGGTGATGAGGCAGTAAGGGATACTGCACAAAGAACAAGTTCCTTCCTACGGTCAGAGAACTCACAAGGCAGTGCCCAGACTGGAAATAGGAAGGACCAGAGTGTGAGTGACACCAAGGGGGGGTGTCACTAACAGATATGTGAACTATCTCTTAACTGGGGAGATAGCTCTCGAGGTCGGACTAGCCAGGTCGGCAACACACGGACAGACAAAGTACACAGACAGGAGACTGATTCGGTAATCCTAAGGCACGCAAGGTTTGGCAACAGAGTATCAGATATAGCGAGGTACCGAATCAGTGAACAGAAGAGTGGTCAGGAAAGCAGAAGGTCATAACAGATAATAAACAATGCCTAGTCTTGGGTGTGAGTTCCGTGATCATCAACACCCTGGAACTAGTCTGAAGTAAAACAGAATGATAACACAAGTCCCTAGACTTAGGTGTAAGGTCCTTGATCATCAACACCCTGGAACTAGTCTGAATAATAACAGAATGGTAATACAGATTCCTAGGCTTGGGTGTGAGGTCCTTGATCATCAACACCCTGGAACTAGTCTGAATAATAACAGAATGGTAATACAGATTCCTAGGCTTGGGTGTGAGGTCCTTGATCATCAACACCCTGGAACTAGTCTGAATAATAGCAGAATGGTAATACAGTTTCTGACAAAAGGTCTGAGTGCTACCACGTAGTGATCGCAACGGCAGACAACCAGCGAATGACCAGCACCCAGTATATATAGTACAGCGCTATCCAGCGCCTCCCCTAAGTGCTGGACCAATGAGAACTGGTTGCAACGTCAGCTGACCGGCTTAGTCAGCTGACACGCTTCTGGCTGTCATAAAAGTTCTGCCTCTCAGCGCGCGCTCGCGCGTCCTTCTGAACCTGTGTGGACTATCAGTCCCAGTCACACCAGACATGTGTTGTGAACCACCCGCCGCGCTGGACGCGGAACCAGCCGCACCGCTATCAAAGCATGCGGCGGTTTCTCCGCGTCTAGCCACACTATCAGATGTGGGCCCACGCTTGCAAACCGCCGCGTTGGACGCGGAATCAGCCGCCTTGTTCTGAGTACACGCGGCGGCTTTTCCGCGTTTTCTCACACTGCCGTTCTGTAACGATCGGTGTCAGCACACAGAGAGAATCTGATTATTGGTGATCTGCAGTATCACCAAGAATACAGATATATACCCGATTATTGATGATCTGCAGAATCACCAATAATACAAGTATAACTAACCTCTGGACACCTATATAGTGTGAGTGTTTGGTGCAACAGTAATGACTTTGAGTGGGACCACCCGAGGAGCAGGTGGTCCTTGGCAGTATGAGAAATACCTCCCTCTGGGAAGTGCGGAGACCTTCCAACAGCCTGAGACTTCCAAAGGGGTGGAGCCCCAGGCTGAATAGCAGGAAGGCCCTGTGGCTAAGTGACACCTAGAAGGTGGACTTCACAAGCAGGACTGGAGACTAATCTCTCAATGGAGAGGGATAGCTCGCAAGGTCGGGCAGGCTAGGTCGGCAACACACAGGCAGATAAGGTACAGAGACAGAAGGCTGATTCGGTAACCAGGGACAGGCAGGGTTGGCAACAAGTAATCAGATATGCGTAGGTACCGAATCAGAAAGCAGAAGGATAGTCAGGAATGCAATAGGTCATAACAGATATCAAACAATGCCTAGTCTTGGGTGTGAGGTCCGTGGTCTCAACACCCTGGAACTAGTCTGAAGTATAACACAATGGTAACACAGTATCCCTAGTCTTGGGTGTGAGGTCCGTGATCTCATCACCCTGGAACTAGTCTGAAGTATAATACAACGGTAACACAGTATCCCTAGTCTTGGGTGTGAGAACCGTGGTCTCAACACCCTGGAACTAGTCTGAAGTATAACACAATGGTAACACAATATCCCTAGTCTTGGGTGTGAGGTCCGTGGTCTCAACACCCTGGAACTAGTCTGAAGTATAACACAATAGTAACACAGTATCCCTAGTCTTGGGTGTGAGGTCCGTGGTCTCAACACCCTGGAACTAGTTTGAAGTATAACACAATAGTAACACAGAAGTAATCCGGCTCAGTGTGAATTCCCAGGTCCTCCTGGTTCTAACACACTGTGGGATCTGACTATGGTCTGAGTGCTTTCACGTAAGTGTTCGCAATGGCAGACAACTTGAGACTGACCAGCAATAACTTCATATAGAGCGGCGCTCCCTGGCGTCACCCAGCCCTGATCAACCAATAGCCGCCCGCTCTGAGATCAGCTGACCAACCTGGTCAGCTGATCCCTCTCCGTTTGTCATAAAGCTCTCAGCGCGCGCGCGCGTATTCCTCAATCTTTGTGCACTAGAAGGCCCAGCCAGCTCAGACGCACGCTGCCGTGTGCAAACCGCCGAGCTGGACGCGGAACCAGCCGCCTCGCTGCCAGTCCGCGCGGCGGCTTTTCCGCAATCTATTACACCCATGAACTGAGAAAAGTCAAGCGTGCAGCTGCCAAGAGGCCACTTGCCACCAGTTTGGCCATATTTCAGAGCTGCAACATCACTGGAGTGCCCAAAAGCACAAGGTGTGCAATACTCAGAGACATGGCCAAGGTAAGAAAGGCTGAAAGACGACCACCACTGAACAAGACACACAAGCTAAAACGTCAAGACTGGGTCAAGAAATATCTCAAGACTGATTTTTCTAAGGTTTTATGGACTGATGAAATGAGAGTGAGTCTTGATGGGCCAGATGGATGGGCCCGTGGCTGGATTGGTAAAGGGCAGAGAGCTCCAGTCTGACTCAGACGCTAGCAAGGTGGAGGTGGAGTACTGGTTTGGGCTGGTATCATCAAAGATGAGCTTGTGGGGCTTTTTCGGGTTGAGGATGGAGTCAAGCTCAACTCCCAGTCCTACTGCCAGTTTCTGGAAGACACCTTCTTCAAGCAGTGTACAGGAAGAAGTCTGCATCCTTCAAGAAAAACATGATTTTCATGCAGGACAATGCTCCATCACACGCGTCCAAGTACTCCACAGGGTGGCTGGCAAGAAAGGGTATAAAAGAAGAAAAACTAATGACATGGCCTCCTTGTTCACCAGATCTGAACCCCATTGAGAACCTGTGGTCCATCATAAAATGTGAGATTTACAAGGAGGGAAAACAGTACACCTCTCTGAACAGTGTCTGGAAGGCTGTGGTTGCTGCTGCACGCAATGTTGATGGTGAACAGATCAAAACACTGACAGAATCCATTGATGGCAGGCTTTTGAGTGTCCTTGCAAAGAAAGGTGGCTATATTGGTCACTGATTTGTTTTTGTTTTTGAATGTCAGAAATGTATATTTGTGAATGTTGAGATGTTATATTGGTTTCACTGGTAAAAATAAATAATTGAAATGGGTATATATTTGTTTTTTGTTAAGTTGCCTAATAATTATGCACAGTAATAGTCGCCTGCACACACAGATATCCCCCTAAAATAGCTAAAACTAAAAACAAACTAACAACTACTTTCAAAAATATTCAGCTTTGATATTATTGAGTTTTTTGGGTTCATTGAGAACATGGTTGTTGTTCAATAATAAAATTATTCCTCAAAAATACAACTTGCCTAATAATTCTGCACTCCCTGTAGAGACGGATGATCAGCAGGGCAGCCAGGCAACTTGTAATGTGTAATAAGAAATAAATATTGCAGCTATTCCTCTCAGTTCAGGTGTCAGGAGGGGCATGACTAGGGTGGAGCAGGCCCTGTGACTACAGAGGGGCCCAGAGGTGTGTGTGTATCACCTACTAACCTTCCCTTTCTCTGACTGATACTGCAGATCAGGTGCATTTGTGGCTACAAATGCTATGGGTGTGAAGATCCTGATGGCCACACTTGTTTTATTACCCTTGTAAGATGGGCCCCCAGGCTGTGAGGGTCACCAAGGGAGGCAAAGAAATGGCTGTGAACATTAAGGAGCCCCATCAAAGTTTCCCTGGGGTCCCCCATTATTTGTCATTATGCCCATCAGTTGTACTTTAAAGGCAATACTGAGATTAGTTTGAATCCCCACCTTACTGTTCTACATGTACATAGATCCAACTTGCCACATTCAATGATTAATATTACTACTCATGTAAACTGTTTTTGCTGTTTACGTTGCCATGTAGCTCAAGGTTAGTCTTTGTATAATATATAGAACATATCCATGCATTGCATGCATAACACACATATGTATGCATTTTCTGTATGTCTATGATGTCACTGGATTAGGCTTTTGTTTCTATCTTACACTCTTCTGCATTTTTGGAACTATAAGCTGTTTATAGCTGCTGCGTTAATTCATGAATGTTGTGAGAAAAGTATTCTGTAATAATATAAAAAGCAATCTAAACTTCATTCAACTTGTGTGATTCTTGTTTGTGGGAAGTGCAAAAATCTTTTAGCACTTGTTCTGGTGACAAACATTGATTTTTGCACTCCATGCAGATTATCTGAGCCGCTACTGTTATATTGTAAGTGCAGTTTCCTAACAAGCCTACTGCAAATACATTTCTTTCACTCCATCTTAACTCTTTCACATCCCATATAGTTCTCTTTTGGTCACGCAGGCCCTCCATATTTGCATCTTTTTTCCATTTATGTCCTATTCTTTCCCTACAAGCCTATTATTTACCTCTCTTACATCCACAACGCATTATTGCAAGCTCTCAGTACCTTCTGTGACATCCATCATTAAATGTACAGCACCAATGTCACCAATGCCTGTTAAAAAAGTTACACAGGCCACAGCCATAAAATGAAACCATTCCTCCAGGGATGTAACAATAGACCCTGCAATGGACACAGCTGCAGGGGGGGGGCAGAGGCTGCAGGGTGCCCCGTGTGGGGAGGGGGGGGGGAGTTTCTTTACCCTGTCCTCAGAGAATAACAACTAAAGGTGCGTACACACAAACTACTGTAGCGAACAATGTGTCTGTCAGACCCTCCCGCTGGGCAGGCGTTCTGCCAACAGTAGAGCATGTGTACATTCTGTCGGCAGACTGATAAGGCTCAGCGGATCGTTCAGAAACAGCCTTATCAGTCTACCGACAGACTGTACACACGCTCTACTGTCGGCAGAACGCCCCTCCAGTAGTGCGTGTGTAAAAGGCACAGAGAGAGAAAACTTTCTGTTCTCTGCACAATTGTTCTAATTACTGCATCTGTTTAGTCACTGATAAGGAATAATACAAAAGATTTGTAGACAGTCCCTAGTCAGTGTTCAGCAGGGTCTTGTGTACAGCACTGTTCTACCCCCTGCCTTTCTGCCTCTCCCCAAGTGCTGTGTACTATAATGATGCTTGAGGAGTCTGGGCATGGAGAGAAAAAGCTTTCTGCTCCCTGCACAATTGTTCTAAAGACTGCATCTGTTTAGCCCTGCCCATGATAAGGAATCATACAAAGTTTTGCAGACGAAGATTTGGAGACAGTCCCTATTCAGTGTTTAGCAGGGTCTTGTGTGCAGTGCTGCTCTACCTCCAGCCTTTCTACCACTCCCTAAGTGCTGTGTACTGTAGTGATGCTTGAGAAGTCTGGGCACAGAGAGAAAAAGCTTTCTGTTCTCTGCACAATTGTTCTAATGACTGCATCTGCTCAGCCACTGATAAGGAATCATATAAAGCTTTGTAGACAAAGATTTGTAAATAATCCCTATCAGTGTTCAGCAAGGTCTTGTGTACAATACCCAGCCCCAAACCTCTCCACCCCTCCCAAGTGCTCTGTACTGTAGTGATGCTGGAGGAGTCTGCAAAGCCTGTTCTGCTGTCATCAGAGGTGGACAGAGTGAGTGTAATAAGCTGCGGCTGGGAGCACACTTGTCTGTCGGTTTTCTGTGTGCCTTTTCTACACACCATGTGTGTCTGTATGTGTGAAAGCATGCACGTTTTTTCACAGAAGCTAATGTAATTGATAAAACAAAATGTGTGTAGTGCTTCTGTTTTTACCTGCATGGGGAAAACACATTCAAGTGTGCACTAGACAACTGAATAACATTGGTTCTCAGTTTTCCTGCGCAGAAAGCGGGGGGAGGGGGTCCAATCCAAAGTTTCGATGGGGTGGGCCAGTGATTTTTAGTTGCGCCCCTGCATTCCTCATTTTTTAGGCAGATTCATCACTAAAGTCTTACTGTTCCACCTCGGAATGGACATTAGTAACATAACAGTAACCCCAGTGGTGTGGTCAGACCATCACATAATACAGTTTACTATTGAACATCACCCTATCAAGCAGCTCCCTAAAGAAACAATCAAAACCCGTCCCCTGAGTAAATTAACACCGGAGAGGATAACTGCCAACCTGGATTTTACAAATCTGCTCCACAGTCAAATGGACCCAAACTCTCTAGTAACCCAGTACAACAACACGATATATGAAACACTTGACAGTATTGCCCCATGGCGCACCAAATCAGCAACCAAAAAGCAGAAAGCTAATTGGTTTGACAAAACCATCATGGATCTAAAAAAGAAAGGGCGCAGACTAGAAAGACAGTGGCGTAAATCAGGGACTGGGGAGCACAAATCTAGCCTAGTTCAACACCTCAGACAATACCAACAAGCAATAACCAAGAAAAAATCAGACTTTATCTTGCACAAAATATCTACAGCCAACAACAGAGCTGCTCAACTCTTCCATACAGTGGAATCACTCTGCAATCCTTCCTGCCTAAAAGCCCCAACCACATACTCCAGGGAAAGGTGTGAAGAATTCTCTGCCTTCTTCACAAACAAGGTGTCTACCATCCGTGCCAGCATTACACCAACAACATCAATTGACCACTGGACGTTGCATATGCCTACTACCGTACCACCATGGCAAGTCTTTGACACTCTGAGTGTAGAAGATTTTGGAATTCTCATTCAAAGTCTCCGCCCCACTACCTGCGACCTGGATACTGGCCCAACTGGATCCTTAATGCAGTGCCCAGCGCTGTTCAGGCCAGCACTTCACAAAATCACTCAGTGCTCCTTGCAAAGTGGACTTTTCCCAGAAGAACTAAAGAAAGCAATCATAAAACCCCTCCTGAAGAAACCATCACTAGATCCTGATTCTGTAACCAACTACAGACCTGTGGCGAACTTACCATTCCTATCAAAAGTTATCGAGAAAGCAGTCGCCAACCAGCTAGAAGCCAGGCTTACAGATAACAACATCTTTGATACTTTTCAGTCAGGATTCAGGAAAAGGCACAGCACTGAAACAGCATTAGTCCGAGTAATGAATGATCTACTTACTGCAAGGGACAAGGGTGATTGCTCAATTCTGATTCTTCTTGACTTGTCAGCAGCATTTGATACTGTGGACCATGAAATACTAATCCAGCGACTGAAGAATTACTGTGGCCTAAGGGGTACTGTTCTTAGCTGGTTTCAGACCTTCCTATCTGGCAGGACACAGCAAGTATGTCTGGGCACACACTACTCTAATCCAGTGCCACTTGCCTATGGAGTTCCACAGGGTTCTGTACTATCACCATTACTCTTTGCAGTCTACATGCTCCCACTGGGCAAAATAATCCAGAACTATGGTTTAGGATACCATTGTTAAGCAGATGACACACAACTGTATCTGTCCTTCAAGCCTGGCACCCAAGACCCATCAGCATCCATAAATGCGTGTCTAGTGGATTTACAAAATTGGATGAACACCAGCTGGCTGAGGCTGAACTCTGACAAAACAGAGGTGTTGGTGGTAGGTGGTCCACACATGATGGATAAAGTTCAAAACGCTCACCACCTCAAACTAGCAATTGGGGGAGATACTGTGCAGTATAAAGACTCTGTGCGAAACCTTGGGGTGATCCTGGATGGAAATCTAAAACTCAGACAGCAGGTATCAGCTGTCGTCAAGTCTTCCTTCTTCCATCTAAGAAATATAGCGAAAATAAAACACCTTATCCCAGCTGAAGACCTACCTGCCCTGGTTCACGCATTTGTATCCTCCCGCCTAGACTACTGCAACGCCCTGTTAATCGGATCTACAGATAAGGTTCTGCGCCCCTTACAGCTAGTACAGAATGCTGCAGCCAGACTCCTAGCCAATGCCCCCCGCAGCTCACACATCACCCCAGTACTGCAAACTCTTCACTGGTTGCCAGTAAAATGGAGAATCAATTTTAAGATCTGCCTGCTGACATTCAAGGCTCTACACCACATGGGACCCAAATACATAGCGGATCTATTGGAACTTTATGCCCCTCCACGCACCCTCCGCTCTGCCAACAAGATGAAGCTGGTTATTCCCAGGATACACTTAACATTTGGTGCTCGGGCCTTTTCCTATGCAGCCCCTACTCTATGGAACTCACTTCCACAATCAGTACGAGAGGATCCTTCTCTGGACAGCTTTAAAAAAAGGCTAAAAACTCACCTCTTTTCCCTAGCCTTTGAGACTGCATAATGCAGGGTCACAGCGCTTTGAGTCCCCAGGGAGAAAAGCGCTATATAAATATTATTGTTATTGTTATACATAAAGCAATGTTACATTATGAGTAGAGCTGCCTGTTTAGCTAAATATATGACAGTCAAATTTAATTGGGGAAATTAATTGGGGGTGGCCTGGATCATACTGGACCACAGCGAGAATTTATTTATCTAGTGGATGCGCAGATCTTTTTTCTTTTTAATAAATGGAAGTTGTCCTGGATTTATTTAAACCTCTCAGGGTTGGTGCATGGTCAAATCAGCATTTATTAAGGAGTTCTTTAAAGGTGTGATTAAAGAAATATGAATAATGCAAACATATTGGGCTTCATTTAAGTTGACATAAGTAGTTGACATAAGTAGTATATTAAAGCCTTGTACTGACATTCGAGAACTGTCACCCTCACAAATCACAATTCGAATGTTCAAGTGACAGTTCGGGGTTGAGTGCTGAACAGACATGTCACTAGCCTAGAGACTAGCAATGCATCTGTTGTTATAGTGGGAGGAGGAGGGATGACAGTGGCTGAATAGAGTACTGGTTAAGGGCACTGCCTTTGACATGGGAGACCAGGGTTCGAATCCTAGCTAGGGTCAATACCTATTCAGTAAGGAGTTCAAGGCAAGACTCTCTAACACTGCAGGGTGGCCTCCTAAACGCATCCCAGTGGCTGCAGCTCTTGAGCGATTTGAGTCCGGCAGGAGAAAAGCGCTATATAAACATTCGGATTATTATTATTATGACGCATGGTGCATGATGGAGCAGCTTCCAGCCGTTGGGGTGAGGAGGAGACTTGCTCTGGAGTTGGTTGGATGATGTTAAAGATCTGACATGCTGGATCTTTGGGTTACTGTACACACACTAGATTATAGGCCTGGGCAGTATTTAATGGCCACCTTGGTCAATTTTAATCCAGCATGTGTACATACAGTAGCTTTACACTTCTAATTTTTGCACAATCCTTGCTATCATCTGATATTACCCAGGTCAGGGCTGCAAATTTTTGCTAAGGACAATGTTTAATAGCTCCAGTTCAGGTCTTCTGTGTCTGTAGTCAAAATAACAAAATTTATAAAATAGCTTTTTTTTTTTTACAATATTCATGTAAAATGATGTAGTCAGTGTTTGCCCAGAGGAAATCTTTCCTCACTCTGATTTACTTTCTGAAATGCATCACAGGTGACATCATCTTTAGTACTGGCAGGTGATCTCTGTGAAATAATCGTTTAGGGCCCTTTTCCACTAGCAATCGCTAGCGTTCACGCTGAACGCTAGCGGTTGCGATTCAGCAAAAGGTAAAAAATTCCCGGCGATTTCCCGACCTTTGCGATCGCGATTTTGCTATGTTATGCACTGCATAGCAAAATCGCGGCAATAATCGTTCCGCCGTGCGATCGCGATCAGGTAAAAAATGAATCGCGGAAGTGGAAATGACCTACTGCGATTCTTATGTTAAAAGCAGACTGTAGCGATTTGGAAAATCACTAGCAGTTTGCGTTTTTGCGATTCAGCCATCGCAAACGCCGTAGTGGAAAAGAGCCCTTACTGAGAGTTCAAAAGCCAGTAGAAAAGATCTCTGGTCTCCCAAAATTCTGCATAATAACCATCATAGGCTAAGCCTCAGTGGGAGTGCTGAGCTACTTACCAATATACAGCAATATAGCAATATATAGCTATAGTAAGCCTTTCTGATGCTGAAACCAAGATATTCAATGTAACAGTGGGTATCCTGAATAACTTACTGATTTATACTATATGTCATTACAGCTTAAATAGGGACTATAACCAAGGATAGGTAGCTGATACCCAGTTCCCCACAAAAATCTTTACCTTTTCTCAAATAGATCATGGGGGGAGGGGCTGCATGGCTGATATTGTAAGTGTCGCTATATAATTATAATGGCAGTTGGTAATGTTTAGTGATTTTTCTCGTCTGTCAGCAGTAAAGGTAATGAGGTGCGAGCTCATTGTGGATCATACAACATGAACAAATTGCATGGCGACTATCAATCATTTCTTAATCTCTTCTATTTTGTAACTTCTCACTTTGCAATGTATCGATTTATTTTTTTTTCCCCTTTTCGCTAATGTTTCTCTATAAGCGCCACAAATATCTCAAGCACTGATAAACCTTAGTAAATCAGGCCCCTAGTTTGCTGTCACTCCTAAGTGTTTTCAGTGTTGTGAATAACTAAGGGTAAAGTGAGCAGAACTGAACCTTCATTTTTATTTTTTTCAGGTGTGAAACATATACTACAGTATCTGGTAACTGTGTGACATTGCCCACACCACCTTTATGTATGTGCCAAAAAAGGCTTCTGCAGCAAAAGCATTCCTATTGTAAAATGTGGGTTACATGAGCTGGGCAGCTGAAGAAGTGGATATTATTATTAGTATTGATTTATACAGCTGTTTTACATGGCGCTGTATATCAAACGTTTTGGCTGAGATTCCTAATTGGCTACAGGCATTTTTGTGAAGATTTATGTCAGTAATTTGTCTCATTTTTGTCCAGAATTCTGCTCTCCCTTTAAGCATTTGCTCAGGGCAGGCTAAAGTGTGCAGCATTCCATCCTTTGGAAGAACTTGTCAGACTTTATCAGTAATCTTACAGACTGCAATTCCTTGTTTCTTATTGGTAATGTCTTTTATATAATGAAGAACACAAGTGATTTTTAGATTTTCTGTGCTGGGATTAAAACGTCTGATCTATTTTTGTGTTTCCTATTTGATTCACAAGCAGTGTGTTGGGACTGACCTTGAGCAAGCATTGTAATTCATCACTGTCATTTATCCTAGAATTTGGGTGAATATATGTAGCAAGGCTTGAACTGCAATAGAAAACTATTTGAAAAGATTGCACCAAATACTTCTTACATCATCTCGGTAGCTGGAGATTTCCAGGCTATTGTGGAACTTAAAACAGAAGTTAATTGTATTGCCTAGGCCTAGTTGTTATAAATAAAATACATATGTCCTATTTGTGTATCGTATTATTATTATTAATGTACATAAAACTGAAGTTTTTTTTACAGTACTTTACGGAGTACATAAAAAATAGTGTTACTAACTGTCCTATATTATGATTCATCTTAACTCCCCCATAATCAAAGACGTGTGTGTGCGTGCGTGCATGCCTGTGTGTGTGTGTGTGTGTATTAACAAAACTTAGAGCGCACCTGAACTGACATGTGATATGATGAGATAAATGTGGATAAACACAGTACTGTTCCTTCGAAAACTTCTCTGAGGTTCTGTAAAAGATGGCTAGTGCACAGGACAGTGACCCTATCAGACAGCGGAGTGCAGCCTACCACATGAGCAAACAATTGTATTCAATAGAGAGGCAGGTGTAGGCACACATCCAGCTTAAAATGAAACCTTTATTCCAAATAGATTAAAATCATGCCAGGTACAAATACTGCTTAGAAGGATAGAGGTAGAGGCAGTGAGAGGGTCAACAGCTGTTTCGCACCATCACAATGTGCACTTTATCAGGACATTGAGCGCCCTCTGAGTAACCCCTTAAATAGGAAAAACAATTACTTGGCAAAAGGGCTGGACCACTGCCATGTGGAGTCAATGTGTGGAACGCAGGACCATAGTGTAACGATTGTATAACGTATTGGTGTAGCGACACAGACGTCTGATTATTGTATGATCTGCAGAATCACCAATAATACAGACTCTATACCTGATTATGTGGTGATCTGCAGTATCACCAATAATGCAAGTATAGAAGGCAGAGCTGTAGTGACAATGGTTTGGTGCAACAGTAGAGAGTAGATCTCACCAGAGGAGCTGGAGAGGGCTACCAGTGAAATAGGCAGATAGTTTGACTAAACCTCACCAGAGGAGCTGGTGGGTACTATCTGCAACAACCTATGCTAGACCCTACCAGAGGAGCTGGAGGGTACTAGCCACAATGGAAGGTGAGTAGCAAGACCAGGGGTGCTGGTGAGGACTATAAGTAACAGTAACTAAACAGTTAAACTTGACCTCACCAGAGGAGCTGGTGGGTATATCAACAACAGTAATAAGATAGTTTAGCTAGACCTCACCAGAGGAGCTGGTGAGTACTATCAGCGATAATAACTAGATAGTGTTACAATACCTGTCACCGGCGGTCACGTGCGCGCATTCCTACGCGCGCGCGCGATCGCGCATTGTCTTTTATGATAGCTGGGCGTGTTCCTAGGAGCCGTTGCGCCGCGCGCACGCGTACTGGCGTCCGCGTCAGCACGCATGCGTGCGCACATGCGCGCACGCACGCAGGCGCATGCGCGAGGCACGTCATTCGGCGCCAATTTTGAATGTTGTATTTAAGCAAGCTGCTGGAGAGGCCCAGTGCTGTTTCTTCTGATCAGCTTGGTGCCAGTAGACGCTGGAGCCTTGTATTGATTTATGATTTACCTGTTGCCGACCTTAGCCTGTTCCTGACTTACGATTATCACTGCCTGTCCTGACCTCAGCTTGTTTACCGATTACGCCTGTCTTCAGCCTGCCCTGACCTTTGCTTGTGACCTCGTCTATGATTGATATCCGCCTGCCCCGACCTCGGCTTGTGACCCCGACTACGTTGCTGTCTTCAGCTCCTGTATCTGACGCACTGCAGTCTCATCTGTTCTCCAACCCACTGTGGGATTTACCTAAGCGCAACCTGGTGGGCACTAGGCAGCGAAGTTCCCACTTCCCCCTCAAGGGGTTGTGGTCCTGCTTCCCCCTCAAGGGGTTGTGGGTGAAGACCCGTGGTCACTTAGACTCTGCGCTTGGGTGGTCCATAAAACACAGTGGGGCGGTCAACAGCTTCCACGTCCAGATCTTCATAACAGCAAGAAACAGCCTGCAAACAGTAGCGTGAGTGGAAGGAAATCTTGCCGGAGAGCCAGTCGATCATAGGATTGCAGGCTTGTTTATCTCCTTCCTCTGCTGTGATGTGTTTGAAACAAGAGATTTTGGAGTTTGTTCCTGAAGTTTATAGAGACTTTGCCGATGTTTTTGATAAGAGGGGAGCTGATGTATTACCCCCGCACAGAATTTATGACTGTCCTGTTGATCTTCTTTCCGGAGCTAAGATCCTGTTTGGACGAATCTACCCGCTAACTGAGCCTGAGCAAGCCACGTTGAAAGCATACATTGATGAAAATCTCCAAAAAGGGTTCATCCGTCACTCCACCTCGCCTGCTGGTGCCGGTATATTTTTTGTAGAAAAGAAAGACCACACCCTCCGTCCTTGCATAGACTATAGAGAACTCAATAAAATAACTGTCAAGAATCGTTATCCTCTGCCACTGTTTCCTGAGATTTTCCAACGCCTCCGTTCTGCTCGAATCTTTTCTAAGTTAGACCTTCGAGGAGCATACAATCTGATCCGCATCCGAGAGGGAGACGAGTGGAAGACTGCCTTTCGAACCAGATACGGTCATTTTGAATATCTTGTAATGCCGTTTGGACTCTGTAATGCTCCTGCCACTTTCCAACATTTCATTAATGATATTTTCAGAGACATTATCGACCAATATATTGTTGTTTATCTTGATGACATCCTTATATTTTCTCAAGACATTTCCGAGCATAGACAACATGTTAAACGTGTCTTGACTCGCCTACGCACCCATGGTCTCTATGCCAAACCAGAAAAATGTGTTTTTGAACAAACATCAGTTCACTTCCTGGGACTTGTCATTTCCGCGGAGGGGGTGGCTATGGATCCTAAAAAAGTATCCGCCATCTTGGACTGGCCAGCTCCCATCGACCGTAAAGGAGTTCAGAGGTTCATAGGGTTTGCAAACTTCTATCGAAGATTCATTAAAAACTTTTCTGCTATTGTATCTCCACTGACCCAACTTACCAAAGTCAACTTACCATTCTGTTGGAACCAAGAAGCTCAAGAAGCCTTTGCAAAACTGAAAGACAAATTCATCTCTGCTCCAGTTCTGACTCATCCTGATCCTGCCTTGCCTTTCGTGTTAGAAGTGGATGCCTCTGAAAATGCTATTGGGGCAATCCTGTCTCAACGTAATGATCCTAAAGCTATATTACATCCTGTTGCTTTTTTTTCTCGCAAATTGTTACCGGCTGAGAAGAACTATGACGTGGCTGATCGGGAGTTGCTGTCCATTAAAGCTGCCCTGGAGGAGTGGCGTTATTTGTTGGAGGGGGCCAATAATCCTGTTCTAGTTCTGACCGATCACAAGAATTTAGAATATCTTCGTTCTGCCAAACGCCTCAAACCACGACAAGCTCGATGGGCTCTGTTCTTTTCCAGATTTGACCTACATATAACTTACCAGCCAGGCTCCAGAAATATTAAAGCTGATGCATTATCCAGAATGTTTTCGGAAGAGACTATGCAAAGCAAACCTGAAACTATTCTCCCCTCCAACTGCTTCCTGTTACTTCAGTCTGATCTGATAAATACCATCAAAGAAGCCTCTAGTAGTATTGAGCCTTGCAGAAAACTAGGTCTTGCCCGTAAGGAAGGTTTTTTTTTGCATAAGGATAACATTTTTGTACCTGATCAGGCTAAGATTACTGTGCTGGGCCACTGTCATGACAATTTACTTTCTGGCCATTTTGGCATTACTAAGACCCATGAACTTCTATTAAGAAATTTTTGGTGGCCTAATATGTTTCAGGATTGTAAACAGTATGTGTTATCCTGTCCTGTCTGTGCCCGTTCTAAGTCTTCTAGGGAGAAACCTTGGGGTCTGCTCAAACCCTTACCCATCCCTTCCCGCCCCTGGGGTATGATATCACTAGATTTCATTGTAGAGCTACCTTCCTCTCAGGGGTTTAACTCCATTCTGGTGGTGGTAGATCGTTTGACCAAGATGGGCCATTTTATTCCGATGAAGGGCACTCCTACCGCATTAGAAACGGCTGAGGCGTTTATTAAGGAAATTATTAGATTACATGGGGTACCAGATGATATTGTTTCAGATAGAGGGGTGCAATTTACGTCAAACTTGTGGAAAGAATTATGCAGATGTCTGGATATTCATGTGTCTCTCTCCTCTGGCTATCATCCCCAGTCTAATGGCCAGACGGAGAGAACCAACCAGACTCTAGAACAGTACCTTAGGTGTTTTACTTCTGCCTCACAAGAAAACTGGTCATCCCTGCTGTCTACTGCTGAATTTGCATATAATAATTCGACTCATTCTGCTACCAAGCAATCACCATTTTTTGCTAATTATGGGTTTCACCCCGTTTCTCTACCCAATGTGTTTCCTGAATCGTCTGTTCCTTCTCTACAGGATAGATTGTTATTTTTAAAGGATAATATCAAAAATGTTTCTAATGTTCTGTCTCAGACTCAGGTTAGAACAAAAAGGATTGCTGACAAATCCAGGAGGGAATCTCCTTCGTTTAAACCAGGAGATCTTGTTTGGTTATCTACTTGTAATTTGAAACTGCGGGTCCCATCAAGAAAGCTTGGACCTAGATTTATTGGGCCTTATCCAGTTAAAAGAGTTGTTAACCCTGTGGCTATTGAACTTGTGTTACCTGATACTTTGAAGGTTCATCCTGTCTTTCATGTGTCTTGTTTAAAATTGCATTTTCAGGGTTCCTGTTCCAATCCTCAGTCTCCTCCTCCGCCTCCGGTCCTGGTGGATAGTTGTGAGGAGTTTGAGGTCGAAGCCATTTTAGACTCCAAGATAAGATCTGGCCGACTGTTTTATTTAGTAAAATGGAAGGGTTATGGGGTGGAGGAGAATTCTTGGGAACCTGCTACTGGGATTCATGCTCCTAGGCTAATTAAGAATTTTCACTGTAAATTTCTGTGTAAACCGGCTCCAAAGGGCACCCGGAGGTTGCCCGTGGGGGAGGGGCAATGTTACAATACCTGTCACCGGCGGTCACGTGCGCGCATTCCTACGCGCGCGCGCGATCGCGCATTGTCTTTTATGATAGCTGGGCATGTTCCTAGGAGCCGTTGTGCCGCGCGCACGCGTACTGGCGTCCGCGTCAGCGCGCATGCGTGCGCACGTGCGCGCACGCACGCGGGCGCATGCGCGAGGCGCGTCATTCGGCGCCAATTTTGAATGTTGTATTTAAGCAAGCTGCTGGAGAGGCCCAGTGCTGTTTCTTCTGATCAGCTTGGTGCCAGTAGACGCTGGAGCCTTGTATTGATTTATGATTTACCTGTTGCCGACCTTAGCCTGTTCCTGACTTACGATTATCACCGCCTGTCCTGACCTCAGCTTGTTTACCGATTACGCCTGTCTTCAGCCTGCCCTGACCTTTGCTTGTGACCTCGTCTATGATTGATATCCGCCTGCCCCGACCTCGGCTTGTGACCCCGACTACGTTGCTGTCTTCAGCTCCTGTATCTGACGCACTGCAGTCTCATCTGTTCTCCAACCCACTGTGGGATTTACCTAAGCGCAACCTGGTGGGCACTAGGCAGCGAAGTTCCCACTTCCCCCTCAAGGGGTTGTGGTCCTGCTTCCCCCTCAAGGGGTTGTGGGTGAAGACCCGTGGTCACTTAGACTCTGCGCTTGGGTGGTCCATAAAACACAGTGGGGCGGTCAACAGCTTCCACGTCCAGATCTTCATAACAGATAGTTTAGCTAGACCTCACCAGAGGAGCTGGTGGGTACTATCAGAGCACCTCTCCAGTGACAAGGGCTCACTGGAGAGTAGAAGGGTCAGACAGGCAAGGTTCAGCAACAGAGAGGCAGGTACAGTACAAAATCAAAAGGCAAGAGAATAGTAATGTTTCAGGCGGAGGTTCGGCAACTAGATCAGATGGGCAGAAGTACAGAAACGTTGAGCAGAATCAGAGTCAGAGATAAGCTAGAGTCGTACACAAAATATCAATAATACAATAAGGCAATAATCCTAGTCTTGTGTGAAATCCCTGGTTTCCTCCCAGATCAAAACACACCGGAACTAGTCTAAGGTCTGAGTGCTAACACTGACGTATTCGCAACAGCAGACAGTTTGCAAGTGAGCGGAGAACACTTATAAAGCAGCGAGGAGAGCCCACAGCCACGCCCCTGCCAATCAGCCAATCCGGGCGCTGTGAGTCTCTCCTGACGTCAGCCGACCGGCAGGTCAGCTGACGCGCCTTCTTCCAGCATAAAGGTCCTGTCTCCGCGCGCGCCCGCGTGAGACAGCGACCCTATGAGCGACTGACAGTTCCGTCCTTGGCGTGCTAGACTCCAGCGGAACGGATGAGGCCTCAGTACCGAGAACAAAGGCAGCTGCAGAGGCATCCTGCGTACCCGCAGCCGCCATCATAGGGGATGTTACACATAGTAAGTAAAATACTTCCGGTGAAGGGGATTGCATACTGATGTCACTTCCGCCTGATATCAGGGTATGCGTCAGAAAGGTCAGATGCACAAAAAAAGTCAAAACTGTAAATTGTAAAAAAAAAAAAAAAAAAAAAAGTAAGACTTTGGTATATAATCTTTGGCCTACAGTGGATGCAACTTAAAATGTTTAGTCTGCCGCCTACCGCCTTCTCCAGGCCTTTGCTACAGTGCCTGCTGCAAGTAACGTCAAAATAAATTAATCCAAATTTAAAAACTTTGGTATAAAATGCCAGATATTTCAAGCCTCTCACACAGTGGAGGAAATTAAAATGTTTGGGCTGCTGTCTGCCACCTTCTCTAGATCTATGCTACAGTGCCCTGAACTAACGTGTCATTAAAGTGGAGACTGTCAGAGATAAATTTGCAGTTTTATGTATACTTGTACACCTTTTTTAAAGAAATTTGGCTGTAGAGATGCCCTGAAAGTTCCAGATGGTCATCGGCCATTAAAGTCAATGGGGCACGCCGCAAAGATCAGTTCGCAAATGTTCTCGGTAAAATTTGAGATGTTTGGCCATCACTATACACCTATATAAAGTTGTCTAAAGGGATTTCTGAGGATTTTATGAAGCTTACTGACAAAGCAGCCAGATCTAGTCTGATATTGATATATACTTTTTTGAATGTGGGATGTCCCTTTATTGCAAACAAACTTTATATTTTCAGAAAGTCAATGCTTTCACAATTCCATCAACAACAATGGAATCGTTGTCTTGTGTCTAAAGTAGCATATACTTTGTTAGCATTTGTTGTTTTGTTGTTGTTGTTGTTTGCTTTTTACTTCTGGGTTAACTATCTATCACTAAGATCCATTATTCTATCTTATCAACTGTGACATACTTGGTTTGACTCTACTGTAAGCTAATCCTGTCTCTAGAATTGGACCTGGTGTACTTGTCTATTGAACTATTGCTATTGTATATCTTTTAAAATACCAAAATGTTGACCATCATAATGTTACTATACGAAGCATTTTGTTTCTCTATGAAAGACTACACTGAAATATATATAGTTAAGCACTGATGATATGCTGCTGCTGTGAAGCCTATTTTTATAAGCTTCTCTCGCTATAGCACTCATAGAACATATTCTGTGTGTGTTTGGGGTTCTTCATATAAGTGCTCTGGGTGACTGATTAAATTAGCAATCAGAGATGCAGTCACACTTACTTTAAGTATCTTGATTGTGAATAACATTTGCCGATTGCAATTTCTCTTTGAATTAAGCCTTTTGTATTTAAGATTTTAAAATTACAAGCAACTTCTTGGCAAAATTGAAGAGAACAGCCAGCACTGCATTTAAAACATATTTAGTGTGTTTTGCTATCTTAATATGGCACAGCTGAAACATAAGACATTACTTGTATTTAGTAACTCTCTGATTTTGAAAATAAAATGCTTTGAGCGGTTCTTCCAAAGATAATTACCAGTACACAGTTTACAGGCTAACTTAACAAATCTAGAAAGTTAACCATTATAAGTCTATTTTTACATTTTGCTAAATATTTTGCTCATTGTTGCACTGAAAGAGAAACATTCATCAAAGGAAGAGAAGTGTTATGACTGATAACAAAGAGCTGCTGAAAGCACTGTAATGACAATAACAGAAGAACAAGGAATTGGAGGTCTTCTTCCTCCTACCGACACCCTCACAAACGTATGATGCCCATACATGGTACAATTTTTTTCATTCAATCTTACCATTTCTAGGTAATATAAGGGAACTGCCTAAATTATTATTTTAGTATATTCACTTAATTTACCCTTATACTACATAGAAATGGTAAGATTGGATTAAAAAAAATTGTACCATGTATGGGCACCATTAGTGTGTATACCTTATCAAGTCCATTATATATGGACTTGACATAATATAGGAATCATTGAATACATTTACTGTATTGTCTTATAGGAGATTATTTTTTTCCCCAATTCAGAGTTATTCAGCAATAGCATGGGGTACAGTGGCGAAGCAAAAGGGGATGCAGAGGTTGCAGCTGCACAGGGCCCCGGGGTCAGAGGGCCCACCTAGGTTTCTTCTTCAGCTGCAGCATTAGCAATGCATCACAAGACAAATAACAATTATATTGCGCTTTTCTCCTGGTGGGCTTAAATAATTGAGCTGCAGCCACTAGGGTGCGCTCAGTAGGTAATAGTAGTTTTAAGGAGTCTAGCCCAAGGACTCCTTAGTGAATAGGTACTGGTTTACTGTCTGAACCTCATCTGTGTCAGAGGCAGAGCCCTCTGCAGAACCAGTACACTATCCAGCCACCCCTATACACCACTTATTCCACTATTTACCAATATACCTATAGCACCACTATATTCGATTAGAGAAGTGGTAATCATGAACAAACTGATCTCCTTCCCTGTATACAGATCTCTCATTGCAACTCTACTTAAAACATGAAAGGGTTGTTGTGCATTTATGTTAACTAGTCAAGATATGCAAATTTTATGCTGCTCAGAATTAACTCAAACCAATTCACTTCCTGCTCAGTTTGGGGAGATTGGGCTATTAAAGATGCACCACCATTCTAAATGTAATCAGTGTTGCTGAAAAACTACCTTTTTAGTTCAAATGGGATTGAAACAAAATGTCAAACTTTATTTTAGAATGACATCAGTCAGTAAACATGAGCAAAAGAGACTTCCAATATGCTTTTAGAGACTGTAGGTTATCACGTCCATGTGTCTAAGAATAACCTATGAGAATTCATTTCAGGGCAGCAGGTAACCGTATCATCTTCCTGTTCTACCTTTTGCGAGCCCGGCATGCATACAGGCTCACTGGTTTATAGCACACCTCTTTAATTACACACAATCAATAATCCAATTTTCACAAAGTTATGTAATCATCTGTACCAGATATGAATTTGTCATAGAGAGAGAGAGTGCGAAGGTATAAGGCTTCAGAGAGTAGCAATACTTGGTGTGCAGTTATCTTTTAGTAAACCAGAACTGCCAGGATTTTGTATTATAGTTCTGGATCTCCAAAACATTATTGGAAACCCTGTATCACTTATTTCCAAAACCTTACATGTACAATGAATCCAATAGTTAGGGTTCCTGTTTGACCCAAGCCTAACCTAACCTCTGGCCTATTGTATAATTACCCTACTTCCGGACATTCTGTACTGTATACTCAGTCTTACTACCACCGCCCAGATCATATCAATCAGGCTAGTGACATGAAGGCTCCACTTCCTGCATAACACCAAATTCCTTGTGAAATAACTGTATGTACGGTAAGTTGAAGAAAATATCCTGTTGAATTAACGGGCATAGGAAAGCATCCAGCAGTTCTGTATTATGGCACAGGCCATGTTGGCACTGGCCATGTATGCATTTCATCTCATGCCCTCTACTTTCAAATCAAAAGTATTTAATCTGCAAAAATCAATCATTTTATCAAACAGTTTATGGACCTTTTTTAATTTAAACTTAAACTGAGAGAAATACAGCTAAGCCATTGATGGCTTATTTTGGAAAATGTTATGCCTGGCTCTTGGACTAATCCTTTGCCTTTAACATGTACCTGGAGTTTAATTACATTTCTTTAATAATGGTGCCATGAGAGCCTATTAAAAGCTGTCCTAAACTGCAGCATTTTCAATGCTATAACAATTACTGTGTTGCAAGGAAGCCAGTGTAGAAATCCCCATCCAACCCGGCCAAGAAGATTAGCTTTGTTCTGGAAGTCAAAAACTCCTTCTCCAATCCAATGGTGTCACTAAGTGGGTGGGAATGGGAGTGGTAGGGTTCATCCTGGCTATGGGAACGTGTACCAGGATACGCGTAGCAAGGGCGCAGTGGACATAGACTTAGAAGTCGGCTTCTACTGCGTGAAGAAAAGTGAGCCACGGCAGGGGAACGGAGGATGGGTCCAGGATGGCCCGGGCACAGGTCGGCTGCAGGGGGCTGGCAGAAGTCCCAAGTAAATGAAACTCTTATTTTTTAGGAGTGTATAGGTATATAGGTCAGCTGTTTTGTCATCACCGACAAATGTTTTTTTTTCCATCTGCGTAACTTGGTGAAGCCAGAAGACTGATCTAACAACTGGCAACTGGAACTACTTCAAAACGAATAAACATGGCAGTCTCCATATGTCTTTAACTTCATATTTCCTTTTCTGATGACAAAACGCTTTCAAAACAATTACTGTATCACTCCAGTCTTTTCAGTTATTTCTGTTATAAGTCACTCATATCTTTGCATAATTAAAAAAGGAAAGTACAACAGTTTCCGAATTAATTTCTATAGTCACTGTAATATTATATACACTTATAACATAGACGCTCATAAAAAGAAAGTCATTCCACTGGAAAATACAAATTTTTTTCATTTTTTTGTGATAGCCTGCAGTTTTTAGTTGTGTATTGGCATCTGCTAGCATTTATTGTGATGATGGTATGTTATTAGGACGTTGTATGTATTTACAATGCACCAGTTGCTTTCTAAAGTGCTTAATCCCAAAGAAGGAAAACTCTACTAGAATAAAATATATGTGAAGAGCGTGTATTGATCTCATCCGGTCTGTGCACTTATAAACAAATGTGAATGCTAAGCATGAAGATACACAGTTGGATAAGGATTGTTGTGTTAACAAGAGCCCTTGCCTACATCCATTCACAATGGCACATGTACCAGATGGCTCCATGAGAGTCAGGAGGCTTGGAATGGGGCAATCATTCAGCCTGCAGATGGAAGATGGAGCACGCTCCCACTTTAAATAAGGTACTCATTTATTCAGATGGATTTTGCATATATGGAACAGGTCTCAGAGGACAATTTTCTATTTTCAAATTGCAAGAAATTCTTACGGCTGATGTTCACCCTAACGTGCATCTCGATAGCCATTAGTGTAAACATCTCGCGGTGAGGAAGGTGAAGCATTTTAATGATGCAGTGAGTCATTTACAAGGATATTACAACACTTGTAAAATCCCTGATTAGATTTTAAGAAAAATCCATAATGCGTTTTAGCAGTTTTTGCACCTCAGCTTTCCATAGTGACGGCTCAACGTAATTTCAATGTGATTTAAAGTGACACTGAAGCAAAAATAAACTTATGAGATATTGCCAAGGGGAGGTGAAAAAAGAGGATCACCTTAGGAAAAAAGCACAGAGACAACGGGAGCCCAATAGCGCAATATGTCACTATTGACTGAAATACATAAATTGACGACAGGAAATATACTCACAAAAGAAGGTGGGTTGCAGTGAGGGGCAACCAACCACTTGAGGCAGGTGGAGAGAATCAGCCCGTCTCCACTCGGTAATCCAGTATTATCCGGATGGCAGTAGGTTGCACTCTTGAAAATATGTGGAATAAGTCTGCTAGTGGCCATGCCACTGCAAACTAAAAGCACAAACCACCCCCCATAGAGACGAGGGGGAGGTAAAACTTAGCACAAACAAGGGTGAAGATGTGCCCAAGATATATAAAACTTTGTTAAGAAAACAATAAAATGAAAAAATAGGAGGTGGCTTACCTCTCCAATTATACTAACAAGGATAAACAATAAAGATTTTTATTTTGCACAGGCAACGCATTTCGTGGGTACTACTCACCCACTTCCTCAGGCCAGTGACAGTGCCACTTTAAACAAGCCAAAAATCCAGGAGTGCCTCTCTCAAAGTTTTATATATCCTAATTGTAGGTGTAGTATAAATAATAGAACATTAGTAGCAAAGAAAAGTGTCTCATATTTTCATTTTAAGCTACATAGCTTTATTTATAACATGTATCCAACTGTCACAGGTGCATTTTAGAATCCACACTCCACACTGTAAAACGAATGACCCTTTCACCCATCCACCACTTGTCTCCCCTCCTCCTTTCATGTACACGCTGCTTAGCTATTGCTGAGGATCATATTTTTATAGCACACATGGCCTGAACTGTCGCGTACGTACAAAATGGGCGCCCGGACAAAAAGGGCGCGGGGTGTAAACTCTAAATAATAATTAATCATTAATAGGGTTTATAAAAATAGTGTGCTATATTTCGTTTACAAATAATGTTTAACAAAATTATAAATCATTAAATAATGTTTATGAAATCGGAAATTGTGAAAACGTTAATCTTCCCTGTTTCTAAAGTTAAACTTATAATTACGTTTATGAAAAAAACAATAATATATGTTTAATTGTTATAATTCTATATTATTGTGAATAACCTTCATTTACGGTTTGTTCTTATAATAAAATCTGAAAATATTCTTTATAACGATGATATAAATATAACTACGTTCGTAATAAGTGTTGTAAAACATTAGTAATTATTACTAAAATTTTACTAAAACTATACCTAAGCCTACTCTTACACAGAACCCTCCCTGTACCTATCCCTAACCCCTAGACCCCCCTGTTGGTGCCTAAACCTAAGACCCCCCTGGTGGTGCCTAAACCTAAGACCCCCCTGTTGGTGCCTAAACCTAAGACCCCCCTGTTGGTGCCTAAACCTAAGACCCCCCTGTTGGTGCCTAAACCTAACACCCCCTGTTGGTGCCTAAACCTAAGACCCCCCTGTTGGTGCCTAAACCTAAGACCCCCCTGTTGGTGCCTAAACCTAAGACCCCCCCCCCTGTTGGTTCCTAAGTAACCCTCCCTGTACCTACCCCTAACCCCTAGACCCCCCTGTTGGTGCCTAAACCTAAGACCCCCCTGTTGGTGCCTAAACCTGAGACCCCCCTGTTGGTGCCTAAACCTAAGACCCCCCTGTTGGTGCCTAAACCTAAGACCCCCCTGTTGGTGCCTAAACCTAAGACCCCCCTGGTGGTGCCTAAACCTAAGACCCCCCTGTATTATGTGGATAATAATGTTTTACTAATTTTGGATGCAAAAAAATCTCCTGGCGCCTTTTGTAAACGTTATTTATGTCCTGCGCCCTTTTTTCCTGCTCGGCGCCCATTAAACGTTATTTATTATGAGAGTGAATGGCGGCGCCCTTTTTGTCCACTAGCGGCCTGCGCCCTTTTTTCCCGCTTCCTGAACTGTCACCCTATTGATTGATCCATGATTGTTAAGGGTGGCCGCTATTCTGGGTATACGCACCAAATGCCATGGAACAACTACATTTCCGTAAGAGGTCACTTAACAGACATTCAGACACATTAACAGAAATTAGCTAGAAGAAAGTAGAATTACATCCAGTGCAAGGGCAGCCATGAGAATCACTACATATCATCAACATAGTGTAGAATACAACTTTACCACACTCTGAATAGAAGCGTTGTAACGATTGGTGTAGCAACACAGACGTCTGATTATGTGTGATATGCAGTATCACCGATAATACAGACGCTATACCTGATTATGTGGTGATCTGCAGTGCAGAATCACCAATAATGCAAGTATAGCTAGCAGAATAGCAAGGTGAATAGTGCATGGTGCAACAGTAACCAAATAGCTTGACTAGACCTCACCAGACGAGCTGGTGGGTACTATTGGTATACAGTAACTGAATAGTTTGACTAGACCTCACCAGAGGAGCTGGTGGGTACATTCAGAGAGCACCTCACCAGTGACAAGGGCTCACTGGTGAGTAGAGTGGTCAGACAGGCTAGGATCTGCAACAGGCGGGCAGGTACAGTACAAAATCGGCAGGCAAGAGAGTAGTAAGATATCAGGCAGAGTTCAGCAACAGAGTCAGATGGGCAGAGGTACAGAATCGATTAACAAGAGCAGGATCAGCGATAAGCCATACACAGAATATCAAAATATACAATAATACAATAATCCTAGTCTTGTGTGAAATCCCTGGTTTCCTCCCAGATCAAAGCACACCGAATACTGTCTAAGGTCTGAGTGCTAACACATAAGCATTCGCAACAGCAGACAGGTTGCGAGTGAAAACTGAAGGCTTTTGAAGCAGAGGAAACCCCACGGCCGCGCCCACTCCAATCAGCCAATCCGGTGCGCCGTGAGTCTCCTCTGACGTCAGCCGACCGGCTGGTCAGCCTTACGCGCCTCCTCCCAGCATAAAGGTCCTGTCTCCGCGCGCGCCCGCGCGATACAGCAAACCTATGGACAAATGACAATCCCGTCCTCGGCGTACTAGACGCCAGAGGAGCGGGCAAACTCCCCGAAAAGGAAAACGAGGTGGCTCCGGAGACACCCTGCGTGCCCGCAGCCTCCGCGAATGTTACAAGCGTCCTGACAATCTCAGCATTCAACACAATCTCATGAGTGGTCATATGCAACTGTGTAATAATTATTTATACGGGTACTAGTTACGTAAAGAAGATGAGCATCTACCTTACTGACACTGTTCTTGAATAGAGAGACATTGTATTTAAGGTTTTATTATTTATTCATTATTTATTCATTAGTCTATGTGCCTTAATGGGACAGTTTTATTAGGTAGACAGATGGTACTATCATCACAGTATGATAACAGATGTATTGTATATGGCATAGGCAAACGTCTAATTCATTTAGTATCCCTAAATATTATTCCAGCGATGATTATGGATCACAGGGGCACAGCTTTTAAATAGACATTAAAATATTAAATTCATGACAGGTTTTAATAGCGCAACTCCCTCACATATCTTCCCAGTCCTTGGCACATTAAATAACACAAACCTGAACTAGGTGAGCTCCAGGTCTACCATAAAGTACAATTATCCTACATGCTTCTCATCGCACCCTCACCCATCAGACCTGCAGCTAGAAGTAGTCAGCACTCTGTGAATACTATCTGCACATATGGTCACTTGGTCACGTGGGTATAGGCACCATTTGAGGTGGCGAGGTGAAGCTTCTAGAACACTGTACCTTATAAGTAGTCTTCTCCCTTAAGAAGATTTAATGGCCAGTTTGGCTGTTTTGACCTTGTGTACATGGATATTGTCTGGGAGCCAGGAAAGCACTACTCAACATTTTGTCTCAAAGTTCTTGCAGTATGACCTTGTGAAAAGGAAATCTCATTGGGGCTCACTTGTGTATTAGTGCTTGGTATATATTTTCAGAGAAGATCAGAGTTCAGGGCCATTCTCAGATGCTTGTGTCATCCTGTTCCATAGATGGACAGAAAGACTTAAAGAGTAACTCATTTTGCATTTAAAAAAATGATAATGCATATATAAATATTAGCCAAGTTATTTTATAATTCAGTGCTATGATAAACTCCATTGTTATTTAAGTCTGTAGTTCTTGGAACTTTCTAACTCAGGTTTAAAAACAAAAAAAACACATAACAAATTTGGTGACAACCATAGCAGTAGTATATGGATTGAAACTCAAGCTTTCCCAGAATTCTCAGCTGTATGTTTCAGTAGCATAGGTAACGAGCTATGGGCCCAAGTCTACTCAAACCCATGTCAATTTTAGATTCTTTACATAATAGCAGAAAGACATCAAATGCTTGCTTTATAAGAACCTAGCTCCCAACTCTGGTGTGTCTAAAGATGTTCCTCTTTCTTTTCTCAACCTCAAATAGTGGGGAGGCGTTCAAAAAACCCTACAATTATACTTGGAATAATGAAAAACAAAATATAAGAACAGCTACCCATCACAATAATACATACAACAATGTAGTCTGACAAATACCCTATTGAAATACTTCTACAAAAGGTGCTGCTTCACTTTAATTGCAGTTCTACATATATAAAAATGTTCCAAATCTAAGGACATTTTGGCAGACCGTACAACTATAATCCACATAAAGGTTATACGCACACAGTGTTACATCCATCTATGCACAATACATTCTTATAGCGATGGGCCATCCAGGACACCCTTTGCACAAAGAAATGACAACAGACTTTATTTTGTAATTGCTCTAGTTTTCCTGATCGTTCTTTCTCTTTTTTTTCTCTTTAAGGGAGAAATTGCAGCAGCACATAAAGGATTGATTCCTCCTATCACATAACCACACAGCATGCTTTTTTTCCACCACATTTGTGATTATGAAAAGTATTAATTGATAAAGCGTGCCTGCACTGTAATTAATAAACTAGCATTTACAGCGCTAATTAGCTTCTCCTGAGGAGCCTGATTATATGTTCTTTTCAGATAATATTAGGTGGTGGAATGCAAAAATACCCACAATTCATAAATCACACACATCAGGTCCGGTCCCACACCAGTGAGGTGTGCAGAATGCTATCAAACTGAATTTACAAACATTTATTCCAGCTGACAGCATCAGTAACAAAAGCAGGCGCTGAAAATGTTTGTGATGCGCTGTGCAGAAAAACAATATAAAACACACTATCAGGCAGTATAAACAAAATAAAACATGAAATATAACACTATTTTGTAGCTGGATAATATAATTTTTTTAAACTTTTTTTATATGAATGTTATGACTATAGACCCATTGAACCAATGAAATACAATTTAACCAGTGCTGTCCAAAAATCAGGACGTTACCCACCAAATCTTATAGTAAGTATGTATTAAAGGACACCCAAGGCGAAAATAAAGTAATGAAATAAACGATTGTATCTATCTTCCTTCTCCTATTTATTTATAATGTATTTATTTATTTATTGTATTTATAAAGCGCCAACATATTACGCAGTGCTCCTAAAAATGACTTTTTAACATATTCCACCATTTTATTTTATGTTTAAATCTACTTTTTAAGTTTTAACTGTTTTATTGTTTTTGCTCAATGACACATTCATTGAAGTATGCCAGAGCTAAAATCTATGAACTGTTATCCCTAAATGCTGTCAGTAGGAGCCCATTTACCACTCAACATGTCATCATAACACCTTGGGAAACGGCAGAAGCCTAGGAAAGGAGAAAAGGCTTGGAAACTGAAATCTTTTCCTGCCAGCACTATAATGTTACTTAATTAGAATACTCCTGTGTGGCTCTGGAAGAGCATAAACATAAATAAAACAATATAAGGCAATCCATTAATGGCTACAGTGATGGAACTGCCTGTCCTGGCTGCAAGATACACAAACGCATCCACTTGAAAGGCTTTGCATATTTTTTTTGCTACTACTGTGGTTATTGTATATATGCTTTTATTTTGAGAACGGTACAAAATGAAAAAGAAAATAATGAACCTGATTTAAACCTTACTTATCAATTGAAAACTATTTAAAGAGGACAGAGAAATACATTATTCAGGAATCAGGTTACCCATTTGTACCTTAATGAACCTGGTTTCAGTACCAGAAATTCTTCTATAATCTATATATTGCTGAATATTGGTGTATAACCCTGCCTTCCTCGTGATGTTTAGGCTAGACTATGGCATCATGCAGTCTTCTTCCCCAGAACATTCTTGGTGATTAGATGATTTATTTTATTTATTTATTTAAGTATTTATATTACACAGCACTGTATAGAATGTATTGTTTTGTCACTAACTATCCCTTAGAGGGGCTCACAATCTAGTCCTTACCATAGTCATATGACTATGTATGTATCGTGTAGTGCAGGCGCAGCATGTATCATAGTCTAGGGCCAATTCAGGGGGAAGCCAATTACCTAATCTGTATCTTTTTTAGGGGATGCGGGAGGAAACTGGTGTGCCCACAGAGAACCCATGCAGACACAGGGAGAACATACAATCTCCTTGCAGATGTTGACCTTGCTGGATTCAAACCGGGAACCCAGTGCTGCAAGGCGAGAGCGCTAACCACTCATTTAACAAAGGGGAAAAAAACATTCACAGTGATTGACCTTACCAGCAGTAAACATGCCGGCATCACTGATATATTTAAGAAAGTAAGTTAGGGTGAGGAAAGGTTTTACAATGAGCACCATTTAACTAAATCATTTATCATTGTTGTACAAAATAACCAATTTTATTAAGTCCCTCATTAAACTGAAGAAAGGTCTAGTTAATGTAAAAGAAAAACTTTTGTTGGTGCCATTTTTCTGTTATACGAGGCATACTTTATACTCCATTTTTATAATATCACATATAAGATTCCATTAGAAAAATGCATTTGACAAAAATAAATAAAAAATGTAGACCTTCTCAATAACCAAACCATGATCAAGAATCTAATCAAGAGTATGGAAGCTCAGGGGACTATGGTCCGGACCAGTATGCTACCGACAGCCACATTAACATTTTACTGCAGTGATCAGTAAGACGGGCGTGTGTACAGTCCGTCGTTCAGGTGATAAGACTGTTCTTGAGCAATCCACCTGGCGGATCGCTCAAGACCAGTCTTATCACCTGAACGACGGACTGTACACACGCCCAATTTGACGTTCGGACGACCTGTCGTTTAAAAAAATCCGACGTGTGTATGGGCCTTTAGAGGCAGGCAGATGGGTCACAAGTCAAGTGCAGGATATGCAAATAACTAGCAAATAACTAGCAGAGTCACCGTTTTAGGCTGAGGTCAAATCAGAGGATCATGAATATTCAAAAAGGCAAGATCAAAGCAGGCGTCTGGATAAGGTAAAGAGACATGATAGATGGCAAGGCACAGTCAGCAAACCAATTAGCTGTCTGAACAAGCAGCATTTAGTGCTGGCTTGAGGAGGCTTCTCATGGAAACCTGATTGCAGTTTTGCTGCAAATTTGCAGTTTTGCTGCAAAACTGAGCCACCAGTGCAGGACCGTGGTAAGATATTACAGTAGAAGTATGTCTAAAGGTAGCCATACACTGGCTCGATTCCCGGCCGTTTCGACAGCAGATTCGAACCTGGGATCGAATCTGCTGCCAATCGTTCGCGGTAAACGCAGCCGCCGATCCGATTCCCTCCCGGAATCGGATCGGTCCGTCGATCGCGCCGTGCGGGAAATTACCCTCGATCGCCCGCCGGTAAAGTGCGCGTCGCTAGCGGCGGCCGATCCGATCAGGTATACATTACCTGAGGCTGGCTCCCGGGCGTCTTCTCCGTGCTGCACGGCTCTGTTCCGGCTCCATCCATCCCGGCGCTTCCTGTGTCACTGCAGTGACCAGGAAGTTCTAATAGAGGGCGCTCTATTTGAACTTCCTGGTCACGGAGTAACACAGGAAGCGCCGTAATGGATCCGGAACAGAGACGTGCAATGTGGAGAAGAGGACCCGGAGCCAGCATCAGGTAATATATACGGGGGGGGGGGGGGACAGGCGGCAGGAGCAGCTCAGCAGATGGTGAATCGGTTTCAGGCTGAAATCGATTCACAATCTGTTTGCAGTAAAGGCAGCCATACGATCCCTCTCTGATCAGATTCGATCAGATAGGGATCTGTCAGCTGGTCGATCTAATGGCACATCGACCAGTGTATGGCTACCTTAATATAAAGTCAGATCACTGCTGAGATCTGATCTAGTATAGAGTGGTGAAGGTGTCAGGCATGTAGGTGATTGCTATCATGTAGCTGTTGATCCTTTACCTTATCTAAACAGCATATGCCTAGCTTTACTCTGTGGCTACTCTGAGCTGCTTCAAGATGCATTGTACATTTTCTGTCATTGACTCTGTCAACCCAGTGTGACATGCTCTATTGAAATCAGTGCAACAGAACCCACTTATCCTGCACAGAACCACTGTCAGGATATTTGTAGTGCATAAAAAGCTACTACAAAACAAGCCAATAATGAAACACAACAAGGCCATATACTACACATTACCAAGGACTTTGGGACATATTCTAACTTGCATAATGTTTTAAGAAGTACTTTTTGTATCTAATCTAATAGCAGGACAAGACATATAACATTTATATCACACTTTTCTCCTGGTAGACTCAAAGTGCCAGAGCTGCAGCCACTAGGACGTGCTCTATAGGTAGTAGCAAAATTAGGGAGTCTTGCCCGAGGTCTCCTACTAAATAGGTGCAGGGTTACTAAACAGGAACAGTCAAGATTCAAACCCTGGTCTCCTGTGTCAGAGGCAGAGCCCTTAACCATTACACTATCCAGCCACTGCTGGCAATTATATATGACTTTCCGAATCTTTCATAATAGAGGTCAGTAACCCAAAAGAAACCAAATGTACAGTAATCCTTATTGCAGTTTACTGATCACAATGTGAATAGACAGACTATAAAGCCCTTTGTGACTTTGCCTGATTTGTGCCATTGTGACAAAGAAGTGATTTGGAAACACTGCTTTGGTGCATTATTATCAGTTATTCAGAGCCCTCTGCATTCTCATTGGTTATCAATCGGGCCAGGAAAATCTCCAGCTGCTCCAAAGCAGAGAGAGCACAACAGAGAAGTATGGGATATAGATATACTGCAGATATAGATATACTGCCTGCATTAAAGACACATAACATTTCGCTACAGATATTCACTGCATAGTCATTAGTGAATGTAAACCTGATCAATGATTCTTTGTTATGGGGTGCTTCATACTGTTACTCCTATGTGCTTTAGCATATTGTAATATATGATATCATACAAATATAAACAGAACTTGTAGTATAACAGGTAGCATAGTGGTGTAACGGACATAAATGATTACCTATTTGCTTCTTTTGTTCGGGATCTCAGTGGACCAACTAGTATTATTGAGTTATCTTAATTATCACTACATGGAGCAAAATACATTGTTCCACTTTGATATCTTAATTTGAATGAAATAGATTTGCTTTTGTTCAATGCAATACCCATGATGACTGGAGAATGGCAAGGAGCCAGAATGAAACAGCTCCTAATTTTCAGTGTAGGCCAATGGCTAATTACAACAGACTGCAGGTGTGAGGAGAGAAGCTCAAAGTAATCAATAGCAGTAATTAATCTGCTAGACTAGAGCTAAAGAGCTAACAGCTGGACATCAAAAATGGACACATGCAAGAAGACCGGCCATAATTACCTCTTTAAATATTGAATCTCCATAGAAACTCTTAGGTAATCATACAAAGGCTTGACACCATAGTTTTAAGAGAGAACGTCGGATGTTAAGCATCACAAGACCCAAAGCACCCTAATCATAAACAGGAAAACACTGGAACGCAAGTCTACTAATGATGTAAATACTCAAATAAAAGGGATTCAGTTGAATTACATTCAATTATTTTGTCTTTACTAAAAAATCTCACTAAAGGTAGCCATAGACCTAGCAATGTATGGGCAAATTCTACCAAGAGACAAATCTCTCTCTTATCGAATCTGCTAAGAGAGAGATCTGTCAGCTGCCCATACACCACAGGCCAATGCCCGATAAATTTCATGCTGAAATCGATCCGGAATCGGCCCTCTGCACTGCCTCACCGCTGTGCCCTTCTAATGCCCACCATGCCAAAGTGATACACTACCTGTCCGCTGCCTCCTCTTATCCCCCGCTGGCTTCTGGGCGCATTCTCCTCTTCACATACACGCACGCCCCACGTGGTTGCCTAGTATGGGTGCGCATGTGTGACGTCACGGTATGCGGAAGAGGAGAATGCGCCCGGAGCAGCGGGGGACAAGCAGAAGCCATGGACAGGTAATGTATACACAACGGGGCACAGTGGCGAGGTAGCAGATGGTTTTGTTAATCGTCGGGAAATTGAACACCGTTCCCGCTGCACACCCGACCAACCAACTTTGACCCGACATCTTGCAGCATGCGCTATTGACAAAGGAACCAATTTCGGGGCGGATGTACGGCCTAATGTATGGCCACCAATTTTGGGGCGGATGTACGGCCTAATGTATGGCCACTTTAACATATCAAACAATAGTCATTTAGCAGCTGTAGTAGGTCTTCACCTAAATTGAACTATACAAATCTTCAAAAGGACTGAATCACATACCTGCTTCTTGTTTCATAAGGATTTTGAAATGGTATCAGGTGGTCAAACACTAATACTTTCCCACTCCAACCCAGATTAGCATGCATGGCTTTCACCAATTTTGGAAACATTTTTTAATCAGATATAAAGTACTATTATTATTCTTTATAAAGGACTATGCATTCTTAAAAAGGAACACTGAAATGAGTTGGATGTGGAAGCTGCCATATTTATTTCTTTTTAAACAATACAAGTTGCCCGGCATCCTGCTGGTCTCTCATGCATCAGTAGTGTCTGAATCCCACACCTGAAACAAGCATGCGGCAAATGCAGTCAAACTTCAGTCAAGCATCTGATCTGCATGCTTCTTTAGGGTGTATGGCTAACAGAGACAGAGGATCAGCAGGACAGCCAGGCAATTTGCATTGTTTAAAAGGAAATAAATGTGACAGCTTCCATATCCCCCTCCCTTCAGGTGTCCTTTAAAAATGAAAAAGCACTTCATTTTAATAAGGATCATCAATTAAAATGTATAACTTATACAAAAATTCATTTGAAAGTACACAATTGTAAATGAAGAACATATAGTGCTGGCGCTCTAAGTATTAGGGTGGACACCCTGTCACTCCTATGGCAATATGTTTGCTTATTTTATCCATCCCTAAGGGCCCATTCACACTTGAGCGTTTTGCCGACGATTTTGGCAAAATGCTCAAACGCTAGCGCTTTTGAAAGCACTAGTGTAATAGAAGTCTATGGGCCCGTTCTTACTTGGGCGATTTGTGCTAATCACCGCAAATCACCCAAAATCGCGAAACGCAAACGCGTAGCCTGTACCATTTTCAGGTGATTTCCCGGCGATCGCGTTTCAGTGCTATAGAAGAGAAATCTCTGCACTGTCCAGTGATTTTTCCACGTGAAATCGTGAAAAAAAATCACTCCCGCAAAACGCCGGCAAAAATCGACGGAGTTTTGCGTTTCTAAATGTGAATGGGCCCTTAAACAAGTTAATTTTGAGTCAGTACTCACAGCACTTAACTCCCAACACCAGGTAAAAAAAAATCTTTTTTTTAGCTCTCTTCCACAAAGTCCCCATGACACATTCCACAATGGTGTGCCATGTATCCCACAAACCCAACAGGGAAGTTGCTTGTACAAACCACACACAGCAATATAATCCCTCCCCTCTGAAAATAGCAGTTTTCTTTGTAAATGTCTTGATAAGTCAGCCAAACAGACTTAAACCTTTAGATGAAAGGGGGATGTTAACCTTCTGTCACTAAAGGCCACAAATAAAGCAGGGATTTTGGATAGGCAATAATTGTTCATAATTATGAAAGCCCTTCCTAATTAATTGTTTCATTTTAATTAATTAGAGAAAACCTTGATGAGCATATGCCTTTTTTTTCAACCTAATTAGCTTTGTGGCTTTATGAAAAGCACATGGCCTAGTACTATCATCACTGTGCATAGCAAAAGCAAAAAAAAAAATATGAATACAATGGTGTAAAGTGTGAGTTTCTGCCTACTTACATGTTCACACGCAAGAAACATGAACTGCATTTACAGTTGGTGCAAAGCCTTTCAAAATGTTAGCCAAAATGATGTCTCAGTTCTTAGCCCTCCATAGAAAGTGAAAGGAATACTGTAGGGGGGTCGGGGGAAAATGAGTTGAACTTACCCAGGGCTTCTAATGGTCCCCCGCAGACATCCTGTGCCCGCGCAGCCACTCACCGATGCTCCGGCCCCCGCCTCCGGTTCACTTCTGGAATTTCAGACTTTAAAGTCTGAAAACCACTGCACCTGCATTGCCGTGTCCTCGCTCCTGCTGATGTCACCAGGAGCGTACTGCGCAGGCCCAGTATGGTCTGTGCCTGTGCAGTACACTCCTGGTGACATCAGCAGGAGCGCGGACACGGCAATGCAGGCGCAGTGGTTTTCAGACTTTAAAGTCTGAAATTCCAGAAGTGAACCGGAGGCGGGGCCGGAGCATCGGTGAGTGGCTGCGCAGGCACAGGATGGACCATTAGAAGCCCTGGGTAAGTTCAACTCATTTTCCCCCGACCCCCCCTACAGTATTCCTTTAAAGATGAACTCAACCATACAGTGATATATGAGTGGATATGAGTAAGGGAATTATAGTCAAGTTTTACGCTGCTCCTCACTCTTTCCATCATGGCGGAGGGGCACCGACCTGACGGACTTCCGGGTTAGGCGTCCTTCTGTCGCTAGGTGCACACGTGCGCGCCTCTCCTCTCTTTGTATGCAGTGGCCGTGGGCGATACTGCATGCTCACTAATTGAGAGGCAGGGTATTTAAGACCTGCACTATCACAGATGGATGCTGTTGCATCCCTGGTCACAGCCGCGGTGTTTCGTCGCCATTACTCCCTCCCTTTTCTCGACCAGGTTTCCCTTCCAGGTCTCCCCCCTTTTTTGGCATTCCCTTTGACTTCCCTATTGCTGGTCCTAGCAAGGGCCGGATTTGGCGGCAGGCCCCCAAGGCCTGGGACTAGGGCACCAGAATTAACCTTACTCCGTGGGACGGATGACAGGTTAACTGTACCTGTCATTCGCCATAACTAAAAGCCGCTCCGCTAGTCTGCAGCTAGCCGCCCCGCTTTGCTGTGTGTTTGTCTGCATTGCCTGCATAGCAGGCAGATCAGCTGGTGGGGCGGCCGACCGGATAGGATACGAGCGAAGCCGGAACAATCAGTGAAGCTGTCAATCAAAGCACGTGGCCGCCTGTGACGTCAGCCCTGAGCTCAGCACTCAGCATGTCCGCCGCGGGACTCCCCATGCTACGGGGCCCACGTACTTCTTGCAGGGCGCTCTGCCCCGCCCCTAATCCACTGCCCTCCTCCCTCTCCCCTTATGCATGTCCCCTTCTCCCTTTCAACTTCTGCCGCCTGCCAACTTTGAACTTGGGCGCCAGGGCCCGATGTTTGGACTGAAGTAGCCGCAGCTGCTCTTCCGTAGGAAGGACTCTGGCTGCCAGCGGGATGGCAAAGACTTGACTTGGGGAGTCCATTCACAGTCCATTTACAGTGACTTACTTTGCACCTGCCATCTGCAGCCCAGCCTGCATATGTGGTCTCCTGGGAGGGAGGGGGGTGTAGTGTGTGTGTGTGTTTTGTGCTCTCCTGGTGATTGTTAGTGTGTGTGTGTGTTTTGTGTGTTTTGTGCTCTCCTGGTGGTTGTCAGATTGTGTGTGTGTGTGTTTTGTGGTGGTCTGGTGGTTGTTAGATTGTATGTGTGTTTTGTGGTCTCCTGTTGGTTGTTAGATTGCCTTGTCGTGTGTGTACGTTGTGGTCTCATGGTGGTTGTTGGAATGCATGGTCATATGTGTACGTTGTGGTCTCCTGGTGGTTGTTAGATTGGTGGTGTGTGTGTTTTTTGTGGTCTCCTGGTGGTTGTTAGATTGTCTGGTCGTATGTGTCTGTGTGTGTTTTAAATGTGAGGGGGAGTGTTCTCTTGGATGACGCCGAGGGGACTCTGAGGTTAAGTTACCCTGAGCAGATGTCCCGCTTTACGTGGGATGTCCCAGATTCAGGGTTCCCTGTCCCGGGCTGAAATGTGTCCTGGGTAGCATCCCGCTTTTGTGCGCCGGATGTCCTGGGCCCCCCTTCTCCATCCTCCAGTAAGCCTTCCAATTCTGTGTCCCACCACCAGCCAGTGTCGCACAGAGCATGCGCAGTGCCCTGCCTCTGTCACACTTTACAGCTGGGCACGTAGGTAGTGCAGGACACATAACATCATTGTGCCGCTATGTGGAAGAACTGAGGGTGCGGGAAGTTTGTACAGAAAGCTGAGCGGTGCGTGGACCATGCAGAGAATAGACCAGGCATGGGCAAACTTGGCCCTCCAGCTGTTAAGGAACTAAAGTCCCACAATGCATTGTAGGAGTCTGACAGCCCCAGTCATGACTCATAAAGGCAAATGTATTGTGGGACTTGTAGTTCCGTGACAGCTGGAGGGCCGAGTTTGCCCATGCCTGGGATAGACACTGGCAGAGGGGTAACATGCATTGCATGGGCAGTGTTATCCTCTTCCCCACTCGTGTCACCCTCTTCTTTACCCAGTGTCACCCTCCTCCCTACCCAGTGTCACCTTCCTTCCCACCCAGTGTCACCCTCCTCCCATCCAGAGTCACCCTACCCCCCCCCCCCCCCCCCCACCAAGTGTCACCTTCCAAGCAGCACCCGGTGTCACGCTCCCCACTCAGCAGTTCCATCCCACCATTACCCAGTGGGGGGGGAACATTTGCTGCGTTTCATATATGTGGGTAATATATGTGCATTTCATGAGTGGGGTTAACGGTTAATGCATTTTAAGGTGTTTGGGAGGTAATGTTTCATGTATCAGAAGTAACATTTGCCTCCTTGCATGTGTCAAGGGAATCGTTTGATGCATTTCGAGCGCCAGAGGTAACGGTTGTTGCATTTCATGTGTCAGAGGTAATGCTTTTTGCGTTTGATGTGCCGGAGGTAACGGCTATTGCATTTCATGTGTTGGAGGCAACGGTTGTTGCGATTTGCATGTCGCACTGACATAGTTCTACCATATTATAATGTATTTATATAGCACTGGCATCTCTTGCAGCACTATACAGAGTACATAGTCATGTCACTGACTGTCCTCAGAGGAGCTCACAATCTAATCCTACCATAGTCATAGTCTAATGACCTCACATATTATTATTATGTATTTATATAGCACTGAAATTGTCTGAAGTACTTCACAGAGTACATAGTCATGTCACTGACTGTCCTCAGAGGTGCTCACAATCTAATCCTACCATAGTTATAACTTCACCCATGACCACAGCACAGGACTAGCTGGAGGGGGGTGCAACAACTGTCTTTTCCCTGGTGCTCTGAAAACTATAGCTAAGCCTCCAGGAGTGTGGAGGGGATGGGGAGGTCTCATGGTGTCCCTGGGGCTGAGCAACCAGACCAGAACCCCAGGGTGCAGGTACAGCATAGTCCCCTGAAAAAAAAATTTCTGCTCACAGCCTCCAGGGTGTCTGGACCTGGTGTGTGTGGTGAATGCCCAGATGGATTTGTTTAATTGACACAATGACAGTAGAAAAAGGCTGTAATGCTAGGTACACACAATGCAATTTTTGGACACATTTACTGTCAGATCGATTTCCAATCAATATTTCCAAAATGTCCGATCTGATTTCCGAGAAATCAGATTGGACATGTTGGAAATAATCGATATGACAGTAAGGGCTTGTTCACATCATGCCGCGTTTCCGTTAGCATTTGGAAGCACATATGATGTGCGACACGCAAGAACGGCAGAAGGGCATAGACAGCCCTTCTGCCGTTCACATCATAGGCGCTGCACAGCAGTACGATGTGCAAGGATGCGCTTGCGTACTGCTGCATGCGTTCTGCCCTGAAGTGCAGAGCTGACCCATTCACTGTAGTGAATGGGATCAGCAGCGCGTAGCGGCACAGATGGCATGCGATCGTACGCGTTGCATTCCGATCACACAGCCATCTGTGCGTCATGATGTGGACGAGCCCTAAAATTGTATCGTGTGTACCTAGCATTAGTGAACTTAGGTTTAAAGTGTTGGTAGGCTGCATTGAAAAAAATACTGTCCTATGGTCCGGGAGAAGGAGGGGGGGGGGGCGGCTAGTGACAGTGGGCCTTTGGTGGAGAAAAGTACAAATCCGGCCCTGCTCCTAGCCTGCCTGTACCCATTGCTATTAGCCTACCCTGGGATCCCATTTTTAGCCTGTCAGACTACCTTGACAGTCAGCCCTGGTTCCTTGCCATCTCCCAACCTGTCACTACCTATCCCCTCCTGGAATTTCCCCTGCCTGTGGATTCCTGCATGTCAGTCTCTCCACAGTCACCAACCTGTCTGCTCCCCTCCTGGGAGCTCTTCCAGCCAGCTGCCCTCCCGGGGATTTCCACTGCTTGTCAGTTCCCCTCTGGAAACTCTTCCAGTCAGCTGCACCATCCCGGGGATTCTGCCTGTCTGCCAGTTCCCCTCCAGGAACTCCTCCAGTCACCCGCAGCATCCTGGGGATTACCTCTGTCTGTCCGCTCCCCTCCTGGGAGCCACTCTAGCCAGCTCCCTTCCCGGGGATTCCTCCTGTTGTCCATTTCCCTTCTGGGAACCACTCCTGCCAGTTTCCCACTTCCCAGGTTTTCCCTGCCTGCCAACTCTCCTTCTGGTAGCCCCTCCAGCCTGCTCCCTTTCCGGGGCTTCCTCTAGCCTGTCCATTCCCCTCCTGGGACCCCCCACCATCTGCTCCCTTTTTTTTTACTAACGCCCACCCCTTTGACACCAAATAAATGGGAGTGGCCAGACAATCAAACATGAGTATGGTCATGGGTGGAGTCAAATGTACATGAACTTAGCAGTGGTGTGAGTGGGGTTTGGGAGGGTAGAAGAAAGGACGGCAGGAAAGCCGGGATGTTTATTTATAATAATCTCCTTCCACTATGGCGGCTGCCCAAACAAATGGAAGCTTCCGCCCTGCCCTACGACGTCACGACGTTTGTGCGGTGACGTCGGTAGGCCACGCCCCGCCCCCTCTCTCGGCGGCTGCCCAATGACTAGAAGTTACCTCCGCCCGGCCCCTATGACGTCACGCCGCACGCGAGCGCGGTGGCGTCTGGGGACCATGCTCCCTACACCAGGACAACGAGCAGAGTTACTTAACCATGCAGCAGCCACGGCGTCAGCTCTACAGGTTGCCCTGGGTAGCTGCTGCATTTTAGAGGTAAGCTCTTTTACCTACAATAGGCTATTAGTTCTCTTTTGCCCCCCACCCTAGCTTTTAAATTATGCCTCAATGTATTTTCATCCCCATGGAGAACTACTCCAGCTATTAAAGCCTGCATTAAGGTACTACCACCCCTCATTGAGGACATACACGGCCCTCTTTCACCTGATATTACCATTACCCCTATACCATATACATAGGCCAATCCCCATTGAGTAATGCCAGAGTCAGGTATCATTTTTAAGAGTTGTTATTGATTTACCATTTTTAGGTTGTATATTACAACCTTAGAAGCGTCACTATGCTCTCTATGGCCTTTTTAACCTTTGCAGGTCTACCAGCGTTTTAAAATGCTTCACTATTTATTATGTCACCGTATGCTACCAATTGCTGGAAATGCTTTTTGTTTTTTGTTTCTTATTTCATGACAATATGTGAGACTTGTGTCCTTATGTTATCCTAAGTGCCCTGTTTGTTTCCGAAGGCACAGTATTCGACCTGAAGAAGCGGTTTTCACCGCGAAACACGTTGTCAGCTAAGTGCCCAATAAAGTATCTACTTTTTACAAACAAATTCTTTGGATGGACTACTTTTTTTAAGGTAGGACCTTCTGTTTACTTTTTGTCTACACTCTAAGCTTACTGCCCCTGAGCCTATGAACTATACCCTATACTGTGCAAATTTATCGGGCGCCTCCTTAACCCTTCTACTAACCAGTGGCAGGGGAGGACTGGCCAGGGGGGAAGGGGGGAGATTTCCCCCCAGGCTGCCTCTCATTTAATGATTTAGGGCTGGTAAAGGGCCTGGTGCATTCAGGTTTTTGTATAAGGCAATGTGAACCACTAGGTTCGCTGGCTGAGGAAAATAAAAGCACAATTAGAGGGCGGGCACGCTGGTAAATATACACAGCATGATGCAGAGCAGAAGCTTACCTGCAGGGTCCGTGTGTAAAAAATTTGTCCGGTCTCTCACAGTCCCACCTTTGGACATAATTGTGTGTTTGGAGGGGGTGAGCCTTGGGGAATTAAGGTGGCCATACATCTGTTGACTGGGCGATCAACCAACTGTTTTGATAATAATTATCGAATTCGATGAAAATCGGTGCCGCCACAAGCATGCCCAATTAATGATTTTACTAATTTCAGGCGGAAATTGGTCGAGTTTGAGATGCTGGGAAATCTCAGGCTGATGTGGTTGATCGGGTGCACAGCGATAACGGCATGCGATAATCATGAAATGCGGACACGACGGAAACCCCTGGCTGTCATCCCTCCAAATGTATTAGGTGACCCTGATGCCTGTGCATTTATTCTTTCACGCAAGCGTCCGTGCTGTATTTCCACATTGGCGCCACATGTGACTACAAGCCTACAGCACGTGGGGCGCATGTGTGACGTCATTTAGGCTGAGGCTGCCATGAAAACGGGCCTCTAGTTTGTGTTTTCCCCCAGGCCAAAAGGTCCCAGTCCTCCCCTGACCAGTGGTGTGAGTGGGCCTGTCCAGGGTTGTATGAAGCCTCCTCTTCTACAAAAATAATGCCCACATAAAAAACTCACTGGGAGCATTCTGCACTTGCACGGTTCTCAAAAGATGAACACACAATGTTCCCGGCAGTGGGAGCATGACTAAGGAGGTGCACGGACACGAGTCCCGGTGTCCTCTGCAAGAGCAGTAGCTGCGACTAGAGTTCTAGTCACAACTCTTTCAGAAGGGGCAGCAACACAAGCAAAGGGACCAGGCAATGCTGTGGGACCTGACAGACTACAGGCAGCTGGAAGACTCTCCAGGTAAGTAAAAATCCCTTTTTTTGGGGGCCAATACAGTGGTACTCTGAGCCAGGTCAGAGAATAGGAGCCCCAGGTACCAACGCAGCTACTGAGAGGCTTGGTTATGGAATAGGTGCTCCTTACATGCATCAGATATGCTTAAGTTCTGCTTCTATCTCCTATGTTATGTGCTGCTTATTGCTAGCAAGTTTGATCCCACCAAGCACATACAGTAGATTGGTAGCACTGTCATGGTGGTAGATAAATCATTATGAGAACATTGAAACTAGAATTTACTTTTTTTTACTCATATGTCTTTATTGTTACGTTCAATTAAATAAATTTAAGAAAATACGGTACATGTTAAAAAAAGAGTCTTATGGCTTTATTATATTTTAAATTTAAGCATTATATGGTTTCAATCTATTTTCCGCTAAAATGCATAATTTTATATTGAATTTGTTTTGCATATGTACAAAAATTCAATACTCATTATTTTATCTGTCTATAAATATGCTTCCGCCTCTGCTGCTCCCCCTTCTTTCTTTTATGTACCTCTTTTTTCACATCCTTCGAGATTACAAGAATGCATTTTACAGTTTAATTTACTCTTCTTAATAATGCAGAACAGCTAATTTCCCAAGGTATAGCCCGCGGCGGCACGGGGACGGCCAGGAAAGACACAGGTACGCTGCTTTTATTCAGGCATTTATAATCAGCATACAGTGGTGGAATCTCAGAAGAGCTGCACGCTGCCCGTCTCCTTGGAACATCAATGAAAGACTGTTACTCAGAACTTGCATTAACTCTAAAAATCCAATGTTCCTTCTACTTTCTCCTTTGTTTCAAGAAAACATATAAAGTACACATTTTAAATGTTTATTTATATTTATGTATGATTATTTGGCACAGTAACTACTACTATTTAATTTGGTATACAAATTCTCTGATCTCATGATTGAGAAGCTTTACTGTATGTAACTTAATGAATAAAATTGTTTAATTTCACAATGGTTATTTACAAATGATTTAGTCAATGTATGTTCATTGTAAATATTTCCTTCACCCTCATTTAAATTCTTAAAGGCTTAAATTCTCCAAGACTGACCCGCGCATGTGCAGGACTCTGATGTCGGCCGGCGTGATAACGCATAGCCCAGCAGGGGAGCTCATGAGCGACTTCAGGCCGAAGTTGCCAATTAACTGAGCAACCAGCGAGACCTGGAGAGGAGCCAGGAGGATGCCGGGGGACCTCGCGGGCTATGGGGAGCTGAAGGAAGCCCCAAGTAAGTCCAACTTGCGATTTTATGCAGAGCTAAGGGTCCCTCTGAATTTATCAGAAATGCTGGTATCTTTACTGCTGGCAGGTTAATTACTGTGGAATGTGGTTTTTCTCCTCTGTGACTTGAGCAGGAACAACACATGATCTCCCAGAGTGCTCTGGGAAAGCCAAGCTAGCTGATTTGGGTATCAGCTTTGGCAGGCAATAAGTAGACCACAATGTTAAGCGGCAATGAGGCGGTAAGTTGGGCACCCAATACTAGCCAAGCGGCTATAAGTAAATGATTGGTTAGTAGTTCGGCTAGCACTTTGAGGTAATACTAGCCAATCGTCTATCCCTAGCCAAATGGTTATTACATCAGGTAATTTGGGCTCTGGGGGTTTAATGTTAGGTATTAGGAGGGGGGTTAGTGTTAGACATTAGGAGGGAGGTTAGTGTTAGGCATTAGTAGAGGGGTTAGTGTTAGGCTCTAGGAAGGGTGAAGGTGGGGTTAGTGATAAAACAGGGAACCGGTTAACTAAATAGTAAAATATTGGTAACCAGTGATACTCTCCATGGCCTCGTGATCACGGGCTACCTGTGATCACGAGCTGTTTTTCCTGATCACGAGGTCAGATTTCGAAGTCGTGATCGCCTCTCGATCATGGATTCAGTTCCGAATGCACCAGTGATCGTGGTCCAAATCTGCCTCGTGGTCATGGATTTAGCAGTGATCACAGCCATGATTATTACCTGTAAACCCGCCGACTTTAGCAGTTAATAGCAAAGCCCCCTTACATGCTAGAAACGCCAGGATATGCAGGATATGTTATTACTGATATTTTAACATCAGTAGCAAAAGCCATGGAAAATCAGCACTCCTGCATCTGATATTAAACACAATCCAGTAAACAAATAAGCAGTTGTATATAGCCCATCAAGTTTTATAAGCAGATTTAATATAATATACACAAGTATTGTCTATTATGTCTTTTTATATGTAGTCAGTAAATGCTGCACCACTAGCATATCTATGTTAGGATACCTACCATATAAAATAAACTACAGATCAATCAAATAAATAGTATGTTTCTTTATTTTTTTCCTCAATTCATTCATTTTATAGTTTATATTTCTGTAGTTATCAGTGATAACAATGCACATGTTGGCTTATTTCAGGCAGTATGATTTTCATATCTCAAAGTGTTCTTCTTCCTCATATGCAATTTAAAACAAATAAATCACTGCTCCACCTGCAAGCTCTCCAATATCAACTGCTTTTATGTTCAGACCATATTCATTAGTTGAATAGATCCATCCACACCTGCTTTCTCGTTAATTAACTATCTAATCACAGCAGAATAGCTGTCACTTGCTTCCTGTACTTGGAGGAAAAGTATGGTTGAGGCAAGAACGAGCAATGTTCCCAGCAAATAGAAGAAGATTAAAACCAGGACAAAAAAATAAACACAATACAATTCAAGTAAAAAGAGAAAAAAAGTAACATCTAGCTTTTCTAACAGTTGTGTATTCCTCAACCTAAATGTGTTTCATGTTTTTAGCTCCTCTTACGACTGAATTTGGTTTTAAAATGGTTATTATCAGATTGATAGCAGACTGAAAATAGACTGAAAAGAAAATAGAAAGGATATCTATATACCCATTCTCTAAGAGAACAGCAGTACTAGAATTAATCCTGTTTGAATATTGCTCAGAATAGTGGACATATGCAGGGACGGGTCGAGGTAGAGGCGAGAGAGGCTCCAGCCTCAGGGCGCAGTGTAGGAGGGGTGCACAACTGACTCAGCTATCATTACCCTATTGGGTTTGAGGCAGAGAGAAATAAGAAAAAGGGATACATGGCAGTGACTGCAAGCCAGATAACTAGAGATTAAGGCGTTGGGGGCACTGGGGTGCCTCTTAGTCTAATAGCAATCAGTGTGTGACGGCTGGGGTGGGAAGGATGGAGGGGCACACTTTGGTGTCTCAGCCTTGGGTGCTGGAGGACCTTGTCCCGGCTCTAAACATATGAGTTTGATAAGTAGGGATATGGGCTGTATACTGTGACTACATCATGTAGCTAGAAAAAGTTACAAATAGAGACTTGAAGCAAAATTTTATAAGGTATATTTTTATACTCTACAGCACAGGTGTCAAACTCAAGGCCCGCAGGCTGAATGACGCCCTCCTTGCCATTTTATGTGGCCCTTGAGAGCTTCAAATGTGCATCATCGTAAGCAATAAAAGAACAAAATCACACTGCTTTCCCATCAAGAGGAGCACAGCGGTGAAAGGGTTTCTGGTTGAAACATTGTCGGCTTGAGCGAGGGTGCAGCAACATCCCACGGGACTCCCCAGCGAAATTGGCCTGGGGCCCCTTTCAGGGATCCAAACACCTTTATGTGGCTGGTAAAACACACACACACACCTACACACCTCCCGTCCCTCCCTGACGATACCCTGTCCTCACATTGTGGAGTAGCACACTGGAGCAGTGCAATACTTACCTGTTCCAGCAATGTGTTGTGTCTTTTCTGTTCTTCCTGGCAGCTGCATGCTATATGCTTGCACACCTTTAGCTCCCGATCACATGATCTGCCTCTGGAGCCAGAGGCATGCAGCATAGAGCATGTGGCTGTCAGGAAGATTAAAGGACACGCAAGAGCAGATAAATATTAATAAACTGCTCAACTGCGTTTCTCTGCAGAAGGGGGGGGGGGGTGCATCTCCATTGTTGCTATAATTACAGCACTTGGTTTGAGACAATACATTTAGAATAAGTTTTAGATTTTGGCCTCTTATGTGATTGGGTTTGACACCCCTGCTCTACAGCAAGTGAAAACTCTCTTGGGCTCAATAGAATCTTCATAAATGGCTAACCAGACATGTGTAACGGTTGGGTGTCGCAGCTCAGATGTCTGATTATTTGGTGATCTGCAGAATCACCAATAATGCAGACGCTATACCTGATTATGTGTGATCTGCAGAATCACCAATAATACCAGTATAGCAGCACAAGGATCTGAGTGTGTAATGCTTGCGGCAACTGTAACTTAATAGTTTGACGGGACCTCACCAGAGGGGCTGGTGAGGTACTATCGGTACACTGACCGTATAATTAAGTACAAACCCCAGCAAGCTGGAGCTACTACAACTGAAGAGATAGAACCTCCCGAGGAGCGGGTGATTCAGACAGTACTGGAGCCTAATGATCACCTGAGGGGCAGGAGATCCAGACTGTACTACAACTAAAGATCACCTGAGGAGCAGGCGATTCAGACCGTACTGCAGCCTAGGGGCAGGAGGTACAAACAGTACTACAACTACTGATCACCTGAGGAGCAGGCAATTCAGATTGTACTGCAGCCTAGGGGCAGGAGGTTCAAACAGTACTACAACTACTGATCAACTGAGGAGCAGGTGATTCAGATTGTACTGCAGCCTAGGAGCAGGAACAATTAGTCACTAGAAATAAGTTTACCAGAGGAGCTGGTGAAGCTAACACCTCACCAGTGGCGAGGGCCCACTGGTGAGTAGAATGGTCAGACAGGCAAGGGTTGGAAACAGAGAGGACAGGATCAGAGCAGAATCGTAAAGCAGTAGAGTAGTCGGTAATCGGGCAGAGGTTCAGCAACGTAGGCAGATAGGCAAAGGTACAGAATCGATAAGCTTAGAGCAGAGTCAGTGTATAGCCAGAGTCAAACACAGAATATCAATCACAATACAATAATATCCTAGTCTAGGTGTAAAGTCCTTGGTTTCAACACCTGGGATCTAGTCTAGGGTCTGAGCGCTAACACAGGATGTATTCACGACAGCAGACAGTGTGCGAATGAAGCCCGGAGGCTTAAGAAGCAGAGGAGACCTCACTGGCACGCCCCCAGCAGTCAGCCAATCCTGGGCGCCGTGAGGCTCCTCTGACGTCAGCCGACCAGCAGGTCAGCTGACGAGCCTCCTCTTCGCATAAAGGTCCCATCTGTGCGCACGCTCACGCGAGTTGGAGACCCCTTGGGCAAACAAACGTTCTGTCCTCGGCGTCCTAGACGCCGGGAGGACGGGCAGCGGCATGGAGGCAGCTGCGGCGGCGGTGCTGTTCGCCGCAGCTGCCTCGTTCATTACAACATGATAGCTTAACACTAAAAGCAGCGCAGTGCAGAGCTTAACACTCTGCCCTGCCACTTGCCCACCTCTGCCCAGGACTATTTGTTAATACCACATAATTTACACTTCCTACGGTACAATTCAGTGCTGTAAAGAAAAATGCATGCAGTTTTACATGGTGGAGTCAAGTATTCACTTGTTCTCTGCGCAACACTCAGCACTGCTGGATATGTGGACAGGCCCTTAATGATTGATGTATGTCAGCTTGATTGATTAATCAGCGGTGAGTTAACAAGTAATAAATGAATTTGTTTCTAAATCTTTGAATTCCTGTGCAAAGATCATGTTCTGGAAATTCTGGTTCTTCTAGAACACTAAAATCGAAAAATTTGATTTTTTTTTTTTTGCTAGTTATGAACACACTATGCAGCATGAGTATAGGCATTAACTGTTTTTAAATATAGGTGGTTGAAATATACACCCTGTTAACTGCCTCTTATCCCTCCCAGGGGGTTGGTTTAATTACACGCCGCCACGCAGTCTGCTGCCACCCACTCACTCTGCTGTCTGAATAACAGCTGAGTTCTGTATGCTGATCAGGAGCCAATTTCACTAAACCAATCCCAGTGATCAGAACCCTTCGGTACTTAAAGGGTTAAAAAAGACGATATTGAGCCAGCAATGGCCCAATGGCATAATAATATATTTTAATCTCTAGAACTGAATCCACAAAGAAGAAAATCTAATGTTGCAATGCCAAAATGTCCAGTATCACAATATCAGATCAAGAGAACCAAACAGCATAAACTAAATAACCACCAGACCCACTAGAAAAGTATCTAGCAACAAGTGAAAGTGTGACCGCAATAGATTTAGTTCCTCCTCATTCATTTAGTCAACTCCGATTCTTTGTGACATATGTACTTCTGCAAGCCAGTATCTGTCAATTACTGCTTCTTTTAGCTGTTGCATAGGCATGTTCATAGCTTCACATATGCTGTCCATCCATCTTAGCCTCAGCCATCCTATTCTTCTTTTGCCCTTTATTGAGGTTTTCTCCAAAACAAAATCCAGTCTTCTCATTATGTGATTGAGTTTTAATAATAGTATCAACCTTTCTAGTGACTGGCCTGATTTCTTTAAGTATTGACTGGTTATATCTTCTAGCAGTCCAGGGAACTCTGACTAGCTTTCTCCACACCCATAAATAAAAAGCATACATTTTTCAATGCATGACAAGCCAAGACATCCTTAGGTCAAGGTAAATAATGAAACTCAAAGGTTAAGCACAGAAAGAGAGCATGGGTATCAGTAGTCAAAGACAGGAGAAAATTGTATATGTGGGTCACCATGCCAGTGTCTAAAAAGCCTTCACCACCTGCATCTAAAGCTAAATTCTCAGCTGCTGCATGCAGCCCAGTATCCAGACTGCCCAGATCTTTGGGTGAAATCAGAAACCAAATTGCCATAAGAATTGCCATTAGAGATAATTAATAGGATAAACAAAAAAGTGTGGTAATTACCATAAATGTCCCTCCAAAAAGCATGTAATTGCTGTACAGTAGGAAAAGGAATGGGGGGGGGGGAAGCAACTCAATCCCAAGAAAAGGATAAATGTAAATTGGAACAATTACAAAGGATTAGGTGTGCCACCTGTACCAGCATAAGCAGTATGGAAATATGAATGATTAGGAAAGGGGAGGGAGGGGCAAACAGGAGGCAACACACAGATGTTCTAATTCAAAAATACAAATCACTTTAATGACACAAATGCTAAAATACAGACAAAAATGCATAAAAACTTTACTCAATACTGAGTGAGGATAAGCCCCTGACAAGCATGTCTAATAATGCAGCCTGTCTTTCATTGCAATAGTGAACCATTGCCACAGTCCAAAGGCTTGAAGTACCATCCATATAGGTTGTAAGGAGAGATTGCAACCACTATGCACAGCCAAAATCCAGTAAGTAGAAGTATTTAGTAACCATTGTCCATAGTGACATACATTACCATTACCATTCAACATGTCATGCAGATGCTAATTCCACAAAACAGCAAGTCATGTGGTAAAGCTGAAAGAGAAACCGTGACCAAGAATTGAACTTCATGCCAATCAGTAGCTGATACCCCCTTTTACATGAGAAATCTATTCCTTTTCACAAACGGATCATCAAGGGGCGCTGTATGGCTGATATTGTGGTGAAACCCCTCCCACAAGAAACTGTGAGGATCATGGTTCTGGCAGATTCCTGTCTGTGAACCTCATTGCATTGTGGGAAATAACAGCTGTTTTAGTGCTGTGTTTCCATCTGCCAAAAAAGCAAGCAGCTTCTCTTGTCACTAACATCACCTGCCAGCAAAATGTCACCATGTGATAAATATCAGAATGCAAATCAGGAAGAGGAAAGATTTTACAATGGGCAAACACTGACTAAATCATTTATACATAATTATTGTTAAAATGAAGCACTTTTTTATTACTTTATTTTCACTGGAGTTCTTCTTTAAAGGGGTTCTTCCGCGAATGATGAAAAAAATAAAAAGTGGTTTATGCATAAACTATTAAATATCCTTCTAAAATAGTGCAAAAAGTTTTTCAAAAAAATGAATGCTTTCCTCAATACAACATGTAATATAAACAGTGACAAATGACGGATTGGGAGGCTAATCCATTTGATAGGGGTGGTTTTTTTTTTTACTTGCGTTTCACAAACAGAAGTCCTGCCTACTTAGTTTTCAGTTGTGTAATCCATTGCTGTTAGGAGTTTCAGTTACAGGGATAACGGCTGATCTCCTATGTATATGCTTCTTGTATTCACTCACAGAGAAAAGACCCCCCTCCTCCTCCCTGCAGGAATGGCTAAGCGCAGATGCCGGCAACGATTCAGTGACTTCGTCATGTGTTTACATAGTTGCCCAGCAACCAGACCCGGCCTCCGTGCAGAATAGTTTGTGTCTTCTCCCAGAGAGTCTTCTGCTATCAGCTGTAGTGTGTCCCCTTATTGAACTCTTAGTTCTCCTGGCAGAGATAAGATAAGGGGACTGACTCGCTGGGAGAAGATACAAACTATTCTGCACAGAGGCCGGGTCTGGTTGCTGGGCAACTGTAAACACATGACGAACTCAAAACGTCGGAACACCGGCATCTGCGCTTAGCTGTTCCTGCAGGGAGGAGAAGGAGGGGGCTCCTTTCTCTGTGAGTGAATACAAGAAGCATATACATAGATCAGCCGTTATCCCTAACTGAAAACTACGTAGGCAGGACTTCTGTTTGTGAAATGCAAGTAAAAAAAAAACACCCCTATTAAATGGATTAGCCTCCCAATCCGTCAGTCGTCACTGTTTATATTACATGTTGTAGTGAGGAAAGCATTCATTTTTTTTAAAAAACTTTTTGCACTATTTTAGAAGAATGTTTTTTAGTTTATGCATAAACCACTTTTTATTTTTTACATCATTCGCGGAAGAACCCCTTTAAGTGGAGCAGAACAGTACCAGGCCACAAAGCAACAAATCTACTGGCTGTAAAACAGATCAAATAGAGCACAGTTGAAGCATTGCCAGGCAAAGCAAAGCATAGCGTTCAAAGCAGTTCCATGCTCATTATTACATGTATTTGCAGGCATACTTGCATGTCAGACATTGAAGCTGGCAGCTGGGTGGATCATCCACAAGTAGAATGCATATGACGACTGAGCACAAGGTTAAAATCTGTAATGGCCACATATCACTTCCTAATCTTATGCGAGAATTTGCTAACTATAGTGCCCTGTCTAACTTCAAAATTAATTATAGCAAATGTGAGGCATTAAGCGTTGGCCTTTCCTCTAACCTGCAGGCACAACTTGAATCCAATTTCCCTTTCACTTGGTCTCCCCATGCAATATCCTACCTTGGCACCAAAATACCAAACAACCTAGCTGATGTCTTTACCCTTAATTATATCCCCTTGCTCTCTAAAATTAAGACAGACTTGAGAAGATGGGATGTAGCAAAATTTTCCTGGTTCGGCAGAATCAATATCATAAAAATGAATACTCTACCTAGGTTCCTCTATATCTTCCAGACCCTTCCCGTATTCGCCCCTGCTTCATATTTTAAAGAAATTAGGAAACTGTTTCAGAAATTTATCTGGAAAAATAGACCCCCCAGACTTAAATATGCACTAACAATTCTACCAAAGGACCAGGGGGGCATGTCGATCCCAGACCTCTCTTTATATCATGGGGCCTCGGCCCTTATGCGTATTATTGATTGGCATAGACACGATGCACTTAAGCAGTGGGTTAGCATGGAGAGTGATATGGCTGCTCTTAACTTACAACATCTACCATGGTCACCCACGACAACACCTTCCATGATAAAAGCTTCCCCGCTGACTGAAAGCACTAGAAAACTTTTTAACAAACTGAATAAATCTGCTCTCCTTTCCTCTCGACCCTCACCTTTGATTCCTCTGCTCAACAATCCTGACTTCCCCCCAGGTATGAGCAAAGGGGCCTATAAACACTGGAGAAACTTTGGCCCCATCAGAGCATACCATCTTCTTGAGAATTCCAAGTGGGCTGAACTGCCTTCTTTAAGGGATCGTCTGAAATCTCCCTCCTTAGATGTCTGGTCCCACTCGCAATTTATACACTTTTTATCGAGTATGGGCAATGCCGGATGTTTCTCCAGAGCCCTTTCTCCCTTTGAGAGACTGTGCTGTGAAGAGGGCCCTGTCACCAATGGAATCTCTCAAATCTACTTAATGCTCCTCACTGACCAGGGATTGTCCTCCTCACTGCGCTCCAAATGGGAACTTGCCCTTGGCAAAGCTTTCACTGATCCACAGTGGCAAAAGATCTTAATACTGTCCCAGAAATCCTCTATATCAACGCGTATCCAAGAATCGGGGTACAAGATGTTAACACAGTGGTTCCACACGCCGGATAGACTCCACAAGATGTTCCCCAACTCCAGTCCTTTATGCTGGCGTTGTGCGGCGCATACAGGGTCCATGCTCCACATTTTCTGGGGCTGCCCAGTCATTGTGCCTTTCTGGAATGCCGTGAAGTCTATTATTGCTAAAATTACGGATGTGGAACCCTCAGAGGACCCTTCTTACTACCTATTACATAATACCCCGAGAAGACTAGGCAAATATAAAAAATCCCTCTCAAAACATCTAATTAATGCGGCCAGAATTGTTATTGCACGCCACTGGAGGTCGACCTTGGCTCCCCCCATTGTAGAATGGCTAAGAGAAATTCAGCATACCAAGTATATGGAAGACATCACACACTCCCTTCATGATAGACTTGAACAATTTAATCGTACCTGGTCACCATGGTGGGAGTTTGAAGAGACTGACATGTACAAAAACCTAATGACCCCTGGTAGGGCCTAGGGATCATGAGTCCCACTGACGTTGTCTTAGCGTCTTCATCTTGTTCTGGTATGGTGTTGACTAATGAGGCCTAACTTACTGACCTCCCAGGGGGGAGTGAGAAGCCTCTTCCCCCCCCCCCTGGAGGCCCTGGGTGTTGCTCCCGGACCGTCTTTCTTTTCCTTTCTTTTCTTTTCTTGTTTTTTGTTTTTATGTTTGTGTTTGTTTTCTCCCTCTTCCTTTTTCTTCTTCTCTCCTCTCCTTTCCTTTCCTCTTTCTTTTCTCACCTTCTCTATGTTTTGTCTTGCTACGGCTATAATATACCTCCCTTTCACTGATTGTGGACTAAGTATTAAAAATTTTGCACCGCTTTCTCCACAATATATATCAGACCTCTCCTGATTGGAGGGCGGGGATGGGCTCGCTGGGTGCATGACCCCTTTTTGGGCCCCGGTGCCCCCACCCTCGCCTCTAACACTTTTCACTAGGCATAGGCAAAGGTCTGATCTTTCTACACATAGGGGCAGCTATGTGTCTACATTCAATCAATGGAGAATGTTAACTTTTTACCTCCTTTTTTTTCTTTAATATACTCATATATACATAAATATATACTATGTTTGAGCAATGTGTTACTTTACTTAAGAAACAATGCCTTGGACTATCCTTACACTGTTCTAGCACTGATTATTGAGGGACCCACAGCGGGGCTCCCATGTTATCTAGTTATATGCACTCTATTATGGGAACAATGTGATATCTAGATAGAGGATATTATATCACTGCACTATTGTTTACCTGTTTTGTTTATTGTAAAAAACCTTTAAATAAAGAATCTTTAAAAAAAAAAAAATCTGGAATGGCTAGCAGCGGAGAGAGAGGCTTACAGAGGCGTCCTCACGCAGACATAAGGCCTTGTCACGTCAACATGTTTCACCAGTGTCTTCAGGGACCACAAACAGGAAGTACAAGTACAGACCTGGCCTGGTGCGCATATGAAGGTGGAGGCCATGCCCAAAAAGCCCAGAAGAAATACACGGCATCCCTCCTGAGCACACTCCACCCCGCCCACATGGAATCATGGCATAAATACATGAACTCAAATCAGAAATCATCCTGTGGAATTGTAAAGATAAAGTTATTAAAAACTGGCACTTACCCTTCTGTGCATTCAAGTACAAGGTGCACACGTCTAACAGCTGCCGCAAATGAATGCAACTGAACATCAGTTACCTGAGCGGTTATCAGTGCTGCATGTGCTCCACCTGCCTAGCAATGTCACATTAACTATATAATATGTTAAAACTTTGCTTTGCAAATACAGTATATTCACAAAACTGGGTCTGTTCCATTTTCTCAGTTTGCAAAGCGGAATTTTGTGTAAAAAAAGCACGGCAGCAGACACGTGCCTTGAGGTAGATCTCTTTGTCTTGCTTACCATAACAATACCATTTCTATAGCCTCATCTACACGCGTAGATGAGGCAGCGATCCGGCGGCTCGATTAGTCGCCGGATCGCCTCCTCCGCGTCCCTGCACGTGCCCGCCGCGTCCCCGCTTGCCGCGCGTGCGCCGCATTCGATTCCCCGGTCGTCCCCGCCGGCGCCGCTTATCTTCCACTCGATTCCCTGCCATTGTCCCCTCGCGGGGAGCGAGCAGGGAATCGGCTGTGCGGAGATCCGTCCTGTCGGATCTTATCAATCGAGCCGCATCAGCGGCTCGATTGATAAGGAACATCGCCGCCGCATATACGCGTGTAGATGCGGCTTATAGCGCTTTTCTCCCATAGGACTCCAAGCGCTTAGGCTCTCTCAGATTAAGTAATTGGTAGTAGGATGAAGTATTAACACAACAAAAATTATGTTTCATAATTTGATCTCACAGGAAATGTAAGTTGAAGTTTTTGGCAATATAAAATGTTTAAAGCTCCCCCTGTTGGATTCACGTGGTGCATATGAATCATTCATATATACAATTTCATATTTATGCATTAAAATGTTTTCAAATCTATGTTAGTATCAAATCTAAAAATAATTAAAGACACTGCGGAATACCTTTGAGCAGCCGAACTGTATGAGTACAGTTGAGCCTTCTCTAATGTCAGTGGGTAGCTGAAGGCAAAAAAATGTCAAAGAGATATTAGTGTTGATTGACTAGAGAGCTATTTAGTCTGTCTATTCAGCAGCTTTTCCATGACAATCTGTCACAGAGTATTATATGCAACATACAAGAGGCTACAGCTGACAGAAATTGCAGATTTGTTGGCTTGTTGATGTATGTTCTTGTACGCATTGTCACATAAGTTCATATTAAGTCGTTGACATCTCTACTCATCTTATGTAAGGTTATTATATATGATGTGACAAACACTGTGTTTTGAGGATGATAGAATGCTCCAGTCCATGAGCAAATTGAACATTTGAAATGCTAAGAATATGGACATTAAAAGCAAAGCATGACTATTTAACATGATTCCTGTACATATACCAGACATACTTTAAAATATCCACGGTAAATATCTTCCTAATGGTGCCCATACATGGTACATTTTTTTTCATTCAATCTTACCATTTCTATGTAATATAAGGTAACTGACTAAATTATACTTTCAGTATATTTACTTAATTTACCCTTATACTACATAGAAATGGTAAGATTGGATGAAAAAAATTGTACCATGTATGGGCACCATAAGTGAAATGTATACTGGAAATAGCAATAGTCTGTAGTAATTCACAGTAACATGTTCAATGTGGTTCAGTGATTGATCAACTGAATACCGTAATTATTCTACTTGAAAACTGGTAAAGGTGTCCTTTAGAAATATTATTATTGCTAGCTTTCATTATTATCATTATTATTATTACTATTATTTTATTTTTCACAGGGAATCCCAGTAATGTACTTCCTGCCCAGCAGGGAGTACGTCGCTGTCACTGAGCGGGGGGCAGGGCTATGCATATGACCCTGTCGGCATACTCTGCTGCAGGGTCATACGTTTGTCATTTTTTGGATTGCGGTGGGATGCAGCAGGAGTATCGCATCCCCACTGCAACGCAAAACATAGGTATAAAACCAGCCTCATAGTTTATAAAAGGGAGGGCTATTAAATTCTAAATAAAAGAAAGAATCCTGGGTTATCTACAACTGGTTTTGGTGTTCGAATTCAGCAATGCATGGTTTGGAACCCAAACACACGCATTTAGCACTACTTCAGCACAGAACAGCAGGACGGGTGCATTTCATTTGAAGAGAAACTCCGACCAAGAATTGAACTGTATCCCAATCAGTAGCTGATACCCCCTTTTACATGAGAAATCTATTCCTTTTCACAAACAGACCATCAGGGGGCGCTGTATGACTGATATTGTGGTGAAACCCCTCCCACAAGAAACTCTGAGTACCGTGGTACTCCTGGCAGTTTCCTGTCTGTGAACCTTGTTGCATTGTGGGAAATAGCTGTTTACAGCTGTTTCCAACTGCCAAAAAAGCATGCAGCAGCTACATCACCAGCCAACAGTAAAAATGTCACCATGTAATAAATGTCAGAATGTAAATCTGAGATTTAAAAGATTTTACAATGGGCAAACACTGACTAAATCATTTATACATAATTATTGTAAAAATGAAGCACTTTTTTATTACATTATTTTCACTGTAGTTCCTCTTTAACTCTGATTCCTCCTTTCGTGTTGAAATGTGGCTGAATGCTTGTGTTCAGGTTCTGAACCATGTGTTGCCAAATTTGAACACTAACACTAACTACAACCCGCTTTCTGCTTCATTGGCAGTGAAGCAGGAGGTGGTTTGGAACCCAAACACACGCATGCACCACTACTTCAGCACGGAACAGCAGGACGGGTGCATTTCATTTAACTCCTATACTTCCTCCTTGCGTGCTGAAATGGTGCTGAATGCTTGTGTTCAGGTTCTGAACCATGTATTGCCGAAAATGAACACTGACACTACCTACAACCCGCTTCCTGGGTCATTGGCAGTGAAGCACACATCCAATATGTTGTATGTTGTACTGTATCCATTGCATCACATTCCTAAAGGGGCGATAAAACTTTTTGGCACTGTTGCATTATGAATGCATGTCAATGTAATGTGCTTAGTGTGAAAGTAGCCTTACCATGCTAACATGAATATATATGATTAAACCACAAACAGCATCTAAAAACAAGTGTGACAGGAGCATGCACAAAGCCTATAGGAAGCCTAGACTCAATGTGATCAGGAAAGATTTCTGACAACACTATGGATGAGTGTGAAGCACGTATGCCTAGGCTACCATGTGGCACAGGGTGGTTACATAGTTACATAGTTATTTGGGTTGAAAAAAGACATACGTCCAACTAGTTGACCCAGAAAATAAAGTACAACACCAGCCTGCTCCCTCACATATCCCTGTTGTTCCAGAGGAAGGCGAAAAATCCTTACAAGGCATGGTCCAATTAGCCCCAAAAGGGAAAAAATTCCTTCCCGACTCCAGATGGCAATCCCGAATCACTGGATCAACATCACTGGGCATTACCTAGTAATTGTAGCCGTGGATGTCTTTCAAAGCAAGGAAAGCATCTAAGCCCCCTTTAAATGCAGGTATAGAATTTTCCATAACTACTTCCTGTGGCAATGCATTCCACATCTTAATCACTCTTACTGTAAAGAACCCTTTACTAAATAATGGCTAAATAAATAAATGGTTTTTCCTCCATGCGCAGATCATGTCCTCTAGTCCTTTGAGAAGGCCTAGGGACAAAAAGCTCATCCGCCAAGCTCTTATATTGCCCTCTGATGTATTTATACATGTTAATTAGATCCCCTCTAAGGCGTCTTTTCTCTAGACTAAATAAACCCAGTTTATCTAACCTTTCTTGGTAAGTGAGACCTTCCATCCCACGCATCAATTTTGTTGCTCGTCTCTGCACCTGCTCTAAAACTGCAATATCTTTCCTGTAATGTGGTGCCCAGAACTGAATTCCATATTCCAGATGTGGCTTTACTAGAGAGTTAAACAGGGGCAATATTATGCTAGCATGGTGTTGTTCTTTAACACTGGGATAAAAATCTAGCCTCTGAACCAGAAGTTTACACTTTTTGGCATGTTACAGAATTCTGTATTCTTTGATTGAAAACAGCTCAAGGTCAGAGAACTCTTTTTCTACCACTGATTGGGACCAACTGTGTCTTCCTCTTGGACTGAATGAAGACATATGTGTTTGTTTAGCTACACAGAAGAAGCCCTACTGTATTGTGTTTAGTACTGTAGTTGTTTTAATAAACAAGCATCCTGTATGAATAAGAGAAAACTAACTGGTGCCAATCATTTTGCGATAATTAGTTCAGCTTCAAGAATCCACAAAGGAAAAATAACTTGTTAGCTTGAAAAATGAAAAAAGCAGTGCATTTCTCATTCGGTGAGTTGGAATACACTCATTATGTATATACAGCTTAGCCAGTGTACAGCATGCACCATGATTAAACAATGCACTCACCTGAAGCTGTATAGATACTACATATATTCACTGGGGATGATTATCGGAGTCCAGTCAAATCAACAGAAATTGCATTTGAATGATCTAATTGGTAGTATCCAATCAAATTAGCTGAATGTCTTTGAGATGTGGGGGGAAATCAAAGTGCCCAGAGGAAACCCACACAGACATAGGGAGAACATACAAGCTCAATGCATATAGTGCCCTGGCTGGGTTTTGATCCAGGGACTCAGAGCTGCGGCATTGCCTGGGATATCCACTACGCTACCGTGTCACCCCTATCTTTGCAAGTGTGATAATTAAAGTTGCTAGTGGCTCATGTATATCGTAACTCGTGGAGAAGCATATGGTTTTAAGTCTTATGCCTACGTACGCATTGCTGTGATGATTTCAACAATGCATATCAGTATGCAATATGCAGGAACAACAGACATAGACAGCACAACTTATTCACAATTACTCACTACATTAGTACCGCTATACCAATTTCAAAAGGGGGTGTGAGAAAACGCGGAAAAGCCACCGCGTGTACTCAGAACAAAGTGGCGGATTCCGCGTCCAACGCGGCGGTTTGCACGCGTAGGCCTACATCCACTAGTATGGCTGAACACGGAGAAAACGCCGCATGCTCTGATAGCGATGCGGCCGGTTCCGCGTCCAGCGCGGCGGGTGCTTTACAACACATGTCTGGTGTGGCTGGGACTGATAGTCCACACAGGTTCAGAAGGACGCGCTGAGAGGCAGAACTTTTATGACAGCCAGAAGGGAGTCAGCTGACCAAGCCGGTCAGCTGACGATTCAACCAGTTCCCATTGGTCCAGCACTTAGGGGAGGCGCTGGAGAGCGCTTTACTATATATACTGGGTGCTGGTCATTCTCTGGTTGTCTGCCGTTGCGATCACTACGTGGAAGCACTCAGACCTTTTGTCAGATACTGTGTTACCATTCTGTTATACTTCAGACTAGTTCCAGAGTGTTGATGATTAAGGACCTCACACCCAAGATTAGGAATCTGTGTTACCATTCTGTTATACTTCAGACTAGTTCCAGGGTGTTGATGATCAAGGAACTCACACCCAAGATTAGGAATCTGTGTTACCATTCTGTTATACTTCAGACTAGTTCCAGGGTGTTGATGATCAAGGACCTCACACCCAAGATTAGGAATCTGAGTTACCATTCTGTTATATACCAGACTAGTTCCAGGGTGTTGATGATCACGGAGCTCACACCCAAGATTAGGCATTGTTTATTATCTGTTATGACTTTCTGCTTTCCTGATTACTCTTCTGATCACTGATTCGGTACTTCGCTATATCTGATACTCTGTTGCCAAAACTCGTTCCTTAGGATTACCGAACCAGCCTTCTGTCTGTGTACTTTATCTGTCTGTGTGTTGCCGACCTGGCTTGCTCGACCTCGAGAACTATCTCCAAGCAGGGATGCTCGGATGTGCCTCATCCACGAATTCGGAAATCCACGTGGTTGCAAAAAAAATCCGCATTCGGCCCCGCCGCATGCGGATTTTCGTTCGCGTCCACGCAACCACGCGGATTTTCTGCCGTGAATGGCGTAATCACGCGTGGATTCCCGCCCGGAGGCGGATTTTCTTTTAACGTTAATAACAAAGCCCCCATACATGCTACAATCCCCCAAATTGCATGGATTATCAAGGTGATAAGGGGCAACATAACTTCAACATAAAAAATTCCCCCCAAAAAATTTTTTCTAGAGAAAATGGATTTTAAAGTGAAATCAACACTTTAAATGGGGCTATTAATTGGTAATAAGTGGTTTTAAAAAGGGATATACGCGTTAAGCAGTCAAAGAGGTGAAGGCGAGTTCCAATGGCACTTGGCGGCGAAGGTACCGCTGGAGGAGGATGAGTGGCTGACGCCAAAAAGGCCCCAGAGAGGTTTTTGTAATTTTTTTTTATTTTTTTTTGCAGCAATTAGCAATGACATCGCAGCAGAGTTGTCAGTGGACACGGGCAGTGTGAACGCAGAGTGCAGTGGTGGTAGCGACTGAGTCAGGAGAAGGACTATGCGGGCGGTCAGTTCAGCAGCACAGAAGGACCATGGCAACATACTGGTAGTAGTAGCAGCAGCACAGCGTCATAGTGCTGGCCAAAAAATTAAATGCACCCGGTGACCCGGGCAGTGTGAACACAGACAGAGTACATTGGTGGAAGCGAGTGAGTCAGGAGGAGGAGGCCAATGCCGGCGGTCAATTCAGCAGCACAGAAGGACCATGGCAACATACTGGTGCTAGTAGTAGCAGCACAGCGTCATAGTGCTGGCCAAAAAATTAAATGCACCCGGTGACCCGGGCAGTGTGAACACAGACAGAGTACATTGGTGGAAGCGACTGAGTCAGGAGGAGGAGGACAATGCGGGCGGTCAGATCAGCAGCAGCAGCACAGAATGGACCATGCCAACATACTGGTGGTAGTAGTAGTAGTAGCACAGTGTCATAGTGCTGGCCATAAAATTAAATGCACCCGGGTGACCCGGGCCGTGATAACGCAGACAGAGTGCATTGGTGGTACCGTGGTAGCGACTGAGTCAGGAGGAGGAGGAGGACAAAGCGGGCGTTCAGTTCAGCAGCAGCAGCAGCACAGAAGGACCATGGCAACATACTGGTGCTAGTAGTAGCAGCACAGCGTCATAGTGCTGGCCAAAAAATTAAATGCACTCGGTGACCCGGGCAGTGTGAACGCAGAGTGCAGCAGCGGGAAGCGACTGAGTCAGGAGGAGGAGGACAATGCGGGCGGTCAGTTCAGCAGCAGCAGCACAGAAGGACCATGCCAACATACTGGTGGTAGTAGTGGCAGTAGCAGCACAGCGTCATAGTGCTGGCCAAAAAATTAAATGCACCCAGTGACCCGGGCAGTGATAACGCAGACAGAGTACATTGGTGGTACCGTGGTAGCGACTGAGTCAGGAGGAGGAGGAGGACAAAGCGGGCGTTCAGTTCAGCAGCAGCAGCACAGAAGGACCATGGCAACATACTGGTGCTAGTAGTAGCAGCACAGCGTCATAGTGCTGGCCAAAAAATTAAATGCACCCCGTGACCCGGGCAGTGTGAACGCAGAGTGCAGCAGCGGGAAGCGACTGAGTCAGGAGGAGGAGGACAAAGCGGGCGTTCAGTTCAGCAGCAGCAGCAGCAGCACAGAAGGACCATGCTAACATACTGGTGGTAGTAGTAGCAGTAGCAGCACAGCGTCATAGTGCTGGCCAAAAAATTAAATGCACCCGGTGACCCGGGCAGTGTGAACGCAGACAGAGTACATTGGTGGTACCGTGGTAGCGACTGAGTCAGGAGGAGGAGGAGGACAAAGCGGGCGTTCAGTTCAGCAGCAGCAGCACAGAAGGACCATGGCAACATACTGGTGCTAGTAGTAGCAGCACAGCGTCATAGTGCTGGCCAAAAAATTAAATGCACCCGGTGACCCGGGCAGTGTGCAGCAGCGGGAAGCGACTGAGTCAGGAGGAGGAGGACAAAGCGGGAGTTCAGTTCAGCAGCAGCACAGAAGGACCATGCCAACATACTGGTGGTAGTATTAGCAGTAGCAGCACAGCGTCATAGTGCTGGCCAAAAAATTAAATGCACCCGGTGACCCGGGCAGTGATAACGCAGACAGAGTACATTGGTGGTACCGTGGTAGCGACTGAGTCAGGAGGAGGAGGAGGACAAAGCGGGCGTTCAGTTCAGCAGCAGCAGCAGCACAGAAGGACCATGGCAACATACTGGTGCTAGTAGTAGCAGCACAGCGTCATAGTGCTGGCCAAAAAATTAAATGCACCCGGTGACCCGGGCAGTGTGAACGCAGAGTGCAGCAGCGGGAAGCGACTGAGTCAGGAGGAGGAGGACAAAGCGGGTGTTCAGTTCAGCAGCAGCAGCAGCACAGAAGGACCATGCCAACATACTGGTGGTAGTAGTAGCAGTAGCAGCACAGCGTCATAGTGCTGGCCAAAAAATTAAATGCACCCGGTGACCCGGGCAGTGATAACGCAGACAGAGTACATTGGTGGTACCGTGGTAGCGACTGAGTCAGGAGGAGGAGGAGGACAAAGCGGGCGTTCAGTCCAGCAGCAGCAGCAGCAGCACAGAAGGACCATGGCAACATACTGGTGCTAGTAGTAGCAGCACAGCGTCATAGTGCTGGCCAAAAAATTAAATGCACCCGGTGACCCGGGCAGTGTGAACGCAGAGTGCAGCAGCGGGAAGCGACTGAGTCAGGAGGAGGAGGACAAAGCGGGCGTTCAGTTCAACAGCAGCAGCAGCACAGAAGGACCATGCCAACATACTGGTGGTAGTAGTAGCAGTAGCAGCACAGCGTCATAGTGCTGGCCAAAAAATTAAATGCACCCGGTGACCCGGGCAGTGATAACGCAGACAGAGTACATTGGTGGTACCGTGGTAGCGACTGAGTCAGGAGGAGGAGGAGGACAAAGCGGGCGTTCAGTTCAGCAGCAGCAGCACAGAAGGACCATGGCAACATACTGGTGGTAGTAGTAGCAGTAGCAGCACAGCGTCATAGTGCTGGCCAAAAAATTAAATGCACCCGGTGACCCGGGCAGTGTGAACGCAGAGTGTAGTAGCGACTGAGTCAGGAGGACAAAGCGGGCGGTCAGTTCAGCAGCTCAGAAGGAGGACCATGGCAACTTACTGGTAGTAGTACCATAACACCAAAAAATTAACCAAGGTAGGCACTAGGCAGGTAGTAACTGTCTTTATAAAGGCAGGCATAGTTAACAACAGCACATGCAGCAGCCACTTCATGTCCCCCTGTGTCCGACAATAGGGGCCAGGAACTCACCTTCCACCCAAGCCTGGTTGATTTTCAGGAAGGTGAGTTTGTCCACAGAGGCGTGGGAGAGCCGAGAGCACTTCTCTGTGACCACGCCACCGGCCGCACTAAAGCATCTCTCTGAGAGGACACTGGAAGGAGGGCAGGATAGGAGTTCCAGGGCGTACTGGGAAAGCTCGCTCCAGATGTCCAGTCTCTTGACCCAGTACTCCAAGGGGTCCACGGGGCTGTCGGTGTCATTGAGCCTGCTGGATGACCCCATATAGTCAGACACCATGGTGGTCAGTCGTTGCTTGTGCTGGTTGGTGGTGGATGCTGTGGCGGGCACCTCTGTTCTGGGCTGCTGCACTGCATACAGGCTCTTGCTTAGGCTCTTCAGGTCTCCGGGGCGCCAGTTGCTGCTGCTGCTGCTGGTGGTTGTTGTTGTGCTGCTAGTGGCAATGGCAGGCACCTCTTGCTGGCTTGGGAGAGCAGTTACAGTGGGGGTGGAAGGCTGGGGGAATGCTTCCAGTAGTCTGCGCACAAGGGCCTCCTTCAACTCCCTTGTGCGTTGCTCGGTGGTGGATGGCGTCATCAAGTCTCCCAGCTTCCCTTTCAGACGGAGATCAAGCATCAAGGTAATCCAGATGTCCTCCCTTGAACGCATCTGGATCACCCGGGGGTCCCTGCGAAGGCAGCGCAACATGTGCACAGCCATGGGAAACAAGTGGGCCCTGCCAGCAAGATCTTCCTCGTCCTCGCCATTGTCCCATAACGCATGCCTGTCCTCTTCCTGTGCCATGTCGTTGTCCTCCTCAAACCGCCATCCACGTACAACGCCTGCTGCACTCTGCTCCTCCTCCTCCTCCTCATTCAGGTTAGGGACCTCCAACTCTTCCACTACCTGCTGTGAGCCCTCCTCTGAGCTGGACTGTGCTGCCATCTGCTCCTGTTCTTCCAACTGCCTCAGGGCTTCATCCCCACGCTCAATTAAATTGTCCATTGCCTGCTCCAGTAGACAAACCAAGGGCACCCACTGGCACACAGAGGCCCGCTCCTCACTGACCATCCTGGTTGCCTCCAGGAAGGGACTCAGCACCAGGCATACTTGCTGCATCAGTGTCCACTGAGTGGCAGTAATCATGGGGACTTGCTGGTTGCTGGGGACACTTGGGTCTAGCATGTAGGCCCTAAGAGCCAGCCTGTGCTGACACAGCTGCTCCAACATGGCCAGAGTCGAATTCCAGCGAACTGGCATGTCGATGATCATCCGGTGTTGTGGCCTTCCATACTGCTGCTGTAAGGTGGACAAGAGTGCAGAGGCAGTGGCTGACAGGCGGAAAAAGCGTACCACCGCCCGGGCATCCTGCAGCAGCTCGCTCATCCCCTGGTAGGTGCGCAAGAAGCGCTGCACCACAAGATTGAGCACGTGGGCCAAGCAGGGGATGTGCTGGAGGTTTCCCTGCTGCACTGCTGCCACCAGGTTGGCCCCGTTATCGGCTGCCACATACCCCACTTCCAGGCCTCTGGGGGTCAGCCACCTCCGCTCCTGCTTCCTGAGGGCGGCCAGGACGTTGGTGGCCGTAAGCCTCTCCTTCCCCAGGGTCACCAATTTTAAAAGGGCTTGGCAGTGCCGAGGCTTGGCGCTGCTGCTGCCGAGGCGGGCTTGCTTTCCGGGTGCAGAGGGAGTGTCATGACAGGACCCTTCTGCATCCCCCCTGATCCCGCGTGGTGGCACCACTAGCTGGGCTGATGCGCTCTTGTCCTCCCTCCCTTCCATCAGTGTCACCCAGTGGGCCGTAAAGGACAGGTAGCGACCTGTCCCAAATCTGCTACTCCACGAGTCCATGGTCACGTGGACCCGCTTGCCCACAGAGCAGTCCAGGGAACGGGCCACGTTTTCCACCGCAAACTTGTGGAGTGCTGGGATCGCGCTCCTGCTGAAATAGTGGCGACTGGGGACTTGCCACTCGGGGATGCCAAATTGGAGCAGCGTCCGCATGGCGCTCCCCTCCTGCACCAGGGAGTAGGGAAGCAGCTGTGATGCCATGGCCCGGGCCAGCAAGCCATTTAGTTTGCGGATCCGCCTGTGGCTTGGAGGCAGAGGCTTGGTCAGACCCTGAAAGGTGTCGATCAGCAGGGTCTGACGACGCTGGGATGCAGGGGAGACAGAGGAGAGAGACGAACACTGGCTGCCAGCCTCAATGTCTGTGTCCTGAGTAGCCGAGGTGGAAGAGCGCTTGCGTGCTACTACTGCTGCTGCTGTGGGGGATTCACGACCCTGAGGGAGGGATGATGCTGCTGCGCTGGTGGGCCTTCTGCTCTCAGGAACCCCTGCCAGCAGTGCCTGCTTCCTCTTAAACTCCGCATACTCGCGGCAGTGGCGGCTTCTCAGGTGGCCCTGGAGGGATGAGGTACCCATCTTGCTCAGACTTTTCCCACGGCTCAATCTTTTGCTGCATAACCTGCACACCGCATACCTTTTGTCATCAGTACATTCCTCAAAGCAATCCCACACTGGTGACTTTAATTTACTGCGGCCCCCACTAGCAGAGGGTGCAGCGGAACAATGTGTGGTAGTAGTTGCCGGGGGTTGCATGGTGGTGGTGCCGGCTGAAGCAGTGTCCTGTCTACTTCCTCCACGCCCACTGCTGCCGATGCCCCTGCCCCTGCCTGACATATGGCGATATCCTTGCCTAGGCCGAGGTGACTCGTCCTCCTGCTCTGCCTCTGACCATTCTTCCACGGACTCAGCAGGCTGCACATAGTTAGGGTCCACAACGTCGTCATCATCAGCAGCATCTTCATAATCCAGCTCTTCCTCTGACTCCACCGCCTCCTCTTCTGTCCCTACATCCCCAGACACAGACCCCTCTTCTTCATCACCAGAACTCAACAACGCTTGTGATTGTGGCCCGATCTCAATCTCTGCCACATCAGTCCCGAGTAAGTCCTGAGCTTCTTGCATCAGCAGGTTCCCAGAAGCCGGACTGAGGGACAGAACGCTGTCATCCTGGGAGGGCTGCTGACCAGTGGGTGCTGGGGTGGATGTCACAACAAGCGTGGGACGTTGGCTGCTGCTGCTGCTGCTGCTTGCAGTGGTGCTCACAGTAGAGGTCTGGGAGGAAGTCATGATGTCCATGAGTACGTCAGGTTCCATTTGCTCAACCACCACACGGGGACCAGAAACTTTAAAATATTTGGACAATGGCGTCCGCTGACTCGGCCCAGGCTTTGCTGCCCCCCTTTCTGCTGCATCACGACCACGTACAGCTGGGCGTCCTCTCCCTGGACGTGGAGCAGTCCCAGAAGTGGCTGAGGCAATTGAACTCCCTTTCCTCTCACCCCGCGAAACCCTGCCAGACATGTTGCTAGTAATGAATCACTGGATGCAGTGGGCACAGTACAAGGTCACTGAAGGATGCACCAGGCACAGTACAAGGTCACTGAAGGATGCAGTGGGCACAGCAGTGGGCACTGGATATACAACTAGGTCACTGAAGGATGCAGTGGGCACAGTACAAGGTCACTGAAGGATGCAGTGGGCACAGCAGTGGGCACTGGATATACAACTAGGTCACTGAAGGATGCAGTGGGCACAGTACAAGGTCACTGAAGGATGCAGCGGGCACAGTACAAGGTCACTGAAGGATGCAGTGTGCACAGCAGTGGGCACTGGATATACACCTAGGTCACTGAAGGATGCAGTGGGCACAGTACAAGGTCACTGAAGGATGCAGTGGGCACAGCAGTGGGCACTGGATATACACCTAGGTCACTGAAGGATGCAGTGGGCACAGTACAAGGTCACTGAAGGATGCAGTGGGCACAGCAGTGGGCACTGGATATACAACTAGGTCACTGAAGGATGCAGTGGGCACAGTACAAGGTCACTGAAGGATGCAGTGGGCACAGTACAAGGTCACTGAAGGATGCAGTGGGCACAGCAGTGGGCACTGGATATACAACTAGGTCACTGAAGGATGCAGTGGGCACAGTACAAGGTCACTGAAGGATGCAGTGGGCACAGCAGTGGGCACTGGATATACAACTAGGTCACTGAAGGATGCAGTGGGCACAGTACAAGGTCACTGAAGGATGCAGTGGGCACAGTACAAGGTCACTGAAGGATGCAGTGGGCACAGCAGTGGGCACTGGATATACAACTAGGTCACTGAAGGATGCAGTGGGCACAGTACAAGGTCACTGAAGGATGCAGTGGGCACAGTACAAGGTCACTGAAGGATGCAGTGGGCACAGCAGTGGGCACTGGATATACAACTAGGTCACTGAAGGATGCAGTGGGCACAGTACAAGGTCACTGAAGGATGCAGTGGGCACAGCAGTGGGCACTGGATATACAACTAGGTCACTGAAGGATGCAGTGGGCACAGCACAAGGTCACTGAAGGATGCAGTGGGCACAGCAGTGGGCACTGGATATACAACTAGGTCACTGAAGGATGCAGTGGGCACAGTACAAGGTCACTGAAGGATGCAGTGGGCACAGTACAAGGTCACTGAAGGAAGCAGTGGGCACAGCAGTGGGCACTGGATATACACCTAGGTCACTGAAGGATGCAGTGGGCACAGTACAAGGTCACTGAAGGATGCAGTGGGCACAGCAGTGGGCACTGGATATACAACTAGGTCACTGAAGGATGCAGTGGGCACAGTACAAGGTCACTGAAGGATGCAGTGGGCACAGTACAAGGTCACTGAAGGATGCAGTGGGCACAGCAGTGGGCACTGGATATACAACTAGGTCACTGAAGGATGCAGTGGGCACAGTACAAGGTCACTGAAGGATGCAGTGGGCACAGCAGTGGGCACTGGATATACAACTAGGTCACTGAAGGATGCAGTGGGCACAGTACAAGGTCACTGAAGGATGCAGTGGGCACAGTACAAGGTCACTGAAGGATGCAGTGGGCACAGCAGTGGGCACTGGATATACAACTAGGTCACTGAAGGATGCAGTGGGCACAGTACAAGGTCACTGAAGGATGCAGTGGGCACAGCAGTGGGCACTGGATATACAACTAGGTCACTGAAGGATGCAGTGGGCACAGTACAAGGTCACTGAAGGATGCAGTGGGCACAGTACAAGGTCACTGAAGGATGCAGTGGGCACAGCAGTGGGCACTGGATATACAACTAGGTCACTGAAGGATGCAGTGGGCACAGTACAAGGTCACTGAAGGATGCAGTGGGCACAGCAGTGGGCACTGGATATACAACTAGGTCACTGAAGGATGCAGTGTGCACACAAGGATGTCACACTGTGTAATGAGATGCTCATATGCCAGCGAGCGAGCAGTGGACACTGGGCACGGCACAAGGTCACTGACAGAATGAATGAACAGCGCTGGCAGAGAGTGGCGGCGCCGGCGGTGTGACTGGCTGCCTGCAAATAGTACAAGTGTATAACTGTCACTGGAATATGCAAGTGAACACTGCAGTTGCACTAACCTGCCTGCCTGCACTACACACAGATAATCCCCACTCCCACTACACTGACTACACTGCAGCACTGAACCTGCCTGCACTACACACAGTTAAATAATCACTAGACTCCCACACTCCCACTACACTACACTGACTACAACTAACTACAGCAATCACTCACTGACTAGCTAACTGTGTACAGTATAAGAGCAGTGTTAGCAAAAAAAACGCTTTGTTTTTAACACAATAAATGCACTTGCTCAAACAACAATGGCCTGGAGATAATCCTCTCAGCACCACAGTCTAGCAAGGACAGAGCTTTTCCATCATGGCCGCCGCTTTATATTCAGGAGGGGAGGGCATAGCTCCCCTCCTGTGATTGGTTGCTAGGGCCTGGCTGGGGCACTCTGATTGGCCTGCAATGTGTCACTTCCGCATAGTTTGACGCATTTCCGCAAACCACGACTTCAGCGCCGGGTTTCACGAGCGTGAATGCGGATTTCTGTTCGCATCCATGCGAAGCCGAAGTAGATTTTCGTGGTTGAAAATCTATTCACGGATTTTCGTGTCTGAGGCGGAATGCGTCAAAATGGTCGTGAATCCACGCGTAAGCGTGATCACGACCTGGCGGTGAGCACCACTGTCTCCCAGTTAGGAGATAGTTCACAGATCAGTTAGTGACACCTCCCTTGGTGTCACTCATGCTCTGGCCCTTCCTACCCCCAGCCTGACTCCTCCCTTCGGGAGAGTCTCTGGCTACTGGAAGGAACTTGTTCTCTTGTGCAGTATTCCTTACTGCTTTTGTACCTGTACTCCAGGTATTGTCCTCAAAGTATTACTGTTGCACCCAAACACTCATACCTCAGGTGTCCAGAGGTTAGTGATATATCTGATTATCGGTGATACTGCAGATCATCAATAATCAGGTATATATCTGTATTTTTGGTGATACTGCAGATCGCCAATAATCAGATCCTCTCTGTTACACCGATCGTTACAGGGGGGGCATCTGAGTGACCCCCAGATGTAACCATGAACACCCACAGGGCCTACACAGCCACCACATTCTGGTCACCGGAGCTGGGGATGAGCCCTTTGTGCATGGTATGGACAACCCAACATGTTTTGTCATATGGGTGACTCATCAGGGGCATGTATAGCTCACGTGGTCCGGTCTTTGAGTTCTATCTATACCAAGAGGCTTAGGAGGGGAAATCCTGAATCAGTTTTTTTATTATTACTGCCACTAGTCATAGAAGCCCCTCAGCACTCACCGCAGCTTCAGCAGCAGTCACAGAACCCACCACCCCAGAAGTCACTGGCAGCCTACATTTGAGCTCTTAAATGCCCCGTTAATTTTTACCATATGTGGGGAATATTTGGGGGGAGGGGGGCATTTAAAGGCTATGGCTCAGTTTGAGTGAATTGGAAAGTTCAAGCATACTATGGAGGAAACTAAAAGTCTGGAAATCAGATGGAACACTAGAGATCCATGGGACAGTATAGGGAGCAGTGGCAAGCTATGACACACTATAAGGGGAAAGCTGTCATACAATTAGGAGGGCACTAAAAAGTTGCAACACAGAAAGTTGGGGAACACTACTAGAGGCACTGGAACTCTGACATTCAATATTTGTTACATTCAGACCACCTTACTTTTGGTCATAAACATTTCCCATCCCCATAACCCTCTCATAAAAAGCATAACTCAGCAATTTTGGTGAAAAATTCTTCAAAACGGTGAAAAGTCATTTTATACTGTTGCATTGTGCACTCGCATATTTATATAGCCTGCCATATGTAAACAGAGGAGGTCAATGTAAAATGGACTTTTTGCATAAAGGAAATATAGGAGACGTGAAAGCAGTGACCCAAAACTGAATATTGGACAACTCCAACATTCAACCTTTTATAAACAATTCTCTTAATCATACTGTAAGTCTGATGTGGTAAAATCTGCATAAATGTATTCAGTGCATCTGATAGACTGAATAGACGTAATGAAATAAATATTATTTTCATACTTTCAGAATGAGCCAAACATCTTTATGCTTATTACGGGAAGTGTAAGCCAAATCATAGCTGTGTGATATTTTGAGATTCTGCCAGAAATTATTCATTTCAGAATATATAGAAACCTGCTGATATTCCCGTTTCAGGCCAATTACAATTTTACTAAATTATCTACACATTATTGAATGTAACCTTGTCTCCTTTCATTTCTACATAGAATGATGATGCTGATTTAAAATATACAGTTGTACATCTATAATTTAGTGTGGTGCTCCAATGACTGAATTCCATCCCCTTTTCAGAGCATACCACTTAAACCCAAACAGGATTCCTCTGACTCAAACATGCTTATTCTGTACAGCCCCATATCGGCAGAGAATGCTAAATGGTATGTTGTACATTAATAATGCTGAGGCTTTGTGCCCTGAATACTATTTCTGGCCAAGCTAAGGAATAGCTGTTATGATAGAGCTGTGGAGGCTACCAACTTGATCTCTTCATAAAATAATGCTAGTTGACTGGCTGCAATGCTCTTTATCTCTTGGTGACACTCTTGCCTGAAAGAATAAAGGTCATGTGACCTAATTGTCCCTTTCACCTACCTGCATAGTCCCCCCCCCCCGAAAAATAGCTTAAAAAGGTTATCAGCTATACAAGTAGGTTAGGTTCACACTGGGTCAATGTGAGGTGTTGCTTCAGACAAAATAATCTCAAAGAAAACGTGATGCAATTATACTGTAACAACAAGAGAGCAAAGTGGGCTGCAACTCAAATATCAAAGATGGTGGAGAGGATGACTGAGGCTGCTGTGTGCAGCTTTTCAGTGTGCTCAAAGCCAAATCAGTTCAATACAACAAGAAGACAGTGGAAAAGTGCACTTTTAAGCCACAGAAGAAGCTGATTAAGTGAAACGGTCGTCAGGCCATGCACCCTGCGGCACCCACTGTCATCCCACATCCCCACAACGCTGCTCATAAGTATTACTTTTTATACTGTATGCTATGCACAAGATTGTCTCTTTATGCATACTCTGTAAAGTAAAGTGAATGAAGCAATAAATTGACAGTAGTGCCAAGCATTTCCACTGTCTTGTTGTTGTTGCAATTATATTGTAATGGTACATTCACATTTGCGTGTTAGCAGTGCAGTGCGGTGTAATCCGGGTTACAGAGAGGCATGGTGTGCAGTACTGCATATCTCGTGCATGTTGCAGTGAATACTTTACATGTACTGGATGCTTAACTGCATACGTTGCATCACGCATGCAATGTGCAAAGCGACTTTTCCCCTCCGATCTGTTTTAACAGGGTCCGCAATGCGATGCCCCATTAGCCTTAACATTACAGCCATGAAACTAGCAAGTTGAGATCACAATGAGAGCATTGACAGCTCTTTGGTGGTAGTTGCACTTAAGGAAATATTAAGTGAAACATTTTCACCACTTACCTAGGGCCTATTCTACCCCTGTAGTGCTCCTGGTCCCTCCCCATCGATCCAGCTGCTCCCTTTTGCTGCTGTACCACTGAGAAATCTGCATGCATGGCCCCCGGTGCCGCACTCCTCCTTGACCGTGCTTCTGTGGGCAGGAGCAATATGCGCTTGCACAATACGTAAAAATTTAAACTGCACATGCACTGAATGCTCTGGCCCGTGGGAGCATGATCGAGGAAGCTGGCGATTGTGGTCAGGCATGCACAGTGGTCAATGACTGGTTAAGTAGGCTAGCTTTCCGATGGGTACAGTGGCTGAAGGGAGCAGCGCAGAATGACGGCGAGGGACCAGGAGGACTACAAGGGGCTAGAAGCAGCCTTAGGTAAGTTAAAGAGGGGAACGTTTTTCACTAAACATTTCCTTTAAAGTTGTGGCTCTTTTATTGTTAGGTATGGTTAAAATAGCTTAACCACTTCAGTACCAGCAGACTCCGGCCCTTTACGAACCAGAAACCAATGGTACAAAAAAACGGGGCCTACTGACGTCATGCCATATGGACTGCTGATCACGGCACTCTCCTGTCGCTGAAGCTCACACACTCTGCCGATGCTATGACAGCAGAGCTCTGCGAGCCAGTCAGGAGCTGATGTCATTGGCTCCTGACTCTGTGATCAATGTGAGTCATTGAGATTGCCTCACAGTGATCAGGGGGTCAGTAGCCAATGGCATCGGCTCCTGACCGGCTCACGGTCTTTACCAGCAAGCTAATTGAAATCTACACCCTGGCAGGAAAAACAGGTCCCAAACAGGCGTAGATTTCAATTATCATGGCCCAGAAGCAGTTAACATGAGCCTTGGATTCATAATGCAATATACTTGTAATATGGATTTTGCTTGCCTTATCTACTGCACTTTTAAATTGTGCAATGTTTATATCAGCAGGTTCAGAGTGGTCTATACAAACATATTTATCATTTTCAGATCAATATGTCAGAGAATTGACTTTATATGGTTAAGGTAACACTATAGAAGCAGTGGAAATAGCTCTAAAGCAGTCTAAAATAACATACAATTAAAAACTCTAAACTCCATACTGTATATACAAAAATAGTTTGTTCTTAGAAAAGTGGGGCTAATCCAATAGAGTGGAGGTAAATTTAAACTTCTACTTTAAGCAGATTTGATGCAGATTTTTTTTTTACTATCAACATAAGCAAAGTGTAACAGTTTCTACTCCAAGTTGTAGAGTTGACATGTCTATATCTTGAAAAAGGATTTAAGTAATTCACTAAACCCAATTAAATGTAACATATGCAGGCAGCCCACATTAAAGAGACTCCGTAACAAAAATTGCATCCTGTTTTTTATCATCCTACAAGTTCCAAAAGCTATTCTAATGTGTTCTGGCTTACTGCAGCACGTTCTACTATCACCATCTCTGTAATAAATCAACTTATCTCTCTCTTGTCAGACTTGTCAGCCTGTGTCTGGAAGGCTGCCAAGTTCTTCAGTGTTGTGGTTCTGCTATGAACTCCCCCTTCCAGGCCCCTCTCTGCACACTGCCTGTGTATTATTTAGATTAGAGCAGCTTCTCTCTTCTCTCTTATCTTTTACAAGCTGGATAAATCCTCCTCTGAGCTGGCTGGGCTTTCACATACTGAGGAATTACATACAGGCAGAGCTGTCTGCACTCTGCAGGAAGAAACAGCCTGACACTTCAGTGGAAGATAGCTGCAGGGGGAAAGAAACACACAAATGATCTCTTGAGATTCAAAAGGAAGGCTGTATACAGCCAGCTTGTGTATGAATGTATTTTCTATGTGTGGACATACTGCACATCAACCTACTTCCTGTTTTGGTGGCCATTTTGTTTGTTTATAAACAAACTTTTTAAAACTGTTTTTAACCACTTTTAATGCGGCGAGGAGCGGCGAAATTGTGTCAGAGGGTAATAGGAGATGTCCCCTAACACACTGGTATGTTTACTTTTGTGCGATTTTAACAATACAGATTCTCTTTAAGTTTACAGGGGACTTGCAAAAAGTACGTAGTCTAATGGGATTTACTAGATCTACCCCTTCAAAACCTACATATAAGTAATATATGCTGCTGTAATGTAAGAGTAGTCACACAACAAGAGGAGATAGATTGCCCTGAGAAAAAATAGATTGCCCCGCTTGTTCCAGTGTGAATAGTCTTGCCTTCATTAGAACCTGGAGTAATCCATCACAAGCATACAAACATAACATTCCCTATGCCAGCCATTGGTCTCAGAGGAAGTGTCATTTATGCGAAATGGCCCTCAGATTCTCAAAACAACACTGGAAATGGTCACAAAACACTTACTGCACATTAAAATATGAGTTAGAGGTTGCACATAAAAGTATACACACTGGTGAGTTAATACATTTCCTAATACATAACTAAGCAAAAGATGTGAAAGAGGCACAGTTCAGGAGTCAAAAAGGCCAGAGGGATTTGGTTCAAAAATAGGGACTGTTGGCACATATGTGTCTCCCTTCTTGCAAGACTAATTTGCATAGGTGTTATGGTCTTTCATCTCCTCACATCTGCATACAACTCCAGTGAAGCCATGGGGAAATTATTTGAATGAATTGTTATTATTGCCTCTTGTAGTCAGATGAAATATACAGTTCCTCCATGTGTGTAAAGTAGAAATACATTACTTAGCACAAGCCATTGCAGTGCAGTACAGAGTATGGCCCAAGACAAATATAGGACACTGGCATTGCATCTGAGTGGTGCAGTCAGTCTCCACTCTCCAGGTGCAAACTGGTTCTGACTTGAATTACTGGTTCTGACTTGAATGAAGCACAACCGAGGTGACATGTGACATGATGAGATAGACATGAGTATGTACAGTGCTAAGCACACAAATAACTAGTCTGTTTTCCTTTTTTTCTTTCTCTGCCTGAAAAAGTTAAACATCAGGTATGCAAGTGCCAGTTTCTGCCCGGGTTGGACTGGGTTAGACTATAGCATATTCCTCACTGATAAGTAAATACAGCTATAAAACCCTTTCCTTTCAGTAAATGGCTTCTCAGAGCAGGAAAGTGATAAAAAGAATCAATAATTCATAGTTTTGAGCGCTGACATACTTCAATGAAGGTGTCATTGAGTAGAGACAATGAAACATTAAAAACTAGATTTAAAAATAAAATAAAACTAGGATATCTATAAAAAAAAAGTCATTTTTAGGAGACTGAGGATAGATACAATTGTTTTTCTTATCAGTTCATTTTCACCTTGGATGTCCTTTAAACATTGGAAGGAAAGTTCATAAATGTGTCTGCACCTGTAGCAGTCCCATGTGGTGACAATGCAGGTTAGAAGACCTAGCAAATGAAGCTGTAGATAAAAGGGCCTGGTTGGATAACGAATTGGCACCAGTGGATAACGAAATCTCAATAACGATAAACATCGTTAACAAAATTGGTTAACAATACATAACTTGCAAGGAAATGAACAGCGCTACTTAAAAACAGATAAGTGCCTACCTGCAAGAGAGTGCAAGCCCCACTTGTGGGATAAAATACACACCTAGCATACACATGACCTGTCTACCACTGAAGGATGTTGGTTTCCTGTAACAGCTTACATGCAACTTGTTAAGTACTCGTCCCTCCCACTGCGGAGAAGTCATCCTTGATGGGAGGGGGCCTAACACTACTGAAATCCTAACCTACGCACATGCATAGCCTGGGTGCTCCACCAAGTAAAATTGAAAATTGTGCAAAAGGTGGATCAGCGCATCAACAGGCCGCCTCCGAATGGCCTACAATCAGAGGTGTGCTGAGCCCCCCCAGAAACTGCAAACGCACCTTGAACCCAAACAGAAGCTCTGCATATACACCAAAAGCATGGCTGTTAAGTGGGAGCAGCTGACCAAAAATAAATTAAATTAGTACATGGCAAGGAAATAAACAGCGCTACTTAAAAACAGATAAGTGCCTACCTGCAAGAGAGTGCAAGCACAATACATACCGTTTTAAAACTTACGGGAGTTGATAACTTATATATATTAACGTTAAAAATCATTATGTAATTCAACAATACAGCTTAACCCAACCCTACTCTCACACAGAACCCTCCCCTGGCGGTACCTAAAACTAACCACTCCCCTGGTGGTGCCTAAACCTAACCACCCCCCAGTTGTGCCTAACATTAACCACTCCCCAGAGGTGCATAATCCTAAACCCCCCGTGGTGCCTAACCCTCACCACCCCTTCTTGTGGTGCCAAGCCTTAACCACTCCCCCTGCAGAAACACCCTTTTACACATAGAAACGATAATATCTTGGATAATGTAAAATCTGTACATACAAACTAAATAATATGACAAAAACTATAACGTTGCAAGCTTCTAAAATGATAACATATTTCAAAACCTTAAATGTTCTAATGTTGTTAACGATATTTATCAGGCGCCCTTTTTTCTGCTTTGGGCGCCATATTAACAATAAATGCATTAGAGTCTATTGCGGCACCCTTTTTGTCCACCCTCCGCCGGCGCCATTTTTTCCTGTTACCCATCATCCGCTAATCACTCTGGCCCTTACTCACTCTATACACTTCTAAAATGCCCTACTTGCCCACACTCCAAACTCACTTTGTACATCCTACTCTTCTCAATCCCAGCACCCACTACCATTAAAGATCCTTCTACTTCCCACCTTTCATACAGGCCCTATTCATATTATGCATTTTCATACACACCAGTATGAGTTCTGGACCCATTCACATTATACATCCCGTTACCACCCTGCACTCTGTCAAACCCTATTCCCCCAATCCCTTGCTTGTCCTGTGCATATCCTTATATCTTAACCCCACTCACGAAAAACCAACCTGCTACTCTCTGTCTCCACTCAGAGCACTACTCACACTATGCATCCTCCTTATTCATCAGGCCAGCAAAGCCATCAACCAAGGCCCCTTCTGAGCATAATGGAGATGCCTGGGCCCTTATCCATCCTTTTTCCCTGCCATACAGTGTTTCTTACTACTGTTCTAATCTCCAGCCCCTGTAGTCACATCGTATGGTGCATAAAGTGATTGGTGTTGCAGTTCTCTTTCTCTTACTACATCCTGCATGATGCAGGAAAAGGCAATACAGCTGACCTATCACTATGACACAAGAACAAGCACAGGCAGTACATTATGGAAGGGAGGGTAAGCAAGGCAACCTTTTACAATGATAAAGTATACATTAAAAAATTAAGCACTAATATGACAAGCATATCATTGTATGCTATTGCTAATGCTAAAGTATTGTTATTCCCTGGTCACAGTCAGCAGTGTACAGAAATAAATGAAAATAAACACAAAAATGTTGTTTTTGACTACATCATATAAAGCTTTCAAGGATTTGGGCTATATTCAACAGCACATGCTTTCTAAGCAGTACATGGAAATCTCGCTGTGAAGACTAAACATAAAAAGCTGCAGTTGGAATATAAACAGACTTGCGTAAAACATAACTTTGGCAAGCTTAGTATTCTCATCATTTAACCATGCTCATAACAACACACAAAGGAGTACTCTGTAGCCAGGGGTAATGGCTGGGCCAATAAACTGGCATTTACACTTAACAAGATTAATTACCCTATTAAAACCTGAGACATTACTAAGAATATTTGTACAAACCTTTTAACTAGCAACAATCGTACGGTACGTGTACTATTATTTGCTTGACGGTAGAGATTTGTATTGTAACAGTGGGGTAGGCTTTATCTTCAGTCTCCATTTAAAGAAGAACAATAGAACAGAGTTGGAATCTTCAGTATCTTTAGTACTGTACAGACAATTTCAACTGTTTATGTACTTTGATAACTCCGTAAAGGTTGTCCTGTTTCTTGACTTCAGCAAATTAGAATCACAAAAGATATAATCTAACATTTGCTGCAACCGCAATTCATGACGTAAGGTACCTACAGATCAACTCAGAGGAGACACATGTATGCTCTTACAAATTTATTATATTTTTTTTTCCTGAAAATTATTTCAAAATTGGGGAGCAATAACAACACTGTGCACAGGTGTTTATGGTTTGAAGGTTATTTTAGATTTGCACTTTATTGATGTCCTGAACCTCTGGGTTCCTAGGAGAAACTTAATCAAGCTTAACCAAAGTAGACCTGTAATTTTAAGTTTACTAGATCTTGATTTATCATCGTTTCTAAAAAAAAACAAACAAAAAAAAAAAAAACCTGATGATAAAGTGAACCCGACACATGTTGATCTCATCATGTCACATGTCGCCTCGGGTACACTTTAAGATGGCCATACACTTTTATTATAGGTTGCCACAATTCAAGAAGGAATTGATTCTGAATTCATTCCTACAACACACTGCACATTGATTTTCAATAGATTCCATACGGTAATTGTAGATGGCGCATGGCAATTTTACAGGTACTAACGTCAGTAGAGCACCGCCAGTAACTCTATTAGCACCATTTATGTTACGAGGATAATGTGCACATTGCTTTGGTAACACACAGTGTTATGAGGTTACCATAGCAAAATGCTCATTAGCTAATAGAGAAACGGGCAGTACTCCCCTCGCATTAGGACCAGTAAAATTGCTGTGCACTGATTCAAATTAGAGATGGCCCGAACGCTTCGCTAGCAAACGGTTCCCGGCGAACTTTAGTGGTTTGCGTTTGCGGGCGAATGCGAACTTTACGGTGGTTCGATTCGCCTCCTATACTACATCATTACAGTCAACTTTGATCCTCTACATCAGGGCTTTTCATCCTTTTCACTAATTGTACCACTTTTATCGCCTAAACATTTTCAAGTACCACCAGTGTGCCTGCGCAGTAGATTGGACGCAATCAGGCTTAGCTGTTTGTGCTGGAGCCTGAACGGAGAGCAGCTACTGTGCGTGCGCATACACCAACAAAGAGAACTTGGGCTCCCAGTGCTTGATCCCCTCTACTGAGGAGGAAGGGGGAAGCCTCTTTAGGATCCAAAGGCCTCCCAAAGGTAAGTACCCCCAGGGTACATCACTGCACCATTTGCCTGGCTGTCTCTTCCTCACTGATCTGAGGTCTGAAGTATGCCGCAGAGTAGCACAGCTAGGAGAGAGGGAGGGGGAGCCAAACTTTGTGGAAGCAGGACAGGACCAGGACAAGTGGCAGGTGGTCAAATAAAGTGGCAGGCAAACCTGGTTTGTACCACCTGGCCAACAGCAAAGTACCACAGGTGTTACGCGAACCACAGGTTGAAAAGCACTGCTCTACATCACAGTCAGCAGGCACATTGTAGCCAATCAGGCTACACTCCCTCCTGGAGGCCCTCCCCCCTTATAAAAGGCAGGCTGCGTCAGGCTTTTCACTCACTCGTGTGCCTGCTGTAATTAGAGAAGGGATAGATGCTGTGCAGAGACCTATAGGGAAAGCTTAGTGAGGCTTTGCTGATTCTTATTGCTAAAAATGCACCCCTCAACAGGGGAGAGCTAATCTTGTTCTTGTGATCTTTTTTTTTTTTTTTGTGGCCCACTTGCATTATATAAAGCCCTGTCAGTCAGTCGCAGCTGGCCTTTGGCCCCTTGGTGGTATAATTACTACTGTGCCAGGTGCACATTATAATACCCATCACTGCATATACCTACCTGTTCACAGTGCTCCCACCTACTCTTCTATCTTTAAGTTAACTCTTCAATCCTTAAAATAATTCCAGAAGTATAACGTTAAAAACAATTAAGGTGCGTACACACGCACTACTACAGAGAACGACGGGTCCGTCAGACCCTCCCGCTGGGCGGTCGTTCTCCCGACTGTAGTGTGTGTGTACAGTCTGTCTGCAGACTGATAAGGCTGTTTCTGAATGATCTGCTCTAAGGACTTTGCATCATCCTGAACATCCACCAGCAGGTGGTCTGTTGCTTCTATTGCAAAGACTTGCAGTTCCCTGTATGGCCTCCTGATGGCTTCATGGGAACGTTCATTGAGCCTGCTTACCACCAACTGCATCCTGTGGTTTCTAATCACATCGTCTATTTAAGGACTGTCCCTTCCCCCAGCCAGTTGCCAGAACTTTGTAGTTGTTTTCAGACCTGAGTTTCTGGATATTCCCTGTACCTGTACCTGCAGGGCGTCAGGTCGGGTACCTGCAGGCAGGGATGCTCTCAGGATAATTAGAGCACCTGAGTGGGTGGGTGAGGGAGGGTTAAACTTACCCAGCAGCCGTCTTCTTTAATCCGTCCCACGGCGCGTCCCATGCTGCTTCCAAGCCGTGTCACGTGACTACCACTTGCTTCCTCCTTCTGGGTTAGAGGAGGAGGCATGGTAGTCACGTGACATGGCTTGGAACGCAGCGAGAGACGCAGCTGCTGGGTAAGTTTAACCCTCCCTCACCCACCCACTCAGGTGCTCTAATTATAAGGATGAATTCCGAATGGAACCCATTCACAATTCATCCGGAGAGCATCCCTACCTGCAGGTACCCACGTGTTACCCGAAATGCGGGTCGGGTTCGGGTATCTGTTGTAAATTAATCGGGTTGCAGGTCGGGTGCGGGTAACAGATTCACCAGAAAGCCGGTTGCGGGTCGGGTGCAGGTAATGGGGCTGCGGGTGCGAGTCTGAAAAATTAGACCCGTGCAGGCCTCTACTGTGCATTGCCTACATGGCAAATTTATCGTCCTTTTGTGCGTCAGGCCCATGGTTGCTTGCTCTGGTGTATTGTGAAAAAAACTTTTTCAGGGTTGGATCTTGCATTTAAAGGAAAAGTGCATGCTTTACGGGTGGGAGAGCATATCATTATGGAGAATTTAAAACTAGATAGGTTCAGCCTGCAGTCAAGAAAGAAAGAAAGATGTCTTGCCAGTGGCGGACATAAGGCCGATTTAGTGCGAGCGGCATACAGAGTAGACAGCGTGGACCTCCTGGAGGCTGAACCTCTATCATCTGCTGGAGCCCACCGGAGCCTTGCTGTATCTGCCGCTCTTCCGCCGCGCATAATAGGAGGGGGGGCCCTCAGGTGAGTCAGGGAGGATAGGCGTTGGGCCCCCACCCCCACAATATACTATCTATCTGCCTACACTCCCACCCATCTGCCCACCTGTCTACCTATCTGCCCCCCCACCACCCGGCTACCTATCTGCCTACCCTCCTACCCATCTGCTCACCTGGCTACCTATCTGCCCACCCTGACACCCAGCTACCTATCTGCCTACCCTCCCACTCGGCTACCTATCTGCTCACCTGGCTACCTATCTGCACACCTGGCCACCCCGGCTACCTATCTGCCTACCCTGCCACCCGACTACCTACCTGCTTACCTGGCTACCTATCTGCCCATCCTGCCACCCGACTACCTACAGTATCTGCCTACCCTCCCACCCGGCTACCTATCTGCCTACCCTCCCACCCGGCTACCTATCTGCCCACCTGGCTACCTATCTGCCTACCCTCCCACCCGGCTACCTATCTGCCTACCCTCCCATCTATCTGCCCATCCGGCTATCCATCTGCCCACCTTCCTACCTTGCTACCTATCTGCCTACCCTCCTATCTATCTGCCCACCTGGCTATCTATCTGCCCACCCAGCTATCTCTCTGCCCACCTTTCCAACCTTCTATCTATCTGCCCACCCTGCTACCCAGTTATCTGTCTGCCCACCCGGCTATCTATCTGCCCACCTTGCCACCCGACTATCTATCTATCTGCCCACCCAGCTATCTATCTGCCCACCTTGCCACCCGGCTATCTATCTGCCCACTCTGCCACTCGACTATCTATCTATCTGCTCACCTGGCTATCTTATCTATCTATCTGCCCACTCTCCCACCCGGCTATCTATCTGCACACCCTCTCACCTGGCTATCTATCTGCCCACCCAGCTATCTATCTATCTGCCCACCCGGCTATCTGTCTGCTCACCCTGCCTATGGGCTATCTATCTGCCCACCCTGCCACCCAGGTATCTGCCCACCCTGCCACCCGGCTATCTATCTGCCTACCCTCCCGCCCGGCTATCTATCTGCCCACTCTCCTAACACCACCAGGCTATCTATCTTATCTGCGCACTCTCCCCCCACCAGGCTATTTATCTGATCTGCCCCCCCCAGGCTATCTATCTGATCTCCCCCCCCAGGCTAGCTATCTTATCTGCCCCCCCCCCCCAAGGCTATCTATCTGATCTGCCCCCCCGGCTATCTATCTGATCTGCCCCCCCCCCCCGGCTATCTATCTGATCTACCCCCCCAGGCTATCTATCTGATCTGCCCCACCCCCACCCCACCCCCAGGCTATCTATCTGATCGGCCCACCCTCCCACCAGGCTATCTTGTCTGATACCACCAGGCTATCTATCTATCTATCTATCTATCTATCTATCTGCCTACCTTCCCACTCCCACCAGTCTATCTATTTGCCCACCCCACCAGGTGATCATCCAGCCACCCTCCCTATCTAGCAATTGTTTAGCCCTCCCACCTTAAGTGTTCAGCGCAGTGACAGTCCGGAGGACATTACCCGGACCGATCAAGCTAGCACCATGGTCAGTCTGTATCAGTAAGCACTGACATCTTCTACAGCACTTTATAGAGTACATAGTCGTGTCACTGACTGTCATCAGAGGAGCTCACAATATAATCCTGCCATAGTCGTAGTATGTCCTACAATAAAACGAAAATTATACATGATTCCAAAAATGTAAAAAAAGAAAATAACTGCAAAGTGGGGTGTGCGTAATGCCAGTCTTTTAGGGTATGTCTCTACCAGCTTTGCACATCTAGAGACTGATATCCTTGCCCATTCTTCTTTGCAAAACAGCTCCAGCTCAGTCAGGTTAGATGAACAGTGTTTGTGGACAGCAGTTTTCAGATCTTGCCAGTTGCCACAGATTCTCGATTGGATTTAGCTCTGGACTTTGACTGGGCCATTCTGACACATGGATATATTTTGTTTTAAACCATTCCATTGTTGCCCTGACTTTATGTTTAGGGTCGTTGTGCTGCTGGAAGGTGAACCTCCGCCCCAGTCTTAAGTCTTTTGCAGCCTCCAAGAGGGTAACCAAGATTGCCCTGTATTTGGCTCCATCCATCTTTCCATCAACTCTGACCAGCTTCGCTGTCTCTGCTGAAGAGAAGCACCCCAGAGCATGCTGCTGCCACCACCATATTTGCCAGTGGGGATGGTGTGTTCAGAGTGATGTGCAGCTAGTTTTTCGCCACACATAGCATTTTGCATTTTGGCCAAAAAGTTCAATTTTGGTCTCATCTGATCAGAGCACCTTCTTCCACATGTTTGCTGTGTCCCCCACATGGCTTGTGGCAAACTGCAAACAGGACTTTTTATGCTTTTCTGTTAATAATGGTTTTCTTCTTGCCACTCTTCCATAAAGGCCAACTTTGTGCAGTGCACGACTAATAGTTGTCCTTTGGACAGATTCCCCCACTTGAGCTGTAGATCTCTGCAGCTTGTCCAGAGTCACCATGTGCCTCATGACTGCATTTCTAATCAGCGGTCTTCTTGTTCGGCCTGTGAGTTTAGGTGGACGGTCTTGTCTTGGTAGGTTACAGTTTTGCTATACTCCTTCCATTTCTGAATGATCGCTTGAACAGTGCTCCGTGGGATGTTCAAGGCTTTGGAAATCTTTTTGTAGCCTAAGCCTGCTTTAAATTTCTCAATTACTTTATCCCTGACCTGTCTGGTGCAATCTTTGGACTTCATGGTGTTGTTGCTCCCAATATTCTCTTAGACAACCTCTGAGGCCGTCACAGAACAGCTGTATTTGTACTGACATTAGATTACACACAGGTGCACTCTATTTAGTCATTAGCACTCATCAGGCAATGTCTATGGGCAACTGACTGCACTCAGACCAAAGGGGGCTGAATAATTACACACACCCCACTTTGTAGTTATTTATTTGTAAAACATGTTTGGAATCATGTATGATTTTCGTTCCACTTCTCACATGTACACCACTTTGTATTGGTCTTTCACGTGGAATTCCAATAAAATTGATTCATGTTTGTGGCAATAATATGACAAAATGTGGAAATCTTCATGGGGGCCGAATACTTTTGCAAACCACTGTATTTATATATCACTGACATCTTCTGCAGCACTTTAAAGAGTACATAGTCATGTAACTGACTGTCCTCATAGCAGCTCACATTCTAATCATACCATAGTCATAGTCTAATGTCCTACCATATTATTATGATGTATTTATATAGCACTAACATCTTCTGCAGCACTTTACAGAGTGCATAGGCATGTCACTGACTGTCCTCAGAGGAGCTTACAATCTAATCTCTGGTCACAAAGGAAGGTAGGATAGAAAGGTGCTGGCACTGCAGCTAGGGGTTCAGGGAGGGTTGCAGGGGTGCAGACCAGGTATCCGGTGCGATGCAGATAGACCAGCGTGCTCAGGCTCAGATAGACATCATATGCAGGCAGAGAAAAGGATGAGAAATGCCGGCACTGCTGTAAACTGCTTGTTTATTCATAACACATGGTGCAACATCATGGATTCAATTGTATGCATATTGAGATGTAACATACCGGTTTGCTGGTAAAGCTGTGCGGTGGGTGCTGGGGGATGAGAGCCTTACGGCCGTTTTGCGCAGATGCGCTTCTACGGATGCTGTGAAGCGCATCTGCGCGAATGTTGCATCATGTGTTGCACCATGTGTTATGAATAAACAAGCAGTTTACAGCAGTGCCGGCATTTCTCATCCTTTTCTCTGCCTGCATACAATCTAATCTCTGCTATATGTATAGTAAGTAGGACATCATATTTTTTTTATTAGGAGAAGGGGCTTCATTCAAAGTTTCCTGTTGATGTCCACTGTCAGTGAATTACTAACTGCTGCTAAGTTCATGTATTTTTGGCCCTGCTCATGACCCGTCATTACCGCACCCACTTTCCAGTGCAGGGACAAGCCATTTTTTTGCCACAGCGTGCTACACACAGCACAAGTCACCTACCCCTGTGGTGGATCTAGCACTTGCATAGCACCCGAAAAAAAAAACATCTTGGAGCCACTCACTGTTTACAATCCACTGCCTTGTCTTCCCACTGCACCTCCTGCCTCCTAGCTCACTCACCCTCTGTACTAGGTTCCAGCCAGGTAGTCTAGATTGCACACTGCCACTGCAGACTGCACCATCTTTACCTAGATTAATTTTCATTTGCTCCAGTCAGCTCCACACTTCAGTCAGAAACATCTGATCTGCAAATGCTTGTTCAGGGTCTATGGCTAAATGTATTAGAGGCAGAGAATCAGCAGGACAGCCGGGCAATGTGCATTGTTTAAAAGGAAATAAATATGTCAGCCTCCGTATTCCTCTCACCTCAGGTGTGCTTTCAAGTATAAAAGACAGAGCCTGTCATGTCATGCTCTGTCTTGATGCAGGATTGGGGTTAAGTTTTGTTTTTGTTCAGTAACCTGTATAATGCAGATGTTTGCATCACGAAATATTTCTGGACCTCAGGGAAGTTTGCCATAGACTGTATTGGTAAATATATGCAATGTGTAACCATGCCCAATTTAGTTATGGCCACACCCACTTTGAGCTGCCTGTCAGGGGCCCGGCCCGCAATTGGTATTTTGCACAGGGGCTCGCTGCTGGCTGTGTCCACCACTGTGTCTTGCACTTGCCAAATGTGGGTGAGTAATTATGGGACTGGGAGAATCTAATTAAATCCAGTTTCAAATTACTTCAGTATTCAGTGTACAAAGGTGCTTACAGACACACAATAGTTGTTACTGAAGGGATTAGACTTATTTTTCATATTTTTCTTGTTTTCTGGGGGTTTAAAATGTATCTTATTGATAAGGTGGAAAAATATCTCCTGTGAGAAAACTCAGGAGAAAAGTTAATTAAATAAAGTTCCGTACACACACTCATCAAACCCCCTGATTGTCATTTGATTTTGGTCTGTTGGACAACAATCAGGCATGTGCATGCATGGCAACACCGATAGTTGTGGTGTCGGTCAAGTTTTGGTGTTGGTCGTGCACTTTGTTGGACATGTGCAGGCAGCTTAAAGTGTACCTGAAGGGGAAAAAAGTGCCCTCTAGGGGGTACTTACCTCAGGAGTGGAATGCCTCTGGATCCTTAAGAGGCTTTCCCCTTTCTCCTCCTCAGAGGGGATCCAGCACTGCCCCCACCCCCCCCCCCCCCCTCCCCACCCACGCACACACACACACACACACAAATTCACTGGACGCTGCTTGTCTGTGGCTTTCCGATGGAAGCAGCAGAGCCCTATCAGGTCCACTGTACTGTGCAGGCACAGATAGTGCAGGAGAGGGTGCCCAATTGGGCTTGGCTATTTCCGCCGGAGCCAGAGCGGGAAGTTGTTAGTGCACTGCTGCATGTACATATTATGGTCAGTCATGCTGAAGGGGGGGGGGGGACCAGCACTGGAACAAGCAGGCTGTGGAGGACAGGGGAAGCCTTATTAGGGTCCTGGGGCTTCCCCCTGCCGAGGAAAATATCCTCCAGGAGCACTTTTTAGCTAGAGATTTACTTTAAGGGTACATTTTTCTTTTCCTGTAGTATTAATTGATTGTACAGAACATGTTTTATATTACTTTATAACCATTTTCTAGTACTTTTTCAGACATCAATTGCCCAAAATCTATTTTACAGATAAAATGAAAAGTGATCTCCTGGGAAAAAGCTCAGAAGAAAAGTTTATTGAATAGGAACCAGTATTTTTGTTTTGCACCTAGCAGGTGAAAAAGATCTATAAAGTAGGTAAGAAAAGTAATATCAAACTTAACTGAATTTTGAGAACTTAATTTGGGTACTTTTTTGATTGCTGGAAACTGAAAAGGTATTCTTTTGATAAGATGAGAAAACATCAAACATCAAAACATCTTTTGATAAGATGAAACAAACAGGGAGGGAGATATTCAATCACCTTCTGGTCATAGTAATCCTATCTTATCCAAAATGTTATTTGCATGCTGAGATAAACTTATTACTGTAGCTAAAAAAAAACTTCCCACAATCCCATTAGCACTGCACAGTTCCTGCAGTTAAAGCATCCCTCCATCCCACCGTAGGACACAAGGTCCCCCAGCATCCTCCTGGCTCTTCTCCCAGTCCCGGCTGGTGGCTCCGTTATGGTACGACTTTGGCCTGAAGTTGTCAGGCCTGCTTCCCGCTCTGCCGATCCGCATCATCATGCCAGCCAGCGTATGCGCAGTTATCTAATATTGACCCGAGCATGTGCAGGTCTTTTACGCCGGACACAGTGATGATGCAAGGCTGGCAAGTGTGATGACGCGGATCGGCAAAACGGGAAGCAGGCGTGACGACTTCAGGCCAAAGTTGTACCATAATGGAGCCACCAGCCAGGACCGGGAGAGGAGCCAGGAGGATGCTGGAAAACCTTGCGGCCTAAGGTCGGCTGGAGGAAACCTCAGGTAAGTCACAATTTCATTTTTAATGAGTGCCTAGGGTCCCTTTACACAAAGGCACTCAGATGTGGTAAAAAATGAAAAAAAATGAAGGAACATATAGGAAAAAAAAGAGGGGGTTACATATATTTTTGAAACACTAACTATTTTTGCATGTCGTTATACTATGAGAACAAAGTGCTTTTTTAATCAAGAAGGGAAGGAATTTTTTTCCCCTTTTGAGGCTAATTAGACCATGCCTTGTAAGTGTTTTTTGCCTTCTTCTGGATCAACAGGGATATGTGAGGGTGCAGGTTTGTGCTGTACCTTATTTTTAGGCTGAACTTAATGGACATATGTCTTTTTTTCAACCCAAGTAACTACATGAATAATGAATAATGATTCAGCCAGGATTCTTTAACCAACTGATATTTCATCATCATGATGTTACATGTAGCACTCTGTATGCGTACGACTGGCATGGTAATCTTTATTACAGCGTATCCAGTAATGTATTAGAAAAACATTGCTATCATGAAGATATACTTTTTCTCAGAAAGAATACAATTCACAGATCAGTAAAAGTCATTTTGTTGTGTCATAAGTAATAGTTTAATAGAAACAAGATGTTGAAAAGATTATTCCCATACTGGTAAAAAAAAAAAAAAAAAAAAAAAAAGGAGGAAAGAAAAAAAATGTAATATGGGAAATTGAATGTGTTCCGGTAAATAAAAGTTTCCCTTTATTACGACTCTGATGAGAACACAGATATTTAAAAATGTGCTTTTCTTACAGTTTCAAGTCAAAGCATCTTGTATGCTAATATGTTCCAGGATCTGATTTAAAACAGAAAACAGACATTGATATTGCAAAGGTCCCTAAGGAGCTCCTTCTGCTCCCTTCTCCGATAGAAACAAATGAAAATGTATCCTTGTCTCCTTCAAGGTCGTCCGTGTGCACTTCTCCTATCTAATCGTCTGCTTCTGCTGTCTCGTTTTTCAGATCATGTCTTCTCTCTCGCTCTCCCCACTATCACAGCCATAGTGGCACTCAGCAGAGAGCAACACAGCATCTAAAATTGCCAGCAGTTTTAAACTAGTTACAGAACCCCTTTTGCATGACCCACACAAGAGTTACAGAATATAGAATATAGAAGTAATACAAGTATAGCTTGACACAGGACACCTAATGTAGTGTAAGTGTTTGGTGCAATAGTAAGATAAGTGATCTCCCAAGGAGTGGGAGATACAGACAATACTGCAGCCAAGAATTCCCTGAAGAGCAGGGAATTGGACTGCATTGCAGCCAGTGGACACCTGAGGAGCAGGTGGCCTCTGACTGTGTCGAAACTAACCTCTTTAAGAGGAAGAGATGGAGACTGTACTGCAGCCAGGGATTCCCTGATGGATTTGGGAATCAGACCGTACTGCAGCCAAGGATTCCCTGATGGGCTGGGAATCAGACTGTACTGCAGCCAGTGGACTCCTATGGGTTAGAGTCCTCTGACTGGACTTCAGGAGGTCTTCCTGTGGAGCAGGTAGCCTTTACAGTCAATGGACACCTAGAGAGTTAGTGTCGCAGGGAATACAGTAAGGCTGCTCACCCAAGGGACGAGTGACCGCCAGAAGGGTCATACAGGCCAGGTCGGCAACACACGAGCAGATAAAGTACATAGACAGAAGACTGATACGGTATCCGGGTACAGGCAAGATTGGCAACGGGTAGACAGATAGGCAAGGTACCGAATCAGTAAGCAGGAGAGTGGTCAGCCAAGCCAGGGATCATAACAGGTAACCGTATAGCACAATCCTAGTATGAGGTGTGAGGTCCTTGGTCTCAACACCCGGGAACTAGTCTAAATAATAACAGTAGTAACACAGCTCCTAATCTTAGGTGTGAGGTCCTTGGTCTCAACACCCGGGAACTAGTCTAGATAATAACAGTAGTAACACAGCTCCTAATCTTAGGTGTGAGGTCCTTGGTCTCAACACCCGGGACCTAGTCTAGATAATAACAGTACAATAATACAATAGAGGTAAAGCGGAATCTGGCTAAGTGTGAATTCCCAGCTCCAGCTGGTTCTAACACACTGTAAGATCTGACTGAGGTCTGAGTGCTCACACGTGAGTATTCGCAACGACAGACAACCTGCAACTGAGAAGCAAGTCCTATATATACTTTCAGCGCTCCGCAGCGCCGCCCCAGCCACTCAGCCAATCCAGAGTCCAGCTGGGATCAGCTGATCGGCCTGATCAGCTGATTCCCCTTCTGCTGGCACAAAGGTCCTGTCGCCTGGCGCGCGCACGCGTAGCTCTCCATCTGTGTGCACTAGAAGAACCAGGCGAACCAGTGACATGTTGCTGCGCGGAAAAAGCCGCCGGCTTGCACACGGAGACAGCCGCTTGCCCGCGCGGCGGTGTCTCCGTTATTCATTACACAAATCTATAGGAGCACTGTAAATATGTGTACAGCACCCATCTAGTTGTTATATTTGTCCACTTTGCCTACCCTTTTCTGTTTGGTTGGCAAACGCTGTGAATGAAAGTGATCTGCTGTTGGCAGCACACACCACCAGAGATCACAGCGTCCACTTTAAGGCCCCGTTTCCACTATCGCGGAAACCAGGGCCGTGCAGAGGGTCCTTAAGTGGGGGGTGCTCAAATTTAAAAAAGGGGCCTGGCAATGCCTTCCCCCGCATGCCCCCCCCCCCCCCACCTCGTTTTGGCTAGGGGGTATTGATTATCATGCTGTTGAATGCAGATGCTGGGTGCCATGTGGGTTCTGGGTGTAAAGTGCTGAGTGTCATGTGGGTTCTGGCTATGGTTGGGTATCGAGTTTCATGCGGGTGTTGATTGCAAATACTTAGTGCCATGTAAGATCTGGGTGCATGTACTGGATGTCCTGTGGATGCTGGGTGCAGGTACTGGATGTGACATGGGTGTGAATACTTGGTGCCAAACCTGTACTGGGTGCTGGCTATGGGTGGGCTTTGGGCATCACAGGTACTTTGGGTGCGAGTACGGGTTAAGTAGGTGCTTGGTGCAGATAGCGGGGGCCATGTGGAAGCTGTGTGCAGGTGTGAGTACTGGGTGCAATTTTAGGCCTGGGTGCAGATACTTGGGGCTTGATTCACTAACCGGCGCTAAGTGTTAGCAAGTTAGCAGTAAAGTCTGTAGCAAGCTGCTTTGGGTACCAAGGTCTAGTTTGTATTGGGTGTTTATTTGCAGTGGGTGCTATGCAGTATTGAGTGCTGAATGAGTAGCAGATGGTGATAAACAATAGTGGGTGCCATGTGAGTGCTAATTGGTACAGGGAGCCATGTGAGTGTTGGACATGAGTGAGTAGGGAGTGCCATGTGTGGTCTGGATGTGTGCCATGGGAGAGTAGTGTCTCATATGGGTTTGGACCAAGGATGGGTACTGGGTGCTATTTGGGTGCTGGCCATGGATGGGTACTAGGTGCATATAATGGCTTTGGAACTTGGTGACTTTTGAGTACTGTGCCATGTGCGTGTTCATTATGGTGGTATGTGGGTCTTAGGTGCAAATACTGAGTGCAAAAGTGGGTACTGGGAGTGAGTACATGGTGACATATGGGTGATGGGTGCTGGCTAGTGGGGTATTTGTTGTCATGTGGGTGCTAAAGGCAGATGCTGGGTGCCATGTGGGTTCTGAGTGCTGGCACAGGGTGTCATGTGGATTCTGGCTGTATGGGTGTGTATCAACCATCATGTAGGTGTTGATTTCAGGTACTCAGTCCCTTGTGAGTTCTGGGTGCAAGTACTGGATGTCATATGTGAGTGCTTGGTGTGGGTGCTGGGCACCAAGTGGAGGCTTAATGCAACTGGAACTACTGCAGATGAAACATGTGGGTGTTGGGTGCAGGTACTGGGTATCACATAGATGCAAAAACTTGGAGCCATGCCTGGGTGCTAGCTATGGTTGGGCATTATGTCATGTGGGTTCTGAGTGCAGGTACTTTGGGTGCTAGTACTAGTTATGTGGGTGCAGATAGTGGGTGCCATGTGGAGGCTGTGTGCAGGTGTGAGTAGTGGGTGCCATGTTGGGGCTGGGTGCAAGTACTGTGCCATGTAGGTGTGAGTACTGGGTGCCAGCTATAGGGTGAAGGGGTGCAGGTATTGGGTGTCATGTGGCTGTTTGATGCAAGTACTAAGTGCCATATTGAGGCCGGATGTGAGTATTGGGTGCAGGGTGCTCGGTGCAAGTACTGGGTGCTTGCTATAGTGGGGGTTACTGGTTGAGTGTAATGTATGTGGGAGATGAATTTTGGTTGGATTGTTGTGGGTGCAAGGGATGGGAGATCACTGTGGGTACTGCTATGAATGGCATAGTTGCTGCTAGGGGAGGTAGAGGTCACTGTGGGTGCTGGGGGGAGAAGTAACTGTGGGTGCTGTGGAAGGTAGAGGTCAGTATGGGTGCTGGAGGAAAGGGAGGCCACTGTGGGTCCTTTGGGAGAGATCACTGTGGGTCTCGGGAGGTAGAGGTTATTGTGGGTGCAGGGGGTGGGAGGTGACTTTAGGTGCTGCTATGAATGGCATAGTTGCTGCTAAGGGAGGTAGAGGTCAGTGTGGGTGCTGGGGGAAGGGTAGGCTACTGTGGGTGCTGTGGAAGGAAGAGATCAGTATGGGTGCTGGAGGAAGGGGAGGTCACTGTGGGTGCTGGGAGAAGTCAGTGTGGTTACTGGAGGAGGGAGTGGATGCTGTGTGTTGGGAGAGGCCACTGTGGGCGCTGGCAATGGGAGAGGTCACTGTAGGTGCTGCTTTTGGGATGGGAGGTCCCTGTGGGTGCTGCAGGGGACAGGAGGGTAGCCACTGCGGGAGGGAAAAATCACTGTGGGTGCTGGGGGAGGGATAGGTCAGTGTGGGTGCTGGGGTAGGCAGGATCACTGCTAGAGCTGGGGAGGGAGAGGTCACTGTGGGTGCTAGGTGGAGGGAGAGGTCACTATGGGTGCTGGGGAGGGAGAGGTCACTGTGGGTGCTAGGTGGAGGGAGAGGTCACTGTGGGTGCTGGGGGAGGGAGAGGTCACTGTGGGTGCTGGGGGAGGGAGAGGTCACTGTGGGTGCTAGGTGGAGGAAGAAGTCACTGTGGGTGCTGGGGATGGAGAGGTCACTGTGGGTGCTAGATGGAGGGAAAGGTCACTGTGGATGCTGGGTAGGGAGAGGTCACTGTGGGTGCTAGATGGAGGGAAAGGTCACTGTGGGTGCTGGGTAGGGGAGAGGTCACTGTGGGTGAAAGGTGAAGGGAGATGTCACTGTGGGTACTGGGGAGGGAGAGGTCAGTATGGGTACTAGGTGGAGGGAGAGGTCACTATGGGTACTGGGGGCGGAGAGGTCAATATGGGTACTAGGTGGAGGGAGAGGTCACTATGGGTGCTGGGGGGGGGGAGGTCAGTATGGGTCCTAGGTGGAGGGAGAGGCCACTGGGTACTAGGTGAAGGGAGATGTCACTGTGGGTACTGGGGAGGGAATGGCCAGTATGGGTCCTAGGTGGAGGAAAAGGTCACTGGGTACTAGGTGGAGGGAGAGGTCACTATAGGCACTGGGGAGGGAGAGGTCAATATGGGTCCTAGGTCTCCTAGGTGGAGGGAGAGGTCACTGGGTACTAGGTGGAGGGAGAGGTCACTGGGTCCTAGGTGGAGGTCACTGTGAGTGCTAGGGGAGGGAGTGGTCACTGGGTACTAGGTGGAGGGAGAGGTCCCTATGGGTACTGGGGGCGGAGAGGTCAATATGGGTACTAGGTGGAGGGAGTGGTCACGATGGGTGCTGGGGGAGGGAGAGGTCAGTATGGGTCCTAGGTGGAGGGAGAGGTCACTGTGATTGCTAGGTGAAGGGAGATGCCACTGTGGGTACTGGGGAGGGAGAGGCCAGTATGGGTCCTAGGTGGAGGGAGAGGTCACTGGGTACTAGGTGGAGGGATTTGTCACTATGGGTACTGGGGAGGGAGAGGTCAATATGGGTCCTAGGTGGAGGGAGAGGTCACTGGGTACTAGGTGGAGGGAGAGGTCACTATGGGTGCTAGGTGGAGGGAGAGGTCACTGTGAGTGCTGGGGGAGGGAGTGGTCACTGGGTACTAGGTGGAGGGAGAGGTCACTATGGGTACTGGAGAGGGAAAGGTCAATATGGGTACTAGGTGGAGACAGAGGTCACTATGGGTGCGTGGGGAGGGAGAGGTCAGTATGGGTCCTAGGTGGAGGGAGAGGTCAGTATGCCACACTAGGATTTCTGTCTGGGCCTCTTCACTTGAAAGTGTCCCAGACGGAGGTGGAGCTTTCTGCGGGTGGGTGGGGCTTATTGCGGTCGGGGGCGGGGCTTATTTTGCGCGGCAAGAGGTGCTTTTTTTTGAAGATTTTAAAAAGGGGGGTGCCTGGGCACCCAGAGCACCCCCCTGTGCACGTGCCTGGCGGAAACCGCCGCGATTTCGCAGAGTTTCCCCGCACATGAATCGCACAGGGAAGCTCTGTCATAGGGGAGAATGGCGCCGACGGCTGAATCGCTTCCTGTAGCGATTTGGCCGGAACCCCCCACAGAATTTGCGGCGGAGGCTGCGATTCCCATAGCCGTGCATGGCACGGCTCATGGGATTCGCCTGCGATCCCACCCACCCACTCAGTGCCGGCGCACGCTGCACAAGTGGAAACGAGGCCTCATACATTGCTGCGGATTATATAGGGGCAAGCTACACCCCACTCCAGATACCTTCGGAGTGGTGGGGGATCAGCAAAGACACCCCGTAATATGCGCTTCATTTGTGCAGTGTGAACCAACATGACACGGTATATGAATTTTAATATCAGAGGTGTACGACATCTACTTCTATGAGCAGTTATATATATTTATATTTATTTGACAACAAAGTTATTAGCTTTATTTTTAGTACCCATAGGGCTGGTCCTTGTGACCTTTGGTTTTTGTAATTATTATTCCCTGGTACCCATTCGGTGAGTGGGTTGTATGAAAAAAAAGATGTGCCTGAATACAGTATGTGTAAATCTAAATGAAGATTGAAGATGAATAGTTGTAGCACAGCTTGTCTGACACTGCTTAGTTAATGTGATCACACTCCTTCTGTACTCATTGGATAAATAGCAGAAGTACATCAGAAGTAAGCCTGATAGCATGCATCCGGTTTCAGAATTAGCAGTCAGGTTTTAGCAGTTAAAGTACACCTGAACTGAGAGAGATATGTAGCCATATTTATTTCATTTTAAAAAAATACCAGTTGCCTGGCTGTCCTGCCTATCCTCTGCCTCTAATAATTTTAGCCAATTTTGCAGATCAGATGTTTCAGACTGAAGTCTGACTGGCAGTAGCGTAAAGGGAACCTAAACTGAGTGGGATATGGATGTTTCCTTTTAAACAATACCAGCTGCTTGTCAATCCTGCTGATCTCTTTGATTGCAGTAGTATCTGGATCTCACACCTCAAACAAGCATTCAGCTAATCCAGTCTGACTAGAGTCAGAGCACTTGATCTGCATGCTTGTGGAGGGGCTGTGGCTAAAAGTATTAGAGACACAGGATCACAGGCAACTGGTATTATTTTAAACTGAAAAATCCATATCGTTCTCAGTTTAGGTTCCCTTAACTAAGGAGCTTGGGGCCCCAAGTTCTACATGGGGCCCCAAGCACTGTATTGATATGGCACCTCAAAATGAACTAAGTGCAGGAGCTTGGGAACCCCAGTGCAAGTTGTACTTAGGGGTACAAAGGACAGCTTGAGAAGAGTGATCAAAGTAAAAAAAAACTGTTTGTTAAGGATTACCACTATTCAGTGCACATATAGAGGTATTCATTACAAGCATAGCACCAGTGAAAAGCTAATAAGATGGATGAAGGAGGGCACCTAGTGGGCCTCAGTGCGGTCACAACCTCTGCATCTCCTTTTTCTATGCCACTGCTGACTGGAATAGCTGCATGATTGTTTTAAGTGTGTGATCCAAATACTACTGCAGCCAGAGATCAGCTGGACTACCAGGCAACTAGTATTATTTAAAAAGAAGTAAATATGGCCATCTCCATATCACTCTCACTTCGGGTGTCCTTTAAAGAAAATTTATAATGACAGGTAAATGGAGGCTGCCATCTTTATTTTCTTTTTAAGTTTACTACTTACTTAAGTAACCAATGTGATGAGTTTTTTCCTTTAATGCTTTGAGTCACCAACTCAATATAAGGATGCAGGCTGGAGTTCTGTCTCAATTCTGACTTAGGTGTGAGCATGCCTTGTACAGGCAAGTAAATCAAACACCACCAATGCCAATGTCATAAGCAATGCAACTTTTACTTTTAAGGGAAATAATAATGACAGCGTTGTTAGTCCTCTCTCATGTGAAGTGTGGTGAAGGCAGTTAGTGCAGGAGGCAGCGTCAGCATTTAGTTACCCAGTTGCTGACATATGGCAGTGCTGGTAGAATGATAACACCTCAGAAAATTCAGAACTAATTAAATAGAGTGACCAGATTTTTGTGGGTCCAACCTGGGCCGGGGAGGGGGGCGTGGGACGGGGGGGGGGGGGGGTGCGTGCAGCGCAACGCGGCGAAAAGTGGGGAGGACTGAGGAGCGCGCAGCGGCGAAAACTGGGGGGAGGGGGCTGCGCCGCGGTGAAAAATGGGCGTGGCCATGACATTGTATGGGCGGAGCTAACGTAATGATGTAACAGCGAGGCATAAGAAAGCAGTGTTTATGCCATGATGTGGAAAAACGAGACTTTGCATCATGGGTGTGCAGAAACTGTGTGATGCTAATAGTATACCGTAACCACAAAGCAGCAAACATAGCCATCTATGACCATCAAATAATAAATGCAGTAACAGTTACCCTGGACACCAGAAAATAAACGCAATAGGCAACATGTCAGCACAAAATAACCGCAATGTGGGCAACATGTCAGTATAAAATAAATGCAATGCGGGCAAACATGTCAGTATAAAATAAATGCAATGCGGCGAAACATGTCAGTATAAAATAAATGCAATGCGGGCAAACATGTCAGTACAAAATAAACGCAATGCGGGCAACATGTCAGTACAAAATAAACGCAATGCGGGCAAACATGTCAGTACAAAATAAACGCAATGCGGGCAACATGTCAGTACAAAATAAACGCAATGCGGGCAAACATTTCACCAGAAAATAAACGCAATGCGGGCAAACATGTCAGTACAAGATAAACGCAATGCAGGCAAACATGTCAGTACAAAATAAACGCAATGCGGGCAACATGTCAGTACAAAATAAACGCAATGCGGGCAAACATTTCACCACAAAATAAACGCAATGCGGGCAAACATTTCACCAGAAAATTAACGCAATGCGGGCAAACATTTCACCACAAAAGAAACGCAATGCGGGCAAACATTTCACCAGAAATGAAATGCAATGCGGGCAAACATTTCACCAGAAAAGAAACGCAATGCGGGCAAACATTTCACCAGAAATGAAACGCACTGCGGGCAAACATTTCACCAGAAAAGAAACGTAATGTGGGCAAACATTTCACCAAAAAAGAAACGCACTGCGGGCAAACATTTCACCAGAAAAGAAACGTAATGCAGGCAAACATTTCACCAGACAAGAAACGCAATGCGGGCAAACATTTCACCAGACAAGAAACGCACTGCGGGCAAACATTTCACCAGACAAGAAACGCAATGCGGGCAAACATTTCACCTGGAAAAGAAAGCATTTACTCACCTGGCAGAAGTCTCCGGCCTCTGGCGCGCTGCTCCCGGGACCACATTTCTCGTGCTCTTGTCTCCCGTGCTGACAGGGCTACGGCAAGATGGCGCCCGAAGCCCTGTACTGGAGACACAAATAGTCTCCAGTACAGGGCTTCGGCAGCCATCTTGCCGTAGCCCTGCTCGCCTGCCGGTGTCGGAACAGACACCGGAAGAGGAGGCTGGAGCGGGGCTGCAGGCAATGAACTGGCACGGCGTCTATAGACGCCGCTGCCAGTTCATGAGGAGAGAGTGGCCAGAGTCCCGAGGCCGGGACGTCCCGCTGCTGAAAGCGGGACGTTTCCCGGGACCTCATTAAGCCTGGGACAGCGGACCCCGAATCCGGGACGCGTCCCGGGCAATCCGGGACGTCTGGTCACTCTAAATTAAAGTATCTGCAAGTTATGCTTCATAAAGGTTTTACATACATTTTCCCCTTTAGATTGTTAGCCTCTGGCAGGTCCCCCCCAGTGTTTCCAGCTTGATTATGCAATCTCACTGTCTCACTCCCCTCTTGCGGACTAGAACAGACTCTATTTTGACCAAAGGCACTGAACTACTGTTATCAAACCATTTGCATGATCTTGTTTTGTTGTGAGCTCTTTGTATGTCCTGCCTTCCATGTTAACCCATTTATCTGTTATGCAGCACTGTGTAATATGTTGGCGCTTTATAAATACAATAAATAATAATAATAAATTAAAATGATCCTAAACAGTGGAAGGTCATGAATGTGTACAGGGCTTCTTTGACACTGCAAATGGCAATTCCGATTTGCGATTCTAACTTGCGATTTTCACTGGATGCTAGCAACGCAAGAAGAAAAATGTAGAAAAAAACACAGCATGCAGGATTTTTTTAATTGCATCAAAAATCTGAATTGCATGTAGTGTAAAAGAGCCCTGAGGGATTTTTTTGAAGAGCCTAAATTTTATTTTGACTAAAAAGCCATTTTTCTCTTTACAGCTGTTATTTATGCACATAGCACTTTTTGAATTGTTATTCACTGCTAATTGTTATAACTACATGTATATGTTTTCTGTTTAGCTGGTTTCAGCTTATTTTATGCACTGACTGCACTTAAAACTTTATTATTTATTTCAGCTGCCCTAATGTGTTATTGGTTGATGTACATGATTTGATGAATTTAGCTGGTACATATTGATAATTGATTCCGATTTATTTGTGGTCTTTGTTATGCAGTGTATTGTGGCAGATCATAGCTTTTAAGCCCCATACACACACTCAACAGCAGTCTTTTCTGCAGCACAATTCTCAAACAACTTTTGTTGTGAAACAAGTTGAACAAACAAAAAAAAAAGTTGCTTGCTATTGTCCACACAACTGATAAAACTGATAAGCCGTCAATCCAACTGCTGGATTGACTGCTTATCAGTCTTATCAGTTGTGTGAACAATAGCAAGCAACTTTTTTTGGTTGTTCAACTTGTTTCACAGCAAAAGTTGTTTGAGAATTGTCCTGAATGAAAGACCGCTGTTGAGCGTGTGTATTGGGCTTTAGCCTACTGTCTAATACCTGCCTCACATCACTGACCTCAGGAGCTTGGGGAAGAAGCTCCACAAGACGCCCCTCCAATATGGCAAAATGGACACACCATGTTTTTACCTGCTTTCTGTTTAGATATAAAGTTAGGTGTGTCTTATGGTCAGGAGCATCTTATGGTCCAATAAATACGGTATATCACATCTACAGCATTCCCAATATTCACACTAGCATTCACCACCAGATAAAATCTGAATATGTTAGCCATACAAGATGTGTCCTTAGTAAACCCGTGCTGATGCTGAGAAATAAGATTATTTTCTACTATGAAGTCTTGTATAGTATTTCTTAGGAACCCCTCAAATACAGTAGTTTGCACACAACTGTAATTTCCAGGATCTGATTTTTTGCCCTTCTTAAATAATGGGAAAATGTGGGCTATATGCTAATCTATTGTAACTATCCCACTTGAAAGAGAGTCAAAAAAGATAAAATAAAGGGGTTTATTGATAAGTGAACTTGATTCCCTTAGCACCGAGGATTAATGCCATCCAGGCCAGGTGTCTTATCAGGTTTGATTTTATTTAGTCTTGCCTTCACTCCTTCCTACGTTCAGTATTTTTAATATTAAAATTGGAAAATTGGAAGAAGCATTCAATAGCTCTGCCCTACTTACGTCATTAACCATTGAGTTCCCTCCCTCATACTTTAGGAGTCCGATACAGTCTACCTTTCTTTTTTTTAGAGCTGATACACTTGTAAAACTTCTTAGGATTAGATTTGATGTCCCTAGCAATTTGATTTTCAACTTCAGTCTTTTTCAGCCTAATTTATTTTTTTACAACTTTTATTGCACTCCTTATAATTGCATAATGTGGCCTTGTTCCCCTCCTGTTTTAAGGCCTTATAGACATTCTTTCTATTCATACATAAAGGCCTTTTGTATTCCTAGAAGTTTTGTTTCCATATGAGATATACAGTATGTACTACAATATTCAGTGAGAATAATTTTAAAAGTTTGCTATTTCCCTTGAGTGTCTTTCCCTTGTAGTATACTATCCCAGTCCACCGAACTTAGTGCATACCTGAGTTGATTCAATAGAAGCAAATAATGAAAAAGTACATGCATGTACACATTCCACTATGCATTGCAAATCATCATGCTGCTTTGCGGACAGGTGACACTTACCAAATAAGTGTGCATGTGTGAATGTACAATATGAGCATATTTGGATTTAGAAAAAAATGAAGTGCCAATTGACAATAAAACATTCACCCCATACCCGTAAGACTTATTAGCTCCTTCATCCACTATATCAGTTGGTATTGGCCAGGAAGGCAGCGCTAGTGTGCGTGGCGAACCCTCAAATAACAAATAAACCAGTCTAAATGGCTTTTAACATATTGAGTCCCAATGCAGAAATTTGCGGTATAAGAACTTAACATATAGCAAAAACAGGGCAGAACACTTTCACAAGTCAAAAATATGGAAGGTGGAAGAGCACCTCCTCACAACTTCAATGCCCGCACTATTCAAATATATATTAAAAAATGCTTACATAAAATAAATGAATGAGTACTTAAAGAGACTCCGTAACAAAAATTGCATCCTGTTTTTTATCATCCTACACGTTCCAAAAGCTATTCTAATGTGCTCTGGCTCACTGCAGCACGTTCTACTATCACCATCTCTGTAATAAATCAACTTATCTCTCTCTTGTCAGACTTGTCAGCCTGTGTCTGGAAGGCTGCCAAGTTCTTCAGTGTTGTGGTTCTGCTATGAACTCACCCTTTCTGGCCCCTCTATGCACACTGCCTGTGTGTTATTTAGGATTAGAGCAGCTTCTCTCTTCTCTCTTACAAGCTGGATAAATCGTCCTCTGAGCTGGCTGGGCTTTCACATAGTGAGGAATTACAGACAAGGGCAAAGCTGTTTGCAGGAAGAAAAGAGCAGCCTAAAACTTCAGTGCATGAGAGATGCAGGGGGAAAGAAACACACAAATGATCTCTTGAGATTCAAAAGGAAGGCCGTATACAGCCTGCTTGTCTATGGTTGTATTTTCTATGTGTGGACATACTGTACATCAACCTACTTCCTGTTTTGGTGGCCATTTTGTTTGTTTATAAACAAACTTTTAAAAACTGTTTTTAACCACTTTTAATGCGGCGAGGAGCGGCAAAATTGTGACAGAGGGTAATAGGAGATGTCCCCTAACGCACTGGTATGTTTACTTTTGTGCGATTTTAACAATACAGATTCTCTTTAATGAGTACTTAAATGCAGGTGCTGCATATATTATTTAATATAAATGCATAAACATATGTTAATGATCACCTAAACAATGCTACTCCCTTTTCAATACCAAACAAGATTAGATACTGAATTATACTAAACTAGCAAATCTGTTGCCGTAATGCGTAAATACATCTGCACTCTGGGACTTATTTTCCAATGCATTGGCCTCAATTCTGGTAGGATTTTCAAACAAATGACCTCATGTACATTAATTTACCTCATGAGGTAAGAACATTTAGCAATTCTGGTAGTCATCATGTTTTACCTCATGCAGTAAATTAAGAGGTAATTTGTGATGTATTTTGCATTCATTTTACCGCAAATAGTTATTCTCATGGAAATTAGGGGGCATGTTAGCACATAGTTTACCGATCAGTTTAAGACCTGCCTTTACCTATAATAATAATCCGAACATTTGTATAGCGCTTTTCTCCTGTTGGGCTCAAAGCGCTCAAGAGCTGCAGCCACTGGGACGCGCTCAAGAGGCCACCCAGCAGTGTTAGGGAGTCTTGCCTTGGACTCCTTAGTGAATAGGTACTGACCCTGGCCAGGATTCGAACCCTGGTCTCCCATGTCAAAGGCAGTGGGGGTAAAGTCAATTTTATGCATTTTGTAGTTTTTAATGGAGTTCCTATTGCTGTCTTAGTGGAGTTCCTATTCAGGCTGTGTAATAGAAAAGAATAGTAAAAATAATACTCCAAATATTTACTAGATATTTTTTTATAGGGGATGCCTATAAATATACTTTTCATAGGTTGCTACATAATCAATTACACCTTCCCCCCCCCTCAAAAAAAAATCTTCCAAAGACTATCCTAACTTAGGGAAGACAATTAAAGACTACTATTATTTATTTACTGCATGCTTACCCCTTGAAATACTGCACGTTATGCATTTACAGCACATTTTACCGCACGTTCAAAAAAGCAGAAAAATCCTTCAGAATTGGTAAAAAAGAAGGAAATTACCGCATGATGTATTTTATCTACAAGAATATATTTACCTCACATAGCTACCAGAATTGAGGCCAATTGTCAATAATAATTTGTATAATGTCATATGCACCTCGGAAATGGTGATACCTGATTATATGTAAACTGCAACCTTTGTCAACTTTGGTTAGCAGGGCTATTTCTACATGGAGGAACTGCCATTATGGTTCAACACACTAAAAATATGGAGGCTTGACCAATATGTGGATATGTGGATATGATATGATATGCAAAGACACTGAATTACCTGTCACACCCATATCACACTCTGAACGTCTTTGTCATTGTCCTCATTCCCATGGCTGGATTTCAGGAAAGGCCATAAAGGCCTGGGCCTTTGGCGGCTGCAGGCCAAGGGACACCGGAACGTGAAGGAGGGGCTATTACATATGTAGGAAGTGGGTGAAAATGGGGCGCAACACATGAAAAAGGAAACTGACACTCAAGGGAGCTGTTCACGACAGATGATACACATGGAAGAAGGGCTGCACATGGAATGGGAGGGGCATTGCTCCACAAGAAAGGGGAGTCACAACATACTTGGCCTAGGGGCACAAAAAGTATAAATCCGGCCTTGCTTTTTCCCTATTCACACATGGGCCTGCTTGCAATTCACTTTTTATCCTTATTTCATCTTTAAACTAACTTTTCAGCGTTTTACAATTGAAAATACCCAAAAGTTGGTGAAAAAGTACTATCAAATTTATTTAGAGTATTTTCTTGTCTATTGGTGGCTTAAAAGGCAATTTATGACAAGTTGTGGAAATATTACCTAGTAGAAAACTCAGGAGAAAAAGTGAATTGCATACGGGCCTGTGAGGAAACGCGGAAAAGCCGCCGTCTCTCAGGGTAAGGCGGCTGTTTCCGCGTCCAGCATGATGTCACAACGCGGAAAAAACGCCGCATGCCGCATAGGCAGAGCGGCGGAATCCGCATTGGGAACGGCGGAATCCGCATTGGAAGCGGCGGAATCCACATTAGAGGCGGCTCCCACGCCGCTGGTCAGCTGACAATTCTGAGCCCTCTCATTGGTCTAGCACTTAGGGAGGGGCTGGAGAGTGGCTGTGCATATATACTGCTGGCTGTTCAGTTGCTGGTTGTCTGGCGTTGCGATCATTACGTGGTAGCACGCAGACCTGAGTCAGATCCGAAAGTGTGCCGGGACCAGCTGGAGCTGTAATCCTACACTTAGCTAGATTTGTTGATAGTTTAAAGTACTAGTTTGATTGTGATTATCTGTTATGACCTTCTGCCTGCCTGACCATTCTCCTGAATTCTGATCCTGTACTTTGTCTTTCTGATACTCTGTTGCCGAACCCCGGCTCGTCCTTAGACTCTGCATCTGCCTTCTGATTGTTTACCTCGATATTTCTGATACCCTGTTGCCGAACCCTGCTTGTACTTCAGACTTTCGCCTCTGCCTTCTGAATCTGTACTTTATCTGTCCGTGTGATTACGACCTGGCTTGTCCGACCTCGAGAACCGACCTTACTGTTAGAGGCGGTTCCCAGTCCTGATAGTGACACTCCCTCTTAAGTGTCACTCTCATTCTGTCGTTCCTCCGGGAGAGTCCAGAAGGAATTGGGCAGTACTCCTTACTGCTCTGAGGCTCAGTCCTCTCATTACTCCTTTTTGCACCAAACACTCTGCTTAGGTGTCCAGAGGTTAGCCTGTATATCGGATTATCGGTGATACTGCAGATCATCTATAATCTGGTATATATCTGTATTTCCAGTGATACTGCAGATCACCGGTAATCAGATCCTCTCTGTGCTACACCGATCGCTACAGAACGCCAGACCTAAAAAACAGATGGACGCACGCGCTGACCCTCTGGGTGTGCTTGCCACTTCGGTGGATAACATCTATCAAGCACTGGGCCAGCACAAAGCATTAATTGATGCCTTATCAGGCTCTGTGCGAACCCTCCAGACGTCAGTTGATTCGGTGTGATCCCCTCATAGTGATGACATACGTATGCCCGTACCTGATACATTTTCCGGCCACAAGTCTGACTTTCGGAATTTTAAGACTAGAGTGTTATCATATTTCGAGTTGAGACCCCGATCCTTGGGGACTGAGACCCAAAGGGTCATATTTATTAAAACCTTGTTATCTGGTGACTCCCAGACCTGGGCGTACAATTTGCCTGCCGGTGACTTAGCTCTTACCTCGGTGGAGGAATTCTTTAAAGCCATGGCGGTAATTTACGACGACCCAGACCTTGCCTCGACTTCTGAGCGGAAGCTCAAGTTTTTACGTCAAGGCAAGGGTCCGGTCGAAGATTACGCGGCTGAATTTAGGAGGTGGTCAGTTACGGCCAGGTGGGACACTTACGCCCTGCTAGATTGTTTTTTGTCAGGGCTGTCCGATGAGGTCTCTGACCTGATGCTAAGTCAGCCCGGGCCCAGAACAGTCGATGAGGCCATCTCAGCGGCCATCCGAATTGACCGTAGGCTGCGCTACCAAAAACAGACCAGGGGTAGTCAACGCGTCAGAGTAGTGTCTTACGCTATACCTCAGGCAGCATCATCTTCTTCGGTCTCATCTGCTCCGGTCTTACCTCCACCCGAGCCTATGCAGATAGGTCAATCAAAATTGTCCCAGGTGGAGCGAAGACGGAGGATGACGGAACAGTTGTGCCTGTATTGCGCTGAGGGGGGGGGCATAGGGTACGAAACTGTCCTAATAAGCTGGGAAACGCTACCGCCTAGGAGTTGTAGGGGGTAACACCCTAGGCGTCCGTTTTATACCCCTAAAAGAAAAACGTTTGCTCCTTCCATGTACGATTACATGGGGGGACAAATCTGAAGCCACTGAGGCCTTTGTTGATTCACGCTCAGCGGCTAATTTTATGAGTTCCGAATTTGCAATGAAGTTGGGCATTCCGCTCACCCCAGTAGAACCACCTATCCAGGTTACTGCCGTGGACGACTCCCCGCTTCAAAGGGACCGTCCGCTGTCTCAGACACCAGAGGTGGAAGTCACTATTGGGGTACTGCATGGGGAGAGATTGAGTTTTTTTGTTTTACACATGACCACCTCCACAATTGTCTTAGGTATGCCCTGGCTGCAGCTTCACTCGCCACAGATTAATTGGGCTGCAGGACAATTAACCAGTTGGTCAGACTTTTGTTCCCAGCAGTGTCTAGGGAAAGTGACATTAGGTCAGACCAAGATTCAAGTGGAGGGGGTTCCCGAGCAATACTCTGAATTCTCGGATGTATTCTGTCCCAAGGCTGCTGATAAGTTACCTCCTCATCGCCCTTTCGATTGCCCCATCGATCTCCGTGCCGGTTGTATGCCCCCCCGAGGTCACCTGTATAATTTGTCTGGACCGGAGAAAGTGGCCATGCAGGAATACATCCGTGGCAATCTAGCCAAAGGGTTCATTCGTCCCTCCCGGTCGTCTGCAGGGGCCGGTTTCTTTTTTGTTAAGAAACAAGATGGAGGTCTTCGACCTTGCATCGATTACCGAGGCCTGAATAAAATCACGGTGAAGAATCGTTATCCGCTACCATTGATAGACGATTTGTTCACACAGGTCACTAACGCTAAGATCTTCTCGAAGTTAGATCTGAGGGGTGCATACAACCTGATCTGCATTAGAAAGGGCGATGAATGGAAGGCGGCCTTCAACACACCTGACGGGCATTACGAATACTTAGTGATGCCCTTCGGGTTGTGTAATGCGCCAGCCGTCTTCCAAGAACTAATTAATGAGGTATTCAGAGAGGTGTTGGGCAGATTTGTTCTGGTATATCTCGATGATATACTGATCTACTCTGACAATCTCTCTGAACACAGGAGCCATGTCAAAATTGTGCTGGACAAGCTGAGACAAAATATGCTGTTCGCCAAGTTGGAAAAATGTATTTTTGAGGTGACATCCGTCACGTTTCTGGGGTATGTGATTTCTACCTCAGGTCTGTCAATGGACCCTGCTAAAGTCACAGCTGTCCTGGAATGGCTGCAACCTGTGGGGTTGAAAGCCCTCCAGCGATTCCTGGGTTTTGCGAATTACTATAGGAGGTTTATAAAAGGGTACTCCACGATCATTGCACCCCTTACCAGTCTCACAAAAAAGCTGGCAGATACTACCCACTGGTCTCCTGAAGCTCAGAATGCATTCTCCACTTTGAAGGAATTGTTTTGTTCCGCACCAATCTTAAGACATGTTGACACCTCTTATTCTTTTATTGTTGAGGTTGACGCCTCGGAGGTCGGGGTAGGGGCTGTGCTGTCTCAGCGGTCAGGGTTACAGGGAAGACTACATCCCTGTGCTTACTTTTCTCGTAGGTTCTCTCCGGCAGAGAAGAACTATGACATAGGCAACAGATAGCTCCTGGCCATTAAACTGGCTTTTGAAGAGTGGCGTCACTGGCTCGAAGGAGCAGAGCACACTATCACGGTCTTCACGGACCACAAGAATTTAGAATACATCGAGGGAGCTAAGAGATTAAGTCCCCGTCAGGCCCGATGGTCGTTATTCTTTACGAGGTTCAGATTCATAATTACTTACACTCCAGGCAGCAAAAACGTTAAGGTAGACGCTTTGTCCAGGTGCTTTGAGCCAGAGACAGCACAGCCCTCCCTGAGTCTATTGTTCCGCAGAAATTGGTGCTGGCTGCAACCGATACTTGGGAAGACTGGAAGGAGACATTAAGCCCCTTCCAGCAGGACATTCCGGAAGGGAAGCCTGAAGGGGTTATGTTCATTCCCCTGCCCTTCCGTCTCCAGATCCTAGAAATGTTCCATGCGCATAAGAATGCTGGACATCCCGGAGCAGCCAGAACGCAGGATCTTGTAGCCAGGTGTGCCTGGTGGCCCTCCCTGTCAGCTGATTGCAAGGAGTTTGTTAGGGAATGTGCAATTTGTGCAAAAAGTAAGCCCTCCCGGCTGGCACCTGTCGGTACCTTGCAGTCCTTGCCCGCCCCGAGGGAACCATGGACCCACTTGTCCATGGATTTTGTGGGTGAGCTCCCCAGGTCTGAAGGCATGTCGGTCATTTGGGTGGTAGTCGACCGCTTCAGCAAGATGGCCCATTTCATGTCCTTGAAAGGACTCCCCTCCGCCCAGGAATTGGCCGACCTATTCATCATCCACATTTTCCGGCTGCATGGCATTCCGGAAAACATAGTGTCGGATCGGGGAGTCCAATTCATCTCTAGATTCTGGAGGGCATTTTGCCACCAAATGGGCATCAAGTTGTCTTTCTCGTCAGGCTACCACCCACAGACTAATGGGCAGACTGAACGGATTAATCAGTCTTTGGAGCAGTTTTTAAGATGTTACGTTGTGGAAGCACAAGATGACTGGGTAAAATTTCTGGCCTTCGCAGAATTTGCACAGAATAATTTAAAGAGTTCTTCTGGTTTTTCTCCGTTCCAGATTGTGACAGGGAGGTCGCCCAAATTCTCCCCTTTGCCAGTTGCCTCTTCTCCGTTTCCAACCCTGGAAGCTTGGCAAAGGGCATTTAAAGACATCTGGTGGACGGTGAAGAGTAATTTGGAAAGGGCATTCCAGAGTCAAAAGGGTCAGGCTGACAAGAGACGCTCGTTAGAGTGGAGGTTCCAGCCAGGAGACTTGGTCTGGGTGTCCACACGTCACTTGACTCTGAGACAGCCCTCAGATAAGCTAGGTCCCAGGTTTGTGGGTCCGTTCCCAGTAGCTAAGAAGATCAACAACGTTACGTATTCTGTTGATCTTCCCGCCAGCATGCGTGGGGTAAGGTCCTTTCACGTATCCCTGCTCAAACCAGCAGTCCATGTGGGCTCCACTCCTCCTCCTCCTGTGATGGTAGATGAACGACCTGAATATGAGGTAGAGAAAATATTAGATTCACGCATTGTACAGAACTCAGTACAATATCTGGTGCACTGGAAAGGGTATGGCATTGAGGAGAGACAATGGGTACCTGGGAGTCGCATGCATGCGGACGAATTAAGGAAGGAGTTTCACACCTTACATCCCGAGAAACCTGGTAGGAGTTGTCCGGAGTCCACTCCTCGGGGGGGGGCTACTGTGAGTAAACGCGGAAAAGCCGCCGTCTCTCAGGGTGAGGCGGCTGTTTCCGCGTCCAGCATGATGTCACAACGCGAAAAAACCGCCGCATGCCGCATAGGCAGAGCGGCGGAATCCGCATTGGGAACGGCGGAATCCGCATTGGAAGCGGCGGAATCCGCATTAGAGGCGGCTCCCACGCTCGGTTCACTGGATACATTGCAAGGCAGTACTGGTGTGGCTGGGACTGATAGTCCTCCAAGATTCAGAGTGACCCGCACGCGCGCACTGAGGCAAAGCTTATATAGCAGCCAGAAGTAGGTCAGCTGACCAAGCTGGTCAGCTGACAATTCTGAGCCCTCTCATTGGTCCAGCACTTAGGGAGGGGCTGGAGAGTGGCTGTGTATATATACTGCTGGCTGTTCAGTTGCTGGTTGTCTGGAGTTGCGATCATTACGTGGTAGCACGCAGACCTGAGTCAGATCCGAAAGTGTGCCGGGACCAGCTGGAGCTGTAATCCTACACTTAGCTAGATTTGTTGATAGTTTAAAGTACTAGTTTGATTGTGATTATCTGTTATGACCTTCTGCCTGCCTTACCATTCTTCTGAATTCTGATCCTGTACTTTGTCTTTCTGATACTCTGTTGCCGAACCCCGGCTCGTCCTTAGACTCTGCATCTGCCTTCTGATTGTTTACCTCGATATTTCTGATACCCTGTTGCCGAACCCTGCTTGTACTTCAGACTTTCGCCTCTGCCTTCTGAATCTGTACTTTATCTGTCCGTGTGATTACGACCTGGCTTGTCCGACCTCGAGAACCGACCTTACTGTTAGAGGCGGTTCCCAGTCCTGATAGTGACACTCCCTCTTAAGTGTCACTCTCGTTCTGTCGTTCCTTCTCTCAGCCTGACTCCTCCCTCCGGGAGAGTCCAGAAGGAATTGGGCAGTACTCCTTACTGCTCTGAGTCTCAGTCCTCTCATTACTACTGTTTGCACCAAACACTCTGCTTAGGTGTCCAGAGGTTAGCCTGTATATCGGATTATCGTTGATACTGCAGATCTATAATCTGGTATATATCTGTATTTCCAGTGATACTGCAGATCACCGGTAATCAGATCCTCTCTGTGCTACACCGATCGTTACAGGACCCTTTTCATAAAATGCTTTTTAAATTACCAGGCAGCAAGCAAGAACATACTCAGAATACTTTAGATAGTACTTTTTCACCAACTTGTGGGTAATTTTTCAATTGTAAAATGCTGGAAAGTTATTTTAAAGAGAATATGAAAATTATCTCCAAGGAGATAACTCAGGAGAAAAAGTTAACTGCATATGGGCCATTGTATAAATATACACATGCACTGCACACACATGTACAATATTTATATCACTTACCCACTCTGAACATGCACTGTATAATTACTCACATTGGTTTACTTACACATGTGCTGGACAAACTCATTCTGTACACTTACTCATGTCATGTACATACACACACGCACTCAGTCTGTACATTTACTCTCATGCTGTACACACATTGTACACTTCCAACCGCTTCAGCCCACGATAGTTCACCTTTCTAATGTGATTGTGTGTGCAGCGCATGGCCAGTGTTACTTAAGGATTCAACATGTTAGATCCATAATGCACCCAGAAACCTGGGCATGCCCAATTGCAGTGTTATTTTTGCTCCCCCCGACCGCAGGAAGCCGCTCCGTTGTGCACCAATTGTCCTCCTTTTGCCCCCTTCATAGCAACAGAATGCATTGTTAGCCTCATGGCCTCATGGCTAGCAATGTGTCTGTACAGCATCGATCCCAATTTGTCGCTCAATGGATCATTTCCCAATCCCTGATGAGTGACAATAATCGCAAATGAAATGTGTATGCAGCTTTACAAATGCAATGCTACACTCATCTACAGGTTGTACAAAAGATCCAGCTATTGTAAAGCAGAACAACCCATGAAGTAGAGTCTGAGAAAATGTATAAATATAGGTGCCTCTGGCTCTGAGTACTTATATAATTTTATAAACCATAAGCAACACTTATATAGTTATTTACATTAAGCTTCTTATTCAGATCTGTATTAACAATAAAAAACAATATAGCTTCCCTTTAAGTGGATATTTTTTATTAAGACAGTAATTCTCCTATCTTTTCTAATAAGCACTTATGTATTATATGGGCATGTCATTATGGTATACAATGTACGCTTTAATACATTTATGCAACAATATTGTAATGGAATTACCTTGTATTTCCATATTTAATAAATGAAATGACTTTCTAAAACAAAAATCTAGAATATGTATGCAATTATTCATAATAAGCCCTTCTAAACTAAGGCAGGTCCATTAAACACCCATCTGGATATGACACATAACAATGGACCATTTGCAATCAAAATAAGAATAATACATTTTATTTCAAATAAATTAAAGAGTAATTATCACTAGAAAATGGATCTAATGTAGGGTTGTTGTTTTTTTTAAAAGATTGACTTCTGACTAGCATTGAAAATCTCCTAGAGGAAAGAGAGGTGATATGTTTTTGAAAGGTGAATTGAGTATGCAAATGTATGCATGATTTATGCAAATATATGCAACAATATCAACTGCTTGATCCTCACCCCTAGTTAAATAGGTTAAGCATTTGTGTGGTATGCACTGTATGGAGACAGATGATGACTGTAACGCCTTATTGTTTCTTCTAATGCTTCAAATCCACAACTGGCAATGCCCAAAGGAATTAAGACTGTTAAGTGCACAAACTCCTTGATGGCTGTTTTCTACGCGCTGATATGCTGCTCCTGCAGCTTTTCTTAAATAGGCCCCAAAGTGTGCATTGAAATACTTTGAATAAAAAGCACGTATAGGCAGCACAAAAGGTGTTCTCTGCCAGTTATCGTTCATTTACTGTTGGCATGAAAATTGCTGAATGGAGAAAATGATTACAGTTTAAAGGCAAAGCCAAAGAAACACAATTAGCTTTTTATTGGCACGGAGCCATCGGAACAATGTTAGATTATTGCTAACTGGTTTACCTGACTTACTGTACGTGTCCTTTGTTCTCTGGCTTACTAAATCAAAGCTAAAGAGGTCACTGCAAATGATATACATTGTCTGTAGCTCATAATTGGCTTAGATTCACATAAGCAGTTCCATGAATACATTCTCAGACTTTTTTTCCCTGAAAACCTCCCTTCTAGAATGTGACAATAATTATGTATTAAATGAAAAGGTACTTTTTTAGTTATTTATATATGTATTTATTTTTTATGAAGCAGATGTTATAGGGAAAGTATACTACTTTGATAGGTTTTTTTTAGATATATAAGTGAAAGGCTTCAAACCAAACCATACCACCTAAAATGCAAAGCTGAATATATACATTGATTTCATGTCGCAATACACACATTACTTTTTGTTCATCAAAAAATATAGTTTCATTAGCAAAAAGCTTCCCTGTAAGTCTACATCCTAAAAGGGAGTAGGGAAACTTGGGTGGCGAGTAATACTTATAGTAGAATATTGGTAATATTACCGATATTCCCCTATCATCTTCCCTAACCTAACTCTCCACTATGTACACATAACACTACACACACGCACGCACACACACGCACACACACACACACACACACACACACACACACACACGCACACACACACGCATGCACGCACACACACACACACGCACACACAAACGCACACACACACACACACACACACGCACACACACACGCATGCACGCACACACACACACACGCACACACACACACACACACACGCACACACACACACGCATGCACGCACACACACACACGCACACACAAACGCACACACACTCCGTACACTAAGCTATAGCCAATGTGGAGTTTGGTTACATAATAGCTGAGCCACGGGCGCCCAGCTACTAACCCCATTAAACTCTGTGCACTGTTTACTGATCCCCTCTCATATTTGGGGTTTGACTACATAGCAGCTAAATCCCAGGTGCCGCTTACAGGCCTCCAACTGTATCTGGAAATGATCTACATTGCCTGCTTCGTCCCTAAAGTCCCTATCAAGTCATTTTTCTTATGGAGGATGGTCTTATCTGTAACATGTAAACAATGTGTGCAGAGGCAGATAGCATGGACCATTGCAAGGGATATAATACTTGGTGAAAAACATCCCCAAATTTCCCCTGAATCGGGGCCCTAAACCTTTAAGACTAAATGTCAAAGCTAACGCTATATATTACACCTGCTATTCCCCCTCTAAACAGAAAGAGCTTCACCTTGGCTAAAACTAATAGTTCCATGCCCTGCAATACAGTGATTGCTGTAAGTGTGGTGCTGTTGTGATGCACTACAGGATGTTCTCAAAAAATTAGCATATTGTGATAAAGTTCATTATTTTCTGTAATGTACTGATAAACATTAGACTTTCATATATTTTAGATTTAAAAACACACAACTGAAGTAGTTCAAGCCTTTTATTGTTTTAATATTGATGATTTTGGCATACAGATCATGAAAACCCAAATTTCCTATCTCAAAAAATTAGCATATTTCATCCGACCAATAAAAGAAAAGTGTTTTTAAAACAAAAAAAGTCAACCTTCAAATAATTATGTTCAGTTATGCACTCAATACTTGGTCGGGAATCTTTTTGCAGAAATGAGTGCTTCAACGCGGCGTGGCATGGAGGCAATCAGCCTGTGGCACTGATCAGGTGTTATGGAGGCCCAGGATGCTTCGATAGTGGCCTTAAGCTCATCCAGAGTGTTGGGTCTTGCGTCTCTCAACTTTCTCTTCACAATATCCCGCAGATTCTCTATGGGGTTCAGATCAGGAGAGTTGGCAGGCTAATTGAGCACAGAAAAGCTTTATGGAGATGAAGATTTCATTTTTCAGCACGACCTGGCACCTGCTCACAGTGCCAAAACCACTGGTAAATGGTTTACTGACCATGGTATTACTGTGCTCAATTGGCCTGCCAACTCTCCTGACCTGAACCCCATAGAGAATCTGTGGGATATAGTGAAGAGAAAGTTGAGAGACGCAAGACCCAACACTCTGGATGAGCTTAAGGCCGCTATCGAAGCATCCTGGGCCTCCATAACACCTGATCAGTGCCACAGGCTGATTGCCTCCATGCCACGCCGCATTAAAGCAGTCATTTCTGCAAAAGGATTCCCGACCAAGTATTGAGTGCATAACTGAGCATAATTATTTGAAGGTTGACTTTTTTTGTTTTAAAAACACTTTTCTTTTATTCAGTGGCGGCTCCAGGAAATTTTTTTAGGGGGTGCTATGCAGGTGCTGGACCAATTTCTGGGGGAGCTGACGAGCAAAAAATGGGCGTGGTCATGACCGGATGAGGGCGGGGCTAACTGTAATTTAAAGTGAACCCAGGGTGAGAGTGATATGGTGGTTGCCATATTTATTTCCTTTTAAACAATTCTAGTTGCCTGGCAACCCTGCTGATCTATTTGGCTGTAGTAGTGAACTGAATTACACCAGAAACAAGCATGCAGCTAATCTTGTCAGTTCTGACAATATTGTCAGAAACCCCTGACCTGCTGCATGCTTGTTCAGGGTCTATGGTTGAAAGAATTAGAGGCAGAGGACTAACACGGCAGCCAGGCAGCTGGTATTACTTAAAAGGAGATAAATATGGCAGCCTCAATATTATTCTCACCTCGGATTCCCTTTAAAAGTGCAACGCAAAGACAGAGGGCCCAAGTTTTGGTGACCCTTTCCCCAGAAAATTCACATAATTGTGCAGGTTTTCTCAAGAAAATACACGTAATGTGAGCAGATTTTAACAAAAAACACATCCAATGACCCCAATATGCACAATCGGTAGCAGATATGGCCCCAATATGCATAATCGGTAGCAGATATGGCCTCAATATGCACAATCGGTAGCAGATATGGCCCCAATATGCACAATCGGTAGCAGATATGGCCCCAATATGCACAATCGGTAGCAGATATGGCCCCAATATGCACAATCGGTAGCAGATATGGCCCCAATATGCACAATCGGTAGCAGATATGACCCCAATATGCACAATCGGTAGCAGATATGACCCCAATATGCACAATCGGTAGCAGATATGACCCCAATATGCACAATCGGTAGCAGAAATGACCCCAATATGCACAATCCGTAGCAGAAATGACCCCAATATGCACAATCCGTAGCAGAAATGACCCCAATATGCACAATCCATAGCAGAAATGACCCCAATATGCACAATCGGTAGCAGAAATGACCCCAATATGCACAATCGGTAGCAGATATGACCCCAATATGCACAATCGGTAGCAGATATGACCCCAATATGCACAATCGGTAGCAGATATGACCCCAATATGCACAATCCGTAGCAGATATGACCCCAATATGCACAATCCGTAGCAGAAATGACCCCAATATGCACAATCCGTAGCAGAAATGACCCCAATTTGCACAATCCGTAGCAGAAATGACCCCAATATGCACAATCCGTAGCAGATATGACCCCAATATGCACAATCCGTAGCAGATATGACCCCAATATGCACAATCCGTAGCAGATATGACCCCAATATGCACAATCCGTAGCAGATATGACCCCAATATGCACAATCCGTAGCAGATATGACCCCAATATGCACAATCCGTAGCAGATATGACCCCAATATGCACAATCCGTAGCAGATATGACCCCAATAAGCACCACCTGAAAAAGAAAAGAAAAACCCATTTACTCACCTACAGCCGAAGACCTTCTTTCCCGACCTCCTGTCCTGACCTCCTTGTGGCGCGCAGCGCCCACGCGCCCACGATCCTCTTCCTTCCCGACGTCACGACGAGACTTCCTGCCTGCATGCAGAGAGCAGGGCTACGGGAAAATGGCCGCCCGAAGTCTGCAGAGCAGGGCTCCGGGCGGCCATCTTACCGTAGCCCTGCCTGCTGCTCCGTGCTGCCGCTGTGTGAACTGACTTGGCGTCTTTTAGACGCCTGAAGTCAGTTCACTCCAGGGGGTGCTTTGGGGGTGCTTGGACAATTCTAGGTGGTGCTCGAGCACCCCCTTGCACCCCCCTGGCGCCGCCCCTGCTTTTATTGGTCCGATGAAATATGCTAATTTTTTGAGATAGGAATTTTGAGCTTTCATGAGCTGTATGCCAAAATCATCAATATTAAAACAATAAAAGGCTTGAACTACTTCAGTTGTAGTGTAATGAATCTAAAATATATGAAAGTCTAATGTTTATCAGTACATTACAGAAAATAATGAACTTTATCACAATATGCTAATTTTTTGAGAAGATCCTGTATGAGTTAGAAGGAGAACTCCCATTCATATCAAACATGCAGCGCAGCCAGAATCCCCTTAATTTCACAAAACTGCTAGATGTAAGACAATGTGCCTTGAACCAAATAAGGGTACATAGACAGGTGATGTCCTTTATATGTGAGTTCTGATGGAATCTATGCCTTCTTGACTAATTCCTCTTTAATTTAAAAATGTAAAAAAAAGTTCTAAATATAAAATTTGATATCCCAAATATCGTCCTCTGGGACACATCGAATCTACGAATTCTTTCTGCAATCATTATTTTCATAGTCTTCAAGCTAAAGCAAGAATACTTCCTCATAGTGGAGATCTTCTTCTGCAGACCATTGTAAGCAGATTCCAGCACATCATGTTTCAATCTTCAAGGGATTAGTCATCCTTGCTTTATCTGAGAAATATCTACACAGAGGACCTGCGTTACTTTAGAGATTTCCAGATGGAGGATGTCACACGCCCACTAGTGGCCGGACCGCTAATTGCCTTCCAATCTATTTAAACACGCAGACTATCCAACCTCATGGATGCAATCGATGTGCTGAAATCGCTGCAATTAGATAGCAGAAAGACTAGGAGGGAGTGTGCGAGAAACACAAACACTTTATTACACAATATTTCAAGTATTTTCCACCAAATTCGTATCAGCACAGAGGAACCTGCTCTGACTATTCTAAACCTGCAAATAAAAGTTGTTAAAACACTATGTCTGACTGCAAACAATACAATACTTTAGGGTAGCAAATCTGCCAAAAGGCATTGCTTAAAGCACTATTGTAGGGGGGTAGGGGAAAAAGCTGAACTTACCCGGGGCTTCAAATGGTCCCCCACAGACATCTTGTGCCCGCGCAGCCACTCACTGATGCTCTGGTCCCCACCTCGCGTTCACTTCTGGAATTTCCAACTTTAAAGTAAAAAAACCACTGTACCCAGGCTCGGACAGAGCCGCCGAACCACCGATGGTCCCATCGGTGGGCCCCGACTGCCCCTCCTCCTGGAGGCCCCAGAGCTAAGAGGGAGGGGGGCACAGCTTGGAAGGGGGGGAATTGGGCACAGAGCGGCGGGGAGGGGGGGAAGCGTCCCCCCCTTCCCTCACCTAGGGCCCCCCCTTCCGCGCACCCCCCTCCTCCAGAAGTGCAGCCAGGCTGAGCCAGCAGCGAGCGGAGAATAGCTACAGAGATGATGCTATCTCTGCTCCGCTCCGAGTCCGCATGCCGCTGCCCTGCTGGTCTCTGACTGTAGTGTGTGACGCTGTCCAATCACGCTCTCGCAGTACTTCCTGCGAGAGCGTGATTGGACAGCGTCACTACAGGAGACAGAGACCAGCAGGGCAGCAGCGGCATGCGGAGCGGAGCAGAGATAGCATCATCTGAAGCTGGTAAGCTATTCTCCGCTCGCTACTGGCTGCACTTCTCGAGGAGGGGGGTGCGCGGAAGGGGGGAGGCCCTAGGTGAGGGAGGGGGGGGGACGCTTCCCCCCCCCTCCCCGCCGCTCTGTGCCCAATCCCCCCTCCTTCCAAGCTGTGCCCCCCTCCCTCTTAGCTCTGAAGCCCCCAGGAGGAGGGGGGTGCGCGGAAGGGGGGGGCCCTAGGTGAGGGAGGGGGGGAGGCTTCCCCGCTGATCTGTGCCCTCTGCCCCCCCTTCCAAGCTGGGGGGGACTTGCATTGTGTGGGGGTATCTCTGCCACCAACCTGATTGCATTGTGTGGGGGTATCTCTGCCACCAACCTGATTGCATTGTGTGGGGGTATCTGCCGCCAACCTGATTGCATTGTGTGGGGGTATCTCTGCCACCAACCTGATTGCATTGTGTGGGGGTATCTGCAGCCAACCTGAGTGCGTTGTGTGGGGGTATCTCTGCCACCAACCTGATTGCATTGTGTGGGGGTATCTGCAGCCAACCTGATTGCATTGTGTGGGGGTATCTGCAGCCAACCTGATTGCATTGTGTGGGGGTATCTGCAGCCAACCTGATTGCATTGTGTGGGGGTATCTGCAGCCAACCTGATTGCATTGTGTGGGGGTATCTGCCAGGGCTGTGGAGTTGGAGTCGGAGTCGAGGAGTCGGAGTCGGGGCAATTTTGGGCACCCGGAGTCGGAGTCAGAGTCGTGGTTTCAGAAACTGAGGAGTCGGAGTCGGGAGTCGGAGTCGCATGATTTTTGTACACAATCCACAGCCCTGTTAAGTATCAGACTAAGGAGTCGGAGTCTGAGCAATTTTGGGTACCCGGAGTCGGAGTTGGAGACGTGGTTTCAGAAACTGAGGAGTCGGAGTTGGAGTCGGAAGATTTTTGTACCGACTCCACAGCCCTGGTATCTGCAGCCAACCTGATTGCATTTTGTGGGGGTATCTGCAGCCAACCTGATTGCATTTTGTGGGGGTATCTGCAGCCAACCTGATTGCATTTTGTGGGGGTATCTGCAGCCAACCTGATTGCATTTTGTGGGGGTATCTGCAGCCAACCTGATTGCATTTTGTGGGGGTATCTGCAGCCAACCTGATTGCATTGTGTGGGGGTATCTGCCACCAACCTGATTGCATTGTGTGGGGGTATCTGCAGCCAACCTGATTGTATTGTGTGGGGGTATCTGCAGCCAAACTGATTGCATTTTGTGGGGGTATCTGCCGTCAACCTGATTGCATTTTGTGGGGGTATCTGCCGTCAACCTGATTGCATTTTGTGGGGGTATCTGCCGTCAACCTGATTGCATTGTGTGGGGGTATCTGCCACCAACCTGATTGCCTTGTGTGGGGGTATCTGCCGTCAACCTGATTGCATTTTGTGGGGGTATCTGCTGCCATTTGACTACTTGATGAATTATCATGAGGCATGTAACTACTTGAATATTTTATCTAAAATGTATCTGGTCAGACCTAATCTCTGTGAATAACGCCGCTACTTATTTTGTGTTTTGTATTTTTTTTTTTTTAAGTCTGCCCATGACTCATCATGACCACGTCGATGTTCCAGTGCGTGGTGACGGCCATTTAGGTTCGCTGCGGCGCGCTGCGCGCGCCGCATTTACACATATCCCTATTGGAGACTGTCCTCAGAATTGCTCACAATCTATTCCCTACCATAAAGTCATGCAAAATTTCTAGAGTACATGTGTATGTGAGCCCAAAATGGGGGAGGGGAGGGAGGAGGAGAGGGGGGGGCCCAGGCTGAAACTTCCTTGGTGGGCCCTTGGTGTCCCAGTCCGACCCTGACTGTACCTGCGCAGCCGTGCCCTTGCTTCCACTGACATTACCAGGAGTGTATTGCGCAGGCCCAGTACGGTCTGCGCCAGCACAGTACGCTCCTGGTGACATCAACTGGAGCGAGGACACGGCCGCACAGGTGCAGTGGTTTTCTGACTTTAAAGTCGTAAATTCCAAATGTGAACCGGAGGCGGGGACCAAAGCATTAGTGACACAGGACTTCTGCGGGGGACCATTAAAAGCCCCGGGTAAGTTCAACTCTTTTTTTCCTCCTACCACCCTACAGTACTCCTTTAAAGCAGGTGTGCAGCTGAGAAAATGACTTTAACTCATTTATTGTAAAAACAAAAGAAACTGAATATGTAAAGGGGAGATGTCATTTTGTGTGGAAGTCCAAGAAAGTCCTTTGTTTCAGAATAAAAGTCCATCAAAATGGCAGCTAGCATGGGGTTCTCGTGCTAGCTGCTTGCAATACTTATATGATGGTCAAATGAGAACTCTGCTGAAATAGCTGTAGTTCTTTAATCCAAACCGACTCTGAGGTAGGAGCTCAGAGCCAGCCCCTGGGCTGGGGTTTGGTTTTTTTTTTTTTTTTTGGCAGAAATCTTAAGTCCAAAATATGTAACATTTCCATATCTCAGACCACGTTCATTGTACACAAATAATATTAACAAATACACAAGACCCCAAAAATATAGATCACATTGATAGCAGACATGAATATTGTAGGATATTTTGTTAGTGAGAATTTTAATAACCCGGTTGCTGGGTGCCAGCTGCATAAATTAAATATGAGTATAATCAGCGGGACATAACCAATCAAATGATATAATTTGATTTTAAATGATATAATGATATAATTTGTATACCTATCGTAAGTACAGCATCTCTTAAAAATGCAAAAATCATACAATACAGTTTTTCTAAATATGCCTACAGTGGTGCCTCTCTGTCTGCTGTCCTGCTGTGCTCCATGTTCCTCTGCCAGTAGCAGGATGAAATGGTCCCTTTCAAGATTCTTTTGTTCCCGGTAATTAAAGAAAAAAATTGGCCTCCCAGGACAACAGCTGCAGCCACATGAATAGGCAGACCCCAGAGTTTTTTTCACTGTGCTGTCCCCAGATGGGCAATTTGGATTGTTATTGTGAAACACAATCAGAAAACAGATTGATTGTGTTTCTTCACCGTTCATCCGTGACAGAGGGCATCCAATATTCTTTTGCATAGGTTCTCTAAGCTTGCAGTTAGATCTTACATAGCGATGGCATCTGTGGCCTAGAGCATGAGACCTCAACTTCACTGTAAGGAGATTTATGAGGGGACAACATTAAAATGGAGGAATAACACATTTCTGTGATCAAAGTTAAAGAGAACCAGAGACAAAGCACCCTCATGTATTTTATTACATTTATCAGTGAGAACATGACAGTAAACACCTACCCTGCTTTTAGTTTCATTCTTCTCTGCTTAATCTGTCTGTTATCAGCTGTAATAAGAATCCCTGACTGAGCATTCACTCTAGGTTTGACCTGGAATTATTATAGTCAGTGTTCAGTGGAGTCTTTATAAGCCCAAGCCTGCCCCCTTCTTGCTCAGCTTTCCTGCTTTGCATACTTAGAGCTGATGACATGGGAGGGGCTGCTCCTGCAGAAAGAAGCTCTGAAACAGACAAGTGTGGCTGTGTGATCTGTGTGCACTGTGCAGCCAATCATCATTATGCAGTTTCCTTTCTATGAGAAACACTTCCTACAGGAAGCCACACAGCATGCCAGAATAATACAGTTGAAAGCACACAGATGAAAGCCTGCAGCAGCAGCCCTGCTTGACTATAGTTTCATAGAGCCTAGACAGCACATCCAGAACAGCTAATAACCTGGAAGCAGAAGGGATATGAGCCGGTAGCCATATTGAATTTTTCCTAGAGCAATAATGGATAAAAAACACACAAAAAGGCACACCAGAGTGGCAGAATTATCAGGTAGAGCATTTATTCTTTACAAGCTACCGACTGATATGTTTATATTGTGTGAATTGTTCATCTCTGTCTGGTTCCTTTTAAGGAGGCCTGAAGCAGATCACTATTTTGAGGCATATTGCCCTTACACTTACAAGTTATAGTAAATATTTTAGGGATTAGACCCCATTCTTTTTAGCCATTTGTAGCGTGGCAATATAAATGGTGGAGGAATGAACCACCAATTAACTCAGTATCACCAGAAGTTGCAGTAAATGAAGTGGACAATGCAATATATAAGGAGAAGTCACAAGAAATGTCAAATAAACAGACATGCCCTTCACAAGCAAAGCTTCATTATCAGCACCCCAGTTTAAAATATAGGTCTCCTCCTCTCCAATATAACCTAATGGGCCTGGAGAATGGTCAGGACAGGAGCCTATTTCTCTGTTAGACTGCTGGATATCTGGTGGTTAACCAGACAAGGATAAAACCATACATTTTTTAATAAGAATATTAAAATTAGGTCTGCAGTATATCTCATAAAAAAATGCTAAAATATTTATTGATATAGTCTGTAATGCTGCCACACACTTTAGTTCACTGATGCTACTAAGTAACCTTGTTTACCCTGCCCTCATGATATAATACCCTACTGCTTGATATACCATGTTAATAAACTGATTTCCTGATTACAGTGAACTGTTCATTCAGAACTGTGTCCTTATGATGAAGTGGTATAATCTGCGAAACACATGCCAGGAGGAAATTTAGTGACGTAGTAAATTGTAATATATTATTCAGGATACACAATTTTGTATTAAAGTAAACCTGAAGTGAATTAAAAAATACTTATACTTACCTAAGAAGAGGTAAGGCTCTGGATCCTATAGAACCTCATCTGTCAATGCTCAGTGCCCTCATTCCACTGCTCTCCTCCAGAGATATTGAGACCAACTTATTCGAATAACCCTTCAAGACTACTCATTCAGGCTTTTGGAAATACTCCCATCCCCAAGCACTGTTGAGCAGGTCAAGGCTTGCACATGCGCAGTACAGATGCGCCCATCTTTGGAAATATTCAGGGATGGGAGTACCTCTGAAGCTTACGGAGGAGTCCCAAAGGTACAAATTTTGAACAGGGTACAGCGGTAGAACATATCTATTTCTATTCTATTCTATTCTATTCTTCTACATTTGCAAAGTTGAGTGAAAAATTACAAAACGATAATTAACATTAAAAAGATAGCCGTGCCCAAATCTATTAGCGCTATAATTAGCTGATCCGAATAAAATAACTACCATTCTTACCGTACATTTTTTTTGTTTTTAAAAACAGCTCTAAGAACTTTATTGACTTGGAGGATGGGACTGCAATAATGAGTTTTTAAGATCCCTATATTACATCAGTCCTAATAAAAGCATAATTTTCCCCTCAAGGTAGCAGGTAAACGAGCAGCAATATGAAAGAGTCTTGTAGCTAGTGATGAGCAAAAATTTAGCATATTCGTAATTTCAGATTGTAATTCGCAATTTCGCATTGTAAATCATAATGTAATTTTTTGGGAAAAGTCATAATTAATTTTGTTTGTAAACATAATCAGGAACCATCATTTTGTGTACTTTTCATGTCATTTCGTGCCAACTTAAAGTGAACCTCCAGACTAAAAATTGACTCCGCAGCACTGGATAGGCCTGGTGTTTCTTTAACTGTTTCAGAGCATCAGAACTTTTTTTCTCTTATACAAGCCTCATTTTTAGCTGCACAGAAAAAAACTACCTGGGCATTTTTCCCCTAATGCTGTGCAAAGCATGATGGGATTTCTGATGTTGTTGTTCTCATTGTGCTGTTTTGGTGCAATTTTTTTTTTTTTTTACATTTTGAATTTGACTTTTGAAGCCTAGCGCATGCAGCTGGGAGGGGTAATCAGGACACAGGACAGTTGGAACTGTGTCTTATGCTCCTTGTCACCTCCTTTCAACCGAAAAGATGGCTGCCCCCATGACAAAGATGGCAGCCCCCATGAAATCACAAACATTTGCCTGTTCTTTTAAAACAAGGTGGGTAAGAGATTATATTACCTATCTATTCTAATTAACATAACTAATGTAACTTAATGCCAGTATGTTTGTTTAGGCTGAAGTTCCCCTTTAAGTGGTTAATAGCAAAGTCCCCCCACTCCGCCTCCCTTCATATATGCCATTGTCACCCCCCAAAAAAATCAAAAAAACCTTGTCGTTTTTGAGAAAATCAATATTAAAAATACAGAGGAAAAATGTTTTTTAATCTCAGAAAAATGGCTATTTAAAAACCATATTCACTTAGCCATCTTGGTGACAATAGCATGTCGGGAGCTTTGCTATTAACCACTAAAGTCAGCACGAAATAACGCAAAATTACAAATAGGTTACATGAAATCAATTGAATATTTAAATCATAATTACGTACATCCGTAATTGTATGTGAAATTTAGCATAATCGTAATTAGCAGATTACGATCATTAGTACTTGCAGCATTAATATGTTCTCTTGGTCCACTGATGGCTTACAACAGAAAACTATTCAGACAAACATTTGTTCACTTCTCCCACTCCTTTGTGCAGGAATTTTCCTTACTTACCGTTTTTTTCACTCTCTCACTTCAGTTAATTAATGAAAATAAAGAACGCAGCTAACGAATAACAGTGTAGGGGTATCAGCAATGGCCAGAGATGCAAACATCTGAAAACTCATAGCTTCAAAGAAGTAAAACAATGCAATAAATAATAAAAATGATTACATTTAGGCATTTTCACTAATCAAAAAAAATGATAATACTATTATGAACAAATTGTACAATAAGACAAATTCACATCATTTTTTATGTTACAGTTCTTTTAAGAACAAAGATGGTTCCCAGAACAAAGACATGAATTTGGAAGAACAATATCTAGACATCTAAATTGGAAGCCATGTGTTCTGAATTAAAACTGAGAATTTAAAGCTGGCTAACATATACAATTTACATTTTTATCTTGTTGTTTGGTAATAGAGAAGAGCACAACTATGAAATTTCCTTTTATTCATATATTCCATAAAATGGAGCAAGTTTTGTGAAAAAAATATTTTGCCAAAACCATGACAGTCATTGCAGTGATGGTCTATTAAGTGCCTGTCCATACGGTTCTGAGCCAGGTCTATATAATGCCTGAAGAAGAAACTCTCCTTTTGCTTTTCTTTCTGTTGCCCACATCCGGGGCTTTCGATGGTTAGTAGGGCTTTATTCTAGGAAGATTGGGTTGATAAACTTTAGTTTTAAGGATTGATTTTTGTACAAACCATATATCCTTGAATTAACATGTTAAGAAAGTATGAATTAAATATCCTTTTCTTTATCTGTTCAAACTATAATGCTAACTGACTCTCCCGACTCAGGAGCCTCGGGTGCAATTAGCAGCGAGACCTGTGAAATATGTCGGGCCAAAACCTGAATGGTTTGCTGAGTTTGAAAAAGGAGAAAAAGAAGGAAAAGAAAAGGAAAGGAAAAGGGAGGAAAAAAAGGGGGGAAAAAAAGAAACGTAAGGTTTCGAAAGATTCCAAAGTAATTGTGTAGTTAGTCATTAAAGGTGTTACCTAAACAACTTTTGTTGTTATGTCTTCGGAATCTCTACATGAATAACACCGCACCACAAACAGAACAAATGGTTTAAAGTGCCTGTAAAGACCAGGAATACCAGACCCATCACTAGGATTATAAGCCAGCAATCTACCTGTCAGCTCCTGGAATTGATTTAGCTCTGCCGGTACTCTAACTTTCATTAAGAATAAATTAAATACAGAGAATCCCCCATGAGGAGATGGACTAGTCCAAAACCTATTAGAACTGTTTCTACTACCTATTGTAAGTGCCGGAGACATAGGAAAAAAGTAATTTATAGTTAATTTTGTTCTGGGAGTATATATATACAGTATATATTTTGCTCTGTCTTGTATATACTGTATGTATTAACATGCATTTTAAAATTTAAAATATTTATGATAGTATTGCTTAAATGGAAAAATTAAACAACTGTCAGCTTTTAATATGCGCAGTAATTGGAGTCTAAGAAAACCCAAATACATGCATAACACTGGCTATGTCCACATGCCTACATCCTGCCTTCTGTCCCTATATCACTCCAGTGTAAATTGGCACAAGGAGGTCCCTACCCAGTGCATTTAGCCAACCAGCAGTTCTGAGACCCATATGGGTTTGCTTTGTGCAGCACTTGATTTTTGGAAAATTTATAAGACAGCTGAAGGACATTTTTATGTCAAAATTGATTTTGCTTAAAGGGCAAGATCACTTTGGACTTCATAGAAAATACTAAAATAACTCTCAACTCAGTCAATTCTTAATGCAGTTACTGCACCAGGGGGTTCCTACACAAACATTATAATATTATTCACAATCCTACCAGGAGCTTCTAAACTAGACTATTCTCTTATGCAAATCTGCACATTGGTTCCTGAAGCTAAGCTTGTTGCATGCTGTCCTGCCTCCACTGCTTCACTGTTGGTTAGTGCGACCATCCATCATAATAATGAGCCAGTAAGACATATGGATAATCAATGATAAACATAATAATTCAGGTTGATGCAGAATTATTCATAATCCTGCATCACCTCGGAACAAGCAAAGTCAAGTGACAGGCAGCCTATTGGGCCAATCAAAGTGCGGGGATCACGTCTTATGAAGCCACTGAACCCGACTGGGCCTGACGGGATTAGTGGCGAAACTGAAACTAAGCCGCAGCGGGGGAATGGAGGATTGTAGAGGACCAGCACAGGTACAGGACAGCTGCAGGGGGCTGGTAGAAGCCCTAAGTAAGTGAAACTCTTTTTTTTTCAGATGGGTAAAGTATCCCTTTAACGGATCAACCCCAAAGTCGCATATATCCCATTTATATATATTAAGTTAAGGGTATGAGAATGATATATACCAGACAGAAGAAAGAAATGAAGAGTTGAAAGGAAAAGAATAAGAGAATAGATAAAGAAGACAAAAGGTTTTTTTATAATTATTTGTGATTTAAAGTTCTGATTAAATGACCTTTGACTTATGAGAATGCCCACGTAGTATATTCATGGAGTGCCTACGTGTGCGCCAGCATGTGGGTAGAAGTAAGTGGTGCTTTGAACCGAGACTGAGCAGTATTGAGATGGGATATCAGAATCACTCAGCTCATTTTGCTAGTTTGAAAATAAAAATTGAGCAAGGCAGAGAGGGTAACAGGATTTGTGAGTTTAGCAGGAAGGAGACATATTGGATCTGTCATTGCACACCCTGTTCCCCTCTGCACTGAATGCCAACCTAGATATTAATGTTTTTATTGACAATTCTTGAGTTTATATTGTTTATGTATGAGAAAGGATTAAAGTTCATAAGCTGCATGTTTTTTTTTTTCAAATACTTTTTTAGCCAACAGGTAAACAATTTGGAAATATCAAGGTAGACAGTACAAGTACAAATTGCTATTTGGACACAGCAATATAGATGACAGTATCAGACAGTCAGATACATCTTGGCATTAAATATGATAGTATGGTAGTATTAATTCCTGTAGACTTGAAAGTCAAACATTGCATAAAGGGACATGATGACATTAAGTCTCGTCTACATATGCCAACAGTAGCAAATGTCCATTTGACTAAAAGGTTGGTTATGAATTATTTCCAAGTGATAGGTAGCTATTATAAAATGCCATAAGTTGACCAAAAATAGTTTGTTCTTATAAAGTCAAAGTAAACATTAACATTAACCAAGAACTATGGGTCTAGAGGTTCAGTCTAAGTATACACAGATATCAGGCAAGGGATGGTAAGTATAGTTGATCATGGTAATGTGTTAATTACACATTGTCTAGTGCTCCACTGCAAGTACTTGTTTGAGATCATCAGAGTACCTATATACCAACCAGATTCTCCAGATTTTGTTACAATTTTCAGATCTTCCCTGGATGGAATATACAGTGTTCTCAAGATCGTATACCAAGTCTAATTCCTTGATTAGATCTGATACTATGGGTATCCTGCTAGTTCCCCATTTCCTTACAATCAGAGTTCTAGCTGCGTTTAGGATATGCCTCACCACTGAGCCCTTATATGATTTCATTCTCCAATCATTTAGATTAACCTATGTTGGTTCCTGGACGTAGAAACTACGTCCAGGAACCATGCGCGCTACCGCGCGCTCCAGTGGCCAATCGCGCGCACTCCCGGCCGCGGATTCGGTAGCCACGGAATCAATGCATCGGGCTATGGTGCCCGATCACTGATTCCTCTCCCCCGCTGAAAAAGCGACAGCTTCTCTCGGAAGCTTCGCTTTTTCTGGCCGTTCCTTTCCCGAGGCGTCACTCTAAGCGTGTGATGCGCTTAGAGTGACGTCATGTAAACAAACTCATGGCCGCCATCTTGTGGCCAAAAAGTAAAACTACAACAAAAAGTAAAAAAAATTAAAATCAACACACATTTACATTAAAAAAACTTTGGTTTACATCCCACCCTCCCAAAAATACCCAAATAAAATGTTTAATATAAAAAAAACACCCATTACAATAAAAAAAAAATGTAAATATTTACCTAAGGGTCTAAACTTTTTAAATATCAATGTAAAGATGAAATATTTCTATATTTTTTTTATTTTAAACTTGTAAATAGTGATAGATGCAAAACGGAAAAAATGCACCTTTATTTCCAAATAAAATATTGTCGCCATACATTGTGATAGGGACATAATTTTAACGGTGTAATAACCGGGACATATGGGCAGATACAATACGTGAGTTTTAATTATGGAGGCATGTATTATTTTAAAACTATAATGGCTGAAAACTGAGAAATAATGAATTTTTTCCGTTTTTTCTTATTCTTCCTGTTAAAATGCATTTACAGTAAAGTGGCTCTTAGCAAAATGTACCCCCCAAAGAAAGCCTAATTGGTGGCGGAAAAAACAAGATATAGATCAGTTCATTGTGATAAGTAGTGATAAAGTTATAGGCTAATTAATGGGAGGTGAACATTGCTCAAGTGAAAACGACGGAACGCAAATGGGTTAAGGAGATAAAATTGGGATGTAAATGGCGTTTCCCTATTAGTTGTTTCCTTAATTAATTTCTCCACTGTCTGCCAGAAGGAAGCTAAAAGGGGCCATTCCCACAGTATGTGTAGGAGGGAGCCTGTAGTGCCGTTGCATCTCCAGCAATTAGAGTCCCTATCTGGATAGATTTGGGATAATTTCAACAGAGTTAGGTACCACCTTGTCAGTATTTTGTAATTAATTTCTTGAATGTGAGAGGCAGTTGAAGTTTTGTGTGCGTAAATGCACATTTTGGATCTCTGCGCCTTAGAAAAGGACACTCCAAGCTCTCTCTCCCAGGCAGAAAAGTAGGGGATAGAGTCAACTGTTTGGTCTGAGAGCAAGTCATATATGATTGATAGGGTTTTACGCATTGGTCCAGTGGTTTGGCATAGGGATTCAAACTCTGTAGAGCCTCTAATTGTATTAGGAGCTATTCCCACATGTTGTAGAAAGTGCCTGATTTGAATATATCCCCACCAATCTAGCCCGGCACTGGGAAATCTGGCCCTCAGAGCATTAAGCGTGAGCCATCCTGATTGTTGGCAGAACTCCTTTGCTTTGCATGTGCCAATGGCTCGCCAGCAGCGAAGGTAGTTATGTGAACATCCTTGTTCAAATTCTGGGTTTCCCAATGCCGGGACCAGAGGTGTGGGCCATGGGGAGAGGCCCTGTGTATGAGGTGCTTTAGACAACACTCTTAGGGTATTAGTCACCAAATGAGACTCAGACCAGGCCTGCTTAGGATGCCTAGACGACCAGGGCAGGTTAGTAAGGGGGCATTGAGTGAGTGATTGTTCTATGTTCACCCATTGTTTCACTTCCGAGTGTCTGTGCCAATCGACTACCCTCGTTAGAACAGCGGCATAATAATAATATAGGACCTCTGGAATAGCCAACCCACCAGCATACTTAGGCTTGTACAGAATTCGTCTGTGTAATCTGGGTGGTCGGCCACGTCAGATGTATCTATTAAATAGCATCTGGGTTCTCTTAAGAAATGAAGTAGGAATATGGATTGGGAGAGTCTGGAACAAGTACAAGAGGCGAGGCATAATATTCATTTTTATAATAGCTATGCGCCTAAGCTGCATGTTTTGAATGAATTTCCTGCAGTTATATTTATTAGTGTAACAGTTTGTAGTAATAGTAAAATTCCACTATGTACACTATATAGAGCAGGGATGTCAAACTGAAATACAAGGTAGGCCAAAATTGTACACTGGGACCGAGTCATGGGCCAAAATTGTACACTGGGACCTAGTCATGGGCCAAAGATGTACACTGGGACCTAGTCGCGGGCCAACCTCAATGTCTACTGGCCACCTTTCTCCCTTATAAAGTTGTCTGGTGTCTAGTGGACCTCCCTCCCCTATACAGTTCCCTGGTGTCTATAGACCCCTACCCTCCCTTATACTGTTCCCTAGTGTTTAGTGCTTCCCCCCACCTCCCCATAAGGCTTACCTGATGTTCTTGGGCTTCACCTCCAAATATAGCTTCCCTGGTGGTCTAGAGTGGGCCAAACATAATGCAAGGTGGAGAAACCACTTGAGGGCCAAATTTAATGGCATTAAGGGCCAAATTTGGCCCCGGGATGGAGTTTGACATGTATGATATAGAGCTTTATTTTATAAAATGCAGGCAAAAGGCTATGGTTATTCTATTCAACTGTAACGATCGGGGTAACACAGAGAGGGTCTGATTACCGGTGAACTGCAGTATCACCGGGAATACAGAATATACCCGATTATTGGTGATCTGCAGTATCACCGATAATCAGATATATCTACTAACCTCTGGACACCAGAGAGAACAAGTGAGTGTTTAGATGCAACAGTATACTTTGAGTACTTCTCCAGAAGTATGTTCCTTCCGATGGCCTAGACTCTCCCGGGGGAGGAGCTAGGCTGAGTGTAGGAAGGACAGAGCGTGAGTGACACCATAGAGAGAGGGTGTCACTAACAGATCTGGGAACTGCCCCTAACAGGAAGACCAGTTCTCGAGGTCGGCAAGCCAGGTCGTTAACACACAGACAGATAAGGTACAGGTTCAGGAGACAGATACGGAATGCAATAAACAGACAGGGTTTGGCAACGGAGTATCAGAATAGCAAAGTACAGAATCAGGAGGCAAATACAGAGTCCAGGAACGAGCAGAGTTTGGCAACAGGATATCAGAAATAGCAAGGTACAGAATCAGAGTTCAGAGGAATAGTCAGGCAGGCAGAAGGTCATAACAAATAATACAGTTCAATATTCCTAATGCTAAGGTGTGAGTTCCTTGATCATCAACACCTTTGGAAACTATGCTAGATCACAGATACAGACAAGGTCTGAGTGCTACCACGTAGTGATCGCAACGGCAGACACCAGAGAAATGACCAGCATCCAGTATATATACTACAGCGCTCACCAGCGCCACCCCTAAGTGCTGGACCAATGGAAGGTGGTGAAAATGTCAGATGACCCGCTTGGTCAGCTGACTCTTCTCTGGCTGTCATATAAGCTCTGCCTCTCAGCGCGCTCGCGCGTCCTTCTGAACCTGTGTGAACTAGCAGTCCCAGCCACACCAGATATGTCTTGCAATGTATCCGCTGATCCAGGTGCGGGGGCCGCTGCCCGGCTCTCCGAACAAGCGGCGGTCTCCCCGCGTCCAACCACAATGTCAGCAGCTTTGCTGCATCCAACGCGGACTCCACCGCTCTGCCCATGCGGCATTCGCGACGCGGAAACAGCCGCCTCACTCTGAGCCCTTGCGGCGGCTTTTCCGCGTTTCCTCACAGTACCTCCCCCCCCCCGAGGAGTGGACTCCAGACAGCTCCTACCAGGCTTCTCAGGATGCAATGCGTGGAACTCCCTTCTTAATTTGTCAGCATGCATGCGACATTCAGGTACCCATGATCTCTCCTCAATACCATACCCTTTCCAATGAACCAGATATTGTACTGAGTTATGAACTATGCGAGAGTCTAAAATCTTCTCTACTTCGTACTCAGGTTGGTCATCTATCATCACAGGAGGAGGCGGAGTGGGACCCACATGGACTGCTGGTTTAAGCAGGGACACGTGAAAGGATCTCACGCCACGCATACTGGCAGGAAGGTCAATGGCATAAGTGACATCGTTGATCTTTCTAGTTACTGGAAATGGACCCACATACCTGGGCCCCAACTTAGCTGAGGGCTGTTTCAAGGTCAAGTGACGTGTGGACACCCAGACTAAGTCTCCTGGTAAAAACCTCCACTCTAAGGAACGTCTTTTGTCAGCTTGACCTTTTTTGACTTTGAAACGCCTTCTCCAAATTATTTTTCACGATCCACCACGTCTTTAAATGACCTTTGCCAGGCCTCCAGAGCTGGAAACGGAGTGGAGGCGACTGGCAATGGGGAGAATTTAGGCAACTTCCCGGTCACTATCTGGAATGGACAAAATCCCGAGGAAGAACTTTTCAAATTGTTGTGCGCAAATTCTGCGAAGGGCAAAAACTTGACCCAATCATTTTGCGCCTCTGCAACGTAACACCTCAAAAACTGTTCCAATGATTGATTGACTCTTTCCGTCTGACCATTGGTCTGTGGGTGGTAGCCGACGAAAATGACAGTTCCATGCCCATTTGGTGACAAAATGCCCTCCAAAATCTAGAAACAAATTGGACTCCCCTATCTGACACTATGTTTTCCGGAATGCCATGCAATCGGAAAACGTGGATGATGAACAAATCGGCCAATTCCTGGGCCGAGGGGATTCCTTTCAAGGGCACAAAATGGGCCATTTTACTAAAGCGGTCGACTACCACACAAATGACCGACATGCCCTCAGACCTGGGGAGCTCACCCACAAAATCCATGGACAAGTCGGTCCATGGCTCACTCGGGGTGGGCAAGGGCTGCAACATTCCCACAGGTGCCAGCCGGGAGGGCTTACTCCTCGCACACACCGCACACTCTCTAACAAACTCCTTGCAATCGGTTGCCAGAGAAGGCCACCAAGCGCATCTGGCTACAAGGTCCTGTGTTCTGGAGGCCCCAGGGTGTGCCGCATTTTTGTGTGAGTGGAACATCTGTAAAATCTGAAGACGAAATGGCAGTGGAATAAACATAACCCCTTTGGGCTTCCCCTCCGGGACGTCCTGCTGAAAGGGACCTAAAGTCTCTGTCCAATCTTCCGAAGTCTCAGTTGTTGCTAGTACCAGTTTCTGTGGGACAATGGTCTCTGGGGCGGAGGGCTGTGCTGTCTCCGGCTCAAAGCATCTAGACAGGGCATCTGCCTTAATGTTTTTGTTCCCTGGAGTGTACGTAATTATAAATCTGAATCTTGAGAAGAACAATGACCATCGAGCCTGACGGGGGCTTAATCTCTTAGCTCCCTCGATGTATTCTAAATGTTTGTGATCAGTGTAAACTGTAATCGTATGTTCTGCTCCTTCCAACCAATGACGCCATTCTTCAAAGGCCAATTTGATGGCCAGGAGCTCCCTGTTGCCTATATCATAGTTTCTCTCTGCCGGAGAGAACCTACGAGAAAAATAGGCACATGGGTGCAATCTACCCTGCAACCCTGACCGCTGGGACAGCACAGCCCCTACCCCGACCTCCGAGGTGTCCACCTCAACAATAAAGGGATAGGAGGTGTCAACGTGTCTCAGGATGGGTGCAGAGCAAAACAAATCTTTCAAAGTGGAGAATGCATGCAGAGCCTCTGGAGACCAGTGGGTAGTATCTGCCCCTTTCTTAGTGAGACAGGTGAGGGGTGCAATAACAGTGGAGTACCCCTTTATGAACCTTCTATAGTAATTGGCAAAGCCTAAAAATCTCTGAAGAGATTTTAACCCCACTGGTTGAGGCCATTCCAACACAGCAGAGACCTTGGCAGGATCCATAGACAGGCCCGAGGTGGAAATTATGTACCCTAAAAAGGTGACAGATGTTACCTCGAAGATGCATTTCTCCAATTTAGCGTAAAGCATGTTTTGCCTTAGTTTGTCCAATACAAACTTGACGTGTGTCCTGTGCTCAGAGAGGTTGCTTGAAAAGATAAGTATATCATCTAGGTATACTAACATGAATTTGCCCAATACCTCCCTGAATACCTCATTAATCAGTTCCTGGAAGACGGCCGGGGCATTACACAGCCCAAAGGGCATCACTAGATACTCGTAATGCCCGTCGGGCGTGTTAAAGGCCGTCTTCCATTCATCGCCCTTTCTGATCCGCACCAGGTTGTATGCACCCCGTAAATCCAACTTTGAAAAGATCTTAGCGTCGGTAATCTGTGTAAACAAGTCATCTATCAGGGGCAAAGGGTAGCGATTCTTCACTGTGATTTTATTCAGGCCCCGGTAATCAATACATGGCCGCAGGCCTCCGTCTTTTTTCTTAACAAAAAAGAACCCTGCGCCAGCGGGCGACCGGGAAGGGCGAATGAACCCCTTGACTAAATTTTCACGAATGTACTCCTGCATGGCCACTTTCTCTGGCCCAGACAGATTGTAAAGATGACCCCTAGGCAGGGCCGGATTTGTACTTCTTACCGCCCAAGGCCGACTATTACCAGCCGCCCCAACCGAAACCGCCTCTCTCCACACACACCCAAACTTTTTGGGCCGATGGTATCCACTATTGCGGCTAGTGCCGAGGTCTCCATTGCAACGTGAAGTGAATCAATCACGTCACACGGAGGAACTGGTCAATCAAGCAATCTACAGGTGATGGGCGTGCTGGGAGCCTTCCACCACAGACACATAGTCAAAAGTGGCTCACAATTGGACATTGGGTGGGGTCAGCAGCATGTAAAAGTGAGTCCTGTACCCACTGCTGTCTTCAGGGTAACAGCGCTGGCCAATCAATAATTAAGAAATGGGTACTGTGAGACGCTGCCTTCTGTATTCTGTACTATTTGCTGGTGCTGCCCCAGGTCCTTTCATCCCCCACACCAAGTACGTGAGAACCAGTCTTCTGTAACTGCCTGCAGCTGCTGCTATGTCATTGGACAAGGTCTGGCTTTTTGCTAGTCACACACTGCTCACAAACGTTTGGTTAACGGACTGCAGCTGCCTGTAACACAGCACAGGCAGATGCCAGCTGGTACTAATAGTGCAGTTATCCTGACCACTTTCATTTGTTTGGACACTTGCAAATAATGCCCACTGTCTGCAGGCCGCCCCTTGTTTATCTGGTGCCCTAGGCCAGGTGGTCATGTGTAACACAAAAAACTGCAGTTTCTCTTTATGTAGCACCCCTATAGAGACTTCCACCTTTGGTGTCTGAGACAGCGGATGATTACTTTGCAGGGGGGAATCATCTACTGCTGTAACCTGAATGGGTGGTTCTACCGGGGTGAGCGGAATACCCAATTTCTTTGCAAATTCGAAATCCATAAAATTAGCTGCAGAGCCTGAATCAACAAAAGCCTCAGAAACCTCAGTTTTATCTTCCCACGTGACAGAACAAGGAAGAAGTAACCATTTATCTTCTAGGGGTAAAAGTCGCGTGCCTAGGGTGTTACCCCCTACAACTCCTAGGCAATAGCGTTTCCCGGCTTGTTAGGACAATTACGTACTCTATGACCCCCCTCTGCACAGTAAAGACACAGCCGCTCAGACATCCTACGTCTTCGCTCCATTTGGGATAGTTTCGACCGACCAATTTGCATTGGTTCGGGTGGAGGCGAGACAGGAGGAGGTGGAGTTACTAGAGGCGCAGCGTAGGACACCATTCTTACATGACTACTACCCCGGGTCTGTTTCTGATAGCGCAGTCTGCGGTCGACTCGAATGGCCGATGAAATGGCCTCATCGACTGTTTTAGGTTCAGGCAGACTTAACATGAGATCTGAGACCTCATCTTACAACCCTGATAAGAAACAATCTAAGAGGGTATAGGTGTCCCACCTGGCTGAAACTGACCACCTCCTAAATTCGGCTGCGTAATCTTCGACCGGACCCTTGCGTTGACGCAAAAGCTTGAGCTTCCGCTCAGAGGTCGCAGCAAGGTCTGGGTCGTCGTAAATTACCGCCATAGCTTTAAAAAATTCATCCACTGAGGAGAGGGCCAAATCTCCGGTGGGCAAACTGTACGCCCACGTCTGAGAATCGCCTGATAACAAAGTCTTAATAAATGTGACCCTTTGGGCCATAGTTCCAGAAGATCGGGGTCTCAACTCAAAGTAAGATAACACTCTACTTCTAAAATTTTGGAAGTCAGATCTGTCACCAGAAAATTTCTCAGGTACAGGCAAACGTATGTCAGAGCTAGGAGGGGATCGCACCTCATCCACTGCTGTCTGGAGGGTTTGTAAAGAACCAGACAAGGCTTCAATCATAGTCTTGTGACTACCCAGCACTTGGTTGATGTTTTCCACCGAAGTGGCAAGTGCGCCCAGACGGTCAGTGTGTGCGTCCATTTGCATTTTTGGTCTGCCGTTCTGTAACACAGAGAGGGTCTGATTACCGGTGAACTGCAGTATCACCGGGAATACAGAATATACCCGATTATTGGTGATCTGCAGTATCACCGATAATCAGATATATCTACTAACCTCTGGACACCAGAGAGAACAAGTGAGTGTTTAGATGCAACAGTATACTTTGAGTACTTCTCCAGAAGTATGTTCCTTCCGATGGCCTAGACTCTCCCGGGGGAGGAGCTAGGCTGAGTGTAGGAAGGACAGAGCGTGAGTGACACCATAGAGAGAGGGTGTCACTAACAGATCTGGGAACTGCCCCTAACAGTAAGGCCAGTTCTCGAGGTCGGCAAGCCAGGTCGTTAACACACAGACAGATAAGGTACAGATTCAGGAGACAGATACGGAATCCAATAAACAGACAGGGTTTGGCAACGGAGTATCAGAATAGCAAAGTACAGAATCAGGAGGCAAATACAGAGTCCAGGAACGAGCAGAGTTTGGCAACAGGATATCAGAAATAGCAAGGTACAGAATCAGAGTTCAGAGGAATAGTCAGGCAGGCACAAGGTCATAACAAATAATACAGTTCAATATTCCTAATGCTAAGGTGTGAGTTCCTTGATCATCAACACCTTTGGAAACTATGCTAGAGCACAGATACAGACAAGGTCTAAGTGCTACCACGTAGTGATCGCAACGGCAGACACCAGAGAAATGACCAGCATCCAGTATATATACTACAGCGCTCACCAGCGCCACCCCTAAGTGCTGGACAAATGGAAGGCGGTGAAAATGTCAGCTGACCCGCTTGGTCAGCTGACTCTTCTCTGGCTGTCATATAAGCTCTGCCTCTCAGCGCGCTAGAAGTCCCAGCCACACCAGATATGTCTTGCAATGTATCCGCTGATCCAGGCGCGGGGGCCGCCACCCCGCTCTCCGAGCAAGCGGCGGTCTCCCCGCGTCCAACCACAATGTCAGCAGCTTTGCCATGCGTGCAATCTGCTGCATCCAACGCGGACTCCACCGCTCTGCCCATGCGGCATGCGGCGGTTTCTTCGCGTTGTGCCGCCATGTTAGACGCGGAAACAGCCGCCTCACTCTGAGCCCTTGCGGCGGCTTTTCCGCGTTTCCTCACATCAACCCCTAGGTTGTAATTCCAGTATTTGTAAAGCGCTTTTTTCCTGTCGGACTCATAGCGCCTGTGAGGCAGCCACTAGAGCGCACTCAGTAGGAAATAGCAGTGTTATGGAGTCTCACCCAAGAACTCCTCACTGAATAGGTGCTAGCTTACTGAAATAGAAAGAGCCTAGATTGGAACCCAGGTTTCCTAATTCAGAGGCAGTGGTGTCAATTATATTTTTGTTTTTCTCAGGGAAATTGACTATCAAAGTGACTACAGGCGGTCCACTGCTTACAAACAGATTGCGTTCCGTGAGATTGTTTTAAGATGGATTTGATTGTAAGATGAGTCCCGTGTTAAACATGGTGAAGCTTGGATAAAAGTTGTTTTTTGTTGTTGTTTTTTTGTAAAATAATTTTTTATTGTAGAAATGTTTGACAGTACAATACAGAAATCAAACAGTACAATAAAGACAAAGTTTCTTGCCATATTTGTTGTAGTACAATACTATCAGTGTAAATGTTTAATTGTTTTGGAAGACACAGCAAATATCTTTAACTAATACATAACAGGCACTTACAATCATTGATGATACTTTCAAAACATGGAATTCAAAGCTGAGTAGAGTTCTTAGCGCTAGATATAATGTCCTTAGCCAACCAAGCTTCTAGAGATACATATATATGGGTTCCCATAGTGGCATGGCAGGAGAGACAAAGAAGAGAAGTAGAACTAGAGAAAGAGGAGAAGAAGAAAAAGAAGAAGGGGTAGAGGGAGGGGAAAGGGGAGTAAGGGGGCTTAAGGGAGGGGATGAGGGGTATGGAAGGGGGCGGGAGAGAGAGGGGAAAGGGAAAGACAGGGTGCGCTACTGCCTCAGGAGCCCAGGATCAAGAGGTCGACTATATCCAAGGAGGATCAGGCTGTATGAGTGTTCAAGATAGTTATAGAGAAGGAGATACAATCGGGAGCCCCCAATAGTGTATTATTGATAGCACAATTGGTATAAATACAGATAAGGTTATACTCACAAGTCTAGGTTGCCGAATATGGGCAACCACTTTCTTCGCCTATGGGGAAATTAAACCTGTCCCCACTCAGATTAAAAGAGTTGCTCTCCGTAGAAAAAGAAAAAGGTGATCACACCCATCCACCAGGTGGATAATAATGTATAAAAGGAGTACAGAGGCGCCAGCAGAATAAAAAAGACCACAATTTTAAAACCAATTAAAAACGCGGTTGGCAAGGGTGGATTTGCCAACCCAACAATTTACACAACCAACCCGCTTCCTCAGGCAAAAATAAAAAGCAGGAGTAACTGAAACATTAACATAATGAAATAAAATAAACAAAATAAAACAAAACAATAATAACATACAATAAACAATAATGAAAAAGTAAAAGACAAATATAGCACAGTACAAGTTAAAACGATCAGGTGTAGGACGTTGCAGAGGCTTATAATTATGGAAAAAGTCTGACATTTATCAGAAATCGAAAGTAGTGAACAAAGGCCCAGCCTTGAGAATATCCATAAAACAATTACTCTGTTAATAATAATATCCATAAAACAATTACTCGAAATGCGTTGCATATGGTGTTTGTTTGGAGTACCTATTAAATTTGTTTATACCATACAAAATTGGTTGTGTAAATTGTTGGGTTGGCAAATCCACCCTTGCCAACCACGTTTTTAATTGGTTTTAAAATTGTGGTCTTTTTTATTCTGCTGGCGCCTCTGTACTCCTTTTATATTTGTTCAAGATAGTTCTCTGAGTGAGTTAAAAAATGTAAAAAAAAAATTAAAACTGGGACTCAAAATTAGAGCATGTCTAAGGCTTTAGTAGAGTCTGGAAAATCAATCCACACTGCCCATTTTCTAGTGAAGGTTTCTGCTGTACCTTGAGAGTCAGAATAAAGGTCCTCCATTCTCATAGTAAGATTAATTTCTTTGAAGAGTTCTGTCATGGAGAGAATAGTAGTAGATTTCCAATGGTGAGAAATAAGTAATCTGGCTGCTATCATTAACTGAGGAGTTAGGGATTTTTTAATTGCAGTTGATCTTCCAGGCAGTAGAGCTGTGGCTGGTGATAGTAGAAGATCTGTGCAGTAAAGATGTTTATGGATCTGAAAAACTTTGGCCCAAAAGGGTTGAATAAGAGGGCATTCCCACCAAATGTGGAAAAAAGACCCAATCATCTTAGAGCATCTCCAGCATGTGGGCGGGGTATTTGAGTTGTATTTGGCAATTTGTATTGGGACCTGATACCATCTGGAAAATACTTTATAGCTCATTTCCTGATGGAGGGTGGAGATAGAGGTTTTATTGATGAGTGTAAAAAATGTTTTCCCATTGTTCGGCTAGAAATGGAGTCCCCAATTCCTTGTCCCAGGTGTCAGTAAGCTTTAACAGATCACCTTCACTGGAGGAGCAGACCAGGTATGAGTATAAGGAGACTTTATGAGGAAGAGAGGAGGTAGAGGAACACATACGTTCAAATTCCGTGAGTGGTCTATGGAATGAGATTTAATAGTTATAGTTTTGTGAAACCACTTAAGTTGGTTCCAGGCCAATCAACCCAACTCAGGTTTATTTGCAGGATTACCAATCATGTCACGTGGGATAACCTGTCCCCATTTAGTAATATGTATAGAGTGTGCCCGGACACCAGAAGCAAAACATGGATTATCTAGTAGGGAGGTAAGTGGGCTATATGGGGTGGAAGGGCTAAATCTACTACTGAGAGAGTGCCAGGTCATGAGTACAATTTGGGCCCAGAAGGCTACATCATCCGCCTTAGGTTTCTGTTCCAGTGGTAGCCAAATCAAAGCTCTAGGATCAAGTGAGGACAATGAGGCCTCTAAGTCAATCCACTGTTTGTCAGATCTGTCTTGAAACAAGTTCAGTATGTGAGTGAGTAAAATAGCTTGGCAATATGCCTTGATGTCCGGAAAACCCATTCTCCCTTCACATTTAGGACGTGTGAGGAGTCTAAATTTGGTTATGTGTGGCCTATTATGCCATATAAATTTCATTATATGTGACTGTATTTTATCTAGGATTTTCGTGGGAAGTTTAATTGGAATTGCCTGCATTACATATAATATCTTGGGTAGGATGTCCATTTTGATGGCATTAATACGTCCAGCCCAAGATAAGTGCAGCTGATTCCAATTTTCTAAGTCCTTCGAGATCTTCGAGAGGAGGGGTAAGTAACTGAGGTAGAACAGTTCAGAGGGATCCGCCAAAATTTGAATTCCCAAGTATTTACTTTTATGGGGTTGCCACTTAAAGGAGAAAGAATTTTGGAGGATGGAAACAAGTGAGTCTGGTAATGTGATATTTAATTTCAGTTTTGGTGATGTTGATCTTGATATTGCTTACATTTCCGAAGAGCTCAAATTCCGTAAGGAGATTCGGAAGGACAATCGTAGGATTTGATAAGTAGACCAGCAGGTCATCTGCGAAAAGAGAGATTTTTAAATGTCTATCCCCTCTAATGAGTCCTTGAATAGCGGAGTTTTGTCTCAGCGCAACTGCCAGATGTTCCATGCAAAGAACATATAATAGGGGTGAAAGGGGGCAGCCCTGGCGCGCTCCATTTGCTATAGGGAAGGCGTCTGACAGGGTCCCATTAATCTTAATTCTGGCTGATGGGTTTTTATACAGAGCCATCACTTTGCTTCTGTAGTTTGGGCCTAGACCAATCTGTTCTAGGCAATTTTAAAGGAACAGCCAGTGGACCCTGTCGAACGCCTTCTCCGTGTCTACTGACATAATACATAGGGGGGATTTAGACCTTTTGGCATGATGTATCAGGGAAATAGTTTTTAAGGTATTGTCCCTGGCCTCTCTCCCAGCCACGAACCCAGTCTGGTCAGTATGAATGATGTTAGGCAGGACAGGGTTGAGCCTTTCAGCAAGGATCTTCGCATAGAGCTTAAGATCTATATTGATCAGGGAGATTGGGCGATAATTTGCACAGCTACTTGGGTCCTTGTCTGGTTTGGGTATTACTGTTATGTGAGCTATGGATGTTTGGGGAGTAAATGTCCTTTCTTCATCAATAGAATTGAAGGTTCGCAGCAGGAGAGGGGCCAGGGAAGAACAGAATTGTTTATAAAAGGGTCCAGTAAGGCCGTCAGGCCCAGGACTTTTGCCCTTTTTGAGTGCCCTAATGCAGGATAGCAATTCGAATTCTGTAATGTCTGAATCCAATTCTTTAATCACGTCATCTGAAAGAGTTGGTAGCTTGGTTGTGTTGATGTAAGAAAGAATCTTCTCCTTCAATTTGGTCTGATTCATATCATGGTATCTGCCTCTAATGTTATATAGGGCCGTATAATAGCTGTTAAATTCCTGAGCAATTTCTGAGTTTCTAAATTTGGTGTGGCCCTTGGGATTTTTAATCAAGAAAATATTTAGTAGCCCGAGGGTGTAAATAGTGAGCTAAGAGAGTGCCACATTTACCTCCATGGTAGAAGAGTTTACTATGAAATCTTTCCCTGGCTACTAAAGTTTTCTGGTCTAGTAGAGCTAAGAGGGACTGTCTAGTGTTTGAGAGTTCAAGATCTAGGTCAGGGGTATACGCACATTTGAGATTGGTTTCGAGGTTCTGGATTTTAGTCAATAAATCAGCAATTTGTGTTCCTCTTTCCTTTTTCATTCTAGCTCTGTGAGAAATGAAAACACCATGTAGAACACACTTAAGTGCCTCCCATTTAATGGTTACGGGGGTCTCATCATCAACATGATCCCTCATGAACAGCTCTATCGATTCTTTAATGGCAGAGGAGTCTGTGAGGAGATGAGAATGGTCATTTGTACAGAACGAGCAAAATATAGGAGCATAATCAGACCAAAGCCTGTTTCCATTGGAGGCTTGTATATTTAGATCTAGCAGGGATTGTGAAACGAAAAAGTAGTCAATACGGCTAAAGGTTTTATGTACTGACGAGAAGAAGGAATAATCTCGTGTATTAGGGTGCAGTGTTCGCCAAACGTCTACTAAGTGTAGTGAAGCTAATTTAGACTTTAACTTGAGCAAGGTAGCTTTAGGTAGGGGGATCTCCACGAGGAGGAGTCCAGTTTAGGATCAAAGCATAGATTAAGGTCACCTCCCAAAACTATGTCCCCTTCAGCAAACGATATCAGCTTAGAGAGGTAATTTAGTAAGGCCCCTCCCTGATTCTGGTTTGGGAGATAGAGGTTGGCTAGGGTATATTTATGATTGTCTAGTTGTATAATTAGAAACACAAACCTACATCGTGGATCTATCATCTCCTTCAAAATTGTGACGTTAACATTTTTGTAGAACCCAGTAGATACCCCCCATAGACTTAGCTAAGGGGTTTGAACTGTGATACCACTTGTTGAAGTATCTGCCTTTAATAATTGGGATTTCATTTGTTTTGAAATGGGTTTCCTGTAGAAACATTATGGAGGCTTTGTGTTTATGGAGATGATGAAGGACTTGGGAACGTTTGTTTGGGGAGTTGAAACCTTTGACATTAAAAGAAGATATCTGACAACTATTCATGAGCACAAACACTGGTCCACATGACAGCCCAGGGGCCCCAGGTCTCTCTCACTCACTGGGGCCCCCAAACCACCATGCGACACCTAGAGGGAAGTGCGGGCAAGCCCTGGACCTCTCACCTCCAGGGAACTCACCCCACCACCTCTAAACTGAATGCCAACTGCAACAAACACAATTGCTAACTTCCAGTCAGAGCAATATCCTGCCTCTATCTGGCCAGCAGACGCTTGTCAGCCTGGCTGACAAGCGTCTGCTGGCCAGATAGAGGCAGGATATTGCTCTGACTGGAAGTTAGCAATTGTGTTTGTTGCAGTTGGCAACTATTCATGAGCACAAGAATATATTAGGTATACACTTTTCTTAAAACCAAAACACTGACCCGGTTGATAGGGCAGTCCAGGGGATGCCAAGCAGTAGCACACCCAAGGAAAAAGCATAGAGAGAGAGGGATAAAAAAGAGCAGAACAGAAAGAAGTAGATACATAACATATAAAGCTGACATTATAGACATGCCGACAGATTGGAACAAACTTTCACTGGTCACACCAAGGGTGCTGGAGAGGCACCGGTAGTGTGAGAGATTTGGTGAGGAGTGGAAACCAAGAGCCGGTCACGTGAGCCCAACTGCTCTTGACTCCTAACATAATAAACCTTATATTACAACCATATACTGTATATGCTACCAAAATTAAAACCCACGTATTTTATTTGCCCATTTGTCCCGGTTATTACACCATTTAAAGGGGAACTGAAGTAAGAGGTATACGGAGGCTGCCATATTTATTTCCTTTTAATTAATACCAGTTGCCTGGCAGCCCTGCTGATCCTCTGCCTCTAATACTATTAGCCATAGCCCCTGAACAAGCATGCAGCAGATCAGATGTTTCAGACTTTAAAGTCAGATCTGACAAGACTAGCTGCATGCTTGTTTCTGGTGTTATTCAGATACTACTGCAGAGAAATAGACCAGCAGGGCTGCCAGGCAACTGGTATTGGTTAAAAGGAAATAAATATGGCAGGCTCCGTATACCTCTTACTTCAGTTCCCCTTTAAATTATGTTCCTATCACAGTGTATGGCGCCAATATTTTATTTGGAAATAAAAGTGCATGTTTTCAGTTTTGTGTCTATCACTATCTACAAGCTTATAATTTAAAAAAATAGTAGTAATATAACCCCTTGACATGCATATTTAAAAAAGTTCAGACCCTTAAGTAACTATTTATGTTTTGGGGTTTTTTTTGTATTGTAATTTTTTTTAATTAAAAATTTTACAGGGATTCCAGTAACTAGATGGCACGGGAACGTCTGAAGGTCCTAGAAGGGAAAACAGTTCTGCAGTCAGAGTCCTGAGCTGGTGAGCTCATGAGCCATGGGGCTGGTGAGCTTGTGAGCCATGGGGCGTACGAGAGGAATGGGCGCAGGAGACTTGGAGGCAGGATACAGCCTGTATGGCTTATCCTGCTCCTGCACAAATTCCCATTGATTTCAAATACTATTCCCCCTCCAGGCCGCCATGGATGGTAGGGAATTAAATAATTTGGCTTCCAGCAATTGCTGGAGGCCAAATGATAGTGTTTTAAAAGTAACTTCAGCTCTGTCTTCCGATGGCGCTGAAGTTACTCACTGCTGCGCACAAGTCTCCTGCGCTGGAATGGCAGTGTTCATGCCATGGGCAACCACCTGCTGAGGTGAGACACATCCACAGGTTGTGCTGATTGATGACTTTATTGTAGAGAAATAGTTAACCAGATTCAAGTGAACCAGATCTAGTTCAAGTAGCTTAGATAAGGATGGAAGAGAAAAGGGTCAGTACTTTGACCATGGATGGTTTCTCAAAGGAAAACTGAAGTGAGAAGTATATGGAGGCTGCCATATTATTTCCTTTTAAACAATAGCAGTTGCCTGGTAGTCATGTTGGTCTATTTGCTGCAGTAGTGTCTGACTCACACGTCTGAAACAAGCATGCAAATAATCCTGCCAGATCTGACAATAATGTCAGTAACGTGATCTGCTGCATGCTTGTTCAGGGTCTATGGCTAAAAGTATTAAAGGCAGATAATCAGCAGTATAGCCAGGCAACTGGTATTGCAAGCATATAAATATGGCAGCCTACCTATACCTCTCACTTCAGTTGTCCTTTACGTACTGGAGTGGTAATGTAAGTGTAGAGAGACAGGTTAAATAGAGAGAGGATTAAGGTATGATAGATGAGGGGATAAATACATTACAGTAATCCTACCAATGCTACCAATATTGCTAATACTCATTTTATGTGTGTTGTTTTCTTTTCAGCAAACCCCAGCAGTTCAGTTTACATCTTGGACTTTGCCGTGTAATAACAACCTCACAGCCGCTTCATCAACCTTGCATTAGTAGTCGTCCATTTGACCCCTGGGATGCTTTCAAAGGATGCAGATGTGATCCAGTGGCCCAGCAGCCCAATCACATCTACACAGAAAAAGAAACTGTTATCCTTATCTGTACTGTCATAGGGACTGCTCTAAATTGCCTACCAAGAAGCCTTCAATACTGAACACTATCAGATTGCCTGCTCTATACAGTACAAACATGGGTAATAAATGAATAATTAAAAGCAGAATGCTATTCTGAAACTAGGAAGTGCTAAAATCACTTATTATAGCCAATTATGTTATCTTCTGTCTGTGTAATGGAATAGAAGCTTATTTGAAGCCCATAGTCTATTGTTGTCATTTATATTGTGCCCTCCCGTCCCCCACCTCAGCATTACTGCTGCTTGACATCCCTAGCTACACAAAGGTGAACAAGTGAAGCTTTTCTTCTACCATATAACAGAAGTTGTTGACTAATATTTTTTTCATTACCCACTTGGCTATGACATGAGATGAAAGTGTTTTGTTGTTTTTATGCTAGAAACTGGCACATTTCCTGTCTATAGAGCATAGGTGTGAAACCTAAACACATTGTACATCTATGTCACACAATTGTGTAGTTATATCTAAAAGGGGCTCATTTTGCTGCAAATACATCAATGTGGTTTACCTAGCTGTGTGTATGAAATGTTGCAACATGGAATTATACTAACTGACATTATCACTTTGAAACTACAGCTCACAGACAGTGTGGGTTAATATTACCGCGCACACGCTGCATGTGGTCCTGCCAGCGTAACGTGTGCTCTTATAGGGAACCTAAACTGAGAGGGATATGGATGTTTCCTTTTAAACAATACCAGTTGCCCGACTCTCCTACTGATCAATTTGCTGCAGTAGTATCTGGATCTCACACCTGAAACAAGTATGCAGCTAATCCAGTCTGACTTCAGTCAGACCGCCTGATCTGCATGCTTGTTCAGGGGCTGTGGCTAAAAGTATTAGAGACACAGGATCAGCAGGAGAGTCAGGCAACTGGTATTATTTTAAAAGGAAAAATTTGTATCATCCTCAGTTTAGGTTCCCTTTAACTTACGCACAGTGTTCCTAACTGCCGCGCGATATGCTCTTAGCGCGACCGCGGTACTCCACTAGCACAGCCGCTACTACGTTAATAAGCCAAGTCCTTATTGGGCTGATAATCAACCAAACTGAAGGGTTATTCTAACATAACTAGCTGTCAGCTTGCAACCTTGCCCATATTCTTAGTACTCTAGCAAATTTTCATTGGCAGCTGCATTATGGAAGAGGAGAATTGTGATAAGCGTATATCTTTGGTAATAGCACACTGGTATGGTATACTATATATTTTATAGGCTTCTGTCTTACAATGAGAAAGTTCAGCCGCGATAAGCCTTGGTAATAGGCTCAGTCGGGTCCAGTCTGGGGCTTTTGCGCAATCGCGGACCTCCCGCTCATGCACAGTAGACCCGCATACCTCCCAACATTTGCAAATAACGAAGCGGGACACTTAGGGCACACCCCTTACACACCCCCAACCACACCGTCTGACACACCCCTAGTCAATCATACAATATATATATATATATATATATATATATATATATATATATATATATATATATATATATATATATATTATTTTTTTATTTATTTTTTTAAAATAAACCTACAATGGTCCTTTGCATTTAAAAAATAATTGTGGGTGGGGAAAAGGGTGAGGGTGAAAAAATTAACGAGGCCCCAGCCGGCCGCTGTGGTGTGTGGGATGCGGTGTGTGGGATAATATTGACCCTGCCTCCGAATGTGCCCCCCAGTGTCCCCCCGTATGCAGAGTTTAAGAGCGCAGTGGAGCGGGCAGTCTTACCATTCCTCCTCACGTACCGGGCTCTGGCTTCCATCTACTTCCTGTGACGTCACAGGAAGCAGGAAGCGGAGAAGAGCCAGAGATGCCCGTACGCAAGGAGGAATGGTAAGACTGCCCGCTCCTCTGCGCTCTTAAACTCTGCATACAGGGGGACACTGGGGGGCACATTCAGAGGGAGGGAGGGACAATATTATTCCACACACCGCATCCCACACACCACAGCCGCCGACTGGGGCCTCGATCATTTTTTTTGCACATCTGACCCCCCAGCCTCCCAGGACACTGGGGGGTCATAACAGGACAGCGGGAGAGACCCCCAAATCGGGACAGTCCCGACGAAATCAGGACTGTTGGGGGTATGGACCCGGACTGCTGAGACTGAGCCAGTTACCGGGGCTGATCGCGGCTGAATGGCAGACTGAAGGAGGAAGCTGCGGGTGAATATCAAATCTTTATTTTTTTTACAGCTCTGGTTTACTTTATGGTGATACCATTCACCGGCTAACTGTAGAGAAGAAAAAACATCTGTAATTCTAGGTGTTTAAAGTACTACCTAACAGAGCCATATTAATGCATGCCATGTACTGATGTCTGAAACATTCTGTATGCATGTTGGATTATTGTGGCTCTGTACAATTTATAAGCTGACACATAACTGCATTCCAGCGTTTATGGAGGTGTGTTTAGCATTTAGGGACAACAAAGGGACGATTTGCATATTCAGCAGTGATGCATTGTGGGACACCTCAGAGCTCACTCCAACCTGAATAATTGTAAATACTTTCTGTTTTAAGAAGGCAAAATTCTGTTTTGCATTTTTCAAGAAAATATTTAATTTTTAACTGTGTATTGCATGTCCAAAATTAACAGTTCATGTTCTTTAAATACAATGGCTACCTGGTGACTGTAATTTGTAAATATTTATGTACAGAAAATGGGGGTTAAATATGTAGTTCTGTTGATCAGCTTTTAATATTCCTTGTTTGGTAAAAGTAATTATTCCTAGCCTAAAAAACATCATGAACTATAGACTCTAACATGTGCATCAAGGGCCTAATTCCATGTAGTAGGCCTCCCTCTTGTGACCAAATAATATATTACATCACTTAAAGTAACTAAAAGGCTCTGTAATGCAACCATTTTAATACAGTACTCTCAAACTGGAGAGTTTATGTAAAAGTGTATTTATTATTTTGTATTTAGAGGAAGGATTTGCGAAAGCAAAATGCAAAGTTGATAGGCAAAGTAAAAAATCAACTCTTTTTCAAATAGTGCCAAATGCAGTCTTAAAGGAAACCTGTAAGCCTGTGAAATAAAAAAACACAGATACTTACCTCTGGATCCTAATGAGGCTTCCCCATCCTTCTCCATCTTTCCATTCCAGCGCTGCCAGCCCCGAAAAAGAAAACAAAAAAACACTAGCACTAGCGACTTTACGCTCGGGCCCCAGCGGAAATAGTCAAGTTCGATCAGGTCCGCTCTACTTGCACAGGTGTCTCACGCCTGCACAGTAGAGAGGACCCGATCAGGCTCAGCTATTTCCTGCCAGGCTCTAGGGAAAGCCACTAGTACGCTTGTGCCACCACTGACAAGACCTTGACGCCAGACTTTTGGGGGTGCCAGCAGGGCCGGATTTGTACTCTTTCCCGCCCTTGGCCACTGTCACCAGCTGCCCCCCTTCAGTATAGCTAGCGAGATGACCCCTCCCCCTTCCCTCTAGTATAGGTAGCCAGATGACTCCTCCCCTTTCCTTCCAGTATAGGTAACCAGATGACCCCTCTCCCTTCCTTCTAGTATAAGTAGACAGATGACTGCAACCCCCTTTCTCTCTAGTATAGGTAGTCAGATGACTCCTCTCCCTTTCCCTCCAGTACAGGTAGCCAGATGACACCCTTAATCCCTCCCCCCCCCCCTTTCAGTATAGGTAGCCAGCTCACCTTCACACCGCAGCAGCCATCAGTGTCAGTCATTTCTACACTCATCTCCAGTGCAGAAGCTTCCTCTTCCTTTCTGTCTCCAAACCTGCCGCTGTCCATAGCCGCTGGCCACAATGCAAAGGTGCACAGAGAGTAAGGTGGCTGCTGCACAGACAGCTAGCAGCAGAGTACTGAGGTCAGGCACTCGTCTGATCTCCCTGTATTGCAGCTTTTGCAAGCTTGCAAATGCTGCACCAATATAGCCTGCTGCTTTGGTGCCCTTCCTCCTGTGGTGCCCTAGGCCATGGCCTAAGTGGCCTTGGCCTAAATCCAGCCCTGGGTGCCAGCACTGGAACAGGGCTGAAGGGGAGGACAAGGGAAGCCTCTGTAAAATCCAGAGGCTTCCCCCTCCCAAGGTAAGAATAGAATGGTAAGATTGGATGAAAAAGATTGGATCATTAGTGCCCACCAGTGGCGTAGTAATAGGGGTTGCAGAGATTGCGACTACACCAGGGCGTTTGGGCCAGAGGGGCCCTTCCTCAACCACAGTATTCACTCTTTGATTCTGTACTGGTAATAATCACTTCTATAGATGCTTTGAATAGTAGTAATAATTAACAAACTGTTCCCCATCCCATTCTTGCACCTCTGACACTGTGGTTGTCCTTGGCAGGTTTTGGTGTGCCATATCAATTGTTATGTATAGAGGGCTTGGGGGGGGGGGCAATGTAAAACTTGCACCGGGGCCCATATCTCCTTAGCTACAGTACACCACTGGTGCCCACCATTACACCCCAGCATTTCAACAAAAATGGCCTGCACTGTATAGAACAGAAGAGGAGTATTGGTTAGGTTATAGGTGAAGGGTAGACTTAGTTGTTGAAGACAGGCCACAGGAAGGGAATATTCTTAGAGTGGGGTTTAAGGTTAGAGATTTGATTTGAAGTAATGCTGTGAGGGGGAATTATGGTTAGGCATTAGGAAGGGATTAACTTTGGAATATAGCAATCAGGGTGAGGTGTCAGGCTTCAGGAAGGGGGTAAGGTAGACTGGGGATTGGGCAAAGCTGTAAAAATATCTAAAAAAAAAATGCATAGCATTAAGAAGCAGTAGCGACATTGCTGGGTCAAGTTGCACAGAAGCGCTGTGTTGCTATGTGGGGAGGCAGGGCGTAGCGGCGCGTGCCTAACGTCACGCAGCAGGCGGGGGAGGGGCATAGACAATAGGAATGGCCGTCTCTGGGGTGATATAATTGGCCAGGTGGATCGTTTATGGGTTGGGGTCAGGGGGCCAATGTACACATGCTCAATTATCGGCTGAGGCGGTTGTTATTGGCCGCTTCAGCTGAATTTAGTCAAGTGTGTGTACAAGCCTTTAGGCTATAAGAAGATTGCCAACACCCTGCAACTGAGCTGCAGCATGGTGGCCAAGATCACACAGCAGCTTAACAGGACAGGTTGCACACAGAACAGGCCTTGCCATGGTCAACCAAAGAAACAGAGTGCATGAGCTCAGCGTTGAATCCAGAGGATATCTTTTGCAAATAGATGTACATACATCATGACTCCCCACAAGTATTACACCAATAAGTCAGCTTCTTCAAGAAAGGAGGAAGCTCCTCCACTTTCTCCAGACCAGATATTTGTGTCGTGGTGGGAAGTTACCCACATGCCTGATCGACAACAGCTGCTCATACCAACCACTTGGATAAGTCTTACCAGAAGTTTTCTTGGTGACTGACCTACTACACTTAGAGGTATCTGCATCACTTTCTTGAAGTAACCCCACTAGATGCCTTCCTTTTATGGATACCATGGAGGGAATGACCCAGACTGAGAAGGAACCCCTTAAAAGTGAATTCCACTAAAATCTTTGATCTTAACCTTGTAAGCAGTGAGAAAGGGTTATGATGACTATTACATTTTTATATTTGTTCCTGCCTGAAAGTAAAGATTTATCCTCCCTCTTTGTTTCACAGACATAGAACGTAAAACAGGAAGTCTCATCAAAGGCAACTAAAGCAGTACTAAAGCACAATAAAGGTTATACATTCTTCCCCACTTTACTAAGGACATTTTTTATTACTGCATATTGCTACTAAAGTTCTACTTTAAAGATAGAAATACGGATGGAGAGAGAGAGAGAGATGGATATAGATAGATAGATAGATAGATAGATAGATAGATAGATAGATAGATAGATAGATAGAGTGAGAGAGAGCGAGAGAGAGAGAGCGAGAGAGAGAGAGAGAGAGAGAGAGAGAGAGAGAGAGAGAGATAGATAGATAGATAGATAGATAGATAGATAGATAGATAGATAGATAGATAGATAGATAGATAGATAGAATATAAACCTTACAGATGGGATCATTACAAATATGGCTTCAAACAAATCAAACAAGTCACACAATTAAATGGATTTTAGTGTTCCAGATATATTGTGTGCAGCCATTAATATGTATAATAATGCCAATTATAGCGTTAATGTAAGAGGTAGTATTATCATTAAAAAATTTTGCTAAATCGAACAGCTAAATTAATTTCCATATATGCATAGCGTACAAAATAACTGCTAATAAGAGCTGTGAATTTAAATTAAGCAATTTTCTGTTTCAAAATTGTTTCCAGACCTTTCATTTTTATAGAGTGCCATTTATCGTTAATTAAGAGACCTTGGGTGATTAACCCAAACAATACCCAGCACATTCTGCATCCTCAACCATTCATTACATAGTTCTGAAACAATGTAGGGTTTTAACCTCCTACTGTTAGGAAATAAGGATTGTGCTACATCCTTGACAGTTATATCCTGCAAATCCAAAGGATCCTCTCTATCCTACCAGTTCAAGGCGGTATCCTATTTCAGGAAGCTTGCAGATCTTCTACATGGGGGATCCTCTCCAATCTGGAGTATTAGTGGTGACTTATAGCACTCATATCATCATCTCTTTCTATGCACAGGACAGAGAATTTCCCAACCTATCATTATGAGACAAACAAATATACAGAATACATCTACCGGTAATTGCATCACTACATCTATTGGTTAATGACTACTGCTTTATCTCTCCTCACCGTGTGAGTTTGGTTGTACTGTTAGGAGTCCGTGGGGGGAGGTTACTGTTCGGACTAGGTGGGGATGGTTATTGATAGGCATACAGTGGCTTGCAAAAGTATTCGGCCCCCTTGAAGTTTTCCACATTTTGTCACATTACTGCCACAAACCTGAATCAATTTTATTGGAATTCCACGTGAAAGACCAATACAAAGTGGTGTACACATGAGAAGTGAAACGAAAATCATACATGATTCCAAACATTTTTTACAAATAAATAACTGCAAAGTGGGGTGTGCGTAATTATTCAGCCCCCTGAGTCAATACTTTGTAGAACCACCTTTTCCTGCAATTAAAGCTGCTAGTCTTTTAGGGTATGTCTCTACCAGCTTTGCACATCTAGAGACTGAAATCCTTGCCCATTCTTCTTTGCAAAACCGCTCCAGCTCAGTCAGATTAGATGAACAGCGTTTGTGAACAGCAGTTTTCAGATCTTGCCACAGATTCTCGATTGGCTTTAGATCTGGACTTTGACTGGGCCATTCTAACACATGGATATGTTCTTTTTTAAACTATTTCATTGTTGCCCTGGCTTTATGTTTAGGGTAGTTGTCCTGCTGAAAGGTGAACCTCCGCCACAGTCTCAAGTCTTTTGCAGACTCCAAGAAGTTTTCTTCCAAGATTGCCCTGTGTTTAGCTCCATCCAACTTCCCATCAACTCTGACCAGCTTTCCTGTCCCTGCTGAAGAGAAGCACCCCCAGAGCATGATGCTGCCACCACCATATTTGACAGTGGGGATGGTGTGTTCAGAGTAGTGTTGGGCGAACAGTGTTCGCCACTGTTCGGGTTCTGCAGAACATCACCCTGTTCGGGTGATATTCGAGTTCGGCCGAACACCTGATGGTGTTCAGCCAAACCGTTCGGCCACATGGCCGAACTAAGAGCGCATGGCCGAACGTTCCCCGAACGTTCGGCTAGCGCTGTGATTGGCCGAACGGGTCACGTGGTTAGGACCCGAACGCTCTCTGATTGGCCGAACTGTCACGTGGTAAATAAATACCCGAACCACGTCATATCTCCGCCATTTGTCTGTGGGTTTAGCTTTGGGTAGGCAGGCAGGGTAGTTCGCGCTCCAGCCACGCTAGCCAGGGTCCCCCCAGTCATTGTGTGTTGCTGCTGGGAACAGTAGTACAACGCTCGCTCAGCCACACTATATAGCATTGTGTTTACTGCCACTCTGTGTACCTCGCTCAGTCACACTATATAGCATTGTGTTTACTGCCACTCTGTGTCTGCTGGGAACAGTAGTACACTGCTCGCTCAGCCACACTATATAGCATTGTGTTTACTGCCACTCTGTGTACCTCGCTCAGCCACACTATATAGCATTGTGTTTACTGCCACTCTGTGTCTGCTGGGAATAGTAGTACACCGCTCGCTTAGCCACACTATATAGCATTCTGTTTACTGCCACTCTGTGTCTGCTGGGAATAGTAGTACACCGCTCGCTCAGCCACACTATATAGCATTGTGTTTACTGCCACTCTGTGTACCTCGCTCAGCCACACTATATAGCATTGTGTTTACTGCCACTCTGTGTCTGCTGGGAACAGTAGTACACTGCTCGCTCAGCCACACTATATAGCACACTATATGCTGCTGGGTTAGCGTTGCCAGTCCCTGTTTATTGAACCTCTCATCTTTATTACATTTATGACTGCATGGCGGCAAAAAGCATTGCTATATCCGCACGCTATTTGTCCTCATGCAAGGCCTGGGATGTTGTGTCTCAAAAAGCGTGGCCTTCTCCTCCTGCGCCTCCTCCTGTTCCATCACGTGTTCTGCTGCTTGTGCTGGGTTAGCGTTACTGGTCCCTTTTCCTGGAACCTCTTCTCTGTATTACATTTATGACTCCATGGCGACAAAAAGCATGTTACCTGTGCAAAGAAACATGACATTTTCCACATTTAAAAGAAAGTTTTTCCTTTGAAACTTTACAATCAATTTTCTCAAAAACTATAAGCTCTTTTTCAAATATTTTTTTTCCTCTTGTACCCACTCCCAAGGTGCACATACCCTGCAAATTTGGGGTATGTAGCATGTAAGGAAGCTTTACAAAGCACGAAAGTTCGGGTCCCCATTGACTTCCATTATGTTCGGAGTTCGGCGCGAACACCCGAACATCGCGGCGATGTTCAGCGAACGTTCGCGAACCCGAACATCTAGGTGTTCGCCCAACACTAGTTCAGAGTGATGTGCAGTGTTAGTTTTCCGCCACACATCTCATTTTGCATTTTGGCCAAAATGTTCCATTTTGGTCTCATCTGACCAGAGCACCTTCTTCCACATGTTTGCTGTGTCCCCCATATGGCTTATGGCAAACTGCAAACAGGACTTCTTATGCTTTTCTGTTAACAATGTCTTTCTTCTTGCCACTCTTCCATAAAGGCCAACTTTGTGCAGTGCACGACTAATAGTTGTCCTATGGACAGATTCCCCCACCTGAGCTATAGATCTCTGCAGCTCATCCAGAATCACCACGGGCCTCTTGGCTGCAGTTCTGATCAGCGCTCTCCTTGTTCGGCCTGTGAGTTTAGGTGGACGACCTTGTCTTGGTAGGTTTACAGTTGTGCCATACTCCTTCCATTTCTGAATGATCGCTTGAACAGTGCTCCGTGGGATGTTCAAGGCTTTGGAAATCTTTTTGTAGCCTAAGCCTGCTTTAAATTTCTCAATAACTTTATCCCTGACCTGTCTGGTGTGTTCTTTTGTTTCATGGTGTTTTTGCTCCCAATATTCTCTTAGACAACCTCTGAGGCCGTCACAGAAAAGCTGTATTTGTATTGACATTAGATTACACACAGGCGTACTCTATTTAGTCATTAGCACTCATCAGGCAATGTCTATGGGCAACTGACTGCACTCAGACCAAAGGGGGCTGAATAATTACGCACACCCCACTTTGCAGTTATTTATTTGTAAAAAAATGTTTGGAATCATGTATGACTTCCGTTGCACTTCTCACGTGTACAACACTTTGTATTGGTCTTTCACGTGGAATTCCAATAAAAGTGATTCATGTTTGTGGCAGTAATGTGACAAAATGTGGAAAACTTCAAGGGGGAAAAATACTTTTGCAAGCCACTGTAGATGGGCCAGGGTGTGAGATTTAGGGTACAGAAGATGATAATATAATATCAGCAAACTACCGACTATCTACTACCGCTATTTGGCTCCCATGTTTCTATGCACATTTTTTTGCAGAGAAGCATCAAGGATGGCCTTCAGTTCTGACATGCAGATATTTCAAACAACTAATAAAATAGAAATTGTTTCTGATTGGTAGTGTAGAATATTAACACTGTATTTTCAGTCAATATGAGCATTTCAGAAAGTATGATTGATGGGTTAACCAAATGTAACAAACTTACCTGGTGTGGTCTCTGCAGGCTGCTCTTTGGTCAAACACATCCCCGTCTCCCCTGTAGATGTGAATCAGCATGATGGCATCCCCGGCTCCCCTGTAGATGTGGGTTGGCGTGTTGTTTCTGGCAGGACGCGCGCAGTTCAGAGCTGCCTTTATAGGCTGAGGAGGCGTGTCTGATGGGGTGTCAGCTGTGATGTCATCAGCTGACACCTTTTTGCAGGAGGTGCTGTCAATTCTGGGGGCTGGGCTTTTGCTTTGCCTCCTGAGTACTTAGGGCCAGAGTATTCACTTGCTCGTTGGCCTTGATACTAATCAGTTTGCTGGTTCTTGGCCCTTAGCTAGTGAGAAATTGAGAGCTACATTTCATATATTGCGCATCAGCGCGATATATACGTACTCTAGTCAGTCAGACTTATTATTTTGTAGCATTATATATTTGTAATATTATTATATTTATATCGTAATATTGTATATTAGCTGTGTACCGACCTTTCGCCTGCCTCTTGACCTCGCTCTTGCCTAGCCCTTCTGTACCACTGCCATCTGATATATGTGTATGACTTGGCCTGTCCCTGACTTTGCTACTGTTTGATCCTTCCAATATGACTGACATCTGACTTATGTGTATGACCCTGCCTGTTAATTGACTACGATTTTGCCTAACTCTATTGTACTTCACTCATCTGCTCTTGTGAACGACTTCGGCCTGACCCTGACTACGCCTTTCTCACTAGAACTGAGATTTACACTAGTTACGTTAGATCTCTTCACATGCGTGATTCCACATCATTCTATGTGTGACCAGCAATAAGCCCATTCATAGCTGTCTTACTAAGAGGTATATAATGCCAGTCCTGCACTCCCTTCACTGGCTACCTATAGAATGGAGGGTCCTATTCAAGATCGGCCTACTGACATTTAAATCCCTGAATAATCTAGGTCCTGGATACATGAAAGATATGTTGCAGCTGCGAAGCAATCCCCGCATTCTCAGATCCACAGGTTCTAATAATCTAGTCATACCCAGAGTCCATTTGGAAACTATTGGTCCCAGAGCCTTCTGTCATGCTGCCCCTACATTTTGGAACTCCTTACCTCAACAGATCAGGACAGCTCCATCCCTGGACGTGTTTAAACCTAGACTGAAAACCCATCTGTTCAGTCTGGCATTTGCAGAAATATAACTTTTGTTGTGTGAATACTTCATCCTACTACCAATTACTGAATCTGAGAGAGCCTAAACGCTTTGAGTCCTATGGGAGAAAAGCGCTATAGAAATGCTATTGTATTGTATTGTATTGTATATCCTTACTAACAAAGGCGATTCAGGTGAACTCATAGTCTTGTAAGACATTGGATGGTTGGTTAGTCATGGAAATAGCACCATTGCTTCAGACTGCCAAACACTTGATGGTCCACACACAATAAGGAAACTCCTCTTCTCAGACTTCAGGCCAGTTGCACAGCTTCAGGCCAAACCTAACCCCTCCACATTATAGGAGTGCCCCAGATGACCTCAGCCCACCATTTTCCACTGCGAGTGCCTTCTGATGCTCCCTGATAGTCACCTCCATAGCCCAATGATAGTGGTTTCCACTTCCTCGTGTTCGTGCTCTTTGATATTCCCTAAACAGGTGCAGTCCTGAATCTCCTCCCTCCCACTGCAGAGTAGGAGATGGATTTAGTCTCCCACTTGACCTGCTGGCACCCACTCTTCACTTTGATCAGATTCACCAACTTCTTGTCTCTCTCAAGCTGAACACATAATCATGTTGGGATCAGTAAGTGACATGGCAAGGTAAGGAGCCATGAAGAAGTATGTAGACAGCGTAGGTAAGATATGAAACACTACAGCCAAGCGCAGAAAGTGGTAACGAGGGATTACGTGGACCCACTGGAGCTCACGGTCTGCCCACGATTTCACCTTTTGTGACCACTGTTCCTATTCCACTGACTGGGACATGAGATCAGCTTTAGCTGGAAGCTCACAGCCCAGTAAGTTGTTCAGAGCACTGCTCTCTTCCTCCTGCTGTCTTTCTTTTGCAGACGGCAGAGCTTTGTCCTGCAGTTATGCATCACATCCTTCCCCTGCACTGGGCTGAGTTGTCCAATCACTGAGCAGAGGGAGAGTGAGTGATGGTAGTAGACAGGAGGAGACACAACTGAGCTCCTAGAGAGGAAGGAAAAAGCACACCATCCCAAATGGAGCATACCTTCACCACAGGCCTGAATAAGCTTGTTCCTACAAATAGGCCTGAGTAGATCAGAGCCAACATATAAAATTGGTTTGTGACTTGCCTTTATATGCACTCAGAAGCTATTCTCTACCATGCAATAGTTTTATGGCTGTAATTCCTTATCAGTGAGGGTTACGCTGTAGTTTAACTGGGGCCCTACGGGAGAGCAACTGTCAGCTTTTCTGAGCGCTTTGTGATTGATTAGCACTTTTTAAAAATTGCTCCTATTCGCTTTCATTAAAATCGTGGTAAAAATCGTGTACAAATTGCCACAATCACACGATCGCATACGCGAATATTTGCTGCAATTTTTACTGCGATTTTAATTAAAGTGAATAGGCGCGATTTTTAAAAAGCACTCAGAAGTGCCCAGAAAAGCACTTACAGGTTGGCTGAGCCTTTACTGCAGGTGAAAGGAACCTATGGCGCGGGAGCCAGATGTGGCTCTTTTGATGGCTACATCTGGCTCACAGACAAATCAGTAGGGGTTGATTCACTAAGCTCCACTGCTCAAGCAGCGCAGCTTAGTGTGGCAGCGTAGGTAAAATTTTCAAAGTACTGCACACTACTGCTGTAGCATGCACTACTAACTTACTCGTGTCCCCCCCAAAACTAACAGCCGTTTCAATTGTCCCACCTTGGACTCTGTCAGGTCCAGTGACTTTGTAGAGCGAGATCCCTGCACTTTGATTGGCCCAATAGGCTGCCTGTCACTTGACAGGCAGCCTATTGGGCCAAAGTGCAGGAATCTGATCCTACAAAGTGAATCAACCCCCAAGTCAGCTAGCTAATTGTTCAAGCTGTTAGTCAGCATTTCTCCTGAAGACGTGCCTGACACTTCCAAGCCCGGAGGATCAACTGTATACACATTACCTAGGCAACAGGGAGTGAGCCTTCTGCTGCGCATGCGCACTGTGCCAGTTTGAAACATATTGTATGGCTTTCACAAAAATACATTTTAAAATATGTGGCATGTATGGCTCTCTCAGCAAAAAAGGTTCCTGACCCCTGCCTTACTTTATACCTGAATGGTTAGCTAAGTCAGGCAAAAAAAAGAAGAAAATAAACAGAGCTAGTTATTTCTATGCTCGGCAGTGTAAATACACAATTCTATCTCATGGTGACACATGTCACCTCTGGTACACTTTAAATAGTCCTCAGGTTACTATTTTAAAAGGCCGCAGTGTGGGCACCTGCTTGAAACTGTAGTCACATAATTGTACTAGCCTTTCAGATTTATGGTACGCTTTCAAAGAAACCAGAGACGGCTGAAACGCAAGATTTGATACTTACCCGGGGCTACCTTCAGCCCCATAAGCATGTCCTTCGCCGTCCTCCCGGGGTCCTCCGTTCAGCCGCAATCAGCCTGGTAACTGGCTCAGTGCCATTAGTTGGGGTCTTCTGCAAATGCGCGGGAGGTAGCATAGAGGAAAAATAACTCTTTGGGTAGTTAAATTGCCAAAGCAAGTTCTTTACCGCCAGGGTGATAATTTAAAGCGGATCCGAGATGAAAAACTAACTATAACAAGTAACTTGTCTATATATCTTATCTAAAGTTTAGATAGCTGCAAACAGCTTCAATAGAATATGATTATTTCTTCCTGTGATACAATGACAGCAGCCATGTTGTTTTTAAACATTACACAGAGGCAGGCTTATCTGCAACTTGAGCACTCAGCCTGTGAAAAAAAAACGAATCCCCCCTCCTCCTCCCCTCTGCCTCTGAAATCTCTGGCTAGTAATACCTCCCCCTCCTCCTGCCCAGACTGAGCTCCCATGAGCCCTTGTACTGTCTGAAAATGCCTTGGCTCTCTGAAAACTTGTGGGCATGGCTTGTTTAGTTTATAGGGAATTAGAGTATTAAAACAAAAACAAAAAAGTATTTGGCTTGAGGAATGTCCTATAAACAATAGGAAAGGAACACAATTATGCAATGAATAAAAGTTCATCTCGGATCCACTTTAATCATGCAGTGGCCACATCGTCTAATTTTAGAACTCACCAGCGCTTGTCGCTGGTGATTTAGTGAATTGCATAGGGCCCACTGTGGAATAACTGTATTTATATGGACATAAAAACAAAGTAGGCAGAGTTTTTTCAGAGGAATTGGAGTTTCCCTCTCTGTAACACCTTGCAGAAAGTGTTTTAATATATGCAATAGTTGTTGAGATTGCATGATCTTACTCACCATGTATTTTACTATGTTGTTGTATAGGCATGACCTTTATTTTCTCGCAGCAAGTAATATATTTCCATTCCTGAGAGTCGTCTGCTCACAAGTCTACTAGTGCCTTTTTGTTTAATTAACTTAGATTTAATCTAATAGCAGCATTAATTAAGAACACGCTATTTAATAAAGTCTTTGCAAGAGGGGATTAGACTAATAAGAATTCTTGGCAACTGTGTGACTAAACAGGCAGAGAACAATAAAGCCCTCCATAGCCAAGAGTTACAATAAACAGAACACAAGTATCGGGCATATAAATAAAGGTACCCATAGAGATTAAATGATTACTTGTAATGCCTACTAATTTCAGCAGGATCAGCAAATGATCAAGTTGTCTATGAGTGCGTAAAGGATTAGATGAACCACCATGGACAGTAGGTATTGAGAGGAATATCTGCCATAAAAATGGATTTCTTTTCTTCCCTAAGTAGACAACAGTGTAGGTGTTCTGTGTGTGTAGCCTACATGCTAAAAGCCAACATGTATGCACATCTTCTAATTTGCTTTTCTTCTTTATGAACTCTGTTCCTATACACCAGTGTTGCTTGTGAATTTTCGTCAAAGTCTATTTCGCATTGAAAATGCTATTTTCGAGAAAAAATTATCACGAAAATACATTGTATTTTTGTAATAAACAGGTTAGAAAAAAAAAGCAAAAAAAATTTTTTTTTTACCGCAAAACCGCGAAAATCATTTTATTTTCAGTGCCAAAATTAGCAAAATAGGCAAAAAAGCACAAACTCATTACAAAATTATTTTCAATGGCATTTTCCCTCGAAAGTCGAATTTAACATTATTTTTGTGAACATTAATGCAAAAAGAATATCTGCATTTTCACTCATAACTGCTTTAAACCTCTTACACTCAAGGCCGGATTTGTACTCTTTACCACCTAAGGCCACTGTCACCAGCCGCCCTCCCTCAGTATAGGTAACGAGTTGACTCCTCCCCCCTTCCCTCCAATATAGATAGCCAGATGACCCCACCCCACTTTCCCTCCAATATAGGTAGCCAAATGAGCTCTCCCCCTTTCCCTCCAATATAGGTAAGCAGATGACTCCCTTAATCCCCCCCTTTCAGTATAGGTATCAAGCTTGCATTCACACCGCAGCAGCCATCCATGTCACTCATTTCTCCACTCGTCTCCAATGCAGAAGCTTCCTGTTCCTCTCCATCTCCCAAGCCCATAGCTGCCGGCCACAATGCAAACATGCACAGAGAGCAAGGTGGCTGCTTTACAGGCGGCTAGCATCAAAGTACCGTAGTCAGGCACTCACCTGATCATCCTGCATTGCATCATTTGCAAGCTTGAAAAAAGCTGCACCCATTTATCCAGCTGCTTTGGTGCCCTTGCTCCTGTGGTGCGGAGTGGCCATGGCCACTTCTGCCTCGGCCTAAATCCGGCCCTGCTTACACTTTTACTGTTTCTTTCATCCTTTGAGTTTCGTGCTGTACGTGTCTACTTTTCCCACCACTTCCAGATTACATTCATCTATCGTCCTCTGGGACCAGCCTCTTTTATAGACCACTTCTCTGAATGGCTTCTCCAGATCCTCTTCACTGGCACACTTTGTATCTTTATTGGAGACTTCAATGTCCCCATAGATACTTACTGCCTTGCTGCCACTAAACTTCTCTCACTCACCTCCTCATATGATCTCTGACAGTGGTCGTCTGCCACCATCCACAATGACAGCCTCACTCTGGGTCTAGTCTTTAATCAGCTTTGCTCTGTTTCAGTTGTAATAACTTTCCACTTCTGCACTCAGATCAAACCTCATAATTTTTACAATCTGCCCCTCCCTGCCTCCTCCTCCACCAGCACTGCACTCCTTTATGCAGAGATTACCCTAACCTTTATCTCTGCTCCCTGGCTGATTCTTTGAAACCCCTAAGCACCCTGTCATCTTGCACTGACCCTGCAACAGCGTTAACTCACTATACTCCAACATAGTTCCTGCTGTCATGAATTCCACTGCCCTGCTGCATCAACACACAGCCCTGGCTGACAACCCATTAAACAACTGAAAAGGCATTCCAGGGTGGCGGAACAGTGCAGGAGAAAAAGCACTACCGCAGAAAACTTTAAACATTGCAAAACATTTCTAAGGGATCTTTTCCACTATGAAATGCGATCGTAATCGCGTTTCAATTTCCACCATGCGATTGTGATTGAGCTACTATACTCAGTATAGTAAAGCTCAATCGCATCCAAAACGCAGCAGGGCGACGATTGCATTTTGACCAAAATCACAATGCCATAACCCTTAACAACTGTTAACACCTTCAACTCCCTACTTCAACCCCCCATCTCCTTCTCCAACCACATGTTTAACAGCTGAAGAATCTGCACCATACATTAATGATTAAAATTGAAACAGTATTGTGACGCTGTCGATATGACATATCGAATGCGTCACAGAGTCACAAACGCAAATTCCATTGCAAAACAACCAAAATGAAATTTTTTGGTTTAAATTCACTTTTTTTTCTCTTCTCCCTGGCTCTGTGATAGCTTCTAATTACAGGACCTTTCACCTAAAGGCTCATACACACGTCGGATTTCCGCGAACGACGGGTCGTTTGAACGTCCCGTCGTTCGCCCGCTAAATCGGGCGTGTGTACAGACTGTCATTCACTTGATAAGGGTGGGTTTGAGCGATCCGCCGGGCGCTCAAAACCCACCCTTATCAAGCGAACGACAGTCTGTACACACTCCCGATTTAGCGTACGAACGACGGAACGACGGGACGTCCAAACGACTCATCGTTCGCGGAAATCCGACGTGTGTATGGGCCTTAAGTGTTAAAAGCTGTGTCCTGGAACATAGTCCCCCTGCTGTGTGACCATCAATCTAGAGATCAGCCTCACAGAGCCAATCTAAGGTATCCCTTTTTAGACTGCTAGGCACCGACCCAGCAGGTGTCCAACACATAGCAGCCTTCTGGCCTGAGTTCAAAGAAGACGGGAGTGATCCTTATCACTCCAACTGGAGACTCCCAAAAGTTCAACAAACCTTACAAGCTATATTTAATAATAGGCACAGTTTTGTAATATTTCTGGTGTTCCCAAGATAGCAGGTCAAATCCACAGAGTTTACTAGACTCCACGTGACACTGGTTCTGAGAGGTTTCCTTACCAATCGGACCCCCAGAACTGAAGTAAGACTGTTTTAAAATAACCATCTAATACCCCAGGGGTCTGACTCCTCAAGTTTGATATCATTGTTATCGATAAATTGTAATCGACCTAAAAATGTTATTAGATTTAACATAACCTGTATGGTTTTGAAGATTATCACACCTATCATGATTCAGGTATATTCCTGTGTCCATGAGAAGGGGCGGGCACATCTCATGTTCCAAAGAGGTTGTGAGGAAACGCGGAAAAGCCGCCGTCTCTCAAAGTGAGGCGGCTGTTTCCGCGTCCAGCAGGGCGTCACAACGCGGAAAAACCGCCGCATGTCGCTTAGGCAGAGCGGCGGAATCCGCATTGGGAACGGCGGAATCCGCATTGGAGGCGGCCCCTGCAAGCGGTTCACAAGATACATTGCAAGACAGTACTGGTGTGGCTGGGACTGATAGTCCACCAAGATTCAGAGTGACATGCGCGCGCGCACAGAGGCTGAGTTTAAATAACAGCCAGAAGTGAGTCAGCTGACCAGGAGGGTCAGCTGACATTTTCCACAACTCTCATTGGTCTAGCAATTAGGGAGGTCCTGGAAAGGTCCTTGTGTATATATACTGCTGGCTGTTCACTTGCTCTTTGTCTGGCGTGCGATCACATACGTGGGAGCACCCAGATCCGTAGTCAAGTGTGCCGGGACCAGCTGGAGCTGTAATCCTACACTTAGCTAGATTCTGTTGATAGCTAAAGTACTAGTTTGATTGTGATTATCTGTTATGACCTTTGCCTGCCTTGACTATCCCCTTGAACTCTGATCTTGTACCTCGATACTTCTAATACTCTGTTCCCGAACCCCGGCTCATTCCTAGACTCCGCTTCTGCCTCCTGATTCTGTACCTCGATATATCTGATACCCCGTTGCCGAACCCTGCCTGTACTTATACTCCGCCTTTGTCTTCTGATCTTGTACTGTATCTGTCTGTGTGTGTACTACCTGGCTTGTCCGACCTCGAGAACCGACCTTACTATTGGAGGCGGTTCCCCGTCCTGTCAGTGACACCTCCTCCTGAGTGTCACTTTTTAGACCATCCTTCCTACTGTCAGTCTGACTCCTCCCGTCTTGGAGAGCTCAGGTCTGCGGAAGGAATCTGTGCAGTACTCCTTGCTGCACTGAGGCCTAGTCCTCTAAAGTGTTACTGTTACACCAAACACTACACTCTACTCAGGTGAACAGAGGTTAGCTAGTATATCGGATTATTGGTGATACTGCAGATCACTTATAATCTGGTATACATCTGTATTCCCAGTGATACTGCAGATCACCGGTAATCAGATCCTCTCTGTGCTTCACCGATCGTTACAGAGGTGTGTGATTCATGCCCCTAACTCCTCCTTGCTGAAGTGAGGGGTATAACTTAACTGGGCCCAGGTTATTCAGGGTCCTTCACATTTAATGTGACGTCGAATTAACATCAATCGACAAGCCCGCAAGGACACAGGCCAAAACCTCCATCTTGGATTATTTCTCACAAAGGCCTCAGGTCGCATGGCAACCGCCATTTTGGACTTCCTCCAAAGACTTGCGATTGCCGCATGGACTACCAATAACGGTATTTGAATTGTATATTAAAACATTCTGTTTCTTTTCATCTCTATTCTCTTTCTATCAAACCAATCTGTTCTGCCGGACAGGTATATCTATCTGTGGGCTAAATTAGGCTGTGTGTATGTAGTTTTAGAATAAAAACTAACGATTTTACCGTTCAGTCTTGTGTCTGTTCTGGTCATCTGATTGCTGCTATAATGAATCTGCCCTCTGAAGAGTCAGAGTCATAGTCAGAGTCATACTACCGCATTGTTTTATTGTTTGTAATCACCACTAATTAGAAAACCTTTTTTGAACCCTACAACCCTCGCTACCATTCAGTCACTTGTCCCCATGTTTCCAAACTACTGAAACAGCACATTTATTCAGAACTATCAGCCTTTCTCCCTATCAACTCCTTGGGGCCCCCTCCAATATCCTTGTTAGATCCCCTCCAGTGTGGTTTCTGCTCTCATCATTCTACAGAAACAGTCTTCACTAAAGTTGCAAATTACTTCCTAGTTGCAAAATCCAAAGGCCAATTTTCTGTACTGACTCCTCGCCCAACCTTTCCTCTGTCTTTATCACTGTCAAATAATTCTCTGCTCCACCGGACTCTCTTCGCCCTGGATATCAAGGGCCTAGCACATTCTTGTTGCTCTTTAGAGATGGCCCGAACCTCCGATTTTTGGTTCGCGAACTTCAGCAAAAGTTCGGTTTGTGCAAACCGCAATAGACTTCAACGGGGAGGCGAACTTTGAAAACTAGAAACACTTATGCTGGCCACAAAAGTGATGGAAAAGATGTTTCAAGGGGTCTAACATCTGAGTTTTTGCATGGATGAGTGGGATAGACACCAAAAGTCCCGGGGAAAAATCTGGATATGATGCAAAGCAGCGTTTTAAGGACAGAAATCACATTGAATGCTAAATTGCAGGCCTAAAGTACTTTAAAACATCTTGCATGTGTATACATCAATCAGGGAGTGTAATTAGAGTACTGCTTCACACTGACACACCAAACTCACTGTGTAACGCTGTTTGTGTAGTGACGGCTGTGCTGGACTAGTGCGCACCATGGCGAGAGTGCAGGCCGTGGCGGTTTTCAAGCCCATATGGTCGCCGGGCAGTGGTAGCTCAATGATAGAACAACAGTGACTGCCCAGCTGATCAAATTTGGTCTGTCTACAATGAAGAAACAACCTTATTATCTTGGGTGTGCCCCCCGAGACACTCATGTAGCCGGCGGTCATTGCTTCATTGTGATATGCAAGCCCCTTCACCGCAGCCTGCCTGCCTGCCTTTTGTGGTGTTGTTGCAGCTGCAGTGCAGCCAGAAAAATTAGGCAGGCATGTACACGCACCAGAAAAATTATTATAGCAAATTCAGAAATCCGCCTGGAGTCCTGGACCCTGTTGGTGGTGGCGGAGAAGGCAGTCACACGGCGTGCAGGCAGAGATGCTGTGTGTGGGGACTGACTTAGTCTTCGGGCAGGCAGTAGCCCTCCGGGATCCATGCCTCATTAATTTTGATAAAGGTGAGGTACTGAACACTTTTGTGACTTAGGCGACTTCTCTTCTCAGTGACAATGCCTCCAGCTGCGCTGAAGGTCCTTTCTGACAGGACGCTTGAGGCAGGGCAAGACAGAAGTTGGATGGCAAATTGGGACAGCTCTGGCCACAGGTTAAGCCTGCGCACCCAGTAGTCTATCGCTGCTCATACTGTAGATCGTTCTTTCTCTACCATTGTTAAAGAAAGCTTATGGCTGGGGAGTCAGGGTTCGATTCCGGTCCGGAGTTGGAGCCTGAGAAACGGCTACCATCACACATCCAAGAAAGGCAGCAGGCATGGCATGCAAGTCCCGAGGTAGTGACAAAAAATAGCAATACAAGAGGACTTTCGAGGCCCTGCTATATATGAGACGAATCTATTTTAAATCCTTTAATGAGAATCTGTTACGGAGGGCAAGTCTGCCATCCATTCAAGTGAAAGGTGTGCACTGACTGCCAGGTATAATACAATGTGCAATCACAAATGCAGTGAAAGGTATGCAGTGACTGGTATTACAATACAATGTGCAGCTGTCACACAGGTGCTGTTAACAGGTATGCTCAGAGTGGTATATTACACAGCGTGCGGTCACACAGGTACTGTGAACAATTATGCAATGACTGGTATTACAAATGTGCACTTGTCACACACACACACACACACACACACACACACACACACACACACACACACACGTACCGGACAGGCACAGTGACACTGCGTGCGCTCACGTAGGTAGGTGGGTGCACTGAAGGGAACGACAGGTAGGTATATGCAGTGATGGGTATTACAATGTGCACCTGTCACAGACAGACAGGTACCGGATAGGCACAGTGACACTGCGTGCACTCACGTAGATAGGTGGGTGCACTGCGAACAACAGGTAGTTACAGTATATGCAGTGATGGATATTACAAATCTGCACCTGGCACAGGAGTAATTACCACCAAGGGGCCAAAGGCCAGCTACGACTGACTGACTGGACTGTATATAATGCAAGTGGACCACACACACACCGGCGTACCTACCGGGGATGCGACCCCCTCAGCCGCAGGGGGGCCCGGGGCTGCTCTGGGGCCCGCTCACTGTGCGTGGGGGGAGCGCTGCTCTGGACCCCCCAGCAAGGTGCTTCATTCCCCGCAGCCTGCATAGTCTCCGGCAGGCAGAGCAGGGCTACGGCAAGATGGCCGCCGAAGAAGCCCTACACTGGAGACTATTTGTGTCTCTAGTACAGGGCTTCGGCAGCCATCTTACCGTAGCCCTGCACTCTGCCTGTCAGCGCGGGAGATGTGCTGCAGGAGGACTCGGGGAGCTGCGAGCCAGATGCTGGGAGAGGAGAAGACTTCTGTCAGGTAAGTGGATTGTTTTTTTTTCACAGGTGCATTTTTTTTTCTAGTGTCTGCTGCCTACATTGTTATTTTCTGGTGTCTGCTGCCCACATTATGATTTTCAGGTGTCTGCTGCCCACATTACGATTTTCAGGTGTCTGCTGCCCACATTATGATCTTCAGGTGCCTGCTGCCCACATTATGATTTTCAGGTGCCTGCTGCCCACATTACGATTTTCTGGTCACTGCTGCCCACATTGCGATCTTCAGGTGCCTGCTGCCCACATTACGATTTTCAGGTGCCTGCTGCCCACATTACGATTTTCAGGTGCCTGCTGCCCACATAACGATTTTCAGGTGCCTGCTGCCCACATTACGATTTTCTGGTCACTGCTGCCCACATTGCGATTTTCAGGTGTCTGCTGCCCACAGTACAATTTTCAGGTGTCTGCTGCCCACATTACGTTTTTCAGGTGCCTGCTGCCCACATTACGATTTTCAGGTGTCTGCTGCCCACATTACGATATTCTGGTGACTGACTGCTGCCCACATTACGATTTTCAGGTGCCTGCTGCCCACATTACGATTTTCAGGTGTCTGCTGCCCACATTACGATTTTCTGGTGTCTGCTGCCCACATTGCGATTTTCAGGTGTCTGCTGCCCACATTACGATTTTCTGGTCACTGCTGCCCACATTACGATTTTCTGGTCACTGCTGCCCACATTGCGATTTTCTGGTCACTGCTGCCCACATTGCAATTTTCAGGTGTCTGCTGCCCACATTACAATTTTCAGGTGTCTGCTGCCCACATTACGTTTTTCAGGTGCCTGCTGCCCACATTACGATTTTCAGGTGTCTGCTGCCCACATTACGATATTCTGGTGACTGACTGCTGCCCACATTACGATTTTCAGGTGCCTGCTGCCCACATTACGATTTTCAGGTGTCTGCTGCCCACATTACGATTTTCTGGTGTCTGCTGCCCACATTGCGATTTTCAGGTGTCTGCTGCCCACATTACGATTTTCTGGTCACTGCTGCCCACATTACGATTTTCTGGTCACTGCTGCCCACATTGCGATTTTCTGGTCACTGCTGCCCACATTGCGATTTTCAGGTGTCTGCTGCCCACATTACGATTTTCAGGTGTCTGCTGCCCACATTACGATTTTCAGGTGTCTGCTGCCCACATTACGATTTTCTGGTCACTGCTGCCCACATTGCGATTTTCAGGTGTCTGCTGCCCACATTACGATTTTCAGGTGTCTGCTGCCCACATTACGATTTTCAGGTGTCTGCTGCCCACATTACAATTTTCAGGTGTCTGCTGCCCACATTGTGATTTTCAGGTGTCTGCTGCCCACATTACGATTTTCAGGTGTCTGCTGCCCACATTGCGATTTTCAGGTGTCTGCTGCCCACATTGCGATTTTCTGGTGTCTGCTGCCCACATTACGATTTTCTGGTGTATGCTGCCCACATTACGATTTTCTGGTGTATGCTGCCCACATTAGGATTTTCTGGTGACTGCTGCCCACATTGCGATTTTCTGGTGACTGCTGCCCACATTGCAATTTTCTGGTGACTGCTGTCCACATTGCGATTTTCTGGTGACTGCTGCCCACATAAGGATTTTCTGGTGACTGCTGCCCACATTAGGATTTTCTGGTTTGTGCTGCAACCATATTATGATATTCTGGTGACTGCTGCCCACATTAGGATTTTCTGGTGACTGCTGCCCACATTACAATATTCTGGTGACTGCTGCCCACATTAGGATTTTCTGGTGACTGATGCCCACATTGCGATTTTCTGGTGACTGATGCCCACATTGCGATTTTCTGGTGACAGCTGCCCACATGGCGATTTTCTGGTGAACTCTGCCCACATTACGATTTTCTGGCCCACATTACGATTTTCTGGCCCACATTACGATTTTCTGGTGAACACTGCCCATGTTACGATTGTCTGGTGAATGCTGTCCACGTTACGATTTTCTAGTGAACGCTGCCCACATTACGATTTTCTGGCCCACATTACGATTTTCTGTTGAACACTGCCCACGTTACGATTGTCTGGTGAATGCTGTCCATGTTACAATTTTCTGGTGAACGTTGCCCACATTACGATTTTCTGGTGAACTCTGCCCACATTACGATTTTCTGTCCCACATTACGATATTCTGGTGAACGCTGCCCACATTACGATTGTCTGGTGAATGCTGTCCACGTTACAATTTTCTGGTGACTGCTGCTCACGTTACGATTTTCTGGTGACTGGTGCCCACATTACGATTTTCTGGTGAACTCTGCCCACATTACGATTTTCTGGTGAACTCTGCCCACATTATGATTTTCTAAAGACCCACATTACGATTTTCTGGCCCACATTACGATTGTCTGGTAAAATGCTGCCCACTTTACAATTAATTTACAGTGAAACGCTGCCCCATTACGATTATTTGGCACCTATGGGGGGGGGGGGGCCCATCCAAATATTCGCAGGGGGGCCTAGTGATTTCTAGTTACGCCCCTGCACACACACACACACACAAAAAAACAGATCACAAGAACAAAATTAGCTCTCAAAAGAGCTGTTGAGGGGTGCTTTTTTAGCAATAAGAATCAGCAAGGAGCAAGCTAAGAAGCCTACAAGAGCCTAACTAAGCTTTCCCTATGAGAGTCTGCAGCAGCTCTCCCTTCTCTAATTACTGCAGGCACACGAGTGAGTCCAATGCCTGTCGCTGTCTGCCTTTTACAAGGGGGGGGGGGGGGGCTCCAGGAGGGAGTGTAGCCTGATTGGTTACAATGTGTGATAAAACGCGGAAAAGCCGCCGCGTGTACTGGCGACAAGGCGGCTGATTCCGCGTCAAGCGCGGCGGTTTGCACGCAGCAGCGTGCGTCTGGTGTGGCTGGGCCTGTTCGTTCACACAGGCTGAGGGCGCGCGCTGAGAGGCAGAACCTTTATGACAAACAAGGAGGGATCAGCTGACCAGGTTGGTCAGCTGACCTCAAAGCAAGTGGCTATTGGTTGATCGCTGATGGGTGGCGCCGGAGAGCGCCGCGCTATATATAGTCACTGCTGGTCAGTCTCAAGTTGTCTGCCGTTGCGAACACTATGTGGAAGCACTCAGACCTTAGTCAGATCCTACAGTGTGTTAGAACCAGGAGGACCTGGGAATTCACACTGAGCCAGATTACTTCTGTGTATTACTGTGTTATACTTCAGACTAGTTCCAGGGTGTTGAGACTACGGACCTCACACCCAAGATTAGGGACTCTGTGTTATCATTCTGTTATACTTAAGACTAGTTCCAGGGTGTCGAGACCACGGACCTCACACCCAAGTCTAGGAATACTCTGTACCATCATATTATACTCCAGACTAGTTCCAGGGTGTAGAGACCATGGACCTCACACCCAAGACTAGGCATTGTTGATATCTGTTATGACCTATTGCATTCCTGACTATCCCTCTGCTTTCTGATTTGGTACCTACGCATATCTGATTATCTGTTGCCAAACCCTGCCTGCCTTTGGATACCGAATCAGCCTTCTGTCTATGTACCTTGTCTGTCTGTGTGTTGCCGACCAGGCTTGCCCGACCTAGAGAGCTATCTCTCTCCTTAGAGATAGTCTCTCCAGACCTGCTAGTGACATCCACCTTTCAGGTGTCATTCACTCACAGGTTCTTCCTACCTTCAGCCTGGGACTCCACCCCTTTGGAGGCCTCAGGCTGTTGGACGGTTTTTGTACTTCCCAAAAGGCGGTATCGCCCATACTGCCAGAGACCACCTACTCCTTGGGTGGTCTTACTCAAAGTCATTACTGTTGCACCAAACACTCACATTATAAGGTGTCCAGAGGTTAGTTATACTTAGATTATCGGTGATTCTGCAGATCATCAATAATCAGGTATAATCTGTATTCTTGGTGATACTGCAGATCACCAATAATCAGATTCTCTCTGTGTGCTGACACCGATCGTTACACAATGTGCCTGCTGACTGTGATGTAGAGGGTCAAAGTTGACAATAATGATGCACTATGGGGGCGAATCGAACTTCCGGAAAAGTTTGCGGTTCTCCGCGAACGGAATCGTTTGGGCTATCTCTATTGCTCTTACCTTTCTGGTTGTTTTTTTACTGTCTCCTACTACAATGCTAACTCTTTTCCATATTGGTTGTCAGTTGGTGTACCACAAGGTTCTGATCTTGATCTTCTTCTCTTCTCTATCCACACTCATGGCCTGGGACAATTAATAATCTCTTTTGGTTTCCAGTATCACCTCTATGCTGATGACACCATAAACTATGTCTCAACTCCTAACCCAACTACACTATTATCTTGAGTCCCTGGCTGTCTATATGCCTTTTCTGCATTAATGTCATCCCGTTTCCTCAAACTTAACATGAATAAAATGGAAATTGTGGTATTTCCACCTTCTGTTTCCACACCCCCATTTGTAGTTACCACAAAGTTAGAAAACATTCCAATAACCTTAACTCCTAATGCTCGCTACCTGGGGATAACCGTGGTCTCTGAGCTCTCATTTAAACCATGTTACTGCATTAACAACCTCCATCTATTTCCATTTCAAAAATATCTCCAGAATTTGTTCCCTCCTTACAAAAGAGGCTACTAAAATGCTAGCTCGTGTTCTAATCATTTTCTGTCTTGACTACTACCTTTCAATGTCTGCCAGTTACCTAAAGGATCCAAGTCAAACTCCTAACACTAGCATAAAAAGCTCTACACAAGCTATATCCCTCCATACGTTTCTTCATTAATCTCCAGAATCATTCCTCCTGGAGCCTTCACTTATCCCTTTAGGCACTCTTGTTATCCAGCTTGGTTACATCCTCTCACTCTCACATGCAGGACTTTTCACAAGTGTCACCATTCCTTTTCCCACAGCTTGTACATCATGCTCTAAGTCTAAAAAAAAATCTGCAATTGCACCCTTAAAACACACTTCTTCAGACAAGCTTATAATTTGTTATAGCTGTAATTAGAAGCCAGATTTGCCTATAATCTCCTGCTATATGGGCACCTTAAGTAATAGATCATTAGTAGCAAAGGAAATAGTTTCATATTGTTTTCCAATACAGGAATAGTTAAGAAACATCAGTTGTTATCTATGCAAAAGCTGAGCTCTTCTACCAACTTCTTTCTGAGCTCTTCGACCCAACTTGGGTTGCACACAGCCCTGTTTTCTGAAGCACTTATCTCAACCTAGCTCTCACTGTTTCTTGTTCATAGGGTCATTAGCTCTGCTCTGTTGTATATTTTAAAATACAGAATGTAGTTTGCAAAATGAAAGTTTGAAAGAATAATGCAGTGTTATAAAAATAAAGATATACAACTGAAAATAAAAATATGAGACTCTTTTCTTTGCTACTAATGTTCTTTAATTATCCGTACTATACATTCAATTCATCATATCATAAGGTTTTTTTCTCATCAGTGTCACTTTTAGTATCAATAGGTACATACTATTAAAGTTTATTAGTAACAAGTTACAATATATCTACGCTGCATCAGTGATATTGTAGTTTAATACAGCATTCCCTGTTTTCATCATTCCAAGCAGAGGAGTAGCTATGGGGCAGCAAGGGGGGATCTATGTACCCAGGCGCAGCACTGTGAGAGCGCTCAGCATGGCCACTGCACCCCCATGTGCGTGAAAGGCGGCTTGCTGGCTGCCCAAAAGTGCCCATTCTTCTCTCCCTCTGCAGGATTGCAGAAGTGTTAACAGCAGCAGAAAAAGCAGGGCACATCTGGCTATCTAAAGGGGGTATATTTGGCTATTTAAAGGGACCACATCTGGCTATCTGAATGTGGGGAAGGGGGCATATATGGCTAACTAAATGGGGGGAAGGGGGGCATATATGGCTATCTATAGGGGGAAGGGAGCACATCTGGTTATCTAAACAGCATTTGCACATTCGACATCACTCATGACCCCAACCACATTCTGATGCGTGGCCACGCCCATTTTTTTTACCAGAGGGAGACTCAACCTCTGATTCCAACCCCAGCTGCCCCTCTGATTCCAAGTCATTTCCAGCAGCAGGTAAATGTGACTTGAGGCTGGCTTGTGGCATCACTAGGGGAAAGTATTCGGGCCCCAAATATTTTGCAGAGTGTACAATATAAGTATGCCTAATCAACGTGATGCAGTGCAACTGACACCATGTGGAAGGGCCCTTAGACTATAGCTTAATTTTCACTGATAAGTAATACGTGTCTGTAAAAAAAAAAATAGTTAAATAAATAAGCAAGTTTGTAACATTCAAGATTTGTCTGTATGGGAGCTGCATAACATTTAAAAAATCTACCCTTATGTACCTGAGACAATCAAAACCTGAAAGGTAGATTTTAACCTTTAACCACAAAATAAGACTATGGGATTTCAGGAAAGTCCTAATTAGCATTAGGACATTAGATACAGTCTTTTATCATATCATTCCATTTCAGATTTGATTTACATATTCAAATTCCTTTATGTGTTCTATTGCTATTAAAAACAGAAATACATGTGCTCTACACAGAGATCTTAGTAAGGGGGCTTTTAGGACCATTGTAGTCCCTTACACACCCCAATGAGTTCTGGGTCACCATGAGCTTGCTGGTTAGTCTGTGCCTCTCGGATTTACAAGCCCTACTCCATAGAGCCAAATTAATCCATGCCATGCACTGATGAGGATCAAACAATCCGAAACAGTCTGTATGCATGTTGGATTATTATGGCTCTGTACATATTAACAAGCTGACACATCATTGCATTCCAGCGGTTCTGGAGGTGTGTTTAGCTTGTAAGGGTACAATGGTTAATTTGCATATATTCAGCAGTGTTGCTCTGGGAGACATCTCAAGCTCACTCCAACCTGAATTATCGCAAATTCTTTCTGTTTTAGGAAAGCAAACTTTTGTTTTTCTCTACACAGAGAGACATCTGTTTTATTTTGCAGTTGTCATTTTTTTTGAGGTATGTCTCCTACCGATAGCACAGTAGATCCCTTGTTAATGTTGTACACAAATGAAATAAGAAATGAAGCAGGACTCAGTAGGGCACAAAAAGACATGTATGCAGTGTTCAGTCTGTACCATGTCTGCGTAATACAAGGAAATACAGATGGGGCAGTGAAGTTGCCTAAGGAAAGGACAATTCCAGAAAGACAAGCAAAGTTATTGTTTAGCTTCTCACAGAAGAGCTCTGAAGGAAGTCTCATCTTCCAAAATACTCACAACTGTTTTTTCCAAGTTGGGTGCAGAACTGAGTTTCCCATGTCTGCAGCTAATGACTTGCAGCTGTTGCTAATCTGTGCCTCTGATTTCCTTTGATTACTATGTGTATTGATGCCTGTGGTAAATAGGCATCTGCCAGGTGGCAGCATAATCAAGAGAAAACATAAAAGTCCCCTGTTTCAAATTCAGTGTGACACTATGCGTGTGTATAGGCAGCGGCTTCATTGTTAAGGATGTGCAAGGTTCATTAATAGTTTCCTGAGAATAGAAATTCCTTGGGGGAGTATGGAAGGCAGGACGGCTTCATGCCATCCAAGGAAGTTCTGTGATGGAGTTTGCACTTGCTAAAACTCTTTCATATGGCATCAGATGGCCGGACGTTCATCCAAAAAACAAATAATTGCCGAGCAATAAACTATAATTGCTTTTCTGCAGCATGGCTCACATGCAGAGATCCCAGCTCGATGCCCTGTTCCAAGGCTGGATTGAGCACCAGATAATGAAGGAGTTGGTGATGTGAGGTCCACAGGTGTGCGTTTGTCCAATAATGATTCTGTTCAGCAGTTAAATGTGACATACATTCAAAACCTTACATTTGTTTCAAGAATTTGGATGATTTATTTGTTTAAAGTGGAAAGAATCCTATGAATATTCATTTCATGCTTATAGCTTTTTTTTGAATAGTAAGATATCAAACTGAATTCAAAGTAACCCTGCTCATGTATGAAGTATAAGTACTGCCATGACGGACCCCGTCATGGAAACCGCCAGCAATTGGCTGTAGTGCCGATCTTTGGTACACAATACTTAATACACAATTGGTGTGCTGATACACAGTTTGGTACATAATATTTGGTACACAATTGGGTTATTAAAAAAATATACTGTATCTTCAATTACATCAATTTACATATGTTTTTTTTTTTTCATCATGCACCAGCAATCTTGCACGCTTGTGTGTTTACGTGTGTGTGTGTGTGTGTGTGTGTGTGTATATATATAACCCATGTCCCCTGTATTGTATGGCACCTGAGCCCTCTTTAGTGTGTCCCCATTAACAAGTATGGCCCCCTTTGTCCCTCTTGCAATTATGGCTCCCATGTGCCTTCTCTTATTAACAAGTGCGCCCCCCCCGCCCCCCCCCCGTTTGGCTGTGATGTCCCCCTTGTTTGTGAGACTGCTTTGCCTCCCCATTTCTGTGGCTACTATGCCCCCCCCCCCCCCCCCCCCGTTTCTGTGGCTTCTTTGTCCTGTTTGTGTGCTGCTTTGTTCCCCTTTCTATGGCTGCTTTGTCCCGTTTCTGTGGCTGCTTTGTCCATTTGTGTGCTGCTTTGTCCCGTTTCTGTGGCTGCTTTGTCCGTTTGTGTGCTGCTTTGTCCCCCCTTTCTGTGGCTGCTTTGTCCGTTTGTGTGCTGCTTTGTCCCCCCTTTCTGTAGCTGCTTTGTCCGTTTGTGTGCTGGTTTGTCCACCCTTTCTGTGGCTGCTTTGTCCACTGTTTCTGTGGCTGTTTTGTCTGTTTTTATGCTGCTTTGACCCCCCTTTCTGTGCCTGCTTTGGTAATTGGTGTCAGTGCAGGGAATAAAAACCCATACTTACCATCTGACGTCCTTTCCTCCTCCTTGAAGCTGGGATTCTTCTTGAACTATAGACTTGGCTTCGGGTGATGCGGCTGCTTTATAGATCCATCCGCCGCATCACTCGCAGGAACATGAATGAATCCTTTCACTGCCGCTTACATATGCAGAAGCTGGACTATATTGTCCCGCAGAAATGGGAAAAGTGGGACTGTTGTGTCCCAAGGAAGAGTCAACCTGACACGGAACCCCTGGAGGGTTATCGCGGAACCCCGATTGAGAATAGCTGTCTTAGACCAAGACAAGGTTGCAGGCTGGACTGTGTTACAGAGGAAATAGTGAGGTGTTCATAAATGTCAGATCAAAGAGGTAGGTTTTCAGTTTGGACTTTAATGCTTCCAGGGATGGAGCTGTCCTGATTGGTTATGGCAAGGAATTCCAAAGTGCATGGTCAGCATGACAGAAATCTCTGTTTCCAAAGCTTTTGAGGTGGACGGTGGGGGTGACCAAAGTATTACATCCTTTTGATCTAAGATTGTGTTTGTGTGTGTGTGTGGGGGGGAGGGGGGGGGGGGGTTGATGCAGTTGCAACAAGTCCTTCAGGTATCCAGGGCCCAGATTGTGCAAGCATTTGAATGGCAATAAGCCAATCTTAAACAGAAATCTCCATTTTATCGGTAGCCAGTGGAGTGAGCAAAGGGTTGGTGTTATGTGGAAATGGCAGGGTTGGCTAGTTAACAGGCTTGCGGAGGAATTCTGCACTTATTGCAGGCGGTGCAGGTCTCTGTTTGGATGGCCCATATAGAGAACATTGCAGTAGTCCAGGCTTGATGTGATGAAGGCATGAACTAAGGTTGGAAGATCCATTGGAGGTATGTGGTGTATAATCCTTGCAATATTCCTTAGGTGAAAGAAGGAATGTTTCACAACAGCTGAGATTTGAATCCTGAAGCTTAATTTCCCATTAATCAGTACACCCAGGCTGCGCACAAGGTCTGAGTTGAGCTTCCTATCCTTAGTGTAGTTGGTTGAGACATGGGGCTGCTTTGCTGTCGAGTGCTGACCCTCACTAACAAGAACCTCAGTTTTGTCAGCATTTAGTTTTAGCCAATTATTATTCATCCAATCCTGAAGCTCAGCTAAGCACACGTTTATTTGTGGAGTAGGGTCTGTGACGCCAGGTTTGAGTGATAAATATAGCTGGGTGTCATCAGCATAGCAATGATATGTCAGGCCATGTTTTTGTATGATTTCTCCAAATGGCAACATGTATAGGGTAAAAAGTAAAGGGCATTATACCGCGCCCTGGGGTACACCATATTTTAGTGGTACAGGGTTGGGGAGGAAGGACGCCAAGGCTACCCTTTGTGTTCTGCCAGCCAGGAAGGAGTTGAACCACTGGAGAACTAAGCCATTTATGCCACAGTACTCTAGCCTGTTAAGCAAGATTTCATGATCAACTGTGTCAAAAGCCACTGAGAGGTCAAGCAAAATCAGGATGGAACATTGGCCTCTCTCTCTTGCCATGAGCAGATTGTTGCAAATCTGGGTGAGGGTTGTTTCACAGCCATGATATTTCCTGAAGCCAGATTGAAGAGGGTCAAGGATGGTGTTTCAGGAGAGCGCGGCTTCAAGTTGGAGATAGACAGCCATTTCAATAACTTTCCTCAGAAAGAGGAGGTTGGAGACAGGCCTGTAGCTGTTTAGAGCATCTGAGTCTAAGGGCCCTTTTCCACTAGCAATCGCTAGCGTTCATGCTAACCGCTAGCGATTGCTGAATCGCAAAAGTGCAGGAAACTTCCGGCGATTGCGCTCACGATTTTGCTATGCACTGTACTGCATAGCAAAATCGCGGCAAAGATCGCTCCGCGGCGCGATCGCGTTTGATAAAAAACGAATCGCGGTAGTTGAAATTGCCTACTGCGATTCCCATGTTATTATGCAAACCGTAGCGATAAAAAAAATCACTAGCGGTTTGTGATTTTCAGCATCGCAAACGCCGCTAGTGGAAAAGGGCCCTTAGGATGCCCTCTTGTTTCAGCTTATTTCACCCTTCTTGTGCAGAAACGCAGCAGATCTGTAAATCAATAACCTCCTTGGGTTGCGGACACCGCAGCCCACCTTCTTCGTGTCCTCCTGGGCGCCCCATCTCTATGGTTACATCGTAGTCTGTCACATTACAATGGACGGAAATCTCACCATAGAAATGGGTTGCCCAGGAGGACACAAAAATGTGCAGCATGTTCCTGGATCCAATGAAGGTGAGTGATCTATGGCTCTGTTGAGCTCTCTGCATAAGGGATAGGGGTGTGTCTGGCGACCTATATTGAAGGGGGGGAAGCACTCTTTGGCTGCCTTTACTGGAGGGAGCACTTTGTGTCTACCTGTGAGCCTGGTGACCTATATTGAAGTGGGGGGCAGCACTCTCTGGCTGCCAGTACTGGGGGAGCACTCTTTGGCCACCTGGGGGGTGGGGGGGACAACTGTCTGGCTACTCATAGTGGGAGAGGGAGAAACTCTCTGCCTACTATACTTATGGGATGCTCGTCACATGGCTGTAAAACACCACTAAATGTTTGTTCACCGAATGACATAGAAAAATAGAGGCTGCAATATTTATTTCCTTTTAACCACTTTGCAACTTGTGTGTCTGTAGCAATCGGATCTGATCCCTATGGTGCACAGTTTGGGGACCCCAGTGCCTGACAGATATATTGCTAGGCAACAGCAAAGTGATGCATCTGTACAGTGTTGGGTCCCTGAGCTGTCGCCCGTAGCGATCGTGTCCGAACGCTACGGGCGGCAGCCATTAAAGGTGTTTACTAATCATAGGGCTGAGTATAGGTGACACAAGGGGTTAATTAGTTAGGTAGCAGTTAATGTTTTACTTAGGAGGAGAGAAAAACTTTATTATTTAAGTGGGACACTGTCACTTTGAGGCTAGGCTCACAGTGGGACGTTGCGTCGTAATGCAGCCTTGTGACTCACAATGCAATGTCCCGCAAAAAAAGGTGGTAACGCACAGAGGGCAGCACGGTGGCTTAGTGGTTAGCACCCTTGCCTTGCAGCGCTGGCTCCCTGGTTCGAATGCCAGCCAGGTGAACATCTGCAAGGAGTTTGTATGTTCTCCGCGTGTCTGTGTGGGTTTCCTCCGGGCACTCCGGTTTCCTCCCACATCCCAAAAACATACAGATAAGTTAATTGGCTGCCCCCTAAAATTGGCCTTAGACTACGATACATGCACTACACGATACATACATAGACATATGATTATGGTAGGGACTAGTTTGTGAGCCCCTCTAAGGGACAGTTAGTGACAAGACAATATAGGCTGTACAGCGCTGCGTAATATGTCGGCGGTATATAAAGACTTAAATAAATAAAATTAATGCTGCGTTATAGTCGCATACAATAGGTACAGTGAAGCATTCAGGCAATGAAAAGTATGCTTTCCTGTACCTGGTAACGTGCGTTTAGTGGTAATACATTGCATCAGTGCGTTACCATAACACTACATGTTACAATGCAATGCTAGCTAGTCCCATAGGCTAATCATTGCAGTGCGGAACGCTGCGATATAAGACTTTATAACACAGCACCACAATGTCCCACTGTGAACCTAGCCTAATAATTTTCTTTACTAGCCTTACCCACCACTCAGCACCAGTCCAGGGCACAGCCAACTGCTTACTGTGGACAGTGTGGTATTAGCACCTAGTGATCAGGGAAAGTGTCCTGCAGAAATCTGATGAAGGAGGCAGATCCGTTACAATAGCTGTGTTGCTTGGGGCATGTAGTGTGGTTAGGATGGTTATGATAACATTAGGATATTGCAAAGTATCCAAGATATCTGAAAACTTTATTTTTTAAAAAGTTTAAAATGATTCTAATCAAACATTTTAGTCTACAGTCTATGTGAGATCTATGAGTGTCGCCATTTTTTCCCTTAGTACCCTAGATGCAAAAAATCTTTCACTGAACACACTCAATGCACTTGTACTACCGGTATATATATATGATAAATGCTCACTAGATGGCACTAAAGTTGCATAAAAAAACAATCCTCTCTTTCAGAGGTTGTTCCTCTACATGAAAACAATGTTCAGTCTACAGTATATAAAAAGCCCTGTAGACATTCTCCAAAACTTAAGCTGAGACCGATTTTTGCTATAAGTTTATACAGTGGAAGCTTGGTTTGCGAGCATAATTTGTTACGAAAACATGCTTGTAATACAAAGCACCCTTATATCAAAGCAAATTTCTCCATACAAATTAATGTAAATTCAAGTGATTTGTTCCACAATCCAAAAACAATTATAGAAAAATATTTAATAAAAAGTACTGTACTGTATAAAATAAAGATGTAAATAAGACTTTACTAACAGAATCATATCCCATATGGAAACAAAATGTCTAGGAATAAAAAAAGGCCTCTATGGATGAATAGAAAGGTTAGGGATAAAATGAAGAGGAAAAAGAATGCCTATAAGGTCCTAAAACAGGAGGGGACCGAGGCTGTACTAAGGGCTCTTTCACATCAGAGCTTGCGTTGGAGAACGCTCAAAGCATACGTTTTGTTGTATGCGTTTTAATGCGTTTTGATATGCGTTGCACTGCAGTGAGTGTGCGTTTTTAATCCGTTTTCAATGCGTTACAGGACATAGGAAAACGCAGATAATTTTTTTTTCTTGTAGTTTTCAACTTTCTACATTGTTCCTCTGTTGCATTCTGGGACTGATTGCCTGCGTTAACGGATTAAAAACGCGCATAGTGTGCGTTTTACATTGACTAACATTGTAACGCATAAAGCTAGCGTTGGCCAAAAAACTGCGCCTGGGTGCAGTGGAACGCAACGCACAAAAAGGCTGCGTTATATGTGAAAGCTAAAATGAAAGTCTATGGACTTTCATTTCACCTTGGGTAACGCAAACTTTATCCTTTGCGTTGAAACGCAGAAAATCTGCCCTAATGTGAAAGAGCCCTAAGCAATTATAAGGAGTGCAATAAAAATTGTAAAAAATAAATTAGGCTGGCAAAGATCGAAGCTGAAAATCAAATCGCTAGGGATATCAAATCTAACCCAAAAAAGTTTTACAAGTACATCAACTCTAAAAAAAGAAAGGTTGACTGTATAGTACTCCTAAAGGATAAGGGTGGGAACTCAATGGTGGATGACCAAGGTAAGGCAGAGTTATTAAATGCTTTTGTCTTCACAACGGAAACAGCACTGTTGCAAATTACAGAGGCAGTAGAGTCTCAATCTTCTAACTGTAATATTAAATACTTAACGCAGGAAGAAGTGAAGGCAAGACTAAATAAATTAAAAATAGACAAGGCACCTGGCCCCGGATGGCATGCATCCTCGGGTCCTAAGGGAATTAAGTTCAGTTATAGATAAACCCCTTTATCTTTTTTGTGACTCTCTTTCAACTGGCAGAGTCCCAGTGGATTGGCGTACAGCCCACGTTTTCCCATTATTTAAGAAGGGCAAAAAATCAGATCCAGGAAATTATAGACCTGTAAGCTTAACATCAGTTGTATGCAAACTATTTGAGGGGTTACTAAGAGATACTATACATGACTTCATAGTAGAAAATAATCTTATTTCTCAGCATCAACATGGGTTTACTAAAGACAGGTCCTGTTTGACTAACATGCTCAGCTTTTATGAGGTAGTGAATGCTAATATGGATATTGGGAATGCTGTAGATGTGATATACTTGGACTTTGCAAAGGCCTTCGACACTGTTCCCCACAAAAGTCTGGTGCAAAAGTTGAGGATGCAAGGACTGGGGAAGAGTCTGTGTGCATGGATAGGGAACTGGCTAATGGACAGAAAACAAAGAGTTGTGGTCAATGGATCGTACTCAAAATGGGAGACTGTTAGCAGTGGGGTCCCACAGGGGTCTGTACTGGGTCCAGTGCTCTTCAATCTATTTATTAATGACCTAGTAGATGCAGTAGTGAGCAATGTTGCTATTTTTGCAGATGATACAAAATTGTGCAGAATCATCAACCTTCAGGAAGATAGTGTCATATTGCAACAGGATCTGGATAGGATGGCTATATGGGCACATAAATGGCAGATGAAATTCAATGTTGAAAAATGTAAAGTCATGCATTTTGGTCATACCAATGGTCTAGCACCATACAAAATAAATGGGATACAGTTGGGGACATCAAACTTGGAGAGGGACTTAGGAGTACTCATCGACAACAAGTTAAATAATCGTACTTAATGCCAAGCTGCTGCAGCTAAAGCTAACAAAATTTTGGGATGCATTAAAAGGGAAATAAAAACTCGAGATGCTAGCATAATATTGCCCCTGTTTAACTCTCTAGTAAGGCCACATCTGGAATATGGAATTCAGTTCTGGGCACCACATTACAAAAAAGATATTGCAGTTTTAGAGCAGGTGCAGAGACGAGCAAGAAAATTGATACGTGGGATGGAAGGTCTCGCTTACCAAGAAAGGTTAGATAAACTGGGTTTATTTAGTCTAGAGAAAAGACGCCTTAGAGGAGATCTAATTAACATGTATAAATACATCAGAGGGCAATATAATAGCTTGGCGGATGAGCTTTTTGGCCCTAGGCCTTCTCAAAGGACTAGAGGACATGATCTGCGCATGGAGGAAAAACGTTTTAGCCATTTATTTAGGAAAGGGTTCTTTACAGTAAGAGTGATTAAGATGTGGAATGCATTGCCACAGGAAGTCGTTATGGCAAACTCTATACCTGCATTTAAAGGGGGCTTAGATGCTTTCCTTGCATTGAAAGACATTGATGGCTACAATTACTAGGTAATGCCTAATGATGTTGATCCAGGGATTTTATCTGATTGCCATCTGGAGTCGGGAAGGAATTTTTCCCTTTTGGGGCTAATTGGACCATGTAAGGGTTTTTTCGCCTTCCTCTGGATCAACAGGGAAATGTGAGGGAGCAGGCTGGAGTTGTACTTTGTACTGGTTGATCTCGATGGACGTATGTATGTAAAAATCATTGCTATCTGGTGGTTCTCCCTAACCTTTTTTGTTTGTGGCTTTAACAAGGAATGTATCCAATGGCAGTTGCTTTTGCCTACTTTTGAGGATTACATGGAAATATGACTGTACTGTCCACACACTCAGATTTAGCACAATCCTGCAGTGGCAAAGGAAGAAGAACCGTCAGCTCAGTTGTGATGACATGACGCACGTACACTTTTTTTGCTTGTATATCAAATCAAAATGTCACATACATCTTTGCTTGTATTTCAAATCGCTCTCAATCCAAGGTTTTAGTGCATATAGAATCCAAATAAATCTATCTACACACACACACACACACACACACACACACACACACACACACACACACACACACACACACACACATATAAATGTACTCGAGAAAATAAAGTAAGCATTGAAGAAAATGTTGCATTAAGTTATAACAGTAAGATCACTGTACCAGTGCCTAAGAATTAATTTCCCTCAGAGTTTGTCTATCTTGTCACATGGGATTTTTCCTTGCATTAAGGCTGCTTTCACAGTGGGACGTTACAGGCGCACGTTAGAGCAGCCTGTAACGCACCCCACCGCACAGCAATGAAAAATCAATGGGCTGTTCACAGTGCCCACGTTGCGTTACATTGTAACGCTGCGCCATAAGACAACGTACTGCATGCAGTACTTTACACGCGGCAGAGCCACGTTAGACTGCTTGCACATGCTCAGTAAAGTTGGGGAGGAGCGGAGAGCGGCCGGGCACATAAATAATATTCACTGCACTCAATGACGTGCAGTGTTTACTTCCTGGAGTGGCCGCTCTGTGCCGCGATTGGCCGGGCGGGACCACGTGATGCCGCATGCGTCCAAGAGTGCGCATCACGGACGCCAGAGTGAGCTGCACAACGCGGCTCACTCTGACGTCCACATCAGAGAGCACCAGGCGTTGCGTTAGGGGCACGTTATGCGACCTTAACGTCCCCTAAAACGCAACGTCCTGATGTGAAACCAGCCTTAATGTAATGCACTTACAGTTATTGGTTCTGTTTATTCTTGCCTTCCCCTTTGCTAGGAAACCCCTTAACCGCTTTACTCCCAAGTGTTTTTACTCTAATGGACCAGAGCAATTTTCACCTGTCAGCGCTCCTTCCTTTCATTCGCCAATAACTTTATCACTACTTGTCACATTGAAATGATCTATATGGCCTGGTGCACACCAAAAACCGCTAGCAGATCCGCAAAATGCTAGCAGATTTTGAAACGCTTTTTCTTATTTTTCTGCAGCGTTTCAGCTAGCGTTTTGCGGTTTTGTGTAGCGTTTTTGGTGTAGTAGATTTCATGTATTGTTACAGTAAAGCTGTTACTGAACAGCTACTGTAACAAAAAACGCCTGGCAAACCGCTCTGAAGTGCCGTTTTTCAGAGCGGTTTGCGTTTTTCCTATACTTAACATTGAGGCAGAAACGCATCCGCAATCCAAAATCTGCTGCAGCCCGGGAGTATGCGTTTCTGCAAAACGCCACCCGCTCTGGTGTGCACCACCCCATTGAAATGCATTACCCTAGCAGATCCGCACCCGCAAGCAGATCGCAAACCGCAGCGGAAACGCTCCGGTGTGCACTAGGCCTATCTTGGTTTTTTTTCGCCACCAATTAGGCTTTTTTTGGGTGGTACTTTTTGCTTAGAACTATTTTATTCTAAATGCATTTTAACAGGAATAATTTGAAAAAGATGGAAAAAAATATTTTTAAGTTTTCGGCCATTATAATTTTAAAATAAAATGTGCTACTGTGAATAAAACCTACGTATTTAATTTGTCCATTTGTCCTGGTTATTACAACGTTTAAATTATGCCCCTAGTAAAATGTATGGCAACAATATTTTATTTGGAAATAAAAGGTGCATTTTTTTCAGTTTTGGGTCCGTCACTTATCACAAGCCCATATGCAAATAAAACAGTAATATACCTTCATACCATACATAGTGAAAAAGCAGAGTCCCTAACGTTACTACTTATGTACCGTATTTTTCGGAATATAAGACGCACTTTTTCTCCCCCAAAAATAGGAAGAAAAAGTGCCAGCATCTTATATTCCAAATGCAGGGAATCCCCGACTTCAGAACCGCCCGCCGATGCGAACCGCCGATACGCCGCATTGTTGGGGGCTCCCTGCCTTGTCCCACTGTGTGGTCTGCCGGGTCCCAGCTACCCCGGTAACAATCACTGCAGAGCAACTCACCTTCCTATGGATTCCAGCAATGTGTGGTCTGCTGTGTGGTCCTCAGCCTCCAGCATGTCAGCTACACCTGTAAATGAAAAGTTAGCGGCAGAGAAGCTCACCTACTCAGCGGCAGCGGCGACGATCCGCAGACATCTCGGGCCCGGGTGGCTTCTCCTAGTGATGGCTCCTGCTAATGACTCATTGAGTCATGGGGAATTACTCATTTAATCATTAACAGGAGCCGTCACTAGGAGAAGCTGCGCGGCTCCCCCTAGTGACAGCTCCCCCTAGTGACGGCTCCTGTTAATGATTCAATGAGTCATTCCCCATGACTCAATGAGTCATTAGCAGGAGCTGTCACTAGGGAAAGCCGCGGGGGACCGAGATGTCTGCAGATCGTCGCCGCCACCGCTGAGTAGGTGAGCTTCTCTGCCACTAACTTTTCATTTAAAGGTGTAGCTGACATGCTGGAGGCGGAGTACCACACAGCAGACCACACAGCGCTGGAATCCATAGGAAGGAGAGTTGCTCTGCCATCATGGAGACTGGGTGGAGGACGGGGGGGGGGGGGGCACACACATGGACATGCACAGGAGGGGGCATACACAGGACAGGAGGGGACACAGGGACTGGAGGACCACACAGGGGGGGGGGGTGAAGGGGACACAGAAACACACACAAGGAGGGGACACAGACACACACACACACAGGGGGACAGGAGTGGACACAAGGGGCCTGAAGGACCACAGAGTGGGGCTGGAGGAGACACACGGGACATGAGGGGACACATGGGACGGAAGGACCACACAAGGTGGCAGGAAGGGATGCCACACACAGGGGGGACAGAAAGGGACACATAGTGGACACAAGAGGACAATGGGGAGAACATGTACTGTACAATACGCTCCTGGAATATGGACGCACCAGGTTTAGTATATACTGTATACTTTTTTTCCCCAGATTTTTGCCCTCTAAACCTAGGTGCGTCTTATATTCCAGAGCGTCTTATATTCTGAAAAATACGGTATTTATTTTTTTAAATGCTGTCTTTTTTTTTTTTTTGAAACAAGGGTTTTATTTTGGTAACTATGTGGGGGCGGTAGGGGAGAGGAGGGGGTGCAGGGAAGGGAGGAAGGAGATATTAATTTATTTTTATTTAATGTATAAAATGTGTATAAAATGTAATGTGAAGTGTAAATTATTTTTATATTTTGCACATTTTTTTTGACAACTAGATGTCCTCACACTCAGCACTGTCTCTGAACAGGACAGTGCTGTTACAGCAAAGTTCATTGGCTTCTATTGAAGCCATAATATTTGCCTTGTGGGTAATCTGATTGGTTCAGGGAAGGACACTTCCCTTTCACCAATCATGGCCATGCTGGCCCCGATGGTAAGCACGGCGGTGGGGGAGCGCGTTCACGAACCGTAGCAGCGGCGAGGGGGGACGTTTTAAAACTTCCATTGGTCCATCAGCAGGGACCAACAGGACGTTTTAAAACAATGCGCGGCCCTGTAGTGGTTAAAGGGACCCTGAGCAGACTGCGTGGGTATGCATTTAAAGAATAACTGAAAAAAATATGTGTACAGCACCACGGAATAGGTTGGCGCTTTATAAATCAATAATAATAATATTAATAATAATATGGAGGCTGCCACATTTATTTCCTTTTAAACAGTTGCCTGGCAGCCCTGCTGGTCTATTTAGCTGCAGTAGTGTCTGAATAACACCAGAAACAAGAAACACACAGAAGCATACCCACAAATACATAAAAATAACCCCTCACTTACCGGCCGTGATGTAAAGCTTTCTGCCCTCCATTAAAACCGGTGTAAAATGCATTGGGGCCAGTGACTCTCAGTAAAGTTGTGCTGTGACCCCGGATCTCCTCTTGTGCACTGAGCACAATGACATGCTGCTCATGCACAGATAATCTGAGAGGAGGATGAGGAAAGCCGGAGCTTGCACAGACCGCATGATCAGACTGCCGCATCTGCTCATGCACAGATAGTCTGAGAGGAGGATGAGGTAAGCCGGAGCACGCACAGACCGCATGACCAGACTTCCGCATCCGGGGTCACAGAGCAACTTTGCTAAAAGTCGCTGGCCCCAGTGCAATATGCACCAGCCAGACTGGGGGAAGAAAGCTTTACTTCACAGCTGGTAAGTGAGGGGTTATTGCCATGTATTCATGGGTATGCTTAAAGTAAACCAGAGATGGTTCACTAGGCTTAATTTATACTTACCCGGGGCTTCCTCCAGCCTTATTATCAATGCAGAGTCCCTTGCCATCTTCCCCGCCCCCTCCGTTAAGCCACTATGACTCCCAGTAATCCGGGCAGTCGCGGCGTTCTGAGCATGCGTGGCTCAGCTGTGCGCGCACCCCTTGTGTTCCTATCCCCGGGAGCGTTCTGCGCAGTACCACTGCGCAGGCAGTGGCGGCTCCAGATTCAGATTTTTTGGGGGGCTCAAAGGGGGCACAAGGGCTGGCAGGCCAGGCTTGGCGCGGGGGGGGGGGGGGTCAATTTGTGCCGTGCGGAGCGCGGCAAAAAAAACGGGCGTGGCCATGAAGTCATGTGGGCGTGGCTAACTGTAATGTAGTTGTACCAGCTAACGTAGTTACATTAAAAAAAATGAAGTAAAAGTACATAATGACAGCCTTTCACCAGTAAATGCACATAAGAGTCAGCTTTTCACCAGTAAATGCACATAATGACAGACAGCGTTTCCCCAGTAAATGCACATAAGAGACAACTTTTCACCAGTTAATGCACGTAATGACAGACTGCATTTCCGCAGTAAATGCACATAAGAGACAACTTTTCACCAGTTCATGCACATAATGACAGACAGCGTTTCCCCAGTAAATGCACATAAGAGTCAACTTTTCACCAGTTCATGCACATAATGACATACAGCATTTCCGCAGTAAATGCACATAAGAGACAACTTTTCACCAGTTCATGCATATAATGACAGACAGCCAGTGTCCCCAGCATAGGTAACCAGGTGTATAGCTGTCCCCAGTATATGTAGCCAGGCATATAGCTTTTCCCAGTATATGTAGTCAGGCTGGTGGTGGTGGGCTGGGGGCCCCAGGGCACCTCAATCCTGACTGGTGGTGGGCTGGAAGCCTCAGGCCTGCGTGGCTGGTGGTGGTCTAGGGGCCCCAGGGCAGCTCAGGCCTGGCTGGTGGTGGTGGGCTGGGGGACCCAGGGCAGCTCAGGCCCTGCTGGGGGTGGTGGGCTGGGGGCCCCCAGGGCAGCTCAGGCCTGGTTGGTGGTGGTGCTGGGGGCCCCAGGGCAGCTCAGGCCTGGCTTGTGGTGGTGGGCTGGGGACCCCAGGGAAGCTCAAGCCTGGCTGGTGGTAGTGGGTTGGGGGCCCCCCAGGGCAGCTCAGGCCTGGTTGGTGGTGGTGCCGGGCTGGGCTCAGCTCAGAGCAGCCCAGGCCTGGCCGGTGTGAAAAAGAAAATTTGCCTGTTGGCTGGCTGTCCACCCACTCACCCACCTTGAGTCTTCCTTCCTCCAATCCTCCTGATGCTGCTGCTGAGCTGCCTGGCTCCAGTCCGACTACCGAGTCCTCGGAGGCTCGGACGTTTGTGCGTGCTGCCTGTCTGCTGTGTTGTCCATGGGTGGGTGTGAGTGCTGGCTCTGGCTGGCAGCCAGTCACTCACAGTGATACAGTCTGGTCTCAGTGGTGCTGAGTATGATTCACAGTATGATAACCATCAAAAAAATACCACGGTATGACAGTATATAGTATTACACAATTATTTGGACCCGGGCCTCCCGCTTACATTAAAAATGTAAAATAGCTCACCCTGGTCCTGCAAAAGTCCTGGCGGTGTTAAATACTATCCAAGTCGCCGTGGAAAGTGGTGAAAGATGTAATTTGGCTTCCAGCTATTGCTAGTGGCCGAATTACAGCGTTTTTATAGTTTACAGTATATAGTTTATAATTCGTGCTCTGTCTTTTGACGGCGCCCAAAGTACTCACTGAGCACCGCTTTAGCTGTAATTTTTTTTTAATGATTTATTGCCATGCCGGCTGTTTTTACAGAGCTCCACTCCCTCACCCCCCTTGTATGATAGCCAGGTATAGGTGCCTCCAGTATAAGTAGTCAGGAATAGGTAGCCAAGAATAGGTGTCCCAGTATAGGTAGCCAGTAATAGAAGGCCCCAGTATAGGTAGCTAGGAATAGGTGCCCCAGTATAGGTAGCTAGGCATAGGCACCCCCAGTATAGGTAGCGAAAAATAGGTGCCCCCATGTAGTAGCCTGTTATTGGTGCCCCCAGTAAAGGTAGCCAGTAATAGGTGCCAGAAGTGTAGGTAGCCAGAAATAGGTGGCCACTGTCTAGGTAGCCAGGAATAGGTGGCCACTGTCTAGGTAGCCAGGAATAGGTGCCCGCAGTATAGGTAGCCAAGAATAGGTGCAGCTAGTATAGATAGCCAAGAATAGGTGTAGCCAGTATAAATAGCTAAGAATAGGCGCAGCCAGTATAGATAGCCAGGGATAGGTTCAGCCAGTATAAGTAACCAGGAATAGGTGCCCGCAGTATAGGTAACCAGGTGGAGGTAGGACGCAACGGTGGGGGTGGGATGCAGCAGCAGGCACTCTAACAGCAAAGGGGGTAAACAAATACTCCCTACTCGCCTGGTACTCACTTCTTTCTAGAAGGATCCTTGGATCACATCAGTGACTTTAAATAGGAATTTCTGTGGAATGGCAGCTTATAAAATATAAAAAAAAATTGTATGGGTAAAGGCATAGAGATTTGAGAGAAATCCTCTATAAGAGTGTGTATTATTCCACAAATCCGTAAGGATGAGTAATTCCCATCAATAAGAATTTCAACATTACAATTTATTGCTTTCTTAAATGTGGCTTTTATTATAATGATTTATGTCATATATATTTAATTTCTATTTTTAATATTTTTAATATTATTTGTTGTTATTTCACTATAGTGCCCCTTTAAGTTATCACACAACCCATGCACAGTAGTTCCTGTTTGTCAGTGAAACTTTGCTCAGTCGGACAGAGTGATAATAGAACTAATATACCAACACACATAGAAAACAAAACAATGGGATTTTCTGAAAATTTATTGTAAAGTTGGATCATTTACCTATATATACACACACACATTTTCACAAATGGAAGTTCTTAAAAATATATTCTGCATTTAATGTATTTGCCTTAAAATCTTGGTACATTATGTAGACACAAATCTCCAAAGCCATTGCACGCTTGCCATAGTAATTCCTTCCCAACAAGGGAAACATTTAATAGTCATACAATAAAATTGCAAAAAGAACACCAAAAATTGGTTACCAATAATAATTCAGCAATGAATAGCTAAAATTCCCTTTAAAGTATTATAGTACACATAGCTAAGTATTTGTGTTCCCCTCTTTTATAAATAATTCTATAAACAAACTGATATAGCATTATATGACAAGACCAAATGTAATTAAAGTCACATTAGATGATGGTCAACAAATCTGCTGTATGATATTAGGCAACTTTTGTACAGGTGTCACACTTCTCTCCTGTCAACAATGATCAGCCACACTGGATTCTTAGCAGACAACTGCTATTGCAGTTGCCTACAGTATTAGGTCTCTTTCAACCCCCTCATCTGCATGCCTTGCTAGGAGTTGTTAAAGAGACACTGAAGCGAAAAAAAAATTATGATATTATGATTTGTATGTGTAGTACAACTAAGAAATAAAACATTAAGATCAGATACATCAGTCTAATTGTTTCCAGTACAGGAAGAGTTAAGAAACTCCAGTTGTTATCTCTATGCAAAAAAAGCAATTAAGCTCTATGACTTTCAAAGTCGTGGAGAGGGCTGTTATCTGACTTTTATTATCTCAAGTGTTGATGAACTAATTACTTTTCTTCTGCCAGAGGAGAGGTCATTAGTTCACAGACTGCGCTGAAAGAATCATTTTGAATGCTGAGTGTTGTGTAATCTGCACATATTATAGAATTGTTCAATGTTAGAAAAAACACTATATACCTGAAAATAAAAATATGAGAATATTTTCTTTGCTGCTAAACTTCTAGTAATCATTCATAGTACACAACCAATTCATTATATCATATATTTTTTTCGCTTCAGTGTCTCTTTAATATCACTGATGAGACAGAAAGACATTAGCCAGTAATACCTCTACCAGGCCCATTTATCTCTAAAGATAAAGATAAATGAACTGGAATTACAAAGTGTGCTCCCATGGCATGTGGTCCCCCCTGTGCTGCAGTGAATTACTTTTTGTACTAGCTGATTTTTATTGAAATTGAATTGACAGTGGACCCTATGCAGAAGGTATATATATTCAGATATTGGGAATTGGCACATTCAAGGAAACCAGAGACATCTGAAACAGAAGATTTGATACTTACCAGGGGATTTCTCCAGCCCTATAAGCATGTGTGAGTCCCTCGCTGTCCTCACGCGGTCTGCCGTTTAGCCGTGATCAGCCCCGGTAACAGGCTCGGCTGAAGGCCTCGACTGACATGACTGAGCCAGTTAACAGGGCTGATCGTGGCTGAACGGCAGAATGCGGGAGGACGGCAAGGGACTCACACTTGCTTATGGGGCTGGTGGAAGCCCCAGCTAAGTATCAAATCTTCTGTTTCAGATGTCTCTGGTACAATTTAAGGATGCTGAAAGTTCCTATATGCAGAGTGCAGTGAATGATCCGGTTCTGAGTGCTATGCTATTCCTCAGTGCTAAAGCATCCATCCTTTAGCTGCAGAACAAGTTTTTTTGTGATATAGTGGCAGTGAATACCACTTTGCATGGTTCACATAGTGGTAATTAATAAAATGATTACAAATCTGTTGGTTCAGGCCAGCACTCTGCCCTCACATGATCCTACATCTCCCAGGATTCAGCTTTATACGAGCAGACCGCAACACTGCCCTCCTGAAAAAAAGAAAGGAGGCCGTATTTGTTTTTACATCAGCTCCTCATGGTGCCCCATCAAATCAGTTCTAGCCAAGAAATGCCGCCTGGAACTCAAACACCTTCTTGTCAACTGCCATCTGCTCCTACATCCTTATTGTATCACTGAGGTCCCACAGGGCAGTTTTGATATCAGCGTCAGGTGGAATGGGTGTGTACATTCCACCTGACGCTGATATCAAAACTGCCCTGTGGGACCTCAGTGATACAATCTCGCAGTGGAAGACCTCCCTTCCTAATTTGCTGTTCATCGTTATTGGAGATTTTAACAGTGCCAACCTCTACCTAGAGCTGAAAGCACATCACCTGCCCCACTAGGAACGTGAATACCCTCGATCACTGCTACACAATACTGAAAGATGCATACAAGACCATCCAGTGCGCAACACTAGGTTCCTCTGACATATTGTCTCATCCATCTGATCCCCACTTACAGGAGGCGCCTGAATTCAGTGAAACCAGTCCACCAAAGTATGGTCAAGTGAGGTCAACCTCCAACTTCAAGCTTGCTTTGACTGCACTGGCTGACAGGCCCTGGAAGCATCAAGCTTGGATGAGTGAGCGGACAGTGTCAACTTGTACATCAGCTTCTGCAAGACATCCTGTATCCCATCCAAATTCTTTAAAGTCTATCTGAACAATAAATCATGGTTCTCCAAACTATGGCAAATGTAAAGGTGCAAAGAAGCTGCACCCAAGTCTGGCAACCAGGTGGACAACAGGAAACAACCTCAACCAAAAACTGAGAGTCGCCAAAAAGGACTACGCTGGAAGGATAGAACAAAACCTGTACTTAAATGACTCACAAGCTGTTTGGAAGGGGCTCAAGGCCACCAACTATAACAATCCGCCCCCTACACACCCCAACATGCAACATCCAGCACTGAGCTAGCAGAGAAACTGAGTAAGGCCCAGTGCACACCAAAACCGCTAGCAGATCGTCAAAACGCTAGCGGTTTTGGGAGCAGAGAGCAGATATTTGGCCGGGTGCACACCAAGCGGATTTTGTATGCGATCCACCAGCCGCATCAGCCAGTGAAAACGCTTGGCTATTGTATTTCAATGTGTGGTGCACACCGGCGGTTTGAGGTTTTTTAGCAAACCGCAAACGCGCAGCAGGAGGCGCGTTTGCGGCTTGGCAAAAACCTCAAACCGCCGGTGTGCACCATCCCATTGCAATACATTAGCCAAGCATTTTTCCAGGCGGATGCGGCCGGCGGATCGCTCCAAAAACCGCTCGGTGTGCACTGGGCCTAACTTCTACTGCAGGTTCAAACCAGGCGGCAAATGGGAGGCACCCAACGCCATCTACCCCCTAACACCCCCCCCCCCCCCCCCCCCCGATGTATATAGTGTTTCCACTGCTGTATATTGTGTTTTTACTACCGTTTATTATGTGTCCTACTGGAGTCCTGTACATGCCAAATCCAATTCTGGACACAATCCACTGGTGCTTGGTGAGAATAAAATGATTCTGAATCATATAAATATAAAGTTGTAAACTGTTCAATACAGAATGTGTTTTACCTGCTGATAATTGTTCTTGTGTGTGTGTGTGTGTGTGTGTGTGTGTGTGTGTGTGTGTGTGTGTGTGTATATATACCTATTTGATTAAAAAAAAGTTGTGAGTTGGTTGAGGAATGTCTGAAAAGGGTGGCTGGATGATAAAGGCTTATTTACCCACAATTCCGCCATCCTGCCTGTGCTCCAAATAGCTTGCACGCCGAAACTAGCTGGCGGTGGGGGACTGGAGCAGCAGTGAGTGACTACGAGGGCACAGGATGGCTGCATGGGGCTGGTAGAAGCCCCAGGTAAGTGAAACTCATTTTTTTTGCCTGACAATTCCTTTAAGGCTGATTTTAATTACGAACTCGAGTCCTTGTGAACTCGTGGTTACCTGTGAGCCCATCCCTGGAGATCGGTGGATATTGCAGAGATTAGGGTCGGTTAGGGTTCGAAATCTGAGGGAGGGTTCAAGTGAGAAAAGGGTTAGGTTTATCAAGAGAATATCAGCATTTTTACCAATATTTTACTACTATAATATTACCCATTGTCTCCGAGAGTAGAATATTGGCAATTTTACTGATATTCTACTAGTGGCTATACCTAGCACTGAAATTACCGAACATGTATGCCAATAAGGTGCTAATTCTTCCCAACTTGAAAGCAACTTCTATGCAGCTTAGAATTGGGCCACTCCAAATTGGCAGGAAGTGCATTTAACTGTCCCAATTCCAATTTGTTTTAAGCTTGCATGCAAGTCTGAGAAATTAGGACCTCATTGTCCATTTCTATTATCCAGCTCTGCTGCCTGCACAATATAAATCAATTTAATACGTACATACAGCCTCGGTTTACAAGCCATGGGTCTGTGGACACATCCTTTAAAATGAGAAGAATTGCATTTATAGTTGTAACATTTACAAAATAGCATACACTAAATGTGTATAATCACATTTCTAATAATATTTAATATGTTCTACTAATTTGGAATAGCTGTACATGTCCAGTATAAAAAGGTACACATGATATCCTTATGGAGGCCAGAGATCAATGATAATGTGCAAACTACAGTATCCTATAGCAACCAATGCTGGAAGTCAGATGAAGGAAAGCTTCCATACGTTCACAGTGCTCTGTGTCTTCCTAATTCAGCCTCATGTCTATGTGGGGCTGCAGAGTTCTCATTGTGTGTATATATACATACATACATACCCACAATATATTTATTAAAAGTTGATTTTGGTCACAAGTCTTATGTATACAGTACGTCTCCACGGTAAGGCATTCTTGGACAATTATACATAAATATAGGTTATATTTCTTGGTATAACTTGTATTTTGTTAGGGCATCCTTGCATGTGTCTCTGATGCTAATTGAGGAATGTAGTAATCCAACAAAATGAAGTTCATCAGCCAGATTGTAGATAATGACTATCTAAGCAGTGGGTGCTGGGCTGTGCTTTTTCTTCTTTCCTTTACAAGATTTGCAAACGCAACAGATAATACACGGCGATGCTAAAAGCAGTAATGGTGACGTCACAATAGCAATGATGCCAAGGCCAACAAGAATTCCAACAACCTGCATTAAAAAAGGGAAAAAATGAAAAGTTCTAAAGTTAAAGTATACCAGTAACAAAACCTTTTAGGTTCCATAATTTACTACAACAAATAAATAACAATAAGCCAAAATAGCTGTTTAGGCTTAGCCCAAATATTTAGTCATAGCAAGATATAAATGATACAAAATCAAGATTTTGTCAGAACTGAAATATATCAGTTGTTGTCAGTTAAATATCAGTTGCTGTCAGTTATAACTGAAAGGACAACTGATAAACAAGGTAATGTCTGTTTCCCTATGGCTCAAGTGGGCGATATTACAGTTTAACAGTGTGCTGACCAGGAAGCTGTTATGGGGAGATGGCCATTTTTAAAATGGAGGATTGAAATTCATTGATCACAGTGGACAAACAGGACACAGTAGAGGAGAAAGGGATCGATGAGGAAACTACATGGGTGGTAAGAATGATGTGTGTATGTTTATTTTGACTTTTAATTATTAATTTAGGTTTGCTTTAAGCCTTCTACACACACTAGGTGGAACTTGGCTGAGGCGGCTGTTTAGGGCTGTCTCAGCCAACAATGTAGCGTGCATACAAACGTGAAATTAATTCTCAACCTGGTACTTTAAGGCGGAAGTGACCAGTATTTATAGATGGTCAATGAGATACAAGTAATTCCAATTTGAGGCAGAATTATGCACATTTTGAATGGAGATTTATGCATCCAGAAAATGGACACAAAATGGACTAATCATATCCCACCTCGGCAGCATTAGACTGGTCCATTTTCAATTTCATTACCATAAGTTTCTCAGTTTCATTAACATAAATTTGCATACACAATTTGCAAAATCTTGCATCAAACCTGAATTATTTGAATTTAATTGACCATCCCTACCAGTGAATATGGGGTGTGTGCCAGTCCTTGGTTGAAACATTTGAGGACACCTGGTCTAGAGGAAACCCATGCAAACACAGGCGGAATATACAAACTACATGCAGATAGTGAAACTGGAGTGCTAACCACTTATCCACCAGGAACATTTAACAACAGTAAGTCATACCAGTGATGCAGTAACTGGTGTAACACAGGAAAAAACAAAGCCTAGACCATAAGGGTTTGATTATACCAGAAATTATTTTGAACTGAATGTAACAACAAGACTTAGAACATCACAAACTGATCAAAGACAGCAATTTGGTAGTGTTGACAAACTGGTCCTTTTTCAAGCTACCTGAATCTGCATATAAAATGTGCAAAGCCTGCACCAACTCAGAATTATTTGCATCCCATTGGCCATCTCTATCCTGCACAGTGTCTGTCCACTGCTCTGCCTGCCTCTGTAAAGATCAACATTTCAGAATTAAAGCACCCTGTTCCTCACACTTCAGAGTCCTGGCTCTCCAGTTGTGCAGCTTAAAAAAAAAAAAAAAAGAGCCCAACTCCTTCAGCAGCCTGCATCCTGATCCTCCAACCTTCAGAGTGCCAGAATCCCAGTGCTCCAGTCTTGAGGTCTCTAAAACTACCTACAGCAGCCCATCTATTTCAGCCATCAGCGCTTTCTGAACGTTTTTTAAAAAAAATGTTCCCATTGACTTACATCAAAATGCGATGCGGCTCGATTGATAAGATCCGACAGGTCGAATCTCGCCACCCCGCGATTCCCTGCTCGTTCCCCACGAGGGGACAATGGCAGGGAATCGATCGGAAGATAAGCGGCGCCGGCGGGGACGAGCGGGGGATCAAATCCGACACGCGCGGACGAGCGGGGACGCGGCAGGTATGTGCGAGGATGCGGAAGAGGCGATCCGGCGGCTAATTGAGCCGCCAGATCGCCTCGTGTAGACGAGGCTTAAGACCTGTTTTTAGACCTGGTCTAACATTCAGTAATTACACAATTCACAAAGGCAAACAAGGAGTAACCACGCCCACATTGTCTGACAGAGATTAGACCAGCTGATTTCTGTTGGTAAAGTAATTCTGTGAGGTATTTTAGATGTGAGGATGGAACCTTTTGAATTAATTATGCAGGACTTTAATTGTATGCAGAGGAGAGCTCATCAGCGGAGAAGGATTTCAGTCATAGCTACTTGTTTGTGAATTGCATCTTTTGATCATTTCCCCTGCTTTACCCACCTAATTACCAAATGGTTTAGTCCAGGTCTAAAACAATTGGTAATAGTGAATTCCCCTTTGATGCAACTGACCAAACCATCAGTAGACTAAAAACCATCAGTAGACTAGTCTAAACTGCTTAGTGAATTGAGGCCATAGTGTGTCCTAGCCCTTTCTGAAATCCTGAATGGTGGCTAGTTGGCTTCTGTCTGTTTCTGTCAAGTGGCATAGTACACACTGGTGGAGGCATAAAACTGTTTATACAGACACTGCCAGAGCCAGCTTGTACCATATACAGAAGCAAAAAACGGAATAGTTTTTTATTAATGCTCCAAGTCTTAATATTTTGTGACCTAAGAAATCACAGTAGTTCGGTACATTCTAGTCCTATAGGACCTTGTGTTGTATGTTTCGATTCCCTAGTACCCATCTCGGAGTGTATGCAATTTATTTCTGTAAATTGTCCCATGTTCAGCTTGTGTTTAAGCCTTGCTAGACTGAAGCCTCTATTTTCTGGCATCTCATCTTTTATCATTTATACAGTTCTTCAGATAAAAAAAATGAAGCCTTCAAAGTAAAGAACATTATGGGAATTCTGCCCACACAGTGAGGCGGTCCTCTAAACCTAGACGTCCACTAGGATAGATGCAGTAATGACAAAATCCAGGCCACCATATGGCACTGGGTGGAGTTTTTAATTTTTCTGTAAATGTGAAAAGACACACAAGGACACTCTTCTCTGTATACCAAGCGGCCAAGAATTTGGAGCAATGTTATCATAATAAACATATTTTGCTTAGAATAGTTGCAAAGCACAAATAGTGTTCATGCACTCTACCATACAATAAACTGTACATACCTGTGTCCTGTTCCACATCACTGAGGCTCTTGAATGACCAAGTTTATTCCTGCAGGGACCTTTGTCATAATGCCGTAGAAATATGTCATTCTGCAAAACAAGATAAAGAAAATTTATTGTGTGTGACTTAACATGGTTATGCATCATATTTTTGTAGCATCTGTCTCATGCCATTCTTCTCATGAAACACAACTATTGATAAACTGCTTCCATTACTGGCTATGACCCTTATTGCTTAGTAAAAGCATAACAAGTTTCTGTAGTTTATGCGTGGTCTGAGTTGCACAGCAGCCAAAAAAGTGCATCTGCAATGCCTACCACATCGCCTTCTGGCTGCTATCACTGGTTAGGTTAGTTACACCATACTTTCCAGTTTACTGGTATATGCAGTCTCCTGGTCAGAGCAGGGACAAAGTCCTCCAGCAGCCAAGGCTAATGGCCCATACTCACGGGCTACAATTGTCGGCGTAACACGCGGCGCGCGCGTGAGTGAGTATGAGGCGCAACACGGGTGCGCACCCCGAACCGTCGCTGCTGTCGCCAGGCGATTGGCGCGGTCAATCGCCTGGCGACAGTTGCCGCCGCAACTCCGCCGCAACTGTCGCTAGTCCGCGTGGGTATGCGGACTAGCGACAGCATCAAGCAGGGAATACCTTGAGCTTCCGGCGGGGGGGGGGGGGGGGGGAGGAACAGAAGCGACAGCTTCCGCCGCATCAGTTGCCAGGTCCCTCCGCCGTGTGTATGCGGAGGGACCTGGCGATGAGCTGTCGCCGGCCTGTCGCGCACACGCTCCCGTGTGCTAGCGACAGGCCACAAATGTAGCCCGTGAGCATGGGCCATTAGACACCAAAGTGCACCCCTCCATACCTTCCACCCCAGCCATCTTACACTGATTGCTATTAGTCTAAGAGGCGCCCCAGGGCCCCCAACCCTTTAACCTCTAGTTATTTGGCTTGCAGTCACTGCCATGTATCCCCTTTTCATATTTCTCTCTGCTTCAAGCACAATAGGCGAATGATAGCTGAGTGAGTTGTACGCCCCCTCCTACACTGCGCCCTGAGGATGGAGCCTCTCTTGCCTCTGCCCTGCTCCTGGTAGCAATAATATCATAAGACGTTTACCTCTGGCAAAATTAAACAGCTGTGCATAGTGCAAAGCATTGACTACAGCTCCTGCTGTACAGAATGCAGTTTTTTGGGTAAGATAAGAAGCACTGGATTTTTGAAGTTTGCTAGACTTATGTATATACTGTATTAATATTGCTGCTCCATGGAGTTATAATAAGAAAGCAAGGAGATGAATCAATAAATGACAAAATAATGTGGCTAATGTGGCTATTTCACATTATGAATCTGCCCAACAACAAACACAAAGCGGAACAAAGAAGCTGTTTTATCAAAATAAAATAGCTGTTTTTATCAAAATAAAAAGCAAATAAAAAAAACTAATGAAAAGTTTTCACTGAGCGTCATAACAATAATATGACTTCCTTAGGTAATATCTTTTGTGATCACTTGAAGATGACATGTCTTCTTTCCTACTTTGGAAATTATTTTACTTTATGCAAAATCATGACTTGTGTGAGAACTTAATCAATGCTGGTACTTTTTCTTAGAATTGTGCGATCATTGTGTTATGTATTGGTTCTTGCCAGTGTATGCATAGTATTTTCAGTGGTTACTCTAAATGGCAATACCCCGGAACTGCTACATGCAAACACTCCTGCTTCCCACTGTGTGGCAGCCATTTAAAATTATTTGTGTGCAGCGAGTTAAAAGAAATGTGACTGATCAAAGAAAAAAAAAGGAGAGCAACTTCACTGAGAGTAAATCACTGCCATAGCTCTGCCCCCTCTTAAGCAGTATAATGGCCAGCTACCAAAAAATGTATTGTTTTATCTCACGCCATGTATTGAAAGCTATAAGGAGCTAAGAATCTAAGATTTATCTGAAAACACTATAAGAAAATGAAAGTACAAACTACCTTTGTAATTTACCTTACACCAGGTGCTGAAAGAGTTGGAGATTACGCCATTCCTGATAGCTTGTGATGCTATCAGCAGTTATTAGCTCAGCCACCCCTGACTGTTTAATGAACTGCAGAGATGGAAGGCACTCAGTGCCAAATTAGGATGTACAACATAAGGCAGTAATGATGTTACAGGCCTTCAGTGACACTACTATGAGTAAAAATGATCTGGGTGTGCACCCTGTCCGTAAATGGTATGTGGCCAAGGAGGGGCATGGAACATTAAGTGGAGGGACCAGATTTGACAACGTATAAGATCAGAGACTCCATTACTTGCACAACGAATGGTGTGATCTACTGTATTCAATGCCCCTGCCAAAAAAGGTATGTGGGGAGAACTAAGAGGTCCCTGCAGAGGAGGATTGGTGAACATTTTAACAACATAGTAAAGGAAAATAAGGGACACCCATTGTCCAAACATTATAAAGAGAAACACATTGGTCTTTTAAGGGGAACTATTTTTTATGGCTTAGAGATTATCCAACCTGGTAAGAGGGGCGGTGATTATATAGGTAAGATGTCAAGAAATGAGACAAAATGGATTTATCAGCTGGATACATTAGCCCCGAAAGGTCTGAATAGCGAAATGGATTTTTTTGCCTTTTTTAACTAATTTTTTGAATTGTTATATATTTTTATGATTATTAGTATGAATGTATAGGTGTAAGGAATAGCTTTGATGTGGTATTTTAGGATTATAGTAAAAGGAATGTTCACTATCCCTATTGACATTAAAAGTAATGTACAATTGGAGTATTTAACTTTAAGAATCAAGGATCTAATTGAGAATTTGCATATGGGTGGAGTAAAATGGCGACACTGAGCTACAAGTAGAGGTGAACTGACCGACCGCTCTTGCATTATCATATCCTCCTGATGACGGCCAACGTTATTGGCTGAAACGCGTAGAGGTCGCTTTAATGCAAATAATATCTGCTAAGGAGCCCGGGATTGAGCAGGCTGTGTAAGCGCGCAGCAGCCGCTTGTAAACAAAGGTCCAGAGGCTTACTGGTGACGTCACCCAACCTGATACGCTAGCCGGATCAGCTGAGCGGAAGTGCGGCGAGCGGGGTTCTTAGCCTGTCAGACGGAACCTACGTATGCCGCAGAAAGACGCAGAGAGACGCTGAGAGAAGCAGCGGGCAGAGACATCCCGCATTAGCAAGGAAGGTCAAAGCGGAGGAATCCAAATAGATGATTTTACTCCTTTGAGGGGTTGCCGCTGACCATCTATATTACTGGACACGTGAGTCTGCATGAATATTGTCTAATAGAGACTGAACTGGTTGAAATTTTAACTCTAAACTACGGTGTCCATATTGAAAGGAACTTCAGGAATCGACTACATCCTACATTATAACAGAGGGATTATATGGAGCATTAACTCTTTGGGAAGGAACATTCTGTAAGAAGCTTATACTATTGGGGAGAGATGATTAGATAGAAGGGCCCTTCTATGGTGTGTGTGAGCGTGTGGAAACGTGATTTATCCGCATAGATAATTGCAATATATGTGTATTGTGTTTTAAGATATTTAAACTATTTTGAATAAATAGCAAAACAATTTTGCTTTTAATCAGCGCATGTTATCTATTTTTTGATTTGCTACATATAACTTTGAGGGTTGGAGGGATTCCCTCATATGACGTGCAGCTTGTTAGGTGGATTACCTAGCGCAAATTGTGACAAATATCTAATTACTTTTTCATACCAATTCCCTATACAATATGGCAGCAAAAGGTGATTTGTGGGAATTTAGGAACCATCGAGGGGAACGTATTATGGAATTTTTTAAGGAACAAGATCTAATGGCAGGGGGCAATAAGGGTGATATAGTACATCATTTAAAAGACCTGGAGAAACTATTGGTGAAAGAGACTAAGAATATATGGGAGGTGGCATCCCTGGAAAAGTATTTACAGTGGGAAATAGCCCCAGTGGGTTTGGCGGTGACTAAGGCTTTGTCTGAGGATTTGGCAGAGGGTGAAACTTTGGCCAAATGGGAATATATGTTCCATGTATTCTCAATGGAGACAGTGCAATTCGTTATTGATGCGAGAAAGGCACAGTCAGAAAATTTAGGGGAGGAAATTAAAGACGTACAAGAAAAACTGGCCCCCTTTAGGTCGAAGAAATACTGTAGTATGGAGGAGAGTATACACAGTAGATTAGAATCGTTAGAAAAAGAGATAGTAAAAAATTAAGAAAATTTGCAAGAGACTCTGTCCCTATGGAAGGAGTCGAGGAATTGAGAATTATGGTAGAGGAGAGTATGGAGGTGGAAGGATCTCGGTGTGGAACTATGATAGGAACACTTGAGACTATTGATGAGATTGGAGAAGACACTGTGGATGAGGAGGAGGGTGCTAGATGTTCAACCCTGCAGGAATTTGAGATAAGTGAGGATGAACTATCAGATGATTTCAGTGAAGGTGAGAATTTGGAATTTATACCCCCAATTCAGTCCGTATCCCATGGTAATAATAGGGGAACGCCCAATGTGGGTAATTGGGGACCTGTTAAGAAGAGACGACAGACTGGAATTAATCGGTCCAGATCAGGCACCAGGAGCCCCAGGAGGAATAATAGAAGTTATAGTAAGGGTAAACAGACTGCACCCAGTACTGGTAAGATTTAATATCACGATGTCCAATAGATACTCACCATTGGACAAGAATTCAAAAGAGAAAATAACCACTGAGGGGGATTCTAGTAATAAGAATAGGACACCCAGGGGTCCATTACTCAAGGGACAGGAGGCCTTTAGAAGGAATATGGGTCATAACTCAGTGGTAAATTGTACACCCCAACCAATCCAAAAGAATAGGCGTGAAAATAGTGTGAGATACAAAAACAATATAATAGTGGAGGAACCACGAAATTCAATTAGTCAATATTTTTTACGGACACCCCGAGTGGTAAACGGAAAAGGGGGTGTAGGGGGGGTAGGAAGAGACGTGAAAAAGAAGTAATAAATGGTGAAACATACACTGTGGGGAATGGGGTGTTTAATTTAAGTAAACGTGAGCTAAAGAAGGAGGAAACTCATCTTCTGGCAAAGGGTCTGAAATTTGCCCCTAATAATAAAGTCAATAAATTTAACACTTATATGAACGTGAAGAAATTCATGAGAAAAATGTGTCTTAGAAAATGTTTTTTTGAAGAACCCTATACAGGAGAGGCACACACAATCGGCCTCTGTACATACCACATTAAGAAATCCCTCTACTTTCTTTCCACAAACCGAATATAGTGACGCAATGACAGCTTTTGAAAAAAATCTGGTGGAGAAGGACATTAGGCATTTGAAGGTTAGCAAGTTCAGTTATGATAATCTTTCTTGTGGGGAGAGGAGGGACTTACGTGAACTTCTGGATGATCCGGAAATAACAATACGCCCCGCAGACAAAGGGGGTGGTATTGTAATTCAGGACTCCTCGGCATATCAAAATGAGGCATTACGCCTATTGGGTGACTCAGAGACCTATCACGTCTTGAGTGTAGACCCACCGATTGGATTTGCGGAGGAATTAAAAATCTTGCTGGATGAGGGATCGCAACTGGGGATTCTTAATCAGAATGAATATGAATTTTTAGATGTAAAATTCCCGCGAAGGCCGCTGTTTTACCACCTGCCAAAGATTCATAAGGACAGTTCGAACCTGCCCGGTAGGCCAATTGTATCAGGGGTGGGATCATTAACTGCCAACCTCTCAATATATGTAGACTCCTTTTTGCAGCCATATGTAAAAAGTACTAAAGCATATATAGAGGACACAAAACATGTCTTGAATATATTGGGGGGTCTGCAGTGGGAAAGTGATTGGATACTATGTACCATGGATGTCTCCTCCCTATATACGATAATTAAACACGCGAAAGGACTGGAAGCAGTCAATTCCTATCTGGAAGAAGATGAAATGCTGAATATAGAACAGAGAGGTTTCATTCTTAGATCCATCAAGTTCATTTTGGAGCACAATTATTTTGAATATGGAGGGAGGTGGTACTTGCAGATTGGGGGGACGGCCATGGGGACCCGGTTCGCACCGGCATATGCTAACTTGTATATGTCCCATTGGGAAGAACAATATGTTTTGGGGGAAAAAGGTGGCGGTGCGAACCTGGTCCTCTGGCGTCGATTTATTGACGATGTGCTGTTAATTTGGAGAGGGGATGTGACAACTCTGGAAAAATATATTGAGTACCTAGGTAAAAATGACTGGGGAATTAAATTCACTGTGAATATCAGCACTAGTAGTGTGAACTTTTTGGATTTGGAACTATATGTGGAGGACGAGTTTTTGAAAACTAAGACTTTTCAGAAGACAGTAGATGTCAATAGTTATATTTTATACACCAGTTGTCATCTCCCACTGTGGTTGGATAATATCCCCAGGGGGCAGTTCACGAGACTACGCCGGAACTGTACCGAGATTGGGGAGTATGAGTTGGAGGCAGATGTGCTCATGGACTGCTTCCTGGAGAAGGGGTACCCATTAGAGCAGGTGGAGGAATCAAGAAGAGCGGTCGGGTTGAAGCAACGAGAGGATTTGCTGTCCACTAATAAAAATAAAAAGGAGTGGGATGCAAATAATTTTAGTATGGTGCTTCAACATACCACACAGTCCAATAAAATAGCTGGGGTAATCTGTAAACGCTGGGATGTATTAAAGGAGGATAAAATTTTGGGTGAACTGATCCCTGAGAAACCAGAATTAATCTTTAAGAGGGCACCAAATATCGGATTATCGATAGCCACGGCAGCTAATGAACATAACTATGGGGTGAACAGACCACGGGAACATAGAGGGGGTGGGTTTGTTAGGTGTGGCTTTTGTTTAAATTGTAGGAGAACAGGGAATCCAGGAAGGATATTGGAAGTGGAGGGACCACATTTGACAACTTATAAGATCAGAGACTCCATTACTTGCACAACGAATGGTGTGATCTACTGTATTCAATGCCCCTGCCAAAAAAGGCATGTGGGGAGAACTAAGAGGTCCCTGCAGAGGAGGGTTGGTGAACATTTTAACAACATAGTAAAGAAAAATGAGGGACACCCATTGTCCAAACATTATAAAGAGAAACACGATGGTCTTTTAAGGGGAACTATTTTTTATGGCTTAGAGATTATCCAACCTGGTAAGAGGGGCGGTAATTATATAGGTAAGATGTCAAGAAATGAGTCAAAATGGATTTATCAGCTGGATACATTAGCCCCGAAAGGTCTGAATAGCGAAATGGAATTTTTTGCCTTTTTTAACTAATTTTTATATATTTTTATGATTATTAGTATGAATGTATAGGTGTAAGGAATAGCTTTGATGTGATATTTTAGGATTATAGTAAAAGGAATGTTCACTATCCCTATTGACATTAAAAGTAATGTACAATTGGAGTATTTAACTTTAAAGGGAAGGTTCAAGCAAAATAAAAAAATGAGATTCACTTACCTGGGGCTTCTACCAGCCCCATGTAGCCATCCTGTGCCCTTGTAGTCACTCACTGCTGCTCCAGTCCCCCGCTGGCAGCTTTCTGACCTCGGAGGTCAGGGCCACATTGCATACATTTTCACGCATTCCAGCTAGTGCAGGAACAAAAATGTACGCGTTTCACCACTAACGCGTAAAAATGTATGTGTTACTGATCCGGCACTAGCGGGAATGTGTAAAAATGTACGCAATTTGGCCCTGACCTCCGAGGTCAGAAAGCTGCCAGCGGGGGACTGGAGCAGCAGTGAGTGACTACGAGGGCACAGGATGGCTGCATGGGGCTGGTAGAAGCCCCAGGTAAGTGAATCTCATTTTTTTTTTTTTGCTTGGACCTTCCCTTTAAGAATCAAGGATCTATGTGATGATTTGCTCAGCTGCCTGTGCAGGCAGGCAGCTTTTTGACCATTGTGTAGGTTTGCATGCTGCAGGACTCTGGAAAGAAGAGCTTTTGTCAGCTTTGCAGCTTGTGCTTGCAGAGGAATTTGCATACGTTGTCATGCAAATTGCCTGGCCACATTCATTGGAGGCGTGTACTATAAGTACTATGTCTTTCCCACAATGCTTCGCTGGTCATAAGGATTTCGTCCTATGTAACACTACTGGTGGGGTGTCAGCCTTACTCTCTGTTTGAAGATCAGCTTAGAGTAATTCCTGAATCTGCGCTAGGCAGGTTTTCCCTAGTGCAGTTAGGATTGTCTATCTGTTTGTTTGTTCTGTTGCCATTGTCCTGTCCCAACGGTGGTCGACAGGAAATGGTTCTGATCTCTGTTCTTGGAGTATAGCTGGTGCAGCGGTTGCTACCAGCTATCTCTTCTGATCTGTCTCTTTGGATCGCGCTAGCCACTTTTCGCTAGCGCTGTGGATCCTTCTGTTCTGCTACTCTGTCTCCTGGGATCGTGCTAGCCACTTTTCGCTAGCGCTGTGGATCCTTCTGTTCTGCTACTCTGTCTCCTGGGATCGTGCTAGCCACTTTTCGCTAGTGCTGTGGATCCTTCTGTTCTGCTACTCTGTACCTGGATCGCGCTACCCACTTTTCGCTAGTGCTGTGGATCCTATCTCTCGCTTGTCCCTGTTTTCGTGTGTCTGTCTGCTACGACCGCTTGCTGGAGGCTCGGTGAGGTAACCGTTAAGCAAGCGTTCGCGTCCTCTGTTTCATGTTTGTCTGTCGATGGTTAGTTAGGCGTGCTTGTCTCTATTGTGCTTGTCACGTGGAGACCGCGCATAACCGCGTGCACTGTTGCGAATGAGTGCGGTGTTCGCGGTTAGCTAGCGTTTGTTATTTTCCGCATCTTCTCATTGTATTATTTGCTGTGCCTTTGCTACCCTCGTATTCTATTCTGATCTGCCTTGTGTCACGTCTGGCGATCGCACCTCTCGCGATCGCGTTTCTATTTCATATCTGCTGTTGTGTGTGCGCAGTCGCGGGGTGGCGACTGGATTGGCGCACACACATACAACCTGTCCCTTTGCTCGTTCTCATTCGCAATCGCCTCTCTTGCGATTGCGTTCTGCGCTTCGTACAAATTCCTGTCTGGCATTTGTGGAGGTACAGAGGATTGGTTCCTCTGCACTCCCCAGCGCCATCTGCCGACAGGAATTTTCCCTCTACGGGTGCGTAGCACCTTTTGCTGGGTGCCTGCAAATATACGCTTGTGGAGGATTTCCGCCGTATCAGCGCACGCATTGTGCGCTGATCACGGAGAAAGTTCCACAATCGTTACAATCTAATTGAGAATTTGCATATGGGTGGAGTAAAATGGCGACACTGAGCTACAAGTAGAGGTTAACTGACCGACCGCTCTTGCATTATCAAAGCCTCCTGATGAGGGCCAACGTTATTGGCTGAAACGCGTAGAGGTCGCTTTAATGCAAATATTTGCTAAGGAGCCCAGGATTTAGCAGGCTGTGTAAGCGCACAGCAGCCACTTGTAAACAAAGGTCCAGAGGCTTACTGGTGACGTCACCCAACCTGATACGCTAGCCAGATCAGCTGAGCGGAAGTGCGGCGAGCGGGGTTCTGAGCCTATCAGACGGAACCTACGTATGCCGCAGGAAGACGCAGAGAGACGCTGAGAGAGGCAGCGGGCACAGACATCCCGCATTAGCAAGGAAGGTCAGAGCGGAGGATCCAAATAGATGATGTTACTCCTGTGAGAGGTTGCCGCTGACCATCTATATTACTGGACACGTGAGTCTGCATGAATATTGTCTAATAGAGACTGAACTGGTTGAAATTTTAACTCTAAACTACGGTGTCCATATTGAAAGGAACTTTAGGAATCGACTACATCCTACATCATAACAGAGGGATTATATGGAGCATTAACTCTTTGGGAAGGAACATTCTGTAAGAAGCTTATACTATTGGGGAGAGATGATTAGATAGAAGGGCCCTTCTATGGTGTGTGTGTGAGTGTGGAAACGTGATTTATCCGCATAGATAATTGCAATATATGTGTATTGTGTTTTAAGATATTTAAACTATTTTGAATAAATAGCAAAACAATTTTGCTTTTAATCAGCGCATGTTATCTATTTTTTGATTTGCTACATATAACTTTGAGGGTTGGAGGGATTCCCTCATATAACGTGCAGCTTGTTAGGTGGATTACCTAGCGCAAATTGTGACAGATATCTAATTACTTTTTCATACCAATACCCTATACAATATGGCAGCAAAAGGTGATTTGTGGGAATTTAGGAACCATCGAGGGGAACGTATTAGGGAATTTTTTAAGGAACAAGATCTAATGACAGGGGGCAATAAGGGTGATATAGTACATCATTTAAAAGTCCTGGAGAAACTATTGGTGAAAGAGACTAAGAATATATGGGAGGTGGCATCCCTGGAAAAGTATTTACAGTGGGAAATAGCCCCAGTGGGTTTGGCGGTGACTAAGGCTTTGTCTGAGGATTTGTCACACTGGGATGTATTAAAGGAGGAAAAATTTTTGGGTGAACTGATCCCTGAGAAACCAGAATTAATCTTTAAGAGGGCACCAAATATCGGATTATCGATAGCCACGGCAGCTAATGAACATAACTATGGGGTGAACAGACCACGGGAACATGGAGGGGGTGGGTTTGTTAGGTGTGGCTTTTGTTTAAATTGTAGGAGAACAGGGAATCCAGGAAGGATATTTTGGAAGTGGAGGGACCAGATTTAAAAACTTATAAGATCAGAGACTCCATTACTTGCACAACGAATGGTGTGATCTACTGTATTCAATGCCCCTGCCAAAAAAGGTATGTGGGGAGAACTAAGAGGTCCCTGCAGAGGAGGGTTGGTGAACATTTTAACAACATAGTAAAGAAAAATGAGGGACACCCATTGTCCAAACATTATAAAGAGAAACACGATGGTCTTTTAAGGGGAACTATTTTTTATGGCTTAGAGATTATCCAACCTGGTAAGAGGGGCGGTGATTATATAGGTAAGATGTCAAGAAATGAGTCAAAATGGATTTATCAACTAGATACATTAGCCCCGAAAGGTCTGAATAGCGAAATGGAATCTTTTGCCTTTTTTAACCTCCTTGGCGGTCTGATTCTTTCCAGATTTTAGGGTCTAAAAGCGGTGCAATTTTTGTTCACTCTTTCAGACCCTAAAACCTGAAAAAAAATCATTCTGGCAGGGAGATCTGCAGCAAAATAAAAAAAAAATTACCTTCCTGAGCTCCTGGGCTGCAGTTTTCTCTTTGCCCACAAGATGGCGCTAATATACATATAAACGAACTTCTCTATATTTCTCTAATATAGAGAAGTTCGTTTTCAATGTTAGCCCCGCCCCCGATGACGTCACGCTGCCACCACCGCTCTGCTGCCACCACCACGGCTGCGCTGCTCCAACTGGCTGCCGGGTCCCCGGAAGAATAGCGGGGACATGGGGGATCCCGGCGGCCAGGGAAAGACCCCACACTGCCGGGGAGAGAGGCTGGAGTCCTGCTGCGCAGCGAGATCGCGCGCGGGACTCCACAACTACAGGTAAAGCTCTGCAATGCCTACCTGACCTGAGCTCGGGATCACCGATAGCAGCTGCTTTTTTCTACCCCGAGCTCAGGTCGGGAAAACCGGCAAGGAGGTTAAGTAATTTTTATATATTTTTATGATTATTAGTATGAATGTATAGGTGTAAGGAATAGCGTTGATGTGGTATTTTAGGATTATAGTAAAAGTAATGTTAACTTTCCCTATTGACATTAAAAGTAATGTACAATTGGAGTATTTAACTTTAAGAATCAAGGATCTAATTGAGAATTTGCATATGGGTGGAGTGAAATGGCGACACTGAGCTACAAGTAGAGGTGAACTGACCGACCGCTCTTGCATTATCAAATCCTCCTGATGAGGGCCAACGTTATTGGCTGAAATGCGTAGAGGTCACTTTAATGCAAATAATATCTGCTAAGGAGCCCAGGATTGAGCAGGCTGTGTAAGCGCGCAGCAGCCGCTTGTAAACAAAGGTCCAGAGGCTTACTGATGACGTCACCCAACCTGATACACTAGCCGTATCAGCTAAGCGGAAGTGCGGTGAGCGGGGTTCTGAGCCTGTCAGACGGAACCTACGTATGCCGCAGGAAGACGCAGGAAGATGCAGAGAGACGCTGAGAGAGGCAGCGGGCAGAGACATTCCGCATTAGCAAGGAAGGTCAGAGCGGAGGAATCCAAATAGATGATGTTACTCCTGTGAGAGGTTGCCGCTGACCATCTATATTACTGGACACGTGAGTCTGCATGAATATTGTCTAATAGAGACTGAACTGGTTGAAATTTTAACTCTAAACTACGGTGTCCATATTGAAAGGAACTTCAGGAATCGACTACATCCTACATTATAACAGAGGGATTATATGGAGCATTAACTCTTTGGGAAGGAACATTCTGTAAGAAGCTTATACTATTGGGGAGAGATGATTAGATAGAAGGGCCCTTCTATGGTGTGTGTGAGCGTGTGGAAACGTGATTTATCCGCATAGATAATTGCAATATATGTGTATTGTGTTTTAAGATATTTTAACTATTTTGAATAAAAAGCAAAACAATTTTGCTTTTAATCAGCGCATGTTATTATCTATTTTTTGATTAACTACATACAGCTTTTTAGTTTAATGGAGTGCCCATCATGGCTAAGACTCAGAAAATGTACCTGGCCAGGAAACCAATGCATAAAGGATGCAATCTACAGCATGAGGAACAAACAACTAAAGCAGAAGGATTCAGGCTAGATTCACAGTGGGACGTTGCGTTTTGATGCCACGTTAAAGTCGCACCGCAAGCTTACAACGCAACGCGCCCAAAAAGTGGCAACGCAGCGTTACCGTCGCATACAGCAGATACAGTAAAAAATACAGGCAATGAAAAGTATGCTTCCAAGTCATTACTGAGCATGTGCAAACAGTCCAACGCAGCTAATAACGTGTATAACGCACTGCATGCAGTACTTTTACTTAACGTGCAGCGTTAGACACCAACGCAACGTGTGCACTGTGAACAGGGCATTGATTTTTCATTGCAGTGAGTTATTCTGCGTTAAATGCTGTTTTAACGCGCAACTTTAATGTCCCACTGTGAACTTAGCCTCACTGGTTACTATTACAGTTGTCTTTATATATTACACATCTTCCACATACAGTTTGCAAGCCCTATATCATTTTTATAGGAATGTCACCTAAATATGAAACAAGTCAATTAAATGAAACAAAAAATATTATATTTGTTCATTTTTTTAACAAACATATTATCCAAAAAAATATTTATGTATGGCAAAAGTGAATTGTGCTCCCGGTAGTTGGCATGACTACCTTGTTCAGCAATAACCTCAACTAAACATTGGCTGTAACTGTTGATCGGTTCTGCACATCAGCTGAGAGAAATTTTTGAGGCATAAATTTGAAGTCACAGTTTGAGGGCCTGTAATAAAGTCTTGGTGAGCCATAGCTTGCTGAGCCCAGCTTCAGGCAATCCCTGCTACTATTTACTGCAGAGATCAAGCAGCATAGTTGTCCTTTGAGAGACAAGCTAATTCATAAATACCGTTAGGCCAGTAGGGGGAAAGGAAAGGAAACAGAGAAATGCACAGTGGGAGATCATGTCATCCCCAAAAATTGAACTCTTGGGGGTTATCGTTATATGGTAGGAGACAGGGAACTGATGTCATAAATATATATACTCACACACGCCTGAATAAGGACATGACTTCAAAACATGTGTAAGATTTAAATAAAATATGGATTTGTGAATTTTGAACTTGTCATTACAGATGGCCATGAGCACTTTGCTTTAAAGAGAATCTGTATTGTTAAAAATCGCACAAAAGTAAACATACCAGTGCGTTAGGGGACATCTCCTATTACCCTCTGACACAATTTCGCCGCTCCTCGCCGCATTAAACGTGGTTAAAAACAGTTTTAAAAAGTTTGTTTATAAACAAACAAAATGGCCACCAAAACAGGAAGTAGGTTGATGTACAGTATGTCCACACATAGAAAATACATCCATACACAAGCAGGCTGTATACAGCCTTCCTTTTGAATCTCAAGAGATCATTTGTGTGTTTCTTTCCCCCTGCAGTTCTCATGCACTGAAGTTTCAGGCTGCTTGTTTCTTCCTGCAAACAGCTTTGCCCTTGTCTGTAATTCTTCAGTATGTGAAAGCCTAGCAAGCTCAGAGGACAATTTATCCAGCTTGTAAAAGATAAGAGAGAAGAGAGATGCTGCTCTAATCTAAATAATACACAGGCAGTGTGCATAGAGGGGCCTGGAAGGGGGAGTTCATAGCAGAACCACAACACTGAAGAACTTGGCAGCCTTCCAGACACAGGCTGACAAGTCTGACAGGGGAAAGATACATTGATTTATTACAGAGACTGTGATACTAGTAAGTGCTGCAGTAAGCTAGAACACATTAGAATAGCTTTTGGAACTTGTAGGATGATAAAAAACAGGATGCAATTTTTGTTACGGGGTCTCTTTAAGCCCAAATAAGGAAGCAGACAGTTCATAAAGCAGTGTACACAATCAATATAAAGCAAGCATAATACCTCTTGTTATCAGACACCTGCCATCACCAGCCTTGATTACTCTGTTTTTGTTGCAAGCGAACATTTATGACTCTGAACCGGAACATACTACCTAAATGTCAACACTGTCCTACTTCTAACCAACATAAACAAACACTTCCCTATCTTGTCAGAGTAGCAATGTTAAAAATATAATACGTACTAGTATTAAAACCACAGTTCAGCCTGTCATTTTTAAAGTGGTCTGAAAGCCAGCATTTCTACTTTGCTCTAAAAGATTCATCACAGCTTGAAAGCTACTATCCCAGAATTTTTTTTAGCAGAACATCACTGAAATGGTTAAACAAAGCACTTTGTCCTGCTATTCAGCTTCAAATTCGCATCCAAACTGTAAATAACAGTATTTTTGTTTAAATTACAATGTTGTTAAAATGTGTAAACACAGTGTAACAGGTGAAAAGGAGCTCTCTGTGCTTCAGACACACACACACACACACACACACACACACACACACACACACACATTCAGAAAAGCTCATTAGAAGAAGTTAATATATAATAAAAAGCAGTTTGAATAAAATGCAATGACAGCTTTTAGGGCACGATTAACTACACTTTGGAAACTTGTAATTTGTAAACATACAATATTACTTATGCACAAAAGCAAATATGATAACTGTATGAGTAATAAAAAGTAGGAAAACACATTTTTATTGAATGTTATGTCAGAGTTTCAGACCACTTTAAATGCATTTGCTAGTAGATTTTAATTCACTAGCTAAACACAATGTTTTGTGAAGAAAAATTTGTGACAGCGCTAGAATATCCCATCAAGGAGGGGAGATCTCAAAGCCCTCTACGTTCTACAAAATGCAGGGAGGTTGAGAGATCTGTATTGCTGTGCACTGGTGAGACATAAGGCTAGGATACTACCTGTACCATTCTTAGTTTCTCAGGTTTTATCCTTTATAGGTGCAAGAATTAAACTGAACAGCTTTGCCTTAATTTTTAAGAACTGCTGAGAATATTGTTCCTAAATTCCAAATAATAATATTTTTCTTTAGAGAATTATTTTAAAGGAAATGAGAGTACATCAAAATAAGTGAAATCATACAGCGTTTGCATACGTGATTGAAAAAAAAAAATCCCTTGTTCACTCAAACTTGTTGACTAAAGAACATCTAGAAATCAGTATTTGGTGGAATAACACCAATTTGCAGTCACAGCTTTCATTACTTTTGGCATGCTTTCAACCAGTTCTTCACAAAAAAAACAAAAACAAAAAAAAAAAACAGCAAGGGTTTGCTTGATGGTTTGTGACCATCCACCCCTCTTTAAGTCATTACAGAGGTTTTCGATAGGGTTCAAATCTGAATATGGGGCTGGGCCGGCTATGACAGTTTCTTGACTTGGTGATCCTCCATCCAGACCTTGATACTTCTGGCTGCATGGTATGGAGCAATGTCCTGCTGAACATATCGATCCTCTGAATGGAAGAACATAGTCATAGCACAAGGAAGCAAATTTTTTTTCTAGCATAGCCTTGTATGTGGCTTCATTCAAGTGCTCTTCACAAATACATCTGGCCTATTCTAGCCTTGCAGAAGCATCCCCCAAAACCTCCTCCATATTTTAAAGTTGATGCAAAACACTGTGGGTTTTAGATTTCTCCAGATCATTCACCATAAGATGACAAAGTGTTGTCCACAGTAGAAAACTATATTCATCAGAGTAGATAACCATACTCCAATCATCTACAGTCCAATTCCTATGGTCTTTAGCAAACCTCACCCTGAGCCTACTTTTCAACTCACTGATGAAGATTTTTTTTCTGGCTCACATGACTTCAGCCCTGCCAGTAGGAACCGGTTACAAACTGTTCTTGCGGTGCACTTCACCCCAGTCTCAGTTTGCCACTTTGTTTGAAGGTCACTTGATGTCAGCCTTGTTCACAGTTCTTGAATGACAATCAAATAAGTTTGGGGCCATCCCTCTGAGGTCAGATTCATTTTCACACTTTGCCGGGTTGTAGTTTTCTGCTCCCAGTGCCTATTACTTGACTTAGTTATTGTGTGCTTCCGTTGCTCACTGTATCCTTGTGCCAGTGAAGCTAGACCTGTGCCTGTCCTTTCACCCATTTTGGCATGGTGAATAGTTATTTTTAAATTCACTATTACCAAGGATGAGAACTCGGACGTTGTTCTTTTGTGACTGTTGTGTCTCTCTATACTTTGAACTGGTGCTTTGTCCGGACTGCCAACTACTGGCCGGAGGTGGGTGAGACAGTGCAGCCTTTACTTGCACACTTTGGTTCATTTAAATTGGTTGATTCACAAATCCCACACGTTGTGGGAGGTTGGTTATCTGTTATGTGTGCATTTTCTAGTTTTTGGTTAACACTTTTCTTTACTGAAGGTATGTATATGCTGATATTTAAAGTGGACCTGAACTCAGAACTCCTCTCTGCTCTAAACAAAAAAACATGCATTTGTTACAGCTGATACAAATCCTAAAATAAATATGCACAGATTCTACTACCTGATTCATGGAAGCAGACATGTTGTTTACAGCCTGTACTTTCAAATGGGTTTATCTGCCATAGGCGGTCATGTGACACAGGGGAGGATCAAATTACAACTTGTGATTAGACACAGATGAGAGGGGAATTAAACAGGCTAAACTCTCTAAATACATACAGGGTGCATTTCTCTACGTTTTCCTTCTGTCCTGTGCAAGAGTTCAGGTCCACTTTAAAGCAGTGTGTTTTTTCAGGCATTATATTCCTATTATAAACAATGCTGATTCTATGTATTTATCAATGCAATGTTTTCTTTTGCCGTTAGATACTATTTACGGGTAGTCTGTGCTGCGTGAGCTGGAATGCGAGGGCTCTCAGATCCAATCAAGCAGCAAGCTATTTAGACATACAGTATCTGCAGAAACAGGGGCCCACTATTTATTGTCTGCAAGAGACTCGCCTTATCCCTCAGACCACACACATACTTAATAGGAGAAAGCAGACCCATGCTTTCCACTCCTCATATACCTCATATTCGAGGGGAGTAGCTATATTAATTCATGCAAAAGATCCACTTACTTTGATAAAATCGTACCTAGACTTGAATGGCCGTTTTATTATTCTTCACAGCCATTTTCAGGCTCTTTAGTATGTGGTGGTGACAATTTATGCCCCCCCCCCCCACCTTCCAACTAATAGTGAAACACCTTCAGGATAAAATACATATACATATGGTGTGGTTGGGAGATTATAACATGCTACTTGATCCACTGCTGGATAAAATTCAGTTAAAGACCCGAGCTGGCATGGTGTCTCCCCTTGCTAGATTCTTGGGGGAACTGGGATTAATGGAAGCTGGCGTGCTCTACATCCTGGGGAGAGATGACTCGTGTGAGAATTGATCTGGCTGTCTGTAGCATAACAATGTTTCCTTTCACTATACGAGCTTCCTATCTTCCAAGAACTTCGTCAGATCATGTCCCCCGGAGAACTGAGATTCAGCACCTACAACCCAGGTCCAGACCTAGGTTGCCGTGGAAATACCCAATTACCTTTTGATGTACTTAATAGCAGTCTTGCCATTCAACGGGCAATTCAATTCCCATTGCAGTAGGAAAGTGTTGATTACAGCAGTGGTTTTTTTTATACTTCTCCTCAGTATTTGATTTAGATGATGACCTAATCAGTACATCATAAAGTAGAATAAGATGTAATTGTGTAGTCATTTAACAGACTGACATAGAATTGTTGTCATACTGCGAGATACTGATTTAAAAATACAATGCAGTGGTCTTCAAAGTTTTATTCCAGAGCTGAGTAAGACCCTCTCAATGGTGCTCATATTAAAAGCACAATACTTTACTTTGTTCACATATGAGGTTGATGTGCAATGGGTGAGAGGTAATGGGTTAAACTAAATACTTTTTTTGTAAACAGGAATCATGGCTTTCTAGTTTCACTGTTTCATGGAAATTTGAAGTTCTTCCAACTATGCCTGGTATTAGGCAATCAATTATGTTTGCTTGCACTAGCTGGCAGACCGTGCTACATTTTAGGGAATTGACTGCAAACGCTCGGTTTTAATCTGTCCTATGACAAAGCATGATAGTTTTATGAAACCCTTAACTTTATAGGTGGCTCCACTGTAAAAATATTAGCTTTAGAAATGTTACATTTATTGCTGTCATTTATAGCCTGTACTATAAAATTACACGGTATTTGCTATTAGTAGGTTTACCCAGAAGGAATGTCCTACACTTCCATCAAAAAATAACTATACACAATTGGGTTAACTCACAAAGCTTTTCTATCTATATAAAACCTTTAAAAGACCCAAAACGCACAAAAGCAATAAATATAGTGCAAGAAAAGGAATACGGACATAAAAGTAATAACAAAAATAAGTCATGCCAACTTACACACTCACAATGTGTATTTATACGAAATGCACATACAGTAGATTTTTGTTCATTTTGGTTATATATTTTATTTGGTTTAGAACTAAAAAATAAACATATGTTTTTACACAAATGAAAATGAGATTCCTTTCATTTAAAGCTGCACTTGCTGGTATAATTAGTAGGCTTTTTTGGCGCAGGATCTAGGTAAGTAGGCGTCACAGAAAAGAGTATGGCCCTGTAATCAGTTACCATTCTAAGAACTTTGCTCTTGAAATGTTAGAAATAAGTTTATCAACACAACTGAAGCTTAGATACAGTACCTCACAAATGTGAGTTCACTGCTCACAATTTTGTAAATCTTTTATTTTTACAGGACAGAATTGAAGATATGAAACTTTGATATGATGTAGTCAATGTACAGCTTGTATAACAGTGTAAATTTTGCGTCCCATCAAAATAACTCCGCCATTAATGTCTAAACTGCTGGCAAGAAAAGTAAGTATACCTCTGAGTGAAGAATGTCAAAATGCTGCCCAATTAGACAAATTTCCTCCCCAGGATCATGCTATTCATAAGTGTTACACCCTTCAGTGGTTGTGGAAGATCAAATTCAGAATGAGATCAGTTCAAAGTTCTGGACTATTGAGATACAGAGCGATATGTTGCTAATGGCGTAACGCATGCTGCTCCACTGGTGTTAGTACCAGTAAAATTGCTGTGCGCTGCGTGTGCACAGCAAATTTACCAGCCCTTCGTGCATCAAGCCCATTGTCACCTTATGTAGATCTAAAACAAGAGATACTTGTTAAGTGAACTTCAGGCGATGTGTGAAACACAATAAGGAAATTTCATTAACCTGTCTATGTTCCTAAACAAGATATTATGAGATGCAAACAAATTGGGTATAGGGAGCACAAGGCTGGTTATAAAAGATAATACAAAATCTTTATTAGATAAAGCTGCATATAGTGTAACACATACAAACCCCCTTTAAAAACAAGCAACTATGTCTGGCTTTGCGTAACGGCGTTACCCGGAAGCGCGCTCCGCGCTGTTTGCTCCCCGTTGCCTCCGCTTCTCTTCCTCCTCCTTCGCCGCACACCAGATGGGACTATTCAATCTGCCCAAGTCCAAGCCAACGGGCGACCCCAATCCATGGGCGCTGCTGAAATAGAGGTGCTTCCTCCATGCGGGCGATCTCTGTCCTGACGGGTCACGTGAGTCTCTGGTCTATCCAGTGCGGGCAGTAAGGAGTAAGAGGTTAGACACGCATATAGGTGTCTGTAATGAGAGCGTATATGTTCACACATAGAGGCGTGCATTATATACCTTAGCACACGGGTGGTGCAATCTTCAAGGTGCAGGACTTCGTGCTACCAATGGGTTACTGCCCAACCTGGCATACTGTACATATGGGCCTGAAGATCAAAATGCTCTGACATGTCAGTCCTTTTTTGAATAGGAGTGCACTCCAGAAGGGACGTTTTCTGGACCATTTCAGATGCTTTGCAAAGCCAGACATAGTTGCTTGTTTTTAAAGGGGGTTTGTATGTGTTACACTATATGCAGCTTTATCTAATAAAGATTTTGTATTATCTTTTATAACCAGCCTTGTGCTCCCTATACCCAATTTGTTTGCATCTTTGTACATTTATGGGTGAGACAGGCCAATAAGAGGTTTATGATATCCCGTACCCTACTTGTTTCCAAGATATTATGAGAGCATGTAGTAACATAGTAACATTTTAGTAGTGTCCTGAGTGAGAAAAGGTCAGACGCGAGGTATGTTCTTGAGTTGGAAGAGACAGGAGCTGGTTAGGGAGTGATTGTCAGGAATTGGAACTGAACTGATTGGAACTGATTGTGCTTTTGGAACTGAAGTTAGTCGGGTGTTATTAACATTTACTGTTATATCAGACACACACACACATATACACATATATGGTTATATCAGAGGTGGACAGAGACAGTGGAAACTGCTAAGTTCTGTTTTACTTATAATAAGTTTTAGGAAGTGAGAGGTCATGAAAGAGGATATAAAAGACAAGCAATCAGAAACGTGTGTAGAGGTAATTAACCTCTTGAGGACCAGAGCTTTATACCCCCTAGTGACCAGCCCATTTTGTGCAATTCGGCACTGCACAACTTTAATGGTTTATTGCTTGGTCATACAACTCAGCACCAAATGAATTTTACCCCCTTTTCTTCTCAAAAAATAATTTTGGTGATATTTATTTGCTGCTGCGTGTTTTTATTTATTTATTATTTATTTATTTAAAAAAAGACCTAAATTAAAAAAAAAAATTATTTCCCTCCCTCTCCCCTAAATTGACCCTAGACTACATTACATACAGTACATGATACATACATAGACATGTCTATGGCAGGGATTAGATTTCTTCCGTGGGACAGTTAAGTGACAGGCAGTCCTCTGTACAGCGCTACGGTAGATCATATTTCTCCCTATAAATGAAAAAAATCAGCCGGCCAGCTCCGTTCGTGGGCTGGCAGGCTGATCACTGCAGCCAGCTGTTTACTGACGGGCGCTCATGCAAGCTCCCGTCTAATCTTGCTCCTCACTAGATCACACCATATGGCGTGACTGAGGTACGAGGAAGCCCCTCTGCAGCCGCCATCCTGCATTAGGCGGTCGCAGGGTGGTTATGCTCTGGGGCCAAGAGGTACAGTTGTGTATCATCTGCATATAAGTGGTATTGAAAACCAAATGAGTTGATTAAGTTGCCATGACCATGCATTTGTAAGGATCCGCTCAGCTGGCTGCACAGGCAGACAGCTGTTTGACCATTCCTTGTGTCTGAGGGATGCAGGTCTCTGGATAAGAGACCTGGCTTTGTCTTGCAAGTTCCAGACCTGCTCTGCTGCTGAGGGATTTTCATACATTGGTTATGCAAATCATCTAGCTGCTGGCAGTATAAAGGCTGGGATCACCCACAATCTTTTGCTGGTCATTCCTTCTGGGTTTGTTGAAACACTCCTAGAGTGTCAGCCATGCTATTTCTTGTTAAAGTTATCTTAGAGTAAATCTTGGAATTGTACTAGGCAGTTTCCTAGTGCAGTTAGATTGCATATCTGTTTTGTCTGTCTGTTGCGATTGTCCTGTCCCAGAGGTGGTCGACAGGAAATCGTTCTGTTTGTCTGGGTGCTAACTGGGGCAGCGGTTGCTACCGGTAGCCCCTTCTGATCTGGCTTGCCTGGATCGCACTAGCCTTGCGCTAGTGCTGTGGATCCTTTCTGTTCTGTTTTCCTGGATCGCACTAGCCTCTAGCGGTAGTGCTGTGGATCCTTCTGATCTGTCTTGCCTGGATCGCACTAGCCTTGCGCTAGTGCTGTGGATCCTTCTGTTCTGTTTTCTTGGAGTATAGCTGGAGCAGCGGTTGCTACCAGCTATCTCATCTGCCTGTCTTGCTTGGATCGCACTAGCCCCTAGCGGTAGCGGCTGTGGATCCTTCCTAGCTTATTCCTGTTTTCCGTTTGTCTGTCTTGTCTGATACGAATTCTTGCTGTAGGCTCGGTGAGGTAACCGTTAAGCAAGCGCTTGCGTTCTCTGTTTCGTGTTTGTCTGTCGGTGGTTAGTTAGGCGTGCTTGTCTCTGTTGTGCTAAACGCGTTCGCTGTTGCGAATGAGTGCCGTGTTCGCGTTTAGTTAGCGTTTGTTAATTTCGCTACTTCTCATTGTCGTTTGCTGTGCCTTTGCTCCTCTCGTGTTCTGTTCTGATCTGTCTTGTGTCACTTCTGGCGATCGCCCTTCTCGCGATCGCGTTCCTACTTTTGTTTCTGCTGATGTGTGTTCACCGTCGCAGGGTCGCGACTAGATTGGTGAACACACATTCATCCTGTACCTGTGCTTTCTCTCTTCAAGGGCTGTTCAGCCCCACATTGTCTTGATCTGTACAATCCCCATCTGGCATCTGTGGCCGTGCAGCGGTTGTGCTCGTCTGCACTCCACAGCGCCATCTGCCGGTGGGAATTGCCCTCTACTGGTGCTTGCACCAAAGCTGGGTTCCCCCCTTCATACGCTTGTGGAGGATTTCCGCCGTGTCAGCGCACGCCTTGTGCGCTGAACACGGAGATATCTCACAATCGTTACAGCATGTAGATGGAAAAGAAGAGGGGGCTGAGGACAGAGCCTTGAAGTACCCCCAAAGACAAAGGATGTGGAGAGGAGATGTGATCCAAGTAAGAGACAGTGAAAGACTTTCCAAAGAGATAGAAAGATATCATAGAAAGAACGTGGCCCTTTATACCTACAAAAGAAAGTATTTGTAGGAGTAAGGTATGGCCAACAGTATCAAACGCCAATGACAGATCAAGAAGGAGTATGGAATAATAGCTTTTGGATTTAGTAGTTAGAAGATCATTTCCCACTTTAGTAAGAGCTTTTTCAAATATGCATACTTTCTGTACACCATGCTTTTTGAGACGCAAATACATTTACCTTATCACATTTGTATGTGTTCCTGAACTTGCTATATTTTATAACTTTTTATATACACTGATTTACTTCACAAAGTTAGGTAATTACAGGTGCTCTTTAACTTGAAGTAACATGTTTTGTCTACAATATATCCCTTGCTTTAGTCTTAGTCATAAGACTGCTGCTCAAATAAACTGAATTTTACTTAGCAAGGTTAGGAAGAGCCAGCCTGCTCCAAAGTCAAGAGAAAGTTGTAATAAAGTTAATAATTTACAGGGAAATTGTTAGATCTTTACTTAACATGCTGTACGTTTAGTTATTAAGCAATAATAACAAATGTCACCCATCTGCCATAACATCGCCATTCAGTCTTAAAGTGCAAATCCAACTGTACCTCTCTGCCCCAGACCTTAACTCCCTCCTCAAACGTGTTCCTGACTGCTTGTCTGCAATATCCTCCTTCATTTCCTCTCGCTTCCTAAAACTTAATAGGAGTAAAACAGAACTAATAATTTCTCCCCCGTCTCTGTCCACCTCTCTGCCTAAAGTAACAATAAATGTTAATAACACCCCCATAACTTCAGTTCTCAAAGCTTGGTGCTTGGGGGTAATATTCGACTGATCTCTCTCTTTTATTCCTCATGTTCAATCCATAACCAGCTCCTGCCATCTCCAACTCAAAAACATATCTTGCATCCGTCCTTTTCTCACTCAAGACACAACTAAAATGTTAATACATGCTCTTATAATTTCTCGTCTGGACTACTGCAACATACTACTTTGTGGACTACCTTCTAACAGACTGACCCCACTCCAGTCGGTACTGAACTCAGCTGCTCGTCTCATTCATCTTTCTTCTCGATCTTCCTCTGCCGACCCTCTTTGTCAAGCTCTTCACTGGCTGCCAATTAACCAGAGGATTCAGTTCAAACTCCTAACCCTAACCTACAAAGCTCTCCACAATCTCTCTCCCCGGTACATATCATCACTAATTTCCAGATACAAACCCAATCGCAATCTCTGATCTGCACATTATCTTCCGTTGTCCTCTAGAATCACCTCCTCACATTCACGTTTACAAGATTTTGCACGCGCTTCACCCCTCCTCTGGAATGCCCTCCACAACACATCCGCCACTCGCCAACCTTTGTTACCTTTAAACGCTCTCCAAAAACACATTTGTTCCGACAAGCATATGCACTAGCTTAGGCCACTTCCCTTTGTCCCAAGACCAAATTGCACTAGGTATCCTAAAACACACTGCCTCTATATATTTGTTGCATACTACCCCTCCTCTTGTTTCCCCCCATTACCTTTAGATTGTAAGCTCGCAAGGGCAGGGCTCTCTCCCCCTTTTGTGTCTTGGAAATCATTATACATTTTATTCATCATGTTACTTTTATCACTGTCATTACTAATTCTATATTTTGTATCATTCTTTGTATTTTGTCACTAATTATGTATCTTGTATATTGGTGTACACCATTGTCTGTATTATTATGTACCCCATGTTTGTTTCTTACATCTTCTTCTTTGTACAGCGCCACGGAATATGTTGGCGCTTTATAAATCAATAATAATAATAATAATAATAACAACTTTGGGTCAGACATGATATTGTAATCCAAAGTAGCAAAAAAAAAATGACTTTTGTAAGTTCTTCAATTTAATAATTTAGTAAGAACAAGATTTTTGTCATAAATGGATTGCTTTTCTAAAAATGTAAACCAACTCATAAAATGATCAAGAATTAGCACATTGTGTTCTTTACATGAACATATTATTGCATAACAAAAGTTCACAGCTTTAGATTTCTGTTTACTATGAGATGTTCCTTTAAGCTTCAGTTTCAACCATGCGCCTCACGGGGGCGCGCTGACGTCATCGGACGTCCTCCGGGCTGTACTGCGCAGGCGCAGAACTACTGCGCCTGCGCAGTACAGCCCGGAGGACGTCCGATGACGTCAGCGCGCCCCCGTGAGGCGCATTTTGAAACGCAGAAGAGCCCGACCTGGCAGCCGGCCTGGCCAGGTCGGGTCGGCCACCGGAGGGGACCGGGAGCCTGCGGAGCGGCGCCGAGGGCACGTCCTGGCTGCCACGGGCTGGAGGAAGCCCCAGGTAAGTAGATGGGCATTTTTATTTTTTTAACAGCCACCCTGAACCTTCCCTTTAAAGAGGATCTCCAGTAAGAAATAATGTAATAAAAAAAATGGCTTCATTTTTACAAGAATTATGTATAAATGATTTAGTCAGTGTTTGCCCATTGTAGAAGCTTACCTCTCCCTGATTTACATTCTGACATTTATCACTTGGTGACATTTTTACTGCTGGCAGGTGATGTCACTGGAAGTAGGCTGCTGCTTGCTTTTTAGGCAGTTGGAAACAGCTTTAAACAGCTATTTCCCACAATGCAATGAGATTCAGAGACCGGTAAATAAAAAAAGCTTTGCAGGAATTCCACAATGGGAAATGATTTTAGTTTTCAAAAATTATATTTGTGGTAACAAGCGTAAGTGTATTTTAACAATTTACAATGTATCCTTATAATGTTATGTTTGTAAAACATTCCAGTCACAAATGTTAAATGTTGTCACTTACATCAAGGTTCTGCAAGCAGTACCAGCAGAAAGTGTGTTTGCAGTTTTTACACATCATTTGTGCACAGCCTTCATTCCTCTCAATATATATATGACAAACAGGACATTGCTTGATAGAGGCATCTACATCTTTAACAAGAACGCTAAAAGAAAAAAAAAGAATAAATGGTCTAAAGCAACTATGTCAAAGTAATAGTTTCACTAGTTCAGAATCAAAATCAGACTCTCTGAACTGCAGTTCCCAGCATGCTCTGTCTTTCCAGTCAAAACAGGTCAACTAGTCAGGTGCTTATCGTACATGAGTCATGAGCACAGGTCTGTTTTGCTTTGTTTTGACTACTGTTGATAGAAGACATTTATTATGGTTCTATGTAATGTTATACAACACCAATTACATTTGTGCACTCATACATGTACCCCTTATGTGATGCCAAATTTTTATCTCTTATCATGTGGCACTGATAACATGCAAACACAACATTCTTCTTCAGAATTGTTACAGACGGCCCCCTACTTACTTGAGTTACAACATTTCATAGATAAGAGGCCCATACACTCAGCCGATTTTTGGCCAATCGATCGATCAACATTGGTCGATCGATTGCAAATCGATTGACCAATCGACCGATTTGCGGCCAATTTCGATCGATTTCAATCGAACTGGCAGGCTGGGAAATCTAGGTCAATCTGTTGAGATATTATTTTGCAATGGCCCTAATGGAAATCTGATGGCAAAAAAATGCCATCAGATCGATTTTCAATAGATTTCAAACTGAAACGGTTCCTAGTAAAAAATGTTCCTAAACACATCAGATTGATCAGAAATCTATCTGCTGATTATCTGCTGCTAATCTAACGAGTGTATGGCCACCTATACAAACAGTTGTCTTGTCCTCTAGTACAAAATATACAACACAGTTTTTATTACATATTTTTGTTGCTATATATTACAGTATTTGTATATGTAGTTTAAAATACTTTAAAAGCACAAAAGTACAAAAAAAAATAATGTATCCACATTTCCTTATGCATAACACATGACAATTTACAAACAAATTAAGATTACAAACAATCTCCTGGGACGTGACCGGTTTGTAAGTAGGGGACTACCTGCATATCTCTGTATTTCACAGCCAATAAGCATCACTTTGATCAAATAGTCAATTTCTGGGCCTATTTCAACTAGCACGCATAGCGTATCGCATCCGTAAACGCTAATGCGTTTTTATGCCCATTTTCACGTGAAAATCGCGTTGTGATTTTAAAACTGCCTAGCAACATCACATGCCCTGCAACTCATTAGCATTAATTAACTTCCTGTGTAGGCCTTTCCTGTGCAGAAGGCAAGGTAATGACGCTGTGCATGCTGGGTACATTTGCATTTGGAATGCGAATTTCCGCGTTTGTAACACAAATATATGTGGCCCCAATGACTTACATTACCCGTGACTCGCATCCAGATTGCCATGGAAGGCGAAAAAATGCAGCATACCATAAATTTTTACCGCATCGCACCGCGTCCAGAAATTTACATTGAATGGAAATAGCTCCATTCACAAACATGTGTTGCATTTTGGATGCAAAAATTCACATTGCGAATTTGCGTGTAGTGGAAAAAGACCCTTTAACTGGATAATCCTTTGAGGTTTACCCACAACTCCTTAATTTTGGTTCAAGTGAATTAATGCAGATGCAAAGAGTTCAAAAAGTGTTGAAATTGCAGGTCAGGTCACATTGGCAAAAGTACAGCACATATTCTCACTAAAACGATATCACATTATCAAAATAAAATTTAAAAAACTTTATGTGCTACTGCTAATTACAATTTTGCTGGACACTGAGCATGATATTGTAAGCATATTATTGTGACTATCAGTGGGTCACTGCATTGGCCTTATTTTTTAGGCCAAAAGTGGGGGGAGGGTGCCTTTTTCATGCGTATGTATGGTACTTTCCATATGTACAAAATGACAGACTAAAATGCTGCTCTTCCATTCTAGCTCCAAAGCTCCTTGGACAAGCAATTCTGTGTCCAGATTAGAGTTCATGTCAGATCTACCAAACTTGTTCAGCTACGAGGTGGTCATAAATTATTAGTTTTTTTTTTTTTTTTTTAAATGTCACTTTTAGTTTTAAAACCATTTTTCTACACTGTAATACAAAATTCAAATAGTACCTGCAGAAGTAAATGCAAATATTATTTAGGCCAAAAAATGTTTTTCTAATTCAGTATTTTCCCTTATTGGCCATAAAGAGTTCTTCTGTTCTACACTGTCAGCTAAGAATCACTAACCCTCTGCACTCAAACACTCACAACAAACTGGAACTCTAGGAATGACAAAAACAACTTGAATGCAAGCTGTATTTGGTTGCACTAATGGGAGATATTAAGTGCAGCCCATTTATATAATGGTGTGAGTAGTGCAGTTTCTTGCTCCCTGAAGATCACAGGCCTCTTGCACACTACATGCGATTCAGATTTTTTTATACATCCGACTTTGGATTCTGATTAAAAATCTTAGCAGCATGCAGTACGTTTTTTAATCGGAATCCAAAATCAGAGCAGATTAAAAAACATCGGAATCGCATGTAGTGTGCAAGAGTCCATAGACTGATTTATGTGCATGTGTGTGTTCCCTGGAATGTTTTCTTAAAGGAGACCACATGTCAAAATAATAAGAGAGGGGGGGGGGGGGGGGGGGGAAGCAGGCATATACTATCACCTGTCCTGATGCCTGATGCTCCCCCCGTTCTCCTTTCTGCTCCCACATTATAGCTAGAATCCCCCTGGAACCTTCTTCCCAGGTCGCAGTAGTCTGGCTTTACTGCACAGGCACTGCCTACAGCAGCTGCCCGTAGCCGGGAGTTCTCTGCGCATGCGCATAACGGCCAACGTCTGTGCAGCCCAACTCCAGCGACCTAGAAGAGGATTCGGAGGGCTTATAGCTATAATGCGGGGGCAGAAAGGCGAACGGAGGGAGCGACAGGCATCAGGACAGGTAACAGTATATGGCTCCTCCCCCCATTTCTCTTATTATTTTGACATCTGAAATCCTTTAAAAATGTTTAAGCTCAAACTTTATTCATCTGCCTTTAACATGAACATGACAATAAGACTAGAAACAAAATACAAGTTACCCTTTTTCAGGTTGTACTGCTACAGGCTGGTTTTCTTGGCACAAGTGTTCTGGATGCCAATTCTTTTTGCAGGCAGAACAAAATTTTATAAGGCAAACGTGGCACTCCACACATACTGGTGCTGCAGAACTGTCAGCCTTAATCTGGCAAACTGTTTGGCAATCTGCTGTTGGACACCACGTCCTGCATGGGTCAAGATGAACCTCTGAAAAGGCAAAAAGAAAGACAGTCAAACTACCGGCAAGGATGCGCATGCCCTCGACCAGGGCTACGCAGGCATAGTGGCCATCAACTGGCTCAGTTGCCAAAAATGAAATTGAGTCACTGCGGGGGACAGGAGCACTGGTTTGTCCTGATGTGGGCTCAGGGTGGCTGCAGGGGGCCGGTTGAAGCCCCAGGTGATTTAAAGTGAACCTAAACTGGGGAAAAAAGTTTAATCTCTTAACGTTTTTGCGCGTACCTCGTATGTCCAGATCTGTGCCTCTCTGTGTTCCTAGACGTACGAGGTACGTCCAGTGCAGAATGCCGCCATTCGCGTGCCCCACATGTGCATGCCTCCGTCGCTTGTGCAAGCGTGCACCCCCGTTGTGCATATGTACTCTTCTGATAGTGAATGATTGCTACTACCAGCAATCATTCACAAAGTTAGGTGGGGGAAAAAAGGGTTTTTTAAAGAGACAGTGAGCCCATTATAATTTTTTTTTTAAGGTTTAACCCCTACCAGACTAATAAACCCCCTGTGTCTCCTATACTTGCTGTTAAGATTCATGGATGCCTATAATGGCTGCCACCTGTAGCGATAGGATGAGATCACTAGGGCAACAGCTCGGGACCCAATGCTATATAGATGCATCAAAAATACATATACGGTTCTGGGGTCCCAAAACTGTGTGCCCTAGTGATTGCATGCAATTGCTACAGATGCACAGGCTATCGATAAATAAACGCTACATGCTAGTGATGAAATATGGAATGTATGGTATGGCATGGTATCATTTTAACTGGGACGAGCCAAGTAATGTATTTTGAAGTGTTTTACAATTATGGTACTTGTCATGTGAAAATTAATAAATCTTTGAAATTAAAGAATACTTGGGGAAAAAAAATTACCGGAAGAAAGTCTAGTTTGTTCTGAAAAAAAAAAAAAAAAAATAAAAAACCAATGTATCAGTTTGATGGCAAAGGTAATAAAAAGTTATTGTTGTATCAATAGTGGCACAGCCAAAATTGTCAGGAATCTTTAGGGGTAAAAACCCCGGAACCTGAAGTGGTTAAGCTATATTGATACCAATAAGTTAGTTGAGGCAATGCAAATGTGGTCCTGATTTGGTTGTTAAGATTGTCTATTGTTCCTCCAGCACTGCTCCCCTTGATTAACAAGGGTTTCACCCTAATAAAATAATATATGTAACGATCCCTAGATCTGTCTCTGTCTGCAACTTTTATTTGGCAATATGTGTGGTTCTTCCTGACAGGGCTGTGGAGAAGGAGTTGGAGTCGGAGTCAAGGAGTCGGATCAATTTTGGGTACCTGGAGTCGGAGGTTTCATAAACCGAGGAGTCGGAGTCGGGTGATTTTTGTACTAAGTCAACAACCCTGGTAAGAATTAGACTAAGGAGTCAGAGTCGAGGAGTCGGAGCAATTTTGGTTACCTTGAGTCATTGTTGGAGTAGGTGGTTTCCTAAACTGACGAGTTGGAGTCGGATAATTTTTGTACAGACTCCACAGCCCTGTTTCCTGAAATCTCTACTGTTGCATTGGCAGTCCTGTCTTACTCTGCCGACAGCTCGGTATTCAGCTCCTAGATACTATCTTGCCTTGCCCTGCTTTGATGCATCTCGGTTGGATGTATTCTGAATTCTGTGTCCTACCTAGCCTTGTCTTGCCTGGAATCTGTATCCTGTATGTGTTCAGAGTCATGTGAATACCATTGCATATGTTCTGGACTAATCCTGTCTGTCCTGTCTTGCAAATCCTGTTGCATGAATTCTTATGTGAATGAGTTATGCAAACCTGAACAATGTCCTTTGGACAGGTGAAACACAACTAGAACTATCTGGCATGTTACATCAGCTCTATGTCTACAGTAAAAATGAAACTTTTAAACTGTCAAACATGGGGGAGTCTGTTATGTTTTGGGATGCGGTGCCTTGAATATGTGCAAGGAAAAATATCTCTACTATGAGACAGTGGAAACAAATGTACTGCCCAGCGTCAGAAAGTGTGCAGGTCATAGACTGTTTAACCAGATAATGACCCAAACACATAGCTACCGTAAATGCACCCACAAATGGTTAGAACACAAAATGATTGGACTATTCCGAAATGGCTTTCGATGAGACTTAATTTAAATCTTACTGAATATCTATGGAAGGAACTGAAACATACAGTCTAGAGCAGGGGTGTCAAACTCAAATAGACGGAGGGCCGAAATGAAAAACTTAGACTAGGTCAAGGGCCAACATTCATATTTCCCCCCCCCCCCCCCCCCCCACCCATTTGGAGTTATCGCACAGCACCACCCAGCTATTTGCACCACATTCTCTAACCGCTGTGGGGAAGAAAAAAAAACATCCTCAGTATAGGTAGGTACCCCTGTATAGGAAGGCAGGTATAGGTGCCTCCAGTATAGATAGATATAGTATAGCCAGGTAGGTGCCCCGAGTATATGTTAGCTAGGTAGATGCCCCCAGTATAGACAGGCTTAGGTGCACTCAGTATAGGTTAGCTAGGTAGGTGTCCCCAGTATAGTTAGGCTTAGGTGCACTCAGTATAGGTTAGCTAGGTAGGTGTCCCCAGTATAGTTAAGCTTAGGTGCACTCAGTATAGGTTAGCTAGGTAGGTGTCCCCAGTATAGTTAGGCTTAGGTGCACTCAGTATAGGTTAGCTAGGTAGGTGTCCCCAGTATAGTTAGGCTTAGGTGTACTCAGTATAGGTTAGCTAGGTAGGTGTCCCCAGTATAGACAGGCTTAGGTGCACTCAGTATAGGTTAGCTAGGTAGGTGTCCCCAGTATAGTTAAGCTTAGGTGCACTCAGTATATGTCATAAGACGGCGGCCTGACCGCATTCAGCAAGCGGAACGCGGAGGTTTGTCCGCGTCCGCATCAGCGGCACCATCCACCACATGGTCGCATGCGGAACGCGGAGAAACATCCGCATCGGCGTTGCGATCCACCGTTCGGTCACAGGCCTCTCGGCGTACTTTACGTCGAGGCTGTGGTCCGGTTCTTCCCTCACAGGCCACAGGGCCTGCCACACACCAACGCTATCCTCAATCCAGTCTGGACCCCGTAGGGGCTGCGCGCGTGTGCAATAAAGCCTTTTATACTCTTAGAAGGAGAGTCAGCTGACCAGCTGGTCAGCTGACCTCAGTAAGGTCCTTGAGCTGTGCTGCAAGGTCCTTGAACTGTGTTGTGATTGGCTGATTGGCTGGGCGGGCTGGTTGAGCCCAGCACAGTATAAAAGCAGGCATTCTGTCAGTTGCAAGTTGTCTGCAGTAAGCGTTACTTTGTGATAGCCCTCAGACCTTAGCTAGATCCGAGAGAGACAGTCCTAGCTGGAGCAAGGCTCCTGTCTCTCATCAGTCTTTGTTGTTTTCCTGATTATTGTATATTTGTATGTAACCTGATCTCTGTTATAGTCAGCCAGTCAGTTGATCTAATAGTCAGCCAGATAGTGATCTGACAGTCAGTACCATCATGGGCCAAGTGCGGCTTGCCGTAACTAGCCCACAACAGTCAGATTTGTTATTTTCCTGATCTGCAACATATATTGGTTTTGCCAATATATTCGCAAGCACTATTGTTATCTGTGCCATTTTCTGATCTCCCGTTGCCGAACCTCTGCTTGTCTATTTCACTACGAGTTCGGCTTTCTGACTTTGTACCTCCGCCTATCTGATTTCCGTTACTGACCTTGGCTAGATTTCTGACTCTGCTCTCTGTTTCACGATTCGGTACCTCGCAGCCAGTTTGTTACCGAACCGTTTCCGTCTGACTTTGCCTCCTTTAGTGGTTCTCCCACTAAAGGGTTTATTCTGCTGAATCCCTCCTTGCGGAGGTCTCAGTGGTTCCCCAGTATATCATTGCTGCTGGGGAATGCGATTCTAGCGTTACGTCATCTAGTCGCAGAATCGCACACACTGCGTTTCTCTTTTAGAGGTAGCCAGTCCTCTTAAAGATATCAGTGTGGTGGGTTTTCCACTGTCGTTATACCCGGTATCCAGAGTTACAAATAAATATCCGCATTATTGGCGATTCCGCAGATCGCCACATAATCGGATATATCAGCATTATTGGTGATACTGCGGATCACCAACAATCTGAATACTCTGAGTGTGCACCAAACACCACACATTGTTACAGTACTGCAGACCACATTTATGAATATGGAAGGTCTGGTGGAACGATTGAATATGCTGTCAGCCACTATTGGAGAACTGTCCAAAACTGTGACCTTACAGCAAGCTCAGATCTCCCAGCTTACAGAGAGAATTAATGCCCTGTCTCCACCAGTGGTTCAACCTTCCCCTCACACAGTCGAGCCCAAGATGCCCCTTCCGGAAAAATTTTCTGGCTCACGGGCCGACTTTAGTAACTTTAGAAATCGCTGTTTAGCATATTTCCAGATGAAACCTGTGTCGTCCGGTTCAGAGGCACAGAGGGTTACTCTGATTAGGACCCTCTTACAGGGAGATTCCCAGACCTGGGCATTTAGCCTTCCCGATGGTCATACTGCCTTGTCATCGGTGTCTGAATTCTTTAAAGCGATGGCCATTATCTACGATGATCCCGACATCGCCGGCACAGCCGAGCGCAAGCTCAGGGAACTTAAACAAGGTAGTCGCATGGTTGAGGAGTATGCGGCAGAGTTCAGGAAGTGGGCAGTCTCAGTGAGGTGGGATCAATTCACACTATTAGACACGTATATGAATGGGTTATCTGATTCCATCTCTGATGTCATCATAAGCCACCCTGAACCGAAAAGTTTAGATGAGGCCATAACACTGTCCATTAAAATTGATAGACGTATTCGTTATCATAAGAAGGGCAGATCTTTAGCACTCGCCAGGGTGTCCCATGCGGTTAGTCCTCCTGAGGTCTCAGAGGAGGAACCGATGCAATTGGGGCATGGCCATCTGACAGGGTCTGAGAGAGCTAGGAGAATGAAGGAGGGACTATGCCTATACTGTGGGGAGAAGGGTCACCGAGTGCAGAAGTGCAGCAAGAGGGCGGGAAACTTGTCCGCTTAGGGCTGGTTGGAGGTACCGCCCTAAGCGAGCAAACCCTACCTCCATATCACAGTAAGATCTTGCTGCCTTGTTCCCTTCAATGGGAGAATCAAGTTTGTCACACGTCTGCATTCATCGACTCGGGCTCCGCCGCCAATTTCATAGATCGTGATCTAGCTTTGAGGTTCAATATCCCCATTCTCCCCATTCAGAAGCATATCTATGTCACCGCAATCGATGACTCCCCACTGCAAGACAAGTCACTTCTTTGTCAAACTCCATTTCTCACCCTCCAGATTGGGGTTCTTCACACAGAAAACATTCAGTTCTTTGTTTTAAAGATGGCCACCTCGTCAGTCATCCTGGGTCTCCCTTGGCTGAGGAAGCATTCTCCCCAGATAAATTGGAGGGAGAGACAACTGTCTGCATGGTCACACTATTGTCAGGAGAATTGTTTAGGGTCTGTATCAGTCTGTTCCTCTGAGGTTCACGTTGAAGGGGTTCCACCTCAGTATTCTGAATTCAGTGACGTGTTTTGTGCCCGGTCTGCGGACAGGTTGCCTCCCCATAGACCCTATGACTGTCCTGTTGAGCTGAGACCAGGTACTATGCCCCCTCGGGGACGGTTGTACAATCTTTCTGGTCCCGAGAAGATCGCGATGAAGGATTATATCAGGGAGAACTTGGAGAAGGGCTTTATCCGTCCTTCCAAGTCCCCTGCGGGAGCGGGGTTCTTCTTTGTTAAGAAGAAAGACGGTGGTCTTCGCCCGTGTATAGATTATAGACAACTTAACAAGATCACCATCAAAAACCGTTACCCTCTCCCACTCATCGACGATCTATTCTCACAGATTACTGATGCCTGTGTTTTTTCCAAGTTGGATCTGAGGGGGGCATATAACCTTATTCGTATCCGAGAAGGCGACGAGTGGAAGACCGCATTTAATACCCCTGACGGTCACTATGAGTACCTTGTCATGCCCTTCGGGTTATGCAATGCCCCGGCGGTCTTTCAGGAGTTCGTCAATGATATCTTTAGAGATGTATCAGGCAGATTCTTAGTGGTTTATCTTGACGACATTTTAATTTTTTCGAAAGACTTGCAGCAGCATAGGCAGCATGTTAAGTTTGTCCTACAAAAACTACGTGAGAACCAATTATACGCCAAGTTGGAGAAATGTATTTTCGAAGTCAGGGAGGTAGCCTTTCTGGGATACATTATCTCCACATCTGGGTTGGCAATGGATCCTAGTAAGGTCGCAGCAGTCCTGGAATGGCCACAGCCTTCAGGCCTCAAGGCACTGCAGAGGTTTTTGGGATTCGCCAACTATTACAGGAGGTTCATTAAGGGGTACTCTTCGGTGGTGGCCCCTATGACTCAGTTGACAAGAAAGGGGGCTGATGCTAGTAACTGGCCATCTGAAGCAGTTAAGGCCTTTGAGTTGTTGAAAGCAGCCTTCTGTTCCGCTCCCATCTTGCATCATCCTGACGTCACCCGCCCCTTCATTGTGGAGGTGGATGCGTCCGATGTAGAAGTCGGCGCAGTTTTATCGCAGGCTTTTGGCCCGGATGGTAAGGTCCATCCGTGTGCATACTTCTAAAGGAGGTTTGCGCCCGCGGAGAAAAATTATGATGTGGGGAATCGAGAGCTGTTGGCCATCAAACTGGCACTGGAGGAGTGGCGCCATTGGTTGGAAGGGGCAGAGTTCCCTTTTACAGTGTATACAGATCACAAAAACCTCGAATACATCGAGAAAGCTAAGAGGTTAACGCCCAAACAGGCCAGATGGGCGCTTTTCTTTTCTCGTTTTGATTTTGTGATAACGTACAGGCCAGGTGACAAGAACGTTAAGGCTGATGCCTTGTCTAGGTGCTTTGAGCCTGAGTCTGCCCCATCTGCTACTCCCACTAATATCCTCCCTGAAAAGTACTTTCTGGCAGCTACTGAGATCTCGGAGATCTTTCCAAGGTGCTTTCGGCATGTCAGGCTAATGTTCCTAAGGGGAAACCCGAGGGTCTCCTGTATGTTCCCATCCACTTCCGAGGGCAAGTGCTACGTATGTTTCATGAACACAAGAATGTGGGACACCCGGGCATTGCCCGTACTCAGGAACTGTTGAGTAGGGCTGTCTGGTGGCCTTCTTTCATGTCCGACTGTGAGGAGTTTGTCAAGTCCTGTTCTGTCTGTGCCAGGTGCAAATCCTCCAGGAAGGCTCCAGCCGGGTCTCTCCAACCCCTGCCTTCTCCACAGGCTCCATGGTCCCACATCTCCATGGACTTTGTGGGTGAACTGCCTGAATCTGACGGTAAGACCGTCATCTGGGTCGTAACTGACAGGTTCAGTAAGATGGCACATTTTGTTGCTCTGCCCGGGTTGCCGTCTGCTCAGGATTTGGCAGAACTATTTGTGCATAACATCTTTAAGCTTCATGGAATTCCTGTGGATGTGGTTTCAGACCGAGGGGTACAGTTTGTATCTAAATTCTGGAGGTCCTTTTGCAAAGATTTGGGCATCTCTCTGTCTTTTTCGTCTGGCTACCATCCCCAGACCAATGGGCAGACAGAGAGAATCAACCAATCCCTTGAACAATTCTTGAGATGTTACGTGGCGGAGGCGCAACATCTGTGGGTGAAATTCTTGCCATTTGCTGAATTCGCTCACAATAATCTCAGGAACACATCTTCCGGGTATTCTCCATTTCAGGTCGTTTACGGTAGATCACCCAAATTCTCGTCGCTTCCAGTCAGGGAGTCACCTCTTCCGGCTCTCCAGGAGTGGCAAGGAGCCTTCAAGAAAATTTGGGAGAATGTCAGGTACAATCTGAATAAGGCCTTTAAGATCCAGAAAAAGTATGCGGACAAGAGACGTTCCATTAAATGGAACTTTGGGGGATTTTGTTTGGGTATCCACCAAACATATCTCTCTCTCAGACAGCCATCGGCAAAACTGGGTCCCCGGTTTATTGGGCCTTTCCCTGTGGAAAGAAAGATTAATGATGTGACATACAGGGTGAAACTACCTGCCAGTCTGAGATGTGGCAAGACATACCATGTCTCCCTATTGAAACCTGCTGTTAGGGTAGACTCGGCTCCCCCTTCTCCTGTGGTGGTCGATGGGGAACTGGAGTATGAGGTTCAGGATATCCTGGATTCTCGCATTGTACGCAATAAAGTTCAGTATCTGGTACACTGGAAGGGGTATGGACCAGAGGAAAGATTATGGGTTCCCCTTCGAGATCTGCATGCCAAAGAGATAAGAAAGAAGTTTCATGAGTCACATCCCGGGAAACCTGGAGAGGCATGTCCGGAGGCCACGCCTGGAAGGGGGGGTACTGTCATAAGACGGCGGCCTGACCGCATTCAGCAAGCGGAACACGGAGGTTTGTCCGCGTCCACATCAGCGGCACCATCCACCACATGGTCGCATGCGGAACGCGGAGAAACATCCGCATCGGCGTTGCGATCCACCGTTCGGTCACAGGCCTCTCGGCGTACTTTACGTCGAGGCTGTGGTCCGGTTCTTCCCTCACAGGCCTCAGGGCCTGCCACACACCAACGCTATCCTCAATCCAGTCTGGACCCCGTAGGGGCTGCGCGGGTGTGCAATAAAGCCTTTTATACTCTTAGAAGGAGAGTCAGCTGACCAGCAGTAAGGTCCTTGAGCTGTGCTGCAAGGTCCTTGAACTGTGTTGTGATTGGCTGATTGGCTGGGCGGGCTGGTTGAGCCCAGCACAGTATAAAAGCAGGCATTCTGTCAGTTGCAAGTTGTCTGCAGTAAGCGTTACTTTGTGATAGCCCTCAGACCTTAGCTAGATCCGAGAGAGACAGTCCTAGCTGGAGCAAGGCTCCTGTCTCTCATCAGTCAGTCTTTGTAGCTTTCCTGATTATTGTATATTTGTATGTAACCTGATCTCTGTTATAGTCAGCCAGTCAGTTGATCTAATAGTCAGCCAGATAGTGATCTGACAGTCAGTACCATCGTGGGCCAAGTGCGGCTTGCCGTAACTAGCCCACAACAGTCAGATTTGTTATTTTCCTGATCTGCGACATATATTGGTTTTGCCAATATATTCGCAAGCACTATTGTTATCTGTGCCATTTTCTGATCTCCCGTTGCCGAACCTCTGCTTGTCTATTTCACTACGAGTTCGGCTTTCTGACTTTGTACCTCCGCCGATCTGATTTCCGTTACTGACCTTGGCTAGATTTCTGACTCTGCTCTCTGTTTCACGATTCGGTACCTCGCAGCCAGTTTGTTACCAAACCGTTTCCGTCTGACTTTGCCCCCTTTAGTGGTTCTCCCACTAAAGGGTTTATTCTGCTGAATCCCTCCTTGCGGAGGTCTCAGTGGTTCCCCAGTATATCATTGCTGCTGGGGAATGCGATTCTAGCGTTACGTCATCTAGTCGCAGAATCGCACACACTGCGTTTCTCTTTTAGAGGTAGCCAGTCCTCTTAAAGATATCAGTGTGGTGGGTTTTCCACTGTCGTTATACCCGGTATCCAGAGTTACAAATAAATATCCGCATTATTGGCGATTCCGCAGATCGCCACATAATCGGATATATCAGCATTATTGGTGATACTGCACCAAACACCACACATTGTTACAGTATAGCTTAGCTAGGTAGGTGCCCCCAGTATAGACAGAATTAGGTGCACTCAGTATAGATTAGCTAGGTAGGTGTCCCCAGTATAGTTAGGCTTAGGTGCACTCAGTATAGCTTAGCTAGGTAGGTGCCCCCAGTAATATAGACAGGCTTAGGTGCACTCAGTATAGATTAGCTTGGGAAGTGCCCCCAGTATAGTTAGGCTGGCTTAACTGCACCCTGGATAGGTTAGCAGCTAGTTAGGGTCCCAGCAGTAGGTAGCCAGTTTGCCAGGACAACTATCAAAGTTAACTAAAATTCTAAATGCCACATGTATTTCCAGTAATTACCGTATATACTCGCATATAAGCCGACCCGCATATAAGCCGACCCCCAACTTTTCCCTGACAAAACAGGGAAAAATGATTGACCCCCATATAAGCCGGGGGTAGGAAATGCTGGCCGCCTTATTCCCAGAGTGTGTCCCAGTATAGCTAGTATAGTGCCCAGTATAGCTAGTATAGTGCTCAGTATAGTGCCCAGTATCGCTAGTATAGTGCCCAGTATTGCTAGTATAGTGCTCAGTATAGCTAGTATAATGCTCAGTATAGCTAGTATAGTGCCCCAGTTTAGCTAGTAAAGTGCCCCAGTTTAGCTAGTATAGTGCCCCAGTTTAGCTAGTATAGTGCTCAGTATAGCTAGTATAGTGCTCAGTATAGCTAGTATAATGCTCAGTATAGCTAGTATAGTGCCCCAGTTTAGCTAGTAAAGTGCCCCAGTTTAGCTAGTATAGTGCCCCAGTTTAGCTAGTAAAGTGCCCCAGTTTAGCTAGTATAGTGCCCCAGTTTAGCTAGTATAGTGCCCCAGTTTAGCTAGTATAGTGCCCAGTATTGCTAGTATAGTGCTCAGTATAGCTAGTATAATGCTCAGTATAGCTAGTATAGTGCCCCAGTTTAGCTAGTAAAGTGCCCCAGTTTAGCTAGTATAGTGCTCAGTATAGTGCCCAGTTTAGCTAGTATAGTGCCCAGTATTGCTAGTATAGTGCTCAGTATAGCTAGTATAATGCTCAGTATAGCTAGTATAGTGCCCCAGTTTAGCTAGTAAAGTGCCCCAGTTTAGCTAGTATAGTGCCCCAGTTTAGCTAGTATAGTGCTCAGTATAGCTAGTATAGTGCTCAGTATAGCTAGTATAATGCTCAGTATAGCTAGTATAGTGCCCCAGTTTAGCTAGTAAAGTGCCCCAGTTTAGCTAGTATAGTGCCCCAGTTTAGCTAGTAAAGTGCCCCAGTTTAGCTAGTAAAGTGCCCCAGTTTAGCTAGTATAGTGCCCCAGTTTAGCTAGTATAGTGCCCAGTATTGCTAGTATAGTGCTCAGTATAGCTAGTATAATGCTCAGTATAGCTAGTATAGTGCCCCAGTTTAGCTAGTAAAGTGCCCCAGTTTAGCTAGTATAGTGCCCCAGTATAGTGCTCAGTATAGCTAGTATAGTGCTCAGTATAGCTAGTATAGTGCTCAGTATAGCTAGTATAGTGCTCAGTATAGCTAGTATAGTGCTCAGTATAGCTAGTATAGTGCTCAGTATAGCTAGTATAGTGCTCAGTATAGCTAGTATAGTGCTCAGTATAGCTAGTATAGTGCTCAGTATTGCTAGTATAGTGCTCAGTATTGCTAGTATAGTGCTCAGTATAGCTAGTAAAGTGCCCCAGTTTAGCTAGTATAGTGCTCAGTATAGCTAGTAAAGTGCCCCAGTTTAGCTAGTATAGTGCTCAGTATAGCGATCCCCCCTCCCCCCCCCCGCGGCCGCCGCTGCTATTACCTGTTCAGCTGGCGGCCGCTTCCTCTACTCCGGGTGCCCCTCTCGCTCTGCTCTCCATGTCTCCATCACGCGTAGTGTATCCCAGCAGCGCGCCCGACGCTGCTGCTGTGACGAGGCAGGAGAGAGCGGTTCCCCTGGTAACGGCGTCATCGCCGTTACCAGGGGAACCGCTCTCTCCTGCCTCGTCACAGCAGCAGTGATACACGAAGAATACGCGTGATGGAGACATGGAGAGCAGAGCGAGAGGCACCCGGAGTTGAGGAAGCGGCCGCCGGCTGAACAAGTAATAGCAGCGGCGGCCGCGGAGGGAGGGAGCGAGCGAGCGGGCGGGCGGGGGGCGCCGCGGATCAAGACCACCCAAGACTCGCATACAAGCCGACCCCCCAACTTTTGGCCCCCTTTTTGGGGGTCAAAAAGTCGGCTTGTATGCGAGTATATACGGTACTAGCAAATAGTAATACAAATCTTTTCATTTTTTATGTTAAGAAAATATGACATTTACACAGAACAGTTTTCACTGTGGACATTACTAGGGAGAACTGTGTCCAGCATACAGAAACAATCTTCACTGGAAGTAATACTGTGACTGGAATATGTTCAGAATGATAGAAAGCAGAAAAACAGCTTCAATAGTGTGTAAATAACTCATCAGCTGCAGCTCTGTGAGTTCCTGTGTCTCACTCTCTGCCTCGCAGTCTAAAGTAAATAAAGAGTTTACAGCCAGAAACATTTCATTGTGAATGGGGGGGGGGGGGGGGGGAAGCATCCAAGAACAAGAAAAAGTACAGGTCATTCTCTTCAGATCCTTCTCTGTAGCTAAAAAAAATATCTCACCTATTCTAATACGATCTGTGAAAAACTGTGTGTAAGCAGGGCAAACAGTAAATCATTTATCTGCGAATAGAGAAGTGAAACCTATCTACATGGTACAGCTCTAGTTCTGACGCCGACACAAACTGTTGCAAAAGCTTATAAATAAAGCATTTTTTCATTTATTGCTGGCTAAAAACTTTTATAGGTATGTGGGGTTTACAGAAGGACAGTTTATTTGATGCTCTTTAAGCATCATTATTGTCCACGACACTTTCATTTGTGGTGGTGTTTGCTTTAGATATTTTCTTCAACAGAACATTTCAGTCTGATTTCTGTTAAATATGAAACAATAAGTAGAAGAGATCAGCAGCACCATGTAGATGTATTTAAGTTCTTTATTGCATAAAGATAAAGAACTTAAATACATCTACGTGGTGCTGCTGATCTCTTCTACTTACGCTTTGGGAGCTGCTGAACTACAGCGCCATATCAGCTTAGCACACGGATACCCTCACTAGGGTGCCTATCGACTGAGGTGTAACATAAATATGAAACAATGACAGGCACTAGTAGTTACTTTTGTCAGTTTCAGTCTATTTAAAGGCTACATGAGTTGAATAACCTAATAGCATTTTTACTTACCTGGGGCTTCCTCCAGCCCAGAGAAGCCTATGTGCCCCTCACTGCAGCTCAGCTCTCAATCTCCTGGGGTCTCCTCCGCAGTGGCCGTCACGCTTTTGTGAATGTTTAAGTGCTCAGATGCACCACTCATGGCCCCATGTATGGGCGCATTCTGCACAGGCATAGCACTTCTGCGCCTGCGGAGAATACTCCCGACCACAGGAGAGCAGCCACAAGCGGTCCGTCCACACACTCGCACATGCGCAGAAGCTATCGACCCTGCAAGGTCAGCAACTGCTGTGGAGGGGAACCCAGGAGACTGGCTGACAGTGGAGCTGCGGTGAGGGACTGGAGGAAGCCCCAGATAA